>NC_141693.1:1576174784-1576774784 GCF_964263255.1 Lissotriton vulgaris
AAGGGAGAGGAGGTACGGAGAGACTGAGAGCTTGAACGGAATCCTCATTAAAAGTCTCGCAGCCGCATTTTGAACCAGTTGTAGTTGCTGTATAAGGTACTTTGGTAGGCCCAAATACAGACCGTTGGCGTAATCCAGCCTGGATGTGACTGTGGCGTGGACTACGGTTTTTCGGCAGCTGACTGGTAGAAGTCGAAGAATCTTACGTAGATTCCTCAACTTGCTCATACAGCAGCCAGCAACTTGCTGTATGTGTGAAACAAAGGACAACTTATCATCCCACCGCACACCTAGATTTCTAGATTTAGCACCTCCTTAACACTGCGAATGAGGGAGTGTCATGGGTAGTAGTAGAAACACTCACGAATGCTGATCCCCAAGCGTTATATTTTTCTACAGATGGTACTATTCTAAATGGAAGACACATAGTTAAAATTCTATGCCTATCATGGGGTGCAGTATGAGGATACATCGCTTCCAACTAATTGGTTGTGTTAACAATCTAAAGAAGAATTTCAGCATGCCTGGGGGGGACTAGTGTTAATAAATCCTATGTGACCTCTTCTGTTTGCACAAGTTGGTTATGTGGTCAGGTTGAAAACATAGTTAGTTTGTTCGAATTAATGGGGTCATTAGGATGGCGAACAGACTTTGTCCGTCCGCCATCCTGTTGTAGGAAGGGACCGTCCGCCATAAGGGCGGAGATCCCGTGCTTCGAATTAGGATGCACCCGCCACAGTGGCGGGTGCATCCCGCATTTTTAACATTGCGGCGGGCGGTGCCGAAAGCACCGCCCGCCGCAAACGTTGTGCTTTCCAAAGCACAACATGACAGGCACCGGGCAGTGCCTGCCATGTTGTACTTTGAAACGCAGGAGGGTACCATAGGTACCCCCCATGTGCGCCCCCCACCCCCCTCTTCACCCTGGGGGCTTGCAACGGGCCCCCAAAGCAAAGACCGTATGACGTTCCACGGCGGCAATGCCGCCGGGGAAAGGCATAAGGCCGCAGGCATCTTAATATGGTTGGCGCAGACACCGCCACCATTTGTAAGCACTTTTTCCGCAGGTCGCTAATGCGACCGGCGGAAAAGCGGCGGACGGTCTTGCCGTCCGCCGCGGACGCCCCAGTCATCTTAATGTGGCGGGGGGTAATTTCCGAGTAGGATTGCGGACGGATTGCCCCCGCCGGGTTGGCGGTGGCTACCGCCAGCCCGGCGGGGGCAATCCGTCCGCCATCCTAGTCGGCCCCTAAGAATCCACAAGTGTTTGTTGAGAATTGTTTTTGTGGTGTTTGATGTATTACTGTATGTGGTTATAATCTGTCCCCCGTTTGCGTAGTGTTCTTTTCTAGAAGGGATTCTCTGTGGTTGTTTCTTGCCCTCTTCTTTCCCCTGTCTATGATTAGTGTGGGATAATTGTAGGTTTGTAATTTGTTAGACAGCTCACCTGCCTGTTTGTTAAAGTCATTTTCACTTTAGCAGTTTCTGTGAGGGCATAGAAATTGGCCGTGGAGCAAGCTTTCATATTGTATAATTGGGTGAAATCTATCAAATAAAAGAAGACTGTTCCTAATGGGGATTTGTGATTTATATATGTAGTTAGTTTACCATCCTTGGCAGAGGTTATTAAATCCCAAAAAGGTATTTTGTGGTTGTTTAAGGTGTGTGTGAATTTAGGAAGCTAATTGTGGCTCCACAATTTTTAGGGGATCCAAGAGACCAGTATTACGTTTGGGAAGTGATTTGATTCACTTCTCTTCCTCCTTTTATACTGAAGATTCAAGATGGCCACTACCATGAAATCTTGTGATATTTCGTTTTAATTTCACTTTCACTCTGTGGCATCCTTGTCCATAGCAACCACCATCTTGGACCACCACCTTGGATGAGGCATCGTTGCAAACAATTTCCTGCAATGGAAGTGTATTAAGGAATTTTGCAGTAAGATTCTGTTTACTTTTCTTTCAGCTTGTAAGCCCACCTCTGTATTCCTCTTTAACTTTATCTGTGATCATGACACTATGCTCAAAAACTCTAAATTCCTGTTCCCTCTATCATCCTTGTTCGCTTTTTTCACTCTATCCTTCTCCTTTTCTCTCTTTTTCTCCCCTGCCCTACCATTCTTCATAATCTCTGTAATATTATTCTTGCTCCTCTCTCTTACTCCTCTATTGATCCACTCCTTTTTTATTCCTCCACCCTCTCTCTATTATCTCCCATTCTTGTTCCATCCTTTTGCTCATGCTTTCTTTGTGCTTTTGCTGCCTTGTTCTTCTATTTCCATTACTTTTATCTCTTCTGCTTTCCCATCTACCCAGCATCTTCACCCTTATTTCCTAATAGATCTTGAAAGTATTTGTGCTTTGTTTGTTTCTTTTAATCTAAAGCACAAAATAAGAGGATACATCTGATGATAGGGCGGTGGAACTGGTGCCACCACACCAGGCACTGACTTGGGGTGAGGGTGCCCTATTTGCATTTTAAGAGTATTAAAAGTATATTAGTGTTTTAAAAGCACCTGGTGCAGCGCTCCTTGCCTCCTGCAATTTTCAGGACTCAATAAAAATGTCACAAAAACTCCCATGATTACGAGAGTGACCGAGAGACTGCAGCAGTTTTGTCTAGTGGAAGTTGTGACTCATCATAAGGCAGCACAGAGGGTTAATATGTCTGCTGCAAAGACGGTGTACCATGCAGATTACAAAGTGGAGATAGGATGTAGACTTACAGCTAGAGCGGTCGATCTAGAAGATGGGGAACCGGGTTCAAGTCTCGGCAACAACGCTCAACATCATGTGATTTTGGACAAATCACGTAATCTCCCTATGCCTAACAAAAAAGTATGGTTCCATCTGTAACGAAACTGGTGCTCATGTAAAGCGCTTTGATACTAGGGGTGGGCGGCAAATTCCGTTCCGCTCGCGGAACTTGTGAAATTTTGGCATTTCGCGGAACGCAGAAATGTCAAAACTTCCGCGCTCTGCGTGTGGAAAATCACGAAACTGATGTACATAAGCGACGTTCATTTGTCTTTTCCCATTCCCTTCCCTGTACGTTAACCGCACCACTCCGCCAGTAAAAGCCCGTGCCCCCATGTACCTGACAGCCATTTTAGGCACCATGGCCTTTTTTGCCCGTTCATTGGAATCACCGGCTTCCCTTCTATGCTATTTGAACCCCCCCCCCCCCCCCTCCCTCATGCATAGACCATGAAACCCTCTCCCTCTGCGCGACCCTGCCCTGAAAGGCAACCCTCCTGCTTGACCCACGCAAAACTCCCCCCATTTCCTCTTGAAGAGGCATCCTTCGCCTCAGCTGACATAGCCCTCCCCAGCTGTACCTGACTGCCCCCGCTCTCTCATGCACGAGTCAATAAGACCTCTCTCTCTCCGTGCGACTCTGTCCTTGGGAGTCACGGCCGCGCCTGACCAACACCTCCCTTCCTTTCATGAATAACCCCTCTGTTGGTAAACCCTCCCTCCGCGATTGACTGTCCACACATGTCCGAGGTCATCGCCTAAGCCACAAGATACTGTTTACTGCCCCTTATTGTATGGAGTCACTCCTCTTCAAAGGACCCACTATTGATCCTGGCCTCCCCACCCCCTGGGCTACGATCAGGCGCACATATCCTAAAAATCGGCGGAACACTCAGCTGTGTGATTACCTCCTCCTCTTATCGGCAGGTCAAGGGCCTCTATTGTGGATATATGTGGGGTAGGATTGGCACGAGGATTACGGGAATGTCTTTTCCTTGTTTCACAATGTCATTATTGTAATAAGGAGTGTCTTGTAAGGTATAAAAGGCGATGTCTCAGAACACTTGTTAGAGCACCTCCCGAAAGACACTGTGTTTCGTGTCCGAAATGACAGGCTCTCCTCATGAGTAATAAATCCTGTTCTTGTGATTCCTGCTCCCAGCGCCCGTCTCTTTATTTGGTAACTAGTCAGAATGGGAACTAAGAGGCGACTTGCGCCAGCAGCCCGGGCATCGATAGTAATATGGGCTCCTGTTCCACAATTGGCGTCCCAACGCGGGGTCCATCAGTGACATAAGGTCCAGTAAGAGAGATCCAGACGATGAGGTGAACATCTAAATGATCGGAGTATACCTGCCTTGAGAGGGCCCTCGTCCGGCTGCCGATTGAATGAACTTCACCGATTCTGAACGGACCTCTCTCGAGTGACCTACTGTCCTGACTGGAATCCCACAGGAATGCTGCATAGAGTAAGAGAACGATCGGGCGCTGGAGGGGGAAGACGAAGAACTATCCGCATGTTCCGGTCCGGGTAAGATTAAGTAGGGTGTTTTTACGCCTGATTGGTAGGGTGGTTTTATCCATCTGATTGATTGATTGATTGTATTGGAATCGGTATTTAAATACTGATATTGTTGTTATTGGTTCATTTAGCTTTGGTGGCTACTTGAAATATTGGTTCTCTTCTTGAGAACGAGACATTCTCTGTTTGCAAACAGCGGCGAATAGGAACGTTCGTCTCCCTTTGCAGATGGAGAAGGGTAGGTTATGCCCCTTTATGATTCGTCAGGCCTACCTTTCTCCCCACTGATTGTTTGATATCGATAAATAATCGATTGTTGCTCTTTGAGATCTTCCCTGTCCACAAACAGAGACGAATAGGAATATTCTGTCTCCCTTTGCAGATAGCGAAGGGCAGGTAATGCAGACGTTTGTCCCCGTTGTAATCCGTCATGCCTGTTTTTCTCCCCACTGATTGATTGATTGACTGGACATTGTTGTCCAAGGAATTGTTTGTTTGAGGTATTTTCTGTTTGCAAACAACGTGGAATAGAAATATTCTGTCTAGTCTTTGCAAGTAGTAAAGGGTAGGTTATGCCCCTTTATGATTCGTCAGGCTTACCCACTCCCCACTGATTGACTATTTATTGGGGGTAGCTCACCTGGTCCGCCCAGGAGGCTACCCTAATGGAAGGACATATGCTCCCCACTCATTGACCATTTATTGGAGGTAGCCCATCTGGTCCGTCCAGGAGGCTACCCTAGTAATTGGAGGTACATCATTTGGTCCGTCCAGGATGATACCCTAATGAAGGGACATGTGTTCCCCACTGATTGATAATCTAGTTCCACCCCGGACCATTTATTGGAGGGAACTCATCTGGTCCGTCCAGGAGTACCCCTAATGAAAAGGACACGTAAAAATATGAAGTGATCACCGTACCCTGTTAACAGAAACTTTAGTTTGAAACACGCTAAGGAAAAGAAGGAAAAATAAAAAGAAATCGGGCTAAGTCAGTAACCCCCTGATGAGCTTTCGACTTCACTAAAAATAAGAAACATTAGGAATAGTTCGTAATAAGAAATATAAAATAGCGAAAGCTTGACAGCAAGACAGCCACGAGGTAGCCAGGTTCCGCTGCCTATTCCTGCTTCAAACATGTCTGCCTCATTGCCCACCACGCCCAAATAACGGTAACATGAAATAGATACAAATCCATAGACACCTACCCCCATTCCGGAAGCTCCCGGCGTGCAACAGGCCCGCGGTTACGCCCATCCGGAAGGCAAGGCCTCGGCGCGTGCAGAGCAGGGCCTGGCTGGCCGCCGTCGGAGGGGGAGACTGTGGGGCGGACGGCAAGGAGGTTGTGATGGTCTCCCCATTCCCTTCCCTCCTTCTGCCCTGCAGACCCCGGGGGGGGGATGTCTTGCCTCAGCCACCGACCCCCCCCCCCCCTTCTTTTGCTTGCCCGATCCGGCCAACATCAAAGTCCGAAGCCAAGGCGAGGTCGGCAGTGCTTCTTTCAGCTATAATGGCTGCAAAAACACTCCTTTCTTTTCAATTATGTCCTGAACGGCCCTGGATAGTTGCAGGTAGCCCCGCCACACGGCAACCCCTGAGAGTGACAGGTAGTCCCGCCACACAGCAACCCCTGAGTTGCAGGTAGTCCCGCCACATGACAAGGGGGGGATGTCTTGCCTCAGCCACCGACCCCCCCCCCCCATCTTCATTGCCTGGCACGGCTGTACCAAAGCGCTGGAGCCGAAGAACGGCGCGGGGTCGCTGGAAGGGGGAGGCGGCGCGAACGAGCCTCCCCCACCTCCATCCAGGTGGAGGCTTCCAGCGACACCCCAACGCTCCTGCTTGAAGAAAGGGTCCATATCAAAAAGCGGGTTTCCTTGCCCGGGACGGGCACACGCCCTGTACTCCTCGACCTTGAAGATTCTAAAAGAGCCGGGGGGGGGGGCCGACCTCCTCCGATGGAGCCACGAGACGCCGGTGCACTCCTGCCGGCGCCAGCCTCAGTTTGGAAATGACTAAAATCCCGCAAGGATACAGACTTGTTCAGTTCCGGTGGAACACCAGAATGACCCGGTAGGAAAGATTATTGCCTCCCTCCCCACTTTTGACTGTTGATTCATATCGCTAGCCCGTTACCCCATTGCGAAAAACTTTTTTGAACTGCCAAAAGAGGTTCTGATCCAACCACGAGTCAGTGGAGGCATTCTGACTATACTGGGACCTGCCTGACCTCACCCAAAATGGCGCCGATACAAAAATGAAACTTTCAAACTCCTTGTTCACCCGGATTGCTCAAACATTAATGTTCCGGGATATGTATGCATTTTTTTTTTTTTGGACAATGAAAGTCGATAAGATGGATATTGATTATGTGCTTGGAAAAGAAAGCGATATAAGATGGATATTGATCATGTGTTGAGACAGTGAACTGATTTAGGGTGGGTACTAATTATGTTTGGAAGCAATGAATTGGTATGAAATAAGCACTGATTGAGCATTTGGACAATGAATTGATAAACGTTAGGCTTTGAGTAAACAGTTGGACAATGAGGTAATATTATTGAAAGCTTGAATTCTTGACATGCATCATACTCGCCCTGTAGGAAAGTTCGATACGATTTTATTGCACTGCTGCACTTTATGAAATAAATGATCACCGACTTCGTTCCTCTTATGCACGGTTCCAGTCTGCTCCGTGGCCGGCCCACTGGGTTGTAGGCCCGTATTTGTGCGCCAACATTATTAATTAAAGGTATTTTGAAAGGGAAAGTATAATTGTAGTGGTTGCATTAATGAGTTTTTGAATGTTACTACTGTCTCCAATATAAGTGAAAAATGAGCAGCTTTATTAAAGTTGAAGGGTAAAAAGGCCCGATATTTAGCAGCTACATTTTGTGTCACAGGCAGCCGGAAAAGTGTTTTAGACGCCCTTAAGCGTCACCACAGAAATACCACCTGACCACCACCCTTGCACACGACCTAAAAGGTCACGATCAAGTGATTCATGTAGATACGCAGACCATTGATGATTATCTAACACTACTGGTCCCTCTGGGCTTAAACGCCGAGATGGTAGAGAATGCACTACGTGGAGATAGGTCGAGTATGTGGTAGGTAAAAACATTTTCGGACTATTGCGTGCTGATGTGCTTTGAATGCTGCCCCCACCCCCTTCTTTCTCCTCCCTTCTGCAGGTCACGTCGGAACGTCGGTTGAAGTATGGAAGAGCGATGGTCGCACGACCGACAGAAGGAGAAAAAGGGGATTCGAGCATAGTACTTACGCTAAAGGATTTTGAAAGACGTAGACTTAGGTATGACTGTTCCTCCTTAGAACATAGCGACTGGGAGGATGGACTGACATAGAAACTTGACAGGTTAGTACTGTATGACAGAATTTGACTCTAACCAGCACGCCAGATAGTGCAACTATGACGTTTTACTAGATAGGGAAAGGACAAGGGAAAGTTCTGGGGTACGGTTTACCTAGGCACCACCCGTCTGGAAAAGTAGGAATGATGTTGATGTTCAAAAATGTACCACCTCCTTCTCGCACTTTTATAGATATAGCTAAGCTGTCCGACTGTTCTCCCCATTAATGCCCTCCGTTGCCTCAGCCTGGAGAACCCTTCCGCCAAAGGGAGAAAAGGAAAAATGACTCAAAGATCCCACCGTGAGTAGTAGCACAACCAGGTTAATTCCTGACCAACTGGCCAAGGTGTAAGTATTAGCAACCGAGAACATTCGCAAAGATAGTAAACAAGAGGAAAAGGAGGAAAGGTAAAAAGAGCTCAGCACGTAGATAAAAAGGATATTAAAGATACGCAGGATGCAAAAATAGATCTTTTTGGCCAATAATTGTTATATGTTTTATCGTGAATCTATTTGTATGTAATACATGTACTGTCTTCCTTTGTCTGAGTTTGTGCGTATGTACTGTACGGGTTTATGTCTCCCCTCTGCTCGCGTCTCTTTGTTACCTGACCCTTGCTGTTCTGTGTTGTGAACGCACTAAATGACCTATTTTTGTACACGTCTCTCTATCTCTCTCTCTCTCTCCCCCCCCCTATCTATCTCTCTCTCTCTCTCTCTCTCTCTCTCTCTCTACATGTCATACGTGTACCGAATGGCTCGTTTAGATTGCGGACGACTCTCACTCTCTATGAGAGTCTCCCTATTCCCTCTTCCTTTTTATGGTAAAATTGTGCCTTGCTGGCACCAGTCTGATTGGATACTTATTGAACACGAAGGTGTTCAGCGAAATTGACAGAAACTAAAATGATTGTATCTCGCCATATTACTACCTCTCCTTTCTGCAAAATGAATGAACTCGAATTGGCTAAGAAAGGAAGGACAGGTAAGACGACTAAGGTCCCCCAATCTGGCCTTTTATAGGGGAACTATATGTCAATGGCACCCTATTTTTCAGTTCATCAGAGACAAGCGCCAACGTCTAGATTGACCCCCAATGCCCAGATTGCCCCACCCCTTTGCACCCAAGCGCGAATGCCCAAAGCGTCCCAGCCCCACTTGATTGACCCCAGCTGCTGTCCCCGATATATACATGATGACCATGAGTAACTGTCGTCCCTCGAGAAAAACCTGTTTTACCCTGACTCTCGATGATAGCACCCCCGCCCTGTTTGAAAGGGTTGACCAGCTTTTGGAGGGAAATGTTAGACTGTTAAGGCTCGGGTTTGAAAGACAAGTCTCCGCTGGAGGTTCCGAAATGTTTAATTTGATGAAATGCGCATTTGATAGGAGTCTGATTTCTCTCCATTTGTGTCATGAATAGACGATGAATAAACTTGGCATGAACTCAGTAGGAATGGCGACATATGCACTGCTTGGTAATAAACTTCTGACTGT
Organism: Lissotriton vulgaris; assembly: GCF_964263255.1. NCBI lineage: Eukaryota > Metazoa > Chordata > Amphibia > Caudata > Salamandridae > Lissotriton > Lissotriton vulgaris. The sequence goes on from NC_141693.1 coordinate 1,576,183,934, forward strand.
AACCGATGAACGTATCTCCCAAGTGCGTAGGATTAAGGGAGGAATTCACATGCATAAATGTCTTCTCCCGCCAGTTCTCTAAAAGCTTGTTTTGTACCTATTCAAAGATATACGATCGCCTGAGGAGAAGGGTTGGACGTGACGTACAGCCTGGTTGCAGATCTTGAGACATATGTGACCTCGACCAAAGGTGGAGCTGCAGAGCAACAAGATACGGGACGAGACAGCAATTTCAAACGTGGAAAATGAAACTTGACGGGCTGCCCTGAAGCCCTCAGTCTGCTAACCCACGTGTGCCTGAAGTCTTCGCCCCCTTTTCGGGCCCGATTGATGGGCCTGCCTGCTCGTTATCCTTTGGTCCCTTGGAAGTGTCCGAAAAGATCTGACCCCACTCCGCCCTCTCTTCCCTCGACTATCCGACACCCCCTCTTTCCCACATGACTTTTTGACTCAGAAAAGAAGAAACAGCATTTACGTGGAAATGAGGTTTGCAAACGGAAGTAAACGGAAATATAGGTGCCGAGCATAAGGCACCACCAAAGGGATTGGTTAGGGAACAGGACTGTGGTCTAACAGCGGAGGACTGACCGCACCCTGCAACGCGTAAGGATAGATCCGAGCTGGACCTATAGCTCCACCGCCGGTGCTCAACAGCGCCAACGAAAAGATACGGACGAGAGCCTACCAGTGATGGCTCACTGCTATAAAGACACTGTGACGAAGAGATCTTATGTATCGGACTGAATTCCTCCCTCAACTACCTGGTCAAAATGTTCATTTGTCACATTTTTTTTAGAAAAGTCAGAAGCATTTATGCTATGTAGTGCGTTTGAATGTTAGGAACTCAACAAATGCAATTTCCTATGTGCTGCATTCTGCCAATCACATCAACTGTCCATGATTATATGCCATATGTTAGTATTGACAACTGTTAACTCTTCAACCACACCTGTTTATATGTACACCCATCAATTTGAAAATGAACTTCGTTATGTAAAAAGCGGCGACTGTGGAAAATCACGAAATTGATGTACATAAGCGACGTTCATTTGTCTTTTCCCATTCCCTTCCCTGTACGTTAACCGCACCACTCCGCCAGTAAAAGCCCGTGCCCCCATGTACCTGACAGCCATTTTAGGCACCATGGCCTTTTTTGCCCGTTCATTGGAATCACCGGCTTCCCTTCTACGCTATTTGAACCCCCCCCTCTCTCATGCATAGACCATGAAACCCTCTCCCTCTGCGCGACCCTGCCCTGAAAGGCAACCCTCCTGCTTGACCCACGCAAAACCCCCCCATTTCCTCTTGAAGAGGCATCCTTCGCCTCAGCTGACATAGCCCTCCCCAGCTGTACCTGACTGCCCCCGCTCTCTCATGCACGAGTCAATAAGACCTCTCTCTCTCTCCGTGCGACTCTGTCCTTGGGAGTCACGGCCGCGCCTGACCAACACCTCCCTTCCTTTCATGAATAACCCCTCTGTTGGTAAACCCTCCCTCCGCGATTGACTGTCCACACATGTCCGAGGTCATCGCCTAAGCCACAAGATACTGTTTACTGCCCCTTATTGTATGGAGTCACTCCTCTTCAAAGGACCCACTATTGATCCTGGCCTCCCCACCCCCTGGGCTACGATCAGGCGCACATATCCTAAAAATCGGCGGAACACTCAGCTGTGTGATTACCCCCTCCTCTTATCGGCAGGTCAAGGGTCTCTATTGTGGATATATGTGGGGTAGGATTGGCACGAGGATTACGGGAATGTCTTTTCCTTGTTTCACAATGTCATTATTGTAATAAGGAGTGTCTTGTAAGGTATAAAAGGCGATGTCTCAGAACACTTGTTAGAGCACCTCCCGAAAGACACTGTGTTTCGTGTCCGAAATGACAGGCTCTCCTCATGAGTAATAAATCCTGTTCTTGTGATTCCTGCTCCCAGCGCCCGTCTCTTTATTTGGTAACTAGTCAGAATGGGAACTAAGGGGCGACTTGCGCCAGCAGCCCGGGCATCGATAGTAATATGGGCTCCTGTTCCACATGCGGCGGAACGGTTTTCGGAGGCATAAGGTTTAATTAAACCTCACCAGGAAGCACTCACAGATATAAATAAACCAGGAGCCCGAGTTGAAGCTCAAATTCTGTACCACATTACTCAGCCCAAAAACCTTGCGAGCTCGGTCGAGCCTGGGCAGGTGTGCTTTCTCCCTATATCTACCATCGTAAATGCTGTGATCCAGAGGGAGCAACATCCTGTCCAGAGGCAGGAAGCAGTCTCAGGGAACTGTGCAGGGTTTAGGGGAGAACACAGGACACAGAACAGGGAAAGCAGGGTAGAGTGTTGGGGAGCCAGCACTGTGCCCAACTGGGCAGTAGCGGTGTGTCAAAGAAGTACAGGAGCAGGCAGTCCAGCAAAGTTACAGGGTACAGGGAGTGGAGAATATGGCAGAGCCTGGTGGGACAAATCGAGGTTGGGAGAATTGTAGTGTCTGGGGTGAGAAGGGCAGTGTTTATACATAGGGAGAGGAACAGGCGAGGGGTAAACATAGTGATACAAAAGGGGATGATGGACGGAGCGTTTGAGCAAATCAAACACTCACCCCCAGTCAACTGATCTGAGTTTAATCCATCACCATTCTTTAGCTCACTCAGCCACCCCAGTTCAGACATGGCCATATGCAAATCAGTCTGACCCTGTGCCTCATGGGAACAGTCCTGCCGAACTGCCAAGCCATCTCTTCCCTGGACCGGAAACAAGCATCCTGGGACCGGTTTCAGATTCATAATCCTCATCAGCCAGGCTATCTTGAATCCAGTGGCCAAATGAGCAAGGGACTCACGTCTGAGCATACCCTGCCAACTTAGGGCGAACAAAGCGATACAAAAGGGGATGATGGACGGAGCGTTTGAGCAAATCAAACACTCACCCCCAGTCAACTGATCTGGGTTTAATCCATCACCATTCTTTAGCTCACTCAGCCACCTCAGTTCAGACATGGCCATATGCAAATCAGTCTGACCCTGTGCCTCATGGGAACAGTCCAGTCCGAACTGCCAAGCCATGTCTTCCCTGGACCGGAAACAAGCATCCTGGGACCGGTTTCGGATTCATAATCCTCATCAGCCATGCTTTCTTGAATCCAGTGGCCAAGTGAGCAAGGGACTCACGTCTGAGCATACCCCGCCAACTTAGGGCGAACAAAGATATACAAAAGGGGATGATGGACGGAGCGTTTGAGCAAATCAAACACTCACCCCCAGTCAACTGATCTGGGTTTAATCCATCACCATTCTTTAGCTCACTCAGCCACCCCAGTTCAGACATGGCCATATGCAAATCAGTCTGACCCTGTGCCTCATGGGAACAGTACAGCCCGAACTGCCAAGCCATGTCTTCCCTGGACCGGAAACAAGCATCCTGGGACCGGTTTCGGATTCATAATCCCCATCAGCCAGGCTATCCTGAATCCAGTGGCCAAGTGAGCAAGGGACTCACGTCTGAGCATACCCTGCCAACTTAGGGCGAACAAAGCGATACAAAAGGGGATGATGGACGGAGCGTTTGAGCAAATCAAACACTCACCCCCAGTCAACTGATCTGGGTTTAATCCATCACCATTCTTTAGCTCGCTCAGCCACCCCAGTTCAGACATGGCCATATGCAAATCAGTCTGACCCTGTGCCTCATCGGAACAGTCCAGCCCGAACTGCCAAGCCATGTCTTCCCTGGACCGGAAACAAGCATCCTAGGACCGGTTTCGGATTCATAATCCTCATCAGCCAGGCTATCTTGAATCCAGTGGCCAAGTGAGCAAGGGACTCACATCTGAGCATACCCTGCCAACTTAGGGCGAACAAAGCGATACAAAAGGGGATGATGGACGGAGCTTTTGAGCAAAACAAACACTCACCCCCAGTCAACTGATCTGGGTTTAATCCATCACCATTATTTAGCTCACTCAGCCACCCCAGTTCAGACATGGCCATATGCAAATCAGTCTGATCCTGTGCCTCATGGGAACAGTCCAGCCTGAACTGCCAAGCCATGTCTTCCCTGGACCGGAAACAAGCATCCTGGGACCGGTTTCGGATTCATAATCCTCATCAGCCAGGCTATCTTGAGTCCAGTGGCCAAGTGAGCAAGGGACTCACGTCTGAGCATACCCTGCCAACTTAGGGCGAACAAAGCGATACAAAAGGGGATGATGGACGGAGAGTTTGAGCAAATCAAACACTCTCCCCCAGTCAACTGATCTGGGTTTAATCCATCACCATTCTTTAGCTCACTCAGCCACCCCAGTTCAGACATGGCCATATGCAAATCAGTCAGACCCTGTGCCTCATGGGAACAGTCCAGCCCGAACTGCCAAGCCTTGTCTTCCCTGGACCGGAAATAAGCATCCTGGGACCGGTTTTGGATTCATAATCCTCATCAGCCAGGCTATCTTGAATCCAGTGGCCAAGTGAGCAAGGAACTCACGTCTGAGCATACCCTGCCAACTTAGGGCGAACAAAGCGATACAAAAGGGGATGATGGACGGTCCCAGGATGCTTGTTTTTCTATATTTTTAACTCGATATTTTTGTATATCGATATTTTTGACATCGATATTGTGTCAGTGTTCCGGGATCACCACCTAAAGTATTGAAAGAAGTAAAAAACCTCGGAATGATCAAGGACTCCAAGCTGTCGATGAATACCAAAGTGGACAAACTAGCAAGATCAAGCTTTGTCACTATAAAAATGCTGCAACAATTTTTCCCTCATTTGGGATTTCCACACAAGGTCCAAGCTACAATTTCCCCTGTTCTGTCCAAACCCGATTATGCCAATCGCCTCTACCATGGATCACCTTTAACGACCATGAAAAGACTGCAACGGATTCAGAACTCGGCTGCCAGACTACTCTTGCAAAATCAAACCACATCTCACCTGCCTTGAAAGCCCTGCATTGGTTACTGGTTGCCAGAAGATCCACGTTCAAGCTACTTTGTATCACCCACAAAGCAATACATGGAATGGGACCTCTCTTCTTCAGGAATAAAATCACCAAACACATTCAACAAAGGAACCTACGCTACAAAGGGGCTTCTTGCCTCAAAATCCCAAGATACAAGAAAAAAACCATGGGTGGCAAAGCCTTCTCTGTTCAAGTAGCCAAACTATGGAACTCTTTACCCCCCAACATAAGATCCACCAACAACCACATTATCTTCAGAAAACTACTCAAGAATTGGCTCTTCCCCACATAAGCACCATACGCAAACAGACATTTACAGCATATTCCTCTGTATATAAACATTTATTTTCACTGTAGATATGACCTATCTTTGTGTATTGCTTTGTATAAACATGTAGAATAAATATTTTGTTATAATTAAATAAATAATACAATACTTACTTCCATTGTGCATCTATGTCCCTACCATGTACTTGGATCTGTGTGTCTGTTACTTTCTCCTGAAAAATCATATCAAATGCACTACCTTATTTCTCATCCTGTACCTCTATCAATATCTTTAATCTATATATACTTACCTCCTTTATGTATCTATATACTTTCAATGTACTTATGAATCTATATATTTATCACGTTCTTCTAATTTAGCATTTCAAATGCACTACCCTATTTCTCAGCCTATACTTCTCTCCATATATCCTCTGACTCTTCCCCTCAAAAACCCCTTTTTACTAATCCAAAAGCCTCCTCCTGCTACTATGACCTCCAAAGAAATAAAAAAAATCTCACTCTTCTGTCCCTCCACTACCCTTTTCAATCCAAACATGTTCACTTCTCAAATTCCATATTCCACTATACTAATTCACCACTAATCCTTGATGGGTTCCAGAGTAGCGTGCTACCCGCCAATAAAGCGTTTCAACACCCCATCAGAGTTACCAGCACTATATAAATGCAAACTTTTTTCCCTTTTCTACCCCCCAACGCTTTTCAATCAAAATAACTGACTAACATATCCATCACTCAAATTACTTTAATGTTTCGCCATACTAATTTGACAGTAATCCTTATGGGTACCAGAGTAGCATGCTACTCACCAATAAAGCGCTTCAAAACCCCATCAAGGGGTAGCAAACGATATATAAATACAAACCTCTTTTCCTCTTCTATCCCGTAACCTACCCTTCGCTATCTAAATAACTGAATAACATATCCACCACTCAAATTAATTCATACTTCACTGTACTAATTTTCAACACTAATCCTTTATGGGTTCCGCACTAGCGTCCTACCCGCCAGAAAAGCCTTTCAACATCCATCAGGGGTAACAGGTGCTACATGAATGCAAACCTTCCTTCCCTTTTATCCCTTCTCACTCCAAATAACTGACTAATATCCACCACTCAAATTACTTTCCGGGTTTCCGGAGTAGCGTGCTTCAACACTCCATCAGGGGTAACAAGCGCTATATAAATACAAACCTTTTTTTCCTCTTCTATCCTTCTGCTATTCTTCCGAATCCAAATAACTGACTAACCTATCCACCACCTAAAATGTACTTGCAACTAATTCAGCACTAATCCTCTATGGTTCCCGGAGTAGCGTGCTACTCGCCGAAAAAGCACTTCGCCGCCTCGCCAGGGGTAGTAAGCTCTATATAAATGCGATTAAAATACAATTCAATACAATTATGGGTACCCTCAAACTGAAAAAAAAAGGTTTTTGTTATTGCAATTCTAGCCAAATCCTGATGAAGTGTATGGGGATCATGAAGTCTGATTTGTATGGGAAATGTTCTATGACTCTAAGATATTCTTCCTGGGGTGACATCTGTGTATAATGATTTAATGCCCTCTCTTCTCATGAGTTCCACTTATTTGTAAACATGATATAATTCAGCATATCTTTTGTGTTCCTCAGAGAGAATGGCATTTTACTAATTAAAGTTCAAAGAGACCAATCAACAAACTTTGAAAGAGTTTGAAATACTGAGTTTATTCCCGAGACAATGGGGCACCCTGCAGTGCTCTTACAGATTTGTGTATTTTAGGTCATGTGTAGAACTAAACAATTGTAGGTAAAATGTCAGAAAGTCAGATTTTGCTTTTGTGATTCGCTTGGAGTACTCAGCTTCTTTTGTCAGGGGTTTGATCTCAGAGACAAAAAAATCTAAAGGATCCGTCTTCAGAATTTTGCAATTGTGTCTCAACAAAAAGTCTAAGGCATTCCTGCCTATAGGAATGATGTATGATAGCTGTGGGCCTGATTATAATCTTGGAGGACAGGGCTACTCCTTCACAAATGTGATGGATATCCCATCTGCCCAGTTCCAATCCCATTATATCCTATTGAACTTGTAATTTGGCGGATGGGATATCTGACACGTTTGTGACTGAGTATCCCATCTGCCAAGATCGTGAACAGGCCCTGTATATGATTGTACATTAACTGTGGTTACGATTTTGACCTGAAATTCATTTTCCACAACAATGTGTGACTACAGGAAGAGCCTTCTTCCTGTTTCCCATGATGCATTTTGTCAATAAAGATACGGTGAGCCAGGCTATATGCTCACATATTTGTTTGCGCCACGCTGTGTACTGTTTTTCTTTTTAATGAATGTTAAGTGCTAGCGCAAGGGGATTCAGGCATTTTTGTTTGTTTTTCAAAATCACCACCTGATTGCCTACTACTATCAAGAATGAAATGTGAAATCTGAACTATCTGGGTATACTCAAGTTATGTTCCTTTTTTGCATTAGAGAAAGAACGAATGATGTTTAACATAAGAGGCAAGAAAGCAATCACATGTGCAGTGTGCCTCACAGTTCCATATGTATCTTAGAGTTTAGGTATGGCTTACTAAGCACGTACCCCTATCCTTTTGTGTTTACGTTCTGCTGAAAGCCATTGACCCCAAGCGGCTATGATACATGGCTGAAACATGTCACGCCAAAAACTATTAATATATTTTATTATATGTATATTTTTCACAATTTTCTTTTCTTGTACTTTAAGGCAATTATATACATTTTGCAGCAATTTAATTGTTTTCACATTTTTTAATACAAATTATTATGGTATTTTTACAATGACTGCAATAAATTTGTAGTTTATATTTCCTTTTTTTCCTGTGCAATTTTTCCCAAATATCCCTTTAGTAAAGTGTTTTCTTCATGTTTTTGCACAGTGGAAGTTCAACAATGTGTTTGCTGGTACCTGTTTCATTAGATAAGGTAAATTACATTTTATGTATAATTTAAATGAAATAGGCTAACTATGTTTAGTTTTGGTAATTTTGGGTAATTTTTTTTAGCAGATGAATCAGATAGCCTCTTTTAGTTGTTCAATAGTAAAATATTTTCTTTTTTTTTTACTTTATTCGTATTTTATTTGAAAAACATAAAAGTGCAGATAAAAAGCATTTCCAGGAAGATAAATAATGCAATACAGTGACTTTACAACCTAATTGTCTTTCTTAATCTGATCACACATTTTAAATAACTTATTACACTATCCATTGTCAATTCATCTTCCATACATTGTAACTTTAAGTATGACGCTCTACAGTGTCTTAAACCGTATTGTTTTAAAAATTGGTAATAAAAACATCCTCCTCGGTGACGTATAAAACCTACAAAAAAGAGTTACATGCAATGTCGTTTGTGTCGAGCTACCATCGCAAGGACACAATGCAAGAGTACAAGACCAATCATTCATCAATGGAAATGTACTGACCCTGAGCAAAATACCCAGCCTAAAACGTGTCAATAACATCCGATCAAAGGGACTCGTCACATATGACAAATATGGCTGAATCCCAATGCATGACAGCATAGTGTGGCTTTCCATAACCAAATGTTTCGTTTTCTCCACAAGCCATCGCTTTTCCTCCAGATAGGACAGGTATTCCTTTTTTAATAGCTTCCTGGAGGTAATATTCATGCAATCTGGATTTGTAAATAAATCTGGATGGCCAATTTCGTCCGCGATGTCCCTAATATGTCGTAACCATGGAATGCAATATACATTGTCCACTTTTAAACAGTCCATGATGACATACCGGTTAAAAACTGCTTCGGGGGTGTTCCATATCTTGTGCCATAATAGTAAAGGGGTACAAAAGGGGGTGGTGATGGACGGAGCATCTGAATCAATCAAACACTCACACCCAGTCAAAAGATCTGGGTTTAATCCATCACCGTTCTTTAGCCCACTCTGCCACCCCAGTTCAGACATGGCTATAGTAAAGGGCCAGACTTTATAATATCTACAATGTGCTTTAGGCCTACCTCAGAATGACATGTATATATAGCAGTTGAATTGGGCACAGCTAAGAAATAGCGCAAGAAATTATTTTCGCAGCTCTGTATACATTGTGCCTTGGTAAAGCCCCATATACTAGCGCCGTAGGTGGCTGTAGAGATACATTTAGTTTTATAAATTGTGAGCAATTCAGGGGCTGGTCGAGAGCCCAGTTTTCTTGACATGCTGACTAATGCCCTGGTAGCTTTTAAAAACATTAGGGCATATTACCAACAAAGTGGCGAAGAGAGGTGTAAGCCGCCTTGGCTTAACGCCTCTCTTCGCCACTTCGGAAACGCTAGGCTGCACCATATTACCAAGGATATGGTGCAGCCTAGCGTTTCCCCCCGTGATGGCGATAAGTATTGCAACTTAACGCCAGCGCAGGCAGGGAAGATTTGTTTACGTACAGGAAGGTGTTCCTTCCTGCACATAAACAAAGCTTAAATGCCATTTTGTAACTTACATGTGTGCTGCTTCATGCAGCACACATGTAAGTTACAAATTGGCATTTAAAAAAAAAGGTTTGTTTATGTACAGGAAGGGACACCTACCTGTACATAAATAAACCTTGGCATTTTGCTTTTTCCATGTGTGCTGCACAAGGCAGCACACATGCAAAAAGCAAAAACTAGGAGAAATGAAGCATTTCTCCCCGTTTTGCCACCTTAAGAACAGGTCTGACTGTTCTTAAATTCGGCGCTGCCACCTATTATCGCCTCTCTTGATAATAGGTGGCAGGGTCGAAGTGAATGGGTGTTGTAGTGGAACGCCCACAGCAACACCCACTGCACGCCCCCTTTCACGATGAGTTTATCGTGAAAGGGGCCCTATTATCAAGGCAGCGTTAAGTCAATTAACGTGGGTTTATGCCATGTTAATTGACTTAACGCTGCCTCTGTAATAGGGCGATGCAAATATCGCTACGTTATCGGCAGAAAAGTGCCGATAAAGCGGCGATAAGGGGCTTGATAATATGCCCCATTGTTTTCCGGGCTAATATTGCAGCTGGCCAGGTACCATTCTGATCGAAATGTATCCCTAAGTAGGCAAAACATTTTACACACTCAATTTTACCATTGATAAAGATGTCACATTTATTTGCGGTTCTATTACCACACTTCATGCTAAATGTTTTACTAATATTTACTTGCAGCCCCCTCACCTGCATATAATTAACAAAGTGTGTAACTGTCTTCTGTAGGCCTATTTGTGTCCTTGACATTAAAACTGCGTCGAACAGGTATAACTAAAATTGGGACTGGGGTTCCATTTATGATTGGGTAATCGTGGGGGAGTTCGGCCAATCGTTCACCCAAACTGTTAATGTATAGTGTGAAAAGGAACGGGGCAAGGACGCATCCATGCCTCACTCCTTTTCCGATACCAAATCTTGCCAACTACTCTCCATTTTTCCCATATCTTACCCTTGCTCCCACCTCTCGATATCGTTCTCTAATAAATAACAAAATTTCATTTTCAACACCCAGCTCAAATAAAATTTTCCATAGTTTATCATGTATGACACAGTCGAACGCGGAGGATAAATCAACAAAAGTTAAGAACACATTTTCACTTTTTGCCCTAGTATATTTATCGATTATAAGACTGAGATTCAAACCTTGCTCTGTTTTACACAATCCAGACCTAAAACCATATTGTAGCCGGATGTACCATGTTACGACGCATACCGTTACAACTACCTACTATTACAACGCGACCATTACAACGCATACCATTACAACGCATAGCGCTTTGAGGTGCTGGATAGTGGTAAGTGTAATTTACTATTCTAACTCCAGTCCCCGTGGACACTAGGGAAGGTGTTGGATAGTAAATTATACTTATTCCCTATCCTAGAGCGCCCCCCAGCGCAATGCGTTGTAATGGTATGCGTTGTAAAAGATGCGTTGTAATAGTAGGTAGTTGTAAAAGATGCGTTGTAACGGGTGTATACCATTGTAGGGATGTACCATGTTACAACGCATACCGTTACAACTACCTACTATTACAACGCGACCATTACAACGCATACCATTACAACGCATAGCGCTTTGAGGTGCTGGATAGTGGTAAGTGTAATTTACTATTCTAACTCCAGTCCCCGTGGACACTAGGGAAGGTGTTGGATAGTAAATTATACTTATTCCCTATCCTAGAGCGCCCCCCAGCGCAATGCGTTGTAATGGTATGCGTTGTAAAAGATGCGTTGTAATAGTAGGTAGTTGTAAAAGATGCGTTGTAACGGGTGTATACCATTGTAGGGATGTACCATGTTACAACGCATACCGTTACAACTACCTACTATTACAACGCGACCATTACAACGCATACCATTACAACGCATAGCGCTTTGAGGTGCTGGATAGTGGTAAGTGTAATTTACTATTCTAACTCCAGTCCCCGTGGACACTAGGGAAGGTGTTGGATAGTAAATTATACTTATTCCCTATCCTAGAGCGCCCCCCAGCGCAATGCGTTGTAATGGTATGCGTTGTAAAAGATGCGTTGTAATAGTAGGTAGTTGTAAAAGATGCGTTGTAACGGGTGTATACCATTGTAGCCATGATAAAACCCCCATTTCCTCTGCCCATAGTTGTAGTTTGTTTAAAATGACCCTCCCCACCACTTTTAAAAGAAAATCTAAAAGTGATATGAGGCAGTAACATTTAGGAGCATCACGATTTCCCTTCTTAAAAATGAGTACTAAAATGGCATCTGACCAAGTCTTTATGAAACCAGTTTGAAAACATTTATTTGAAACATTCAGTATAAGTGGTGCCCAAATATCGTTATTTGACCGGTAAACATCAACTGGGACACTGTCCGGCCCCGGAGCCTTGCCTGAGGCACTTTTTGTATTGCGCAAACTATCTCATCTAGGGTGAAAGTAATATGAAGAGGGTATATGGATAGATAAACTTTTCCTCATTAGAACCCTCTGCCTCAAAACCTCCTACTTGACATATTTCCCTCCCCTGCTCATTATCTACTGGGTTTGTACCAGCACGATATAAATCAATGAAATACCCAATCCAGCTGTCTTCAATTATGGCTATATCCATCTTATCGCAATCCCTCTCCATTAAATATGGAGAGTTCACTATTTTCCAAAACTTGACATTATCTTTCTTTATACAAGCCTCATGTAGTTCTAGCCAAACTTCCTCTTTTAATTTATGCTTTCTCATCTTTTGGGCCTGTTTATAGCGCAATCTGGCTTTCCTTATCTCGTCTATATTCCGGAGTAAATTTTTTAGAGCTCTTTTTAAATTATTATGTGCTTTGCTGCATTCGTGATCAAACCACCCCCGCCTTTTGCATAGTGACGTCTTCTGTTTAACCGTAAGAATTTCCTTAATCTTAGCTGAGATGTTCACGAATGCTTCTATCACATCTTTATTTTCCTCCGCTAAGCACACATTAAAATCCTCTTGTGTTTCATTTATAGTACTTACATGGATGCTTGTTTAATATTCATGTATGATTTGTGGTTTCTATTGGGGCCATACATGGCATATATTTTTTAACGTTTTAGTTATTCCTTTTTTGGAGGGGGGCAGGGGTAAGTGATATTTATTGATTTTATGTTTCATGCAGCAAAGATCTTCCCTTTCGGATTTGCCATTATCCATTATTTTCATGAACAAATGTGTTGGATTTTTTTTCCTGATGCATTTTTATCGCTTTTCTTCTATTTTTGGGTTTACTTGACTTTAAAAACAATGATAATTGTTTTGGGGTACTGATGGATTTTGATGTATTTTATATGCCACCTTGTTGAATTTTTTATGATTTTTTGAGATATACTTTACGGGTTATCTTTTGTGGCAGAATGGCCTTCTTGGAATTTTTACAGCATCAGAACTGCCAGTGATCTAATTTATTTAATATATTTAATTGTAACTTTCTTGTATTTAGTAATATGAGTTGTTATTGTTAATGTGTTTCACTTTGTAGGTTAAGGGTGTTATATTTAAATGTGCATAGTTAATATTTTGGCTGATATTTTAATTACTTTATAGGAAATATGTTGCATTTTTTCAATAATTTCTGAAAGATGTTCATAGTTAAAGGTATGTATTATATTTATTTCTCAATTAATATATGTTTTAAAGTTGGATTTCTTTTATTTTCTTACAGAAAGAAATGTATTTTTTAGTTATAGATTTATTCATGGGTTTTTATAAACTACATTTTTGATATTTGATGACAATATTTTTTATATTATTATTTTGTTCATTTTGATTGCTTTCCATCCTAAAAAATATGTTATGGTTATGGTTACATAGGAGTCAGAGGCATTTGTACATACTAAAATGTGTGAGCATTCTAGAGCGGGATGGGATTCTATAGGTGGCATTTGGAGGAGCTTTTCTCAGACCGAGGAGCTGTGACTAAGAGGATTTGTTGCTGATGTTATGAACAAATTTACAAAAAAATATTTCAGTTACCACTTTCATCATCCGTCATGTGGTGCTTGCAGCTTAACACTGGCAAGGCGTGAGGCAGGGGACATGCAACTGAACCACCACCAATCCTTATCCCAGCCTACACAATTGTGATATAATCCCGGGACTTGTGCAAGAGTTCATTCTGTGGCATACTCTTGTTTGACAACTTCAGGAATAAGGACAGAAAAGGAAGGGATAATTACAACTTCCCCTTCTGAGACTTTACCTACAAATGCAGGCAACTCTTTTCAGCCAAGAGATTGTAATAGGTGGTTCTTAAAATTTCCCAGACTATTACTTTAATAATACATGGTGTGTCACCCTCTATTTTGATATCCAACTCTTAAAGTCTGTTGGGAGGGCTAACCCTTGATCTGGTGTTTCAACTCTTTTCATCCAAGAGATTGTAATAGGTGGTTCTTAAAATTTCCCAGACTATTACTTTAATAATACATGGTGTGTCACCCTCTATTTTGATATCCAACTCTTAAAGTCTGTTGGGAGGACTAACCCTTGATCTGGTGTTTTAACTTGAATAAATTCATTAGTTGCTCTCGGAAACAGAAACTCTTGAAGATTTCAGCACAGTACTGTGACCTCTACTGCACTGTCTAGCAGGTTCAATGCCCACATCTTGTTCTGAAGTAGCGTTCTCAATATGTGTGGCATGTTAAATGGAAATACCTGCCACCTTCTTCTTCTTGAAATGGGGTTTTTGTTGTTGAAGTTTTTATTACTTTTTATGATGATGTCAGATGAGCGTTGTGAGTCCTTTCTCAGTTTAACATAGTCTTCAAGCCTGCATCTTGATTGTTCCCCTCCCTCCAAGCATTTTTCGGGTGAGTGCTGAAAGGAACAAAAAGGACGTGTACCAGAGTACTTATACCTTTTAGGCTGTTTACGTGTAGTACCATTGCATAAATTGTAATGTCTTTTTGTAAGCTCCAGTTGTGGAGATCCACCCTGTGCATTTGTATTATCTTTATTTTTCTGTTTGTCCCAGCATTTTCTAAAACACTCAGGTGCCTGCTTGATATTATCCTTTTCAGAATTACCTTTAGGCTGTGGCTTGTTAAGTCTGGGTCCCAAATTATCTTGACCTATAGATGTATAGGTTTCAGCAATAATCTCTGGTAATTCGCATTCTTGGTCTACAAGAAGCAAGCTACACAGGCATTGGTGTACTGCCAGTGCTGCTGCCTCCCCTTTAATACTACTCAAAAGATTGTGGAAACTGTGGCAAAGTTGTTGATTAATGTCCTCCCCACATTCAGGGCAGCAGCCCTGTATTCATTATTAAGCTGTTTTATCACCTCAGGCAAAAACAGCAATAGGTGGTGTACACTGTGGGGAGCCACGGGCAATGGCCAATGGGTCAAGGGAGCCACAGGTCGAAAACATTTGGGAACCACTGGTGTAGAGGAACATAGCTTGCAGTGGTGTAGAGTGCAGTGGCGTAGAGTGCAGTGGCATATAGTAGAATGTTGTAGAGTATTGTGGCGTAAAGTGCAGTGGTGCAAAGTAGTTGGTGTAGGTTGAGTGTGCATTGGTTTTGAGTAAAGTGGTATAGAGTGCATTGGCATTGAGTGCAGTGGTTTAGAGAACAGGGGAATAGCTTAGAGTGCAGAGCCGTAGAGTGGCATACAGTAGAGTAGAGTGGAGAGTGCAGTCGAATAGAGTGCAGTGGCATAGAGCAGATTGTTTCAGAGTCGAGTGGAGTGGTACAAGGTAGAGCGCAGTGGCATAGAGTAAAGTCATGCAGCTTTGATTGCAGTGGTGTAGAATGGAGTGGCACAGATTTGAGTAGAGTGGCATAGAGTGCAGTGCAAAAGAGGACAGTGGCGGATAGTAGATTGTTTCAGAGTACAGTGAAGTGGTGTAGAATGGAGCGGTGCAGGGTAGGGTAGAGAGGTGCAGGGTAGAGTGGAGTGGTATAGAGTAGTGAAGTAGAGTGCATTGGTGTAGAGTGCAGTATTGCAGAGTGCAGTGGCATAGTGTGGAGTGTTGAGTGGAGTGGTTTAGACTGGAGTGGTGTACAGTGCACTGGTGTATAGTAGAGAGGGGTAGAGTGCACTGGCATAGATAGAGTGGTACAGAGTAGAGTAGAGAGGCATATAGTGAAGTGGGGTAGAGTTCAGTGTCAGAGTGCAGTGGTGCACAATAGATTAGAGTGGCATAGAGCGCATTGGTGTAGAGTGCAATAGAGTTGCGCAGAGTGGTGCAGAGTAGAGTGCAGTGTCATTGAGTAAAGTAGTGCACCGTAGAGTGGTATAGAGTAGAGTGGTATAGAGTTCAGTGCCAAAGAGCACAGTGCTGCAGAATAGAGTGTCATACAGTGCAGTGGTGTAGAGTAGAGTGGTGTAAAGTGCATTGGTGTAGAATGCAGTGGCATAGAGTGGTGCAAAGTAAAGTGACAGGGGGCAATGGTTTAGAGTGGCATACAGTGCAGTAGTTAGAGTAGAATATAGTGGCTTACAGTGCAGTCTTTCAGAGTAGGTTGGCATAGAATGCAATGGCTTAGAGTGTTATTGGTTCTGAGTAAAGTGGTGAAGAGAGCATTGGTGTACAGTGCAGTGGTATAGAGTGCATCGGTGTAGAATAGAGTGGCATAGACTGAAGTGGCATGGAGTAGATTGTTTCAGAGTACAGTCAAGTGGTAGAAACTGCAGTATTATAGAGCAGAGTGTCATAGAGTGCAGGGGGCAGAGTAGATTAGAGTGGCTTAAAGCAGATTGGCATAGAGTACAGTGGCAAACAGTGGAGAGATGCAGAATAGAGTGGTGTAGATTGGATTGGCATACAGTAGAGTGGTGCAGTGGTGTAGAGTGCAGTGGCATCGAGTACAGTAGAGCGGCGTAGAGTGCAGTAGGGTGGTGTAGAGTGCAGTGGCATACAGTGCAGTAGACTGGTGTAGAGTGCAGTTATGTAGAGTGGTGCAGAGCGCAGTGACGTACAGTGTCGAATAGAATGGTGTAGAGTGCAGTGACATAAATCGCAATGGTGTAGAGTGAGGTAGTGTGCAGTGGTGTAGAGTGCAGTGGGAGAGAGTAGAATGTTGTAGGGTATAGTGGTGTAAAGTGCAGTGGTGCAAAGTAGTTGGCATAGGTAAAGTAGCGTAGGGTGCATTGATTTTGAGTAAAGGGGTGTAGAGTGGAGTGCAGTGGCATAGATTGCTGCAGAGTAGAGTGATGCAGAGTAGAGTGGCAAAGAGTTCAGTGGCAGAGTGAGGTGCTGCAGAGTAGAGTGTTGTAGAGTGCAGTGGTGTAGAGTAGAGTGTGTAGAGTACATTGGTGTAGAGTGCAGTGGTGAACACTGGAGCAGAGTAAAGTGACATAGAGTGCAATAGTGTGGAGTAGAGTTGTCATATGGATACTTCATTACATATATTGCGTTAAGTTAGCATGAGTGTATTACATGTTTAAACAGCCGTTTTGCCTTCGGCTTCAGTTTTGCACACAACACGTACTTGTTGTTGTAGCTTTCACCCTAGAAGCGGTGAGGTGTTTTATTTGAGAATAATATGTTATTCCTATGCTATCAGCTTTGCCTCGTACACTTGGTACAACTGTCTGCACACTGAGAGCTGCACACTCTAAGATTAACCTAACACAAGGTTGCTGGGAAGTCTGATCCTCGCACCACATTAGACATTAGACATAACACAAATAATGTTGATGCCAACATTTTGGGCTCTACGCGGGTTTAAGATAGAGTTACACGGAATGAACGCAGACACTTGGTGCTGCGCATGGAGAGAGCTGGTAGCTGTTGATGTGAACTGCTCCTACTGACATTGAGAGGTATGGGGCCGCCCTGCTAAAGCCCGAATGAGACCTTCTTAGATATAAAATAATATACTAGATAGGGTGCGCGAAATATAGGTGATATCGATTCTATAGGTTTTGCATTATAACATGCTAGCACCTTTTGCTTACTATGGATTAGTGACTATGCTGCTAACTCTGATTTTTATAATCTGCATTTTGGTATTATACAAGATACTGCGTTTGAGAACTTTGCATTGAATAATAAATATTTCAAACTTGCATGTGTGTTCTTTGACTCCCAGTTTTGGTTTGAAATGATTATATAACGAAAGAGTGTTCATGTGTTCCACGACTCCTGAGGTATTCTAAAGATCATGTTCTGGTTTGTCTAATACATGTATCATTTCATAATGATCCATGAGACACTGTAGCTAGCTAGGTAACGAGATTTCTGACACTGAGATGAGTTTTGGATCATCCTAACTCACTGAGGTTCTAGATCTCTATGCACAGTTCTGTGGGAGAACGGAAACCCTGCTACATGGCGCCCAACGGATTGGTTGGCCGTATTTCATGACACTCGAGTAGTATATCATTCAAACCTTAACACCTTCATTCCCGTTTCCGGTAAACGGTGGTGTCGGAAAAACCTACCTATTTTTGAAATAGGTCTTTTCAAGCTTGAATTCTACTTTAAACGGTTTCTTTGAATTACTACCCAGTTGTGCTACAAAGTGTTCTTTGTCCTTTTTTCACTTCCGGTGCTACCATGGCCGTGGAAATAGCGCAGCATAGCCGCGTCGCGGTTCGCGACCACTTGAGGGCATATAATGTCCCTGCGGAAGGTTTGGCTGTGGTTCTAGTGGTGAGTGCGGAACATGCGTACCCGTACGAATTGTTTTATTCCTGGGTGACGTTTCCGGAAGTAAACGCTAATTCGGGCGTCTACCACTCGTACACTGCCTCGGCTGTTCCGGCGGCTTATGCTCCGTACAGAGCACTGGAAGTACCTATCGATGCTTGGCAGCACGGAGTTTGGTTTGGTGGCGTCCTACCCCACTCTTTAACGGCTCCGAGGTTAGGTCCGTTGTCCATTCCGGGCACAGCCTGGCCCGCCTTGGGCGGATTTACTCCTCATCCTAATCGCGCCACTTGTAATGTGGGTGATTTGCGGCGTCTGCATGATGTCGCGGTTGACGTGATTAGAGCGCTTGTTCATTACATTGGTCGTAATATACATGGCGCAGCCCCCGCAGGTGCGCAGCTTCGAGCGGAACAGGCTGGTTTGAAAATCAGTCCTGTCTTGGTGAATTCCGTAATGGGCAGAAAGCCAGACAATAAGGATGATTTTCCTTACTGGCTTGCCGAGAAATTCGACCAGCTGGAGGCTGTGTTTCCTAATACGACTCCGGGTGAAAAACACCGGATTCTTACGCTTAGTTTACCGAAGGATTTAGCCCCTGAACTTGCTGACTGTGAAACATGGGGTAAGACTTTTGCAGCGGTTTACTCGAGGTGCTTTGGCACACCGACAGTGTCGAACCTGTCTGCGATCCTCAAACGTGTTCAAGATGATCACGGACCTGAGTCGGCGGTTGAGTTGGGTATGCGCCTGAACGGTTCATTTGAGACAGTTTGCGGTATTATCCTTGCCAATGTAAAAGGGGATGCTGTGAACTTTCAAGTGGCCAATGGTCTGGCGTTAATTCCCGATGCCGAGAAACCCCGTCAGCTGGCAAAAATTATTGTGGCAGCTTATAAAACGGTTGGCCGCAATTCTAAGGGCGCAAAGGTTTTTCTTGAAAAAGAAAGGAAGCAGCCCCAGGGACAGTCTTCGGAAACAGGTGGACAGCCCAAGTCCAAAAAACAAAATTGGCCTAAAAAGCAGAATCAGGGTAAGCAACAACAACAACAGACACAGGTTTCGAGTCCGGCGCCTTCACAACCTGCGCAGTCAGAGCGAGTTTATGAATTGCGCGATCGCGCTACGATTAAATCGCCTGATAGATATCAGGCAACTGACCAACGCTCTCCTCGTTCCTTTCAGGACTCATCGGCTCCGTCAACCGGTGGTGGAGGGGGCGGCAGGGGCAGGGGTGGCCAGCAAGGACGTGGCCAGCCCCGCACACGAAGTGAAGGGGATCAGCGGGACGACTCTACGCCAAAGAGACCGCAGTTTGCCAAGAAGAAAGTCGCTGCCTTAACGGCGCATCGATATGCCCCAGATAGTGAGAACGCGGCTTCGGAATCTGACGTGGGCTCTGACCTTGCTGGACAGCGCGGCGGAGATTACCATAGTGAGAGAGGCCCTCCGTCCACTGTTGAAGGTGACAGCGACTGAGACTTTTATTGTGATTGAAACAGCTGATACACATGTTGCTCCCCCTGAAAGACTTTTTGAAATTGTCCTGTTAATTGAAGGTGACATGCAGCGAACTGTAAAAGGGGTATTTTGGGAAAATCTTTCGGATACGTATGATATTTTGCTTTCGGAGGCTGACTGGCCCCCACCTTTTGTTCTCGCAGCTCCGCGAGGGGAGGAGGTAATCCTCCCCAGTTTCGCGCACACTGTGCCAAGAATGGAAGCTCTGCATTTTGCAGAAGAGTGGGCTCTGGCGCTTGCGCCGGCTGTGTACCGGAATCAGTGTGGCTGGGATAAAATGTCCCCGAGCCATGAGATTCCGTTACGGTCACAGCCGCAGCCACAACCCCAATATCCCATACGGCGTGAAGCTAAGGCTTCGGTCGCGGCTATCCTTGAACAATTGGAATATCAAGGTGTAATTGAAACGTGTGTGTCACCGATGAATAATCCCCTTTTTACTGTTAACAAGCCGGACGGATCATATCGTCTGGTTTTGGATTACCGGCATTTGAACTCGCATTGCCGTAACTGTGCAGTACAGAATACTCACGGCTCTGCCCTAGTGAATAGTCTTGAGCGTAAACGGTTCAAAACCACGCTTGACATTTCCAATGGTTTTTATGCACATAGATTAGATGGTCTAAGTTCCCAATGGACCAGTTTTACATGCGGCGGCGTACAAAAAATGTTTAAACGACTCCCAATGGGATATAAAAATAGTCCTGGGGTCTTTTCCGCCCGCATAGTCTCTCTTTTGGAGAGTTTCGATCCAGTTGCATGTTCGTATGTGGATGACATTTATCTCACAGACGACGAACTTTGGGTGCATCTGTGTCGTGTAAACAGCATAATTTGTAACTTTGCAGACATGGGTTACAAGTTTAACTTTGCAAAATCACACATTGCGGAGTACACAGTGTTGTTTCTAGGTTATGAACTTAACCATGAAGGAAAGGGATTGGCTCCTCACTTCCTGGAGAAGTGCGCGCAGTTGCGCTCTCCGACAACGCTGAAAAAATTACAGTCTTTACTGGGTTTTTTAAATTTCGGGAGGACATACATTCCGGAATATGCCCAGCGTATCAAGCCTTTATATGCCTTGGTACAACCATCTTTTTCCAAATCATGCTGGCTGCCTGAGCATTCAGCCATTCTGCAGTCCTTGCAGGCTGATTTGCTCACTTCTGACTACTTACAGACCCGTGATAACCAGACCAACCTGGTGATAAGAATTATCCCTGGGACGGTGGGTTTCACGTACCTGACTTTTAATGAGGGGGATACTGTACCTATTGCTTACAAGTCACACTTGTACACTTCGGCTGAATTGCGATTTTCCACTGTGGAGAAAGTTTTAACGGCTGTGCAGATGGCAATTCTTAAAGAACGTGCCCTGTCGCAGGGAAAGCGCATGTTGGTTGTTACCCCGTGTCCGGCCTTGGAGGCGGTCACGAAAGCCAGTGTACCAAATTCTAAAGCTTTGCACCCTCGGTGGATTCAGTGGGCTACATCCTTGACATCTCAGGATGTCACGTTTATTTTTGACGCCGCTTTACGGTCGCAGGAGTATTTACAGTATGAATTTGTTCATCCTGCTCCTTTAGCAATGCGACCGTTGGAGGATTTCCACTGTATCATTTACACGGATGGTTCGGCGCAGGTTGCGCATGGCTCTAAACATGCCTACGTTTCCGCTTGCGCCATTGTGGTCGGTGCCATGGTGAACGATGAGTTCGAGTCCAGCGTCGTGCACACGCAGACGCTTGGGGACTGCACCGCACAATTAGCTGAGCTGCGTGCTCTAATGCTTGCATTGGAGTACGCTGATCCTTGTGTGACGACTTTAATCGTAAGTGATTCTTACTACTGTGTCCAGTCTTACAATGAGAACTTGTTCTTTTGGATTCAGAATGATTTTCGTGATTCCAAAGGTAGCACAATAAAACATAAAATGATCTGGGTCCGAGTGGCGGAACTTAAAGAGAAACTGCCGCTCGTGTTTGTGATTCATACTCTCGGCCACCAGCGCGTGGGAGTCCACGCTGTTGGCAACTCGCTTGCTGATGAAGCAGCGAAGTCAGCGGTATCAAAATACTTAGTTGCAGCGGTCACGAGGTCCAAAAGCAAAATAGATGATGACATCTTGGCGGCTGTTGCTGCCACGGAGAAGGGAGGTAAATATCCTGCGGGGTTCCCTTCGAAGTACACATACCACTTAAGTCCCGATAAGGTTCCTTATGTGAAAATTCCTGAAGTTGGAGAGCGTTTAGTTCCCAACTCGGATCGCAGAGCTTCTCTGATTACAGCGGCTCATGAAGGTGTGGCGTCTGCGCATGCGGGCGTCTCAGCCACTGTATCTCAGCTACAACAGAGGTTCTGGTGGCGGGGACTGTACAAACAGACGCGCGATTATGTCCTTATGTGTGACATTTGTCAGCAGATTAAGCCTTCTACTGCTGCGCGTCCGCCTCAGACACAGTTGTGCATCTCTAATAAACCGCTTGGTTGCGTTTATTTGGATCACTGCGGTCCTTTTTCTTCTGATACTGCTTGTAAATACATCTTAGTAGCAGTTGACTCATGCACACGCTTTGTGTGGGTATGGCCGCATCGAAGCGCTGATTCGCGAACTGTCATTAAGGATTTGCGTGTCTTTGTGGGAATCTTTGCTTGTGGTACTTTCCACTCGGACCAGGGTCCGGCTTTCGCCTCTAAGGCGTATAAGGATGCTATGGTTTCGTTGGGAGTACAGGTGAAGTTTTCAAGTCCCTACAGGCCTGAGGGCAATTCTGTAGTAGAGAGAATGAACCGCGACTTAAAGCAATCTTTGACAGCACGTGTTATAGGCACTGGTAGAAACTGGCTGACCCACCTCTATGGCGTGCAGCGTGCGCTTAATAATCTCCCTAGAAGGTCTCTGGGTGGGCGGACCCCATACGAAATGCTCTTTGGTATCAAGATGTACGTCCCTGACCTTGATGGTGCAGACTGCCAGGCCCAGGCCGCGGCCTTTGACGTAGATGAACATTGCAATGTTTTACAGGATCTACAAAAGACCAGAGACAGTCTTGCAAAGGAACACTTGCCCTCCACGTCGGATGATGCGTTGCAGATCCCGGTAGTTGGCTGGCTACCCCAAGTTGGAGAACTGGTTCGAGAGAGGATCGATAACAAGAAAGAGTTTGGTCCCTCATTTAGAACGCCGGTTCGAGTCCTTGGAGTGAAGGGCACAAGAACAGTCATTTTACCACCACTTCCAGGTCGTAAAGAAAACAGATTTATTTCTATTGACAATGTCAAGATACACAGGGTGGCCGATTCTTCATAGTATGACACCGGCTACATCCTGTCCTTCCATGGTGAGGAACTCTGTGCTGGCTATTACATCTGGTGCAGATCAGGAGGTGTCCCTCGAGATGCCTGCTTTATCCAATCCTTTATTAAATACAATTCCTCTTGCCAACATTGATGAGCGGACATATGCAGATCCTGCTGATTTATCTATGTCTGATCTAACTGCTCGTTTGGCCAACCAGTCCAGATTCTCTTTTGACTCTGTTTCGGAACTTTCAAAGAAACCATCGACTATTGCAAAATATGCCACGTTATTTAAAAAACATTTTTTAATTCCCCCTTGGACCTACGTTTGGCTGATACTATTTTCATTTTATCTTTTTATGTCAATTGGTTTTGTGTTTTATTTTTTCCGCTTGATTGATGGCCATTATGTGAAAGAAAGAACAGGAATTCGGTACCTTAATGGAACATTGGCCCCTCTATCCTCCTCACATTCAGCACACAGGCTAAGGAGAGACTTGAAAACAGTACAAATTACTGCTTGGCCTGTCCTTGATGGGATTGTGTGGGATGCAGTTAGGTTTCAGATACATGGCCCCACAGAAGTTATTAATGTTCCTAATGTGCTTAGAGTAAACATGGGAGATGTGGTTAAGCAAAATATTCATTCTGATGACTGGGATCTTCAGGCCGTAGAAACATTGTTCTCTGATTTAAAATATTATTCGGCCTTTGATGCTGAGGATTTGTACTTAGATTCTGTCAATTATGGTGATTTGTTTTGTTATCAACATTATGGGAATCATTTCTTACACAAGACAAGTTCCAGGAGGGTTCCTGTGAATTACACTCAGTGGGAACATTGCCCTGCTCCTTTGCAGGGGAGCTCAAGTACGTTTCTGGGAAAATACTCTTATTTTACGGACTTTAATCAGTCAAATCCTGAGTCGTTTTATTTTAAAATAAACCAGAAATTCATGCCCAAAGTCAGACTTACTGATACAAAATTGCTGTATTCAAAGTCCTTTCTAGAAAGGTTATCTGTAGATGGCTATGAGTTATGGAAGGATACTGTTGACCTTAAATCGGTTTGGGGTACCAAAGATTGGCAGGTACAAGGCACTGAGGCTTTGCATCGTGCATGTCTCATCCCGAATCACATGTTGTTTTTAAATTCAACTATTTCCCAAACAACATGTTTTGGATTGGCTACATCTAAAAAATTAAATACCCCTACTATCCCTGATTTGGAAGAATATTCCGGTTGGAGTAATTTCAGTACATCGTCCATCAGTGAGATACAAGCACTTTTGCAGAACTCCTCCTTTAATGTTTCCCATTTCGACCCGGAGGGGTGGCTCTTGTGGCAAAGAAGCTCTGATGCTTGCCAACGTCGTTTTTTGGGTTTGTCTGAAGGGTTTACGCACATCAGGCCAGATCCCAGGTTTGAAACAGATCACACTGTTACTACTTATTCAGTAGGAAAATTGTGTCAGAACTGGTTACAACATTCCACTTTGGCTGCAGTTAAACTGCATCTGTCCCAGTTGAATGAAAATATAGACCTAAATGATTTTATAAAAGGCCCAGCTAGGGGTAGATCTAAACGCTTTCTTTATGCTATATACAATGAGATTTGGAAATTTTCACAAGTTGAGGCAGCAAAACGCCTGAGAGCTATTGATCAAGCAAATTTGGAAAAAGTGCTTGCAGTGGTCGATAACAGTATTAACATGCTTTCGTCCAGAATTTACACATTGGATAATATTGTTTCTTCTGTTGTTGATATTGTACATGATGAAGTGTCCACGTTATACCATGGTCAAAATCAATTGCGTTCTGTAATGCAGTTTGCATGGACGCTACAGACTCTTAAGGCTGGTCGAGTTCCCTGGACCTCATTGAACGTTTCATCCCTTTTTGCTCCTTTTAATCTTACTGAGAAACAGCGCATGCTTTCAATGCGTGATGCTTCATTTTCTATGCTACATATTGAAAAGCTAGAGTCCTTGCCTTTCTCTGTTGCTGAAACCACTACTGCCACATGGCTTATTCATGGATTAATTACATTACCATTCCCTTTATATAAATTTACTAACTGTATGCGTTATATTGCTATAGGACGATATGAACCGCTAGGCAATGCATTCCTACATGAGGCATGGTCATTACCATACACATACAGATGTCTGAAAGATGGCAAAGAGGTTAATCTTAATGGTGAGGAATGCACACAGTCACCTGACCATTCATTAATATGCAGACACATTCAGTTACACGGTTCTTGTAATCAGGACCGCCCAAATTTAGCATGTGTTTTAAAAGGCACGCCAGTTCCAGCAGTAGTGCCCACATTTACATTATTAACTAATGGTAGTTATTTGCTTTTAAACAACGAATTATGTTGTGGTTTATTAATTGGTGTGGCTTATATAGTTACTGTATCAGAGCGTGTAGTGTGCTGCAAGAACGTGCTATACCCACCCACGCATGGCTCCTCAGATGTCTCCATCTGGCCACGGATCCCAACCTTGGAAGCGAAATTCAATGGTTTAAGCAGAATAAGGGCCCTTTTGTCTCAAAAACAAGTGACCCTGAGTTCGGCCCGGGAAACTTATGTCCTTCACATAGCCAACACCCGCACAGAGGTACAGGCGCTCTTAAACACTGATTTGCCATTTCATTTCTGCGAGCTGGTACACCAGATTTTTAATGCTTCTTCAACGAATGGCCTTGCACATTTTTTTAAACTAGTAAGCAGTGGCCTCGTGACTACTTTTGAAAAAGTTTTTGGTATCATTCCCACGTTTTTCCACACTATTTTTTCGAGTTTGTTTGGTGGAATACCTGTTTTGCTGGCTGTGGCCGCAGGCTTTCTGTTGGTGTTTTTCTTCATAAAACATGGATGCCCATCCTGCGCAAGACGCCGTTCAACGCCTCCTGACCCTGTGTCGTAATCGGATGCTCAATTACTATGGAACATTGCCGCTTGCAGCATTAAGCACGGCCTATAGATTGTCATTTCGGTTCACCGACTTCACGTGTGTCCAACCTGTGTTTCACTGCCTGAGCTGCGAGTTCGATTGGGCCATTGATTTATGCCTATGCTTGAGGACTGCTCCTGACGTCGATTTTGATCAGCTAATGCGTCCCGTTGTGGCTCACGAGCTGATCTGTTCTGGCGAGAGAGTTATGGCCTTGGCAGCGATAAATGGAGTTCTGGGCCAATGGGAGATCTCTGCAGCGGCGAATGCCTTTCTGACACACAGCGATCTGGTGAACCCACCGAGTTGTCCTCTGACGTTGCAGGAGGATCCGATGCTGGAGGAACACGTATGTTCTTTCCCATTACTAAATTGGATGGCTGAACTATTTTCGGATGATGGCAGTGATTTCATACTGGAGGCTGTTGCGACTTTCTTTGCATATACTTTCCAATCGTGAGATGCCTAGAAGGAATGCTTTGTTGTGAAATATGACTTTCCCTTCGCTGCATTGGAGGGATGGACTATGTTCAGCTGATGGTGAGTTCACTCACGTGATGTCGCTGGAGATAACGTCTAGGTGGCGCATTGACTTTGGATATCGAATAAGTGCCTTGGTTTTTTCTCTTAAAAACAATTGAAAGGATGCGACCTGGTCATACATCTCATAATTTTTGGACCTGGCGGAAGACTTTTGGTTCAGGACTTTTGCTATTTTTTAGATTTGAGGCCACTGTAGGCATTCATACATATTCATTCATACATATTCATTCATACATATTTTTAGCTTATTTTAGCTCAAAATTATTGAATTTTGCTTTCAATTTTTGTATCTGATTTAGTATTGCCTTTTCCCTTATGATTGGCGGTGCTCGGACCAATGGGGGGGTGTCATATGGATACTTCATTACATATATTGCGTTAAGTTAGCATGAGTGTATTACATGTTTAAACAGCCGTTTTGCCTTCGGCTTCAGTTTTGCACACGACACGTACTTGTTGTTGTAGCTTTCACCCTAGAAGCGGTGAGGTGTTTTATTTGAGAATAATATGTTATTCCTATGCTATCAGCTTTGCCTCGTACACTTGGTACAACTGTCTGCACACTGAGAGCTGCACACTCTAAGATTAACCTAACACAAGGTTGCTGGGAAGTCTGATCCTCGCACCACATTAGACATTAGACATAACACAAATAATGTTGATGCCAACATTTTGGGCTCTACGCGGGTTTAAGATAGAGTTACACGGAATGAACGCAGACACTTGGTGCTGCGCATGGAGAGAGCTGGTAGCTGTTGATGTGAACTGCTCCTACTGACATTGAGAGGTATGGGGCCGCCCTGCTAAAGCCCGAATGAGACCTTCTTAGATATAAAATAATATACTAGATAGGGTGCGCGAAATATAGGTGATATCGATTCTATAGGTTTTGCATTATAACATGCTAGCACCTTTTGCTTACTATGGATTAGTGACTATGCTGCTAACTCTGATTTTTATAATCTGCATTTTGGTATTATACAAGATACTGCGTTTGAGAACTTTGCATTGAATAATAAATATTTCAAACTTGCATGTGTGTTCTTTGACTCCCAGTTTTGGTTTGAAATGATTATATAACGAAAGAGTGTTCATGTGTTCCACGACTCCTGAGGTATTCTAAAGATCATGTTCTGGTTTGTCTAATACATGTATCATTTCATAATGATCCATGAGACACTGTAGCTAGCTAGGTAACGAGATTTCTGACACTGAGATGAGTTTTGGATCATCCTAACTCACTGAGGTTCTAGATCTCTATGCACAGTTCTGTGGGAGAACGGAAACCCTGCTACAGAGTGGTGTACAGTGCAGTGGCATAGAGTAGAGTATAGTGGCGTAGAGTGCAGTGGCGCAAAATAGACTGGCATAGAGTGCAGTGACATAGAGTGTGTTAGTTTTGAGTCAAGTGGCGTAGAGTGCCTTGGTACAGAGTACAGTTGCGCAAGGTGCAATGGTGTAGAGTGTAGCGCCATGTGCAATGGCCTGGTGTGGAGTGGCATAGAGTGGTGGAGAGTGGAATAGAGTGGTGCAGAACGCAGTGCTATTGAGTAGATAGTTTCAGAGAAGAGTGAAGTGGCGTAGAGTGCAGTGGTTTAGAGTAGATTAGAGTGGTTTAGAGTGGATTGGTGTAGAGTGCAGTGGTGCAGAGTGGAGCAATGTAGAGTTCAGCAGCATAGAGTTCAGAGGTGTGGAGTGGCATACAGTAGAGTAGTGTAAGGTGCATTGGTGCAGAGTAGAGTGGCATAGAGTGTGGTGGCAACGAGTAGAGTGGTGCAGAGTGCAGTGTTGCAGAGTAGAGTGACGTAGAGAGTAGTGGTGAAGAGTACAGTGGTGCAGAGTAGAATAGAATGGCGTAGAGTGCAGGGAAAGAGTAGAATAGAGTGGCTTAGAGTGCAGTGGCATAGAGTATACTGGTGTCGAGTACAGTAGTGCAGAGTAGATTGGCAAAGTGTGCAGTGGTTTTGAATAAAGTGGTGTATAGTGCATTGACATAAAGTGCAGTGGCGTAGAGTGGTGCAGAGTGGAGTGGCACAGAGTAGATTGTTGCAGAGTAGATTGCAGTGGTGCAGAGTAGATTAGAGTTGCGTAGTGGCAAATGGCATTGAGTGCACTCGCATATACACAATAATAAAGCAAAGGTAGTGGTGGTTTAGACTGTTGCACTTCCAGTTCTAGAGTTTTGGTTATTTTATTGTAAATATTTATATTTGTACAAATTATTTTCTTTGTAATGACGGTGCCCCTTGGGGTGAAATTGACATCCCACTAGCACAGATGTCGACTTCAACTGAAATCCCAAGAGGGATCAGTTGTAAGAAGCTACTGAAAATTGTCAAACATTGGTGCTGTTCATATGAACAATTAGTAGTCGTGATTCCTTAAACAGGTCAGGACAGGGAATCAACTCCCTTAGAAGCACTCGCTTCTATGACAAATAAGCATTTGAGTGCCAGGGTACAACAGATCTTTTCAATATGCACTCGCGTATAGTTGAGTGGCCCAGAGTAGAGTGCAATGATGTAGAGTGAAGTGGCATAGAGTGCAACGTTGCAGAGCCGGGTGGCTTAGAGTGGAGTAGTGCAGAGTAGTGTAGAGTTCAGTAGTGAAGAGAGCAGTGGTGCATAGTAGAAGTAATGTGAGTAGAGTGCACTGGCATAGAGTACACTGGAATGGTGTACAGTAGGTTGGAGTGGTACAGAGAAGAGTGCAGTGACGCAGTGTGGAGTTGACTGGTGTAGTGTGGAGTAGTGCAGTTTAGAGTGCAGTGGCGTGAAGCAGTTCAGAGTGGAGTGGGACAACTTGGAGTATGCATGGTATGATAGTGTGCTGCCATTACAGACAACACATCTGCAGTTGAAATGACCATTACATTTTCACTCACATACAGTTTTACTGATAAAAGTATGCAGAGCACAAACGACAACTGTCATCATCCAATGTATTGTTTTGACTGTCAGCACAGTTCATTTATAGAATTGGTTTTCTTTTCTAAATCTTTTTATTAACTTATGATTATCACATCACATATGTCATATTGTTATACATTTGGTGAACACCAAGAGTATCAACAGTCGGTTTCACATTTCTGACTTAAATCAATACTATACAATTGGTGAGTATCAGCAGGAGGCAACAGTCATTTTCACATTTGCCGCAAGGATCAAGCAGATGGGATAATACTTTCAATATCTAGAGCCCAATCATCCAGCGTTCTCAAGTGATATGGGATCTTGTACACTAGACCTTTGGGTGGCACATGGGCTCCCCCTATATACATTTCATTTTCCCCAAATTTTTCCCCATTTTCGTGGGCATCCCCTACTTTCGTACACAGATCTCTCAGCTACCATGCACCAATCCATGTCCCTCTTCCAGCCTCCAAAGGATGGGGCTATCACCGACCCCATCTCAGTGCAATATTGTGTTTGGCCACCATTATGCCCAATATAACCCAGGTCTGTTGGGCCTGTGACAGATGAGTGGTGTCACAAATGTTAAGAAGGCACTATCTGGCCGATGAGAACATGGTAATTCCTGAGACCACACTCAGGCATGACATCACCGCTTTCCAGTAGTTTGGTCAAATGGGCATCCCCACAGGATATGGAAGAACGTTCCCATCTGTCCACATGTCCTGAGACTCATTGCATCCATCTGTTTACCCATTTTCACCCGTGTGGTACAGGATATGTAAACTCTATGCAATATTTTAAGCTGCACTAAGCAAAAGCGCAGTCGCACAGCCACCTCCTGGGGTGAAGCCAGGGCTTCAGTCCAGTCTTCGTCCAGCAATTTGTTTAGGTCTGACTCCCAGCATTCTTGAAGCTGGGTAAGAGTGTCCAGGGAATTATTTATGAGTTTTTGGTATCTGAGTGAAATCGCCTTGGTAGTGAGATGTTCTTCCAGTAGCCTGCTCTCCAGCAGAGATGACTCTGGTAAGTCTCCACCGCAGCGCAGCATCACCTGGAGAGCATGTTGGATTTGTAAATGACAGAAGGTCTCCGTGGGAGCTTAGGTTTTTTGTAGATCCGCAAAGGGAATCAACCCTTCAGCATTGCATAGGGCTCCACTGTAGAGATCCCTATCAAGTCCCATTTGTTAAATCCCTACCTTTTTACCATAGTGGCTATATGTTCAGCATCCCACAAAGGTGTGGCAAGCATGATCTTCTTTTCCCATCCCAATTTTCGCAGGGTTGCGTGCCAGAGACTGACCGTTAGTGCTGTTGATCACTCTAGAGGAAGATGGCGTGGAGCAGTATCTAGTGCTCGGCGGTAACCCCCCGGTTGAAGAACAAGGCCGTCCATGTAATAGGCGGGTTCCTCCCGGGGGTTGGTGTGCCCATTGATTTATCACTGATAGTTGTGCTGCTCTATAGTTTGATTGTAGGTCGGGCAATGCTATCCCTCCGTTGTACCATCCCCGTCTCTCATTTATATACATTTAAGTTTTGTTGTGTGCTAGTAAATAAATAACATTGTACAGCCTTCCTCAAGCTGCCACCAGTAGCCAACATTATTGTCACATAAATCCTCTTAATTTTAAGTCAGAGAATGAAAAATACCCACCAAGCACCGTGGAAGACACAGCCTGACATTTGACATCTGTCTCTGAATGCACAGAAAATGTGACAAGATCAGAACAAGATTTAAAGCCTGTTTACAGAATGCGAGTTTGTGGAAGAATACATTAAACAAGGTTTAGGCAACAGGAGGGACAAACCTGTGCTGGACAGCCTAAAGCAAATTAATCCAGAACATAGAAAGGCAGAACATGTGAGTTACAAACCACAAAGCCAATGGTAAGCAAATGGCAGAATGCATTCTTAGGTCAACTTTCTGAATATCCTCAAGATGTCTTTAGCAAACCAGACAGCTGTGCTCCCTGGTAGTCTCCAACCCAAAAAGGGCTACCCACTCTTATTCCTTGTTTATCAGAGGATGCCCTAATTTACAAGAATTGGATCACCAGGAAAGTGAGTGACTTAGAAGATGAATGATTGCAACTTCAAGGCCATGGTAGACTTGAAGTTCTACCTTCAACCTCTGGAGGGCACTCTGGGAGTTTGAGTCAAGACCTGCTATTAAATCTACAGCATCAACAGCATCACTTTCACTTCCACCATCTACAATGGGTTGCTCTATAAATATTTTAAGACTTAAATCAAACGCACATGCAAGTCCAAACCCGGCAATGTCCACAACTACGATGATGGTTAAGAAGGTACAAGACTACTTGGATGACCAGGCAGGAGTCTTCTTGGATGAAAAGCCATGGACTTACGGGCATGGGTAAAAGGAACAGTGGCCAGAACTCAGTATGCTGTCAATAAAGTAACCTGCATGTCCTGCAGCCATGTATGCAGGAAGTCAATATTTAATGGTAAGAAGGATCAGTCTATCCCGAAAACGTGGAGACTTATGATGATGAAAATTAATGAACATTTCATGCCCAAAAAGTGGAGGACTCCACATCCATGTTGGAGGGCAATTTCTTGGACCTCACAAGTGCTGCAAGTGATCATCTTCCAGACGACCTTGCTGAATTTGAAGATGAGCTCTACTTTCTTGAGTGAAAACACAGAAATAATAGCATGTTGGACTTGGCCCTTTTGGCAGGTTCACCCCGAAACTTTTTGCGTTCTCCTAGCCTGTTTCTGTAACCTGGTGTTGGTGATTTTAGGTCTCTGCGCACTTTTTCACTGTGGTCCAGTGTAAAGTGCGTGTGCACTCTGTGTATGTGTGGTGAGAGTGACCTGCCCTCCCATAGGAATGCATGGGGATATGTGTGTCCATGGTAGTTCCTGATATGTGGGAAGTGCAGGGGCGACTTTGGTATGAGCGAACTCGTGAGGATAAATGCTGCGCAATGGTGTGCGCAGATTGATTGTGGCTAGTGGAGAAGTGCCACTTTTAGAAGATTGCATTTCTGTGTGCAGTGTGATGTGAATTGCCTGTCTGGCTTGTGACAGGGGCTGGCTGGTGTGTTTGGCTCCAGGAGCCAGGGTGAGTCTGCCCGGTGGTAAATAGGGAGATCTGCATGTAGATGGGAGGGAGGAGTTGCACCTGGGACCTGAATAGGGCTGTGCCTTCCCTCTATAATGCTGGCTCCACCCCTTGTGGTGCCTCTGATGTCCCTAGCCTGTCCAGTGAAAGGGAAAGATGGGCTGAGCAAAACAAAGTGCTCAGGAGTTCCCCTGTACCAGTTGTAGCTAATTCTCCCATTGCCTGCACCTTTTGGACAAAGGATTAGGTGTATAAAAGAGGGGCTGTGACCCCATGATTTTGTTCTTGCTTTTGACTTGAAACAACTAGGGATGTGCTGCTGCTGGGGCCCAGGGGAAGGCTTGCCTCCCTGGGCCCTGCCCTGGCCCTGGATGCCTGGAGGATTTTCGTTGCTGGGAGCTGCTTTGCTCCACCTTTACTCCAGGACTTCTTGTGCTACTTTGGGCACCCTGGGAGTGCTTTCCCTTCTCCCTGCAGCGCTTGAGGGCCCGCCGCTACTGAGAAGGGATTACCCCTGCCTGGGGATTCCCCACTCCTCCTTGAGCACATTGCGGATGCCCACCCCGCTTATTTAATTATTTTCGTGCGCAGGTGCCCACCCTGCGTCTTCGTTTATTTCATAATTATTGCTTATCTAATTGTTTATCTGCGCGGGTGCCCACCCCGCGACTTTGCTCGCCTTTCTCTGAGAGCGGGTGCCCACCCCGCGTTTCACTGCCGCAGCCTGAGAGAAAGTGAAACTGTTGCCGGCCGCTGCCTAATGCGACCCGGAAGCCGAGGAGGTAGGCAGGGCAAGCGCCTACGACACGTCCGGAGCCTCGCAGGCTCCCATTCAAAGTCCCGGTCCCCGAGGAGAGAGGACTGGGTGAAGCATGTCGCATCGCGAAGGCGGGGCTCCCAGGAGTGAGGGAGAGTCCCACCGTTGCGGCAAAGCGGAGGGGCTCGAGGCACATTGCCGGTGCCTGCCCCGCCGCACGACGAAGAGAGAGACTCCCCTGCGCCGAGCTGGTAAGTGAAGCCGGCTGGGGGAGGGTAGAGTGGAAGCGCCACGTCAGTGCCTCTCTTCAGGGCTGCCCCGCTTGAGAGAGGGCTGCCCAACGATACTCACCTCATGTGCGGAGCCCCCGGTGAGTGGGGGCCCCATGTTACATGGTGCCATTCGAGGCACCACGCATGGGTTATCTCTCGAGCGGCCCCGTCTTGCAGCGGACTGCTCCCATGTGGGGCACAGAGTCAGAGCGGCCCCGGTTGCACAGTGGGCCGCTACAACGTTGCAAGTGTTGCTTAGGGGGCCAGAGGAGCCCATGGGCATTTTTATTTAGTGCCCCAGCCTGATGCTGATCTTTCACAGCGGTGCAGCAGTTGCGGGCCGCTGCCACGTCATGGCCATAGTTGTTTTAGTATATATTCCTAGAGCCTGAGGGCTCCAACGATGTGCCTAGTTATTTTCAGAGCCTAGAGGGCTCTAACGTTTAGGCGCAAATTGTTCTAAAGCGGCCAGTGAGGGCCCATGCCGCATTTCGACTTTCCAGCTGCCCAGCAAGTAGTGGGCAGCTGCAGTTTAGGACTTTCCTTTCAGGGGACATGTTCTTTTGAATCTAGGAGTGAAACACACTCCTTCGCCCTACGTTGGCCTCCACAGCTGCGCAGCACTTAGTGCCAGCTGCATCGTTTAGGCCCCATGTTGTTGTTCTCAGCTTCCCAGCAAGTAGTGGGCAGCTGCAACGTTTATGTTTTGCGCGGTGGCGCAACCTTGACCTTCGCTGCTTAGGCAGCAGCCCTGACTCTGGGACATAGGGCATTTGAGCCCCTTTCTGAGATGGCCAGTTGGCCAGGGGGACTGTTACATTTATAGGTCACCAGGCCCTAATGTGATTTATGTTCTGAATGTGATTTTGGTGCTAGGAAATGTACTGTGTGTAGTATGTGTTACGCCCCCCTGTTTTAAACCTCTAAATATGGTTTATGATTAGGAGGTTGTTTTGCGTATTATGGTTTGTGTTAGTGATATTATACTTCACTGTGTGATTTACGCCCCTAATGTGAGTTATACTTAGGAGGTTAGGGTCTAATGTGTTTAGACTTGTGAGAAGATTGCATAATGTGTTTATGCTGGTGAAGTTGGAGCAGAATGTAATTCGCGCCTGAAGTGAGACGGTGCATAATGTAGTTTATGTCATAGGCTGATGCTAAGTACAGTGATTACCAGTGTTTACTGGACGTTTATGATTTGTTTTACTTTTACCAAGTTCCCTTTGTGATGGTTCTGACAGTGGTCCATGTGGCCCTGTCATGTGTAAATAATTCCCTTGTGAATATTGCATGTGCCAGTTGGCACAGTGTATATTGTGTGATTAATATTCTAATGTGTTTTGAAAACACAAAGGCTCTTTTTGATATAACCTTGTGTGGAGTTCCTTTTGTAGTGTACCTGGGATGTTGTTGCTGTGTGAGTGCTCAAATGCTTTACACATGGTCTCTGGGATAAGCCTGACTGCTCTTGCCAAGCTACCAAGGGGGTGAGCAGGGGTTATCTTTGGCGTGTAACTCCCCTGCCCTGACTAGAGTGATGGTTTCTGCCTGGCTTTGGCGCAAGCCTTAGCCAACCAGAAATCCCATTTCTAACATTGGGCGTCAGCGGTGAGGATTAGGAATTGTGTTTGCGCAGTACCACAGCGACAACTGGCTTCGCTACAAAACTCTGCATTTTAGATAGTCACATGGAAAGGGATTATTATTATTATTATTTTTTTTCAAAACAGATTTTATTGATAGATTGCACACATGACGCAGCACTCCGCAATCCAGAGAGAACTGCAAATCAAGTACACAGCATCAGATTGGCAATCCATGTATCATTTGAAGCAAATAATAACAGCAGAACTATCCCATTCTACACCCCCCCCTTATCCCACCCCTACCCCGAACTCACCCTCCCTGATCCCTCCCTACCCCGCCGCACGATATTGTCTCATACTTTAAAGAACACTCTCCTAATTGATAGTGTACACACATCTTCCATTTTGGCCCTTTCATATCGTCTCCGGGTAATCTTCTTGTTCAACTGGTGGCTCTATCCATAAGCCCCTATAGTCCGCCCAACGCTTCCATATTTTGTAGTGTTTCCTTGGGCAACCCCGGGCCTCAAAAATTGGACGCTCCAACCCCAAATATAAGTCTAGCCCCTTCTTCCACACCTGCACTGAAGGAGCCCGGGGATCTTTCCATGCCTTAGCCACATCATGCTTGGCAACGGTGAGGCCTAGCAACAATAGGTGCCTTTTATACATGCACATGTAGTAGGCCTAACTGTGGAGTACGAGGAAGTTCCCATCCCAAAACCTCAGACATACAGTCCCACACCCCTCTCCAGAACCTGACCAAGGAACTACAGCTCCATACCATGTGGATCAATGTCCCCACCTCCTGGCCGCATCGCAGACAGTCTGGGGACGCAATCAGGCCCGCCCGCCACAGTCTCTCCCTTGTGAAGTAGACTCTATGGAGGTATTTGAATTGGATGAGTCTTAAGCACATCGCAATGGCAGCACCTCTGGGGGCCTCAAGTGCATCCCGCCAATCTTCTTCCTCCAGTGTCCTATCATCCCTTTCCCAGGATTCCCGCAGTTTGTGCAGTGATGTGGAGCAGTGTGTAACTAGTGTCTGATATATGCAGGATATCTTCTTATCCCCCAAGTCTCCCATAAATACCTTTGCCTCTAGCGGGCTAGGGAGTCAAGGCCCTCCAGGCTCGGTGTAATGGCGTGGCGGAACTGTAGATATTGAAAGAATTGAGACCGGGGCATGCCATATTCCTCGCTCATATCTTGAAAAGATTTAAGGGCCGTTCTTGATATAACATTCCGCAGCGTTGAAATTCCTATATTGTCCCAGCCTCGGAAGCCCTGAAGGAACGCCAGTGCAGGCAGACGTCCATTATGCCACAGGGGAGTCTCCTCAGTTAATGTGCCCACCATCCCATATGTGGTAAGGCCTGCCTCCAGATCTGAAAGACCATCTGGATGGCCTGTGGCAACCTCATCCCCAATTGCGTAGAGCATAGGATTGTATGTAGAGTATCAGACCCCATAAGATGCCGCTCAAGAGCATACGCAGGGTCCCCCCTGTCCCCGTACCACCATTCATTGAGGACCAGGAGATGGGAAGCTTGATAGTACGACAGGATGTCGGACGTTGCCAACCCTCCACAGTACGTCGACAAAAAGCAGGTGCGCAGCGCAACCCGCACTGCACCTCCCGCCCAGAGAAACTGTCCCAGCGCCGAGTCAACTTGTCGGAACCAGTGGGGTGAAATCGGGTAGGGGTGGTTCTGTAGTTGATATAGCAGACGCGGGAGAACAACCATCTTAAAGATGGCCGACTGGCCATAGATAGTGAGGGGCATGCGTGACCACGTCTTCATCTCTGTTCGAACCCGGTACCAAATCGGCGCTAGGTTTTGCTCCCAAGAGACTGTGGGGGTCTCAGACAGAAACACTCCCAAGTATTTAAGTCCTCCCACCGCCACCTGCAACGTGGATGCCCATGTCCCAACCCCAGAGCGTTCTCCCAGTACCCATAGAGTTGATTTGCGCGGGTTCAGGTAAAGCCCAGAGGCTTTGCCGAATATCCGCATAATCTCTAAGATACGCGGTCCCGACCTATTAAGATTGGTAATGAAAAACAGGACATCATCCACATAAAGCGCAATTCTATCTGATGGTCCGGTCTCCCATTCAAAGCCACGCAGTTGCGCATCAATGCGCTTCCACGCCTCCAGCGGCTCCATGGCAACGGCAAACAAATACAGCGAAAGGGGGCAACCCTGCCTAGTACCACGTCCAATGGAGAATTTAGTAGATATGTCCCCTGCCACCCTCACCGAGGCCGTTAAGTCTGTGTATAATAGTCTTAGGTACGACAGGAAATGGGGCCCAAGGTTAAGTCGAGGCAGGAGTGCGAACAGGTAGACCCAACTCAATGAGTCAAAAGCCCTGTCTATATCAGCCAACAGGAGTGCTGCTTGCTCCCCGGTGCCTCTAACTTCTGCCACTGCGACATGGGCGCGTCTGATATTGTGTCTCGTCGGCCTATGCGGCATAAACCCGGCTTGGTCCGGGTAAACCAGCCCTGCTATGTGGGGAAAGAGACGGTTGGCCAGCACCTTGGCCAATATCTTAGCTTCCACGTTCAGGAGAGATATTGGTCGGTAAGACTCATGATGATCTGGGGGCCTGCCGGGCTTGTGGAACACTACTACTTCTGCGTGTCTCCAGTCTACCGGAAGGCTACCTCGCTCTCTAGCCTCTTCCAATGCTGCTCTATAGTGTGTACCTAATTGTAGGTGGTATTTCTTAAAAATTCACTCGGGAACCCATTAGGTCCGGGGGTCTTCCCGGTATTAAGCTCCCCCAGGGCCGTGCCCAGCTCTTCTTCAGTCAATGGAAGTTCAAGGCGCTCTCGCACCTCCTTGGATACCGGGTGGTAGGTCCGCAATAAATTTATCTACCACGGCCGCCGGGAGGCACTCCCACTGGGCATATTGATTGGCATAATATGTTGCAAAGCTGTCCGCCAGCTCCTTTGGGTCAGTGATCGGGGCCCCAGCAGCATCCCTGATCCCCGGTAAGATCTGCGCTTGAAACGTATTTTGGCAGAGCCGATGTGGCATAGTACCCGATTTATCCCCCCATTGATAGATCCTGCTACGTGTTGCCAACCACACCTGTCGAGCCTCGTCCAGTAGCAGAGACGCATAGGACTGCTGTGCTAGTAGGAGTTGCCCCACCACCTAACATTCCCCATCTCCACTGCAGCGTCCCTCCAAGGCCTCGATATCTGCTGCGGCCCTCATTAAATCTTCTCTGCGCTTCCTTCGGGCTGCCGCACACCATGCGATGTCCACTCCTCGAAGTGTGGGTTTCAGAGCCTACCACACCATCCCCGCATCAGCGACCGAACCAACATTTTCACCCAAGAAGTGTGCTATGGCCTCCCCATGTGTTTACTATAATCCTCCTGCTGAAGATGCCATGTGGAGGGGTGCCATCGAAAAGGTTGCCGCCCCTTATCTAACAGAAGTTCTACAGCCACCGGAGAATGATCCGATAGTTCACGCGGCAATATGGTCACCGACTCCACCCTACCTATGCCTGCGTGAGGGACGAATATGTAATCCAATCTAGAAAAGGACTTATGGACCGCTGATAAAAATGTATATTCCCGGCTATGTGTATGTAGATATCGCCCTGTGTCCACCCAGTCCATCCCCCTAATCATGTCTCCTAGTTTAGTGGGCGTATCAGCTACCTGACCACCCCCAGGTCGACATCGATCCACACGGCAATCCATGACATCATTCCAGTCTCCCCCAACCACCGCTAGTGCCTCAGGAATATCTGCCCATACTGCAAACAACTTCTCTACCAGCGACCACTGCAGTGGAGGTGGGGCATACACGCACCCAAACACCAGGGGTTCCTCTCCAATCATCCCTTTGATAAATATGTATCAGCCTTGTGGGTCCACCCACTGTGTCGAGTGAACGAAGGACAGTCTGCGATGTACCAGAATGGCTCCCCCCCTGGATCCCCTAACAAACCCAGCATGATAGACCTGTTGGTAGCCATACCGCTGTAAACATGGTGTTTTATTGCCCAATAAATGAGCTCTTGCAGTAGCAAGACATCCACTCTTTCCCTTTTTGCCTGCCGCAGGACCGACCCCCTATTTACCTTGTCGAGCACTCCCCGCACATTCCAGCTAAAGACACGTATGGACGCCCTAGGGCTCAGCGGCCTAGTTCCCTCAACAGCCATCCGGGGGCATGTATGGTAAGATCCCAAAAGATGGGCGATGCAGGCGTGTACACACGAAACATTGAGACCTCATATCTATCGTGCAGCTCAACCCAAACATACCCCGCCCCCAACACCCACCCCACCCCCCTCCAGCGCCCCCAACACCCACCCCCATACCTCAAGAACACTGAAGTACCTGTCGCGGCGTGGGCAACCCCCGATCCCAACGCAGGACCTGAGGCCGTCCACACCAATGGATCCCCAGAAAATAGCCCATTCACCCAACTCCCCCCCATCAAGTCCTAAGCAAGGGGAAAGGGTCCGCCCCTGATAGAACTCCCCCCACCCCTCCGCTGCCCCATACAATCATAATCACAGTAGTTTAAGAGTCTCAACCGCCCCTCCCAGCCCTGTGACTACACAGCTGAGGCACCCCAAGCCTACCAATCACTGTAGGGGTACATGTACACCAAAGTTCCGCTGCTCGCAGGCCGAATGTTCAAGGATCCGTCGTCGGAGGTTCAGGTTCAGTCGTCTTTCCTGTGGCAGCCCCCCCGAGGAGGAGTGCCTCCTGGATCTGGACCTCCAATTCCCTCTGCCCTGCGATCCCCGGGTGGCCTGCGTTTGCGCTCCGCTTGATGAGGAATCCGAGTCTTGGCCCAGCGGAGTATGCACACTCACTTTCACCGTCTCGTCAGTCCAGTGGAATACTTCCTCTGGGGTGTTGAAGAAGTGGGTGCGAGATTGAAAGACAACCCGCAAGCGGGCCGGGTAAAGCAAGGCGTAGGGGAGCTTAAGGTCACAAAGGCGCGCCTTGGCCGCTGTGAATGATTGCCTCTGTTGTTGTACTAGCCTGGTATAGTCAGAGAAGATCAGGATTCTCTGATTTTCATAAAGGAGGGGTTCCTTCGCCCTTGCCTGTCGTAGGATGGTATCACGGTCATGATAGCTCAATAACTTGGCTATCACAGGCCGGGGACGGGCCCCCACTGGCGGCTTTTGTACCAGGGCTCTATGCGCCCGCTCTATCACGAAGCATCTTGAAAGGGATTCAGTTGGGAGCCAACTCTCCAGCCACTGGGCCAAGAAACTCTCCATGTTGCCCTTCTTGCAGCCCTCCGGGAGCCCGACGAATCTCAGGTTGTTTCGCCGGGCCCGCCCTTCCACATCCTCTGCTCGGAGCGTTAGACCTTTCTGGACACTCTCCATGCTGGCCACCTTGTGCTTTAGGGTCGCCACATCATCCTCCACTCCCGAAATTCTGGTTGCCGCCTCTGTGATGCGGGCCACAGCATTCCGTAGATCCTGACGCAGTAGTGTGGCATCTGCACCCACGGCTCCTATTTTCGCGTCCAGCATATCCCTGGATTGGGTTATAGCTGCCATCAGTGCCGCATTGTCTGGCCCCGGGTCGTGGTGACTCCCCTTGGCCCCAGCGCCTCCACTCGGCCCCGTGTACTTATTGATGGGCCCCTGTTTCGTAGTCTCTCTGCCGCTCCCACCTCTGGTCATTGTGGACTGTGGCCGGGGACACTCACTGTGGGAACCAGCTGCCTATACACTAGGATATCGTCTCTAGTACCGTCGGTTGGCGCTGCATACTCAAGCCTGCAACACATCTTCAGGTCGGTCACTGTATCTACCCCGCCAAAGTTCCTTGCAGGAGAGCGACCCAAATTCTCACTGGCCACACGCTGCGAGAATCCGTCCAGTGTCACTTGGCCTCATGCCACAGCTTGGGGCCCCCATATTTTCGCCAGTGCCACCATCCATCTTTCGGCTCAGGGCCCCACTAAGGCGATAGACTCCTGCCAGGCCCGACGCACTCTTGAGCAACTGTCAACTACTGCTGTTCCCTGCGTCAGGCCATGCACTCCCCTGTAGCACCCTCTGAAGGCCGACCTGCCCCCCGATCTCCTGCCGATTAAGTCCACTGCAAGGGCTGTCCTCTCAGGTGGCGCGCAACTCCAGTTCCCGGCTGCGCCACAGGTCACCAGGCCATGCTGTGTGAAAGCCCCAGCACCACCGGCCAATAAAGAGGTCGGCGCTAGTAGGAGTTTCTTAGGGGCCCCTTATAATTCGCCAGTGTCACCATCCATCTTGTGTCTCTGGGCCGTAATTAGGCGATAGACTCCCGCCAGGCCCGATGCACTCCTGAGCAGCGGTCCACTACTGCTGTTCCCTACTGCAGGCAGTTCATACCACTGGAGCACTCTCTGAAGGCAGACCTGCCCCCGATCACCTGACGATGGAGTCTGCTGCAAGGGGTGTCCTCTCCGGTGGCACGAAACTCCAATCCCCGGCTGCGCCTCCGGTCACCAGGCCTCGCTTAGTGAAGGCCCCAGCACCACTTGCCAAGAAAGTGAGTCGGGCCCCCAAGTGGCAGCCCGCCGCCAGTAAGAGTCTCTCAGGGGGGCCTCCGATGTCACCCAGGGTAGGTCGGGACGCACCCACACCCTCGGGCCTCACTCCGCTCCTCGCAGCCGCCACCAGCGCGCCAGGTTCGGAGAGCTCGAAACTTGAGGCCTCGGCTTCACCCTCCCAGACTAGGCCGCAGGCTGTCGCTCCTCTCCCCACGGTATCCGGGACCCTCAGCGCTCCGCAAATGCCACCGGAGCGTAGCGACTCGGCCCAATGCACTATTCCTTCCTCCTGGGCAGCAGGACGGTCAAGGGAGACAGGATAATAGACGGATAAGTTGCGGGCAGGACAGAGCTCCACTAGGCTACGTCCGCCATGATGGCCTGCTAAGCCACGCCCCCGGGATTATTGTTTTTGGTTTTGTTTTTTTTTCCTCAAGAGTGACATTTTTAAATGGTGTTTCCTGCGCTTTTATGTTTAGTGGCAGAAGAGAGAAAATGACAGGGCGAGACACCAGTAGGGGGGGAGGTTCCCTTAGATAGGGAGTCCCTTGCTGGGTCTAGTTCCCAATCCCTGTTCCTGTCCCCAGAGGTGGGGGTAGATGGGAGAGAGGGAGTGTGGAGGAGAGATGGCTAGCTCAGGAGGGTGGTTATCCCCTGAGTGTAGTGTGTGTGTCTGGATTCCCCAGTACAGTGGGAACCACTTGTGGCAGCAAAAGTGTGTCCAGTAGGTGAAGCCCCATTCCCAGTTCCCAGAGTATGGTGCCTGGTGCTCAGTAAGAGAGGTACAGGTTGAGAGACAGGGGCAGTGAGGAACTGTCTCAACAGTCTGGAAGGGGCGTGTGGATGAGTGGTGTGTTGTACTAGAAGAGTAGGTGTGAGTTTTTTTTTGGTGATAAGGAGCTTGCACTGGAGGTGTACCTCTGGCGGTGTGCAGGAGGTCCTGCAGAGACACTGGACGAGTGGATGTGAGTCCTTTTGGTGATAAGAAGCTTGCACAGAAGGTGGACCTCTGGTGGTGTGCTAGAGTTCTTGCAGACGCATTGGGGAGTGATTCCAAAAGGAATGGCTTGTGTATCTTCTGGTCCTGTGTGGCAGAAGAGGTTCATGTGTAGCCCAGCTAGGTCCCGGTGTAGGGGCCCACGTCCTGTCTCTGAGGAGAAGGAGTGGGTGGGACTCCGTGTCTCCATGTGCCTGAAACCCTGTCTCAGGGTCTGGATGGTTTCTTTAGGGAACACCAGGTTGGGAGCCTAGGCTGTACTTTCAGGTCATTTGAGGAGGATTTTCCTGTGTCTAGAGGACAGGGAGTGCCTGTAACCAGAACTCCGGCGGTCCTGGTGTTGAGCAGTACCACTCCTAAGTGGAGGGTGCAGAAGTCCTGGCTGAGGGGTGAGACGGGGAAAAGCAGCCCCAGTGAAAAAGCTAGTGGGTCAGGGGCCAGCCAGAAGGGCTGAGCCACCAGTGAGTGACCATGGTGACGCCACTTCTGTCCTGAGAGACAGGCAGACTGCCACACGACACATTAGTTATGTGTTACCCTCAAGGGGGGCATGCGTGCTCCCTGTGAAGTCCTGGTTTGCTGGGCCTTTGACTGCCCAGAGTGCTTAACCATTTGTGGGGCCTCTGGAGGTTGTTCGCTGAGGAGGGGAAAGCCAGGTTCAGGTTGTAGCCTGACCTGGAGGGAGGGCATCTGTAATCAGTGTCCTGGCCGGATTGCCTTCTAGGGGTACCCCTGTGAACACAGGTGAGGCTCATCTTAAAGTTAAGAGGCCATGTGTTTCCCTGAAGGAGTGGTGCAGGCCTCGCCGGGATCTTTAGGGTCCCTGGCTGAGGATGGTAGTACTCCACTGAGAGCAGGTGGATGGCCCATCTTAAAGGAAAGGGACCCTGCTCTACAGTGGGAGGGTGCAGAACTCTGGGAGTCCTCGCCTCTGACCCGGTGCATCCAGTGAATGTGGATCCCAGGTGGTAGACCAGTGATGGAGAGAGGTCCTGAACTGGTGGGAGAGTTGTGTTCTGAAGGGTGCTTCCCCTGGGAGGGTGCGGAACCCCAGAAGTAGAGGTAGGGTGGAGCACTCTTGCCCATGACCTCTGGTCATCCTGAGGGTGCGGACCCTAGGTTGAAGGATCAGTGGTAGTTGGAGCTACACTGAGAAGGAGAGTGGAGAATGGCTATTGTGTGCCAGGGGTTACTGCCCCCCACTCTAGTTACTGCCCCCCACTCTAGTTGTCCTCGGCCTAGGGCCTGGCCCTGGCCGTGGACAACTAGAGAGTACCAGTGGGGTATCCTAGTTAGGCCGGAGAGTTTCTGGTTCAGAGGGAACCAAGTGGGTTCAGAGTGGCGTAGAACCGGAGGGTGTCCCTGCCGTGCGGGCCCGCTTCTGTGTTCTATCGCCCAAAGCAGGGAGGCCCATCGAGGGAGTGATTGGTCTGCCCTGCGCTTTGGCTGGAAGGGGGTTGTGTTGGACTTGGCCCTTTTGGCAGGTTCACCCCGAAACTTTTTGCGTTCCCCTAGCCTGTTTCTGTAACCTGGTGTTGGCGATTTTAGGCCTCTGCGCACTTTTTCACTGTGGTCCAGTGTAAAGTGCGTGCGCTTTCTGTGTATGTGTATGTGTGGTGAGAGTGGCCTGCCCTCCCATAGGAATGCATGGGGATATGTGTGTCCATAGTAGTTCCTGATATGTGGGGAGTGCAGGGGCGAGTTTGGTATGTGCGAACTTGTGAGGATAAATGCTGCGCAATGGTGTGTGCAGATTGATTCTGGCTAGTGGAGAAGTGCCACGT
This sequence comes from Lissotriton vulgaris, assembly GCF_964263255.1. Classification (NCBI taxonomy): domain Eukaryota; kingdom Metazoa; phylum Chordata; class Amphibia; order Caudata; family Salamandridae; genus Lissotriton; species Lissotriton vulgaris. Next base: position 1,576,228,555 of record NC_141693.1, read on the forward strand.
TTAGAAGTTGGCATTTCTGTTAGCATTGTGATGTGAATTGCCTGTCTGGCTTGTGAGTGACAGGGGCTGGCTGGTGTGCTTGGCTCCAGGAGCCAGGGTGAGTCTGCTCGGTGGTAAATAGGGAGATCTGCATGTAGATGGGAGGGAGGAGTTGCACCAGGGACCTGAATAGGGCTGTGCCTTCCCTCCACAATGCTGGCTCCAACCCCTGTGGTGCGTCTGATATCCCTAGCCTGTCCAGTGAGAGAGGGGATGAGCAAAACATAGTGCTCAGGAGTTCCCCTGAAACAGTTGTAGCTGGTTCTCCCATTGCCTGCACCTTTTAGACAAAGGATTAGGTGTATAAAAGAGGGGCTGTGATCCCATGATTTTGTTCTTGCTGTTCCAGTACTTCTTGTGCTGCTTTGGGCACCCTAGGAGTGCTTTGCCTTCTCCCTGCAGCGCTGGAGGGCCTGCCGCTATTGAGAAGGGATTCCCCCTGCCTGGGGATTCCCCTCGCCTCCTTGAGCACATTGTGTGCGTGCGCAAATGCTTTACACATGGCCTCCGGGATAAGCCTGACTGCTCATGCCAAGCTACTAAGGGGGTGAGCAGGGGTTATCTTTGGCGTGTAACTCCCTTGCCCTGACTAGAGTTGTGGTTTCTGCCTGGCTTTGGCTCAAGCCTTAGCCAACCAGAAATCCAATTCCTAACATAGCACAACTGAAATGTCTGCTGTAAAAAAAACTTTATTTTTATATTTGGTAAGCGGCTTAGGTAAATAAACTTAAATGAACCAGTGCAATTAGCACAGCATAACAATCAAGGAGGACTCATCCATTTTGGCCTGCTGACTAAGGCGACAAAGAATGAAAGAAAACAAATCCAATCTTAGTGTCAATCATTCAAAGAACAGTCATTGGTATCCAAGTCATCAATGAATGACTATAGACCATTTCATAACAAAACACAATGCCTGCTTTCCATGGCAAACCGTGCATTCCAATGCTCAACTGTAATGATGATGCAAAGGACTGCATAACTTATGTATGTCGCTTCCGCAGGAAATGAAAGACACATAGGAAGGCAGATGGACACCTCACTGGGGACAAGCAAGTAGAGGCCAAATGGTGATTCATGTGATGAAGGTGACAGGCTTTGCATAGGTAAACTTGATATTTAATGCTTGTGCGATGCATTATCAATTGATTCGATATTCAGAACACTGGGAATGTTACTTGATTACAATTTGGTAATTGTAGTCTGGCATCTCAGTTCTTCTGAAACTTTTCACTTTTCCTAGTCTGAGTCTAAAATTCTTCATATTTTTTGTTTAATTGGTCTGTCTTTTTTGGAAGAAATACAATCTGCACGTCTCAACAACAACACATAGAAGGTCAGATGCCCATCTACGTCTATGGGAAACAAGAGGATTAAAAGAGGCACTGTAGACTGGAATCAGGCGAGTTACCTATAATAAATAAAGGAAACTAGTGGCTTGTGTGTCAAATCCTAAGTTGTTGTGGACATGATGGGTACAGTGAAACTTTTTTATTGTTTAATTGCTCAGTCATTCAGGATACTTAAGGCTAGTTGTCTGGTTGTCTGGGTTCAGTGGTACAAGAATGGCCCTTAGTTAATTGTACACTAGTACTGCTCCACACTCTGGCTCCTCACTCACTGTTGTTCACCTAGAGTCTTAAATACTGTAATTTTTTTTCTAATACCACAGACCTTCTCTCCTACAAGTAAACTTTATGGCAGTCTTGTGGTTCAGCCTTGTTACTACAAAAAATAGACAAAGCCAGAAGAATTCGGTTTCACCATTTGTATAGAGTTCATTTGATTTACTTTTTATTATAAATGCTATGAACCCAGTGGATACAAAATATTCCTTTCCATTTTGAATTCCAGCTTAGATAACTATAACTAGCTTGGATTGCTGCTGCTAAATAATATTTGAATAGGTTAACTTAACTGCCATCTTCCTTCCATGACAGATATGCCATGCTCATAGAGTTGCTGAATGCTGTGTTTGTCTCGCTACAGTCTTACCCATCTTATCATTGATATTTTAACCCTCTTCCCCTAAGTTACCAGACCTAAATTACTGTTCTCTATTTCCACCATCAACAGATCTCACACTTTCAGGAGTGGATGTGGTGCAAGCAATGTTAAACTATAACAGTGGTGCAAGCAATGTTAAACTATCACAGGTTGCAGATGATTGCAAATTTGCCCATACCAACCCCCTCATTCTGTCCAGAAAGGACATAACAGTGCAGAAAATAAATTAAACCAAGGACGGGTAGTCTGTAATTTTTACCCACTATCTACCCCTCCCCCACCCAAGAAAATCACTGTATCCGAGGATTCTTCTGTGTGGAGGTAACCACCTCCATAAATGTGATTGTACATTTTCCTTCGTAAATGACTCTTACACAGGGCTGATTTATGCTGGACTTTGTTTTGGATTTTTCAATCACTCTGTTTTTTTCTTTTAATTGCATGTTGCAGAAGGAGAATCCTACCATAGTAATGGCACGTTACACAAAATGCTTGTAAGCTCTTTAAAAGAGGCAGGGCTACCTCCTCACTACAATGCCTCTCCCTCCCCAATCCAGCATTCCACTGCTGATGACTCTCCTATTCCATTCTAAGGGGCCGATTACGATCTTGTTAGGAAACTCTTCTGACCGAATCGGTTTCGAAACCGTTTCCAACCGACTCAGGTTCTGCGAGTCCGACCGACCGATTATGATGCTTTCCAACATCATTCGATCGGACTCGTGTTGACTTCAATGCGAACCTGTGTTCTGAATGGGAACACAGGCTCCCATTGCAAAAAGGGGTGGTGTGGGAAAACCATACACCCTGTGATGGGCACTCCATTGCCTGCCACACTGTGCATAGTTGGAAAGAGGGGTCCCATGGCACACCCACAGGCCCCCTTTAGGAGGGCCCCGGGTGAAGGGGGCCTGCTATGTTCCCCAAAATTCTGATTCAGACAGCTGTTTAGTATCAGGCAGACCAAATCGGAACGGCTGTCCGAATCGGTCATCGTAATCGCTCGTTCGGAAAACGTGTCCATAGAGCTGTACAATTTGGCTCTGAACGACCTGGGCTGTCCAAATGCGGCTCAGAACCGATTCGGACAGCCCTAACAGTATCCTAGCATCGTAATTCGGTCGGAAAAATAGGTTCGGTCGGAAACATAGGTTCTGAATTGGATTCGCTGAATCCGAATCCCGTTCGGAGACTTTCTGGACGGCATCGTAATCGACCCCTAAGTTGGAATCTATTCTGAGCCAACCGGCCAAAGAATACACACTAAACTACCCCTACCTATACACAAAAATAAAAAAACAATAACTAATGTCAGTACATAGATCAAATAAATTATTACAAAACTAATATAAAACATGAAATAACAAATACATTGAATACAATTAATTAATGATAGCTGAAATTAAAACTCTGTTCCGCAAATATACAAAAAATAAAGGTAAGTAAACTAAAATCAACCACATAAGAAATCATCCAACACCTTCTTACATGTAATTAGTCTTATAGGTCGCTCATTCCCTAGTAACTTTTTTCATCATCATCATTGGCATTAGCAGCAGTGCTTGACTACAATGGCATATTCATAGAAATTTGAAACAATTGGCTCATCATCAATGGCTCTACCTGCAGTGGTTGACTCCAAAGTTGTATTCATAGGATCTGAACAAATTGGCTCAGGTGATTCATTATTAACATTCGCACCTTCTCTATCTGTGGTCCTGTTCCTCTTTTTTCCTACTCATAACCAAAATATTGTCTTGGATATCCAATAGCAATCAAAGACGCTAGGCCAAAGCATCTTCCTAAACTGAAAACGCCTATTCTGGATGGTAATGGCGGTGTATTTTTCCTTCTTTCATGAAGGGGAACCTGGTGGTAGGTAGCTAATAAGTCCATTGTGGAGGATAACTTCATGCCTTTAGCCTTTGTCAACATCTCATTAATCCTGGGTAAGGGAAAGCGGTCCTAAAAATCTATGCAAAGTCCTATTTTGCCAATGGCGTTGCTTGCCACAATTAATGGGGTGAACCATTCTGATAATTCTATTGGTTCAATCACCTCAGCATCCACTATCCATGACAGTTGCTTTAAAACCTCCTCCTCGAGTGACATAGGAACATTCCTAATGTTATGGATTTTTGGAACAGTACTTTCCTTTTGAACTATTTCATGCTAAAAATCGTTTAGCGCACACATTTTCCAACTAGATAAATGTGGACACTTTTCTAACATCTATTTCTCTGTAATTACTTTTTCGTCTAATATTAGCACATATTCACTGCTGCTAGGGTCTAGCACAATATGTAGATTTCTCTGAGCTAACCAACCTAATCCTATAGCGGTCCACGAGTACGCTATACACGGCCTCAATGGCTGACAATTCAATACAACACAACTGGCACTTCCCCCTTCCACAAGGTGAAAGTTTCCTGACCGAGTCTGGTCACTGCAGAAGCCCACTATTCCATGGATTACTGTATGCAGTATTCCTCCTTAATGGTGAGTGATGATGTCCAGGTACAGAGGGTAGGGCAGTACATAACTATTACTTATAACAATGACTCATGGGAGTGGGGTGCTCTCAGGTGACAACAAGTCATGAAGGGGAGAGGCAAAAGTAATGTATTGTCTGTTTTCCACCACTGATTGCAGGATGGTGGACTGAAGGCCTGCCGTAATATGAAATAGAAAGTTGACTACGGAGAGGACGATGGAGGTGAACAATTGGACAATTTCATTGTGATTGGCCAAGTTCAGGGCTCAGCAACTGCTCTGACCGTAGGTAGATGGAGAATCCTGGTGGCTGGTATAGGTAAAAATACAACTAACGATGATAACAATGATAACCATTTTATTAAAAACCTGTAAGTAGGAACAAATGAAGTATTTATTTATAAATGAAATAAAACCCACTGGTTCCACCCACAACAGACCCATCCCTCTCCCTAAGCCCTCAGAAACATACACCACTACTCTAAATCTAGCCCTCCACTAACTGCTCCCAACTTCACCACCCACAACAGGCCTATCCATCTCCCTCAATCCTAAAAAAAAACGATACTACATTTTGATTTAACCATTCTGCCGCTGTTTAGTACCTGCAATGGGCCCATCCTCCCCCTAATTAAAATGTCCTTTTAAAATATCCAATCTATAAATAATCTATTCATAATTTCCCTCTTCTGTGCCTGTTTGACTTTCTCAGGTTCTTTTAAAACTTCCCGGGGCTCGATGGTTGAAGATGATTTGGTTGGAGCTGCTGTGTATGCTGACCATCTGCATGGCCACCTGCAGTGGCTGAGGTAATAATGCCTTGCCCCTAGTTCCACCAGCTGGGCACTTGATGAACTAGCAAGTGCTGATTCCTCTGCCACCTGCTCTTCCTCCACTACAATCACCAACTGATGGAAGGCTAGCAAGATGGCCTAGATTTTCTGCTGGCACAGCCAAGGAGCTAGCTTCTGCTGGCTCCCATCCTCCATGCTGGTAACAGAGCTCAAGCTGGGCCTCCATTGGGAACAGCAGGATTTTGTGAGGAAAGATGATAAGAATATAAATTATAGCAGCCACAGCAAGCACATTTGTATAGTCAATCAGGCATACCACATTGTTAGTTTTCCAAGGTCACTGGCATTTTGTAATTCTGCGTGTCTGAATTTCTAGACATTACGCACATAGTTACTATTGGTAGTACTTTTCATTTATTAATCCACAGTTACCTACATAATTTAAAAGAACAATTTGCTCAAATATAAGAATAAAATAGAATAGTTTAAACAAATTATTTAATGGGGTGACCCTTTTTTCATCAGACACTCAAGGCCCGATTATGAGTTTGATGGTGCGGCGCCAAACCCCTGTGAGAACCACCCACCCTATAATTACTTTTTTAGTCATGGGGAGATTCCTTTGGCGTTCCCTCAGTGGTGCCTATAAAACAGGCACCACAATGGAAACGTCAAAAACAGTTCCACCACGGCATGGACTGAAAAGTTCATGCCGTGCTGGAACATCTGTGAATGCGCACATGTTATGTGTGCATCCATTGGGCGGAGGCACAAGGGGGCATCTAGGGCCACCTTTGTTTTGTCTCCGCCGGGGGTTTTCTTGGAGGAGGAATCACCATAAAAACCCTAGGAGAGAGATAACTCGTAATATGCTTGGCTGGACCACTGCGGTCGCGCCAAGCATATGGATGCCTCTGGACCGCTGCGCCACTGCCAGTGAATGGCGGTTCAATAGCGGTGTTGGCAGTCCCAGGGCAGCAAAACAACTAGGGTCCTAAAGTGGCAATCCTAAGACCGCCACTGCTTCCCCTCCACAAGTCTAGTGGTCCAAGGACCTAGAGACTCATAATTGGCCCCTCAATGTTTGTGTTTAAAAAAACTTATGAGACTGCAAAGTTATATACATTGCCATTGAAAACCTTAGAACTTCAAATGTATGCTACCCAATTTATTTGATCATATCATATCATATCATATCATTGAACTTTAATTGTGCTAACCTTATGGAGTGAGAACAATTGATGGACAGAATACAGAACAATGTCATACATCCACCCAGTACAGAGATCTAGGACTAAATCCATCGTTTTTTTTGGTCCCTATGCCATTCCAGTTTGAACCCAATCATATGCAAATCAGTCTTGACCCCGCACCCAATTGGAACAGCCCAGCCCAAACTGCCAGGCCAGGTCCTCCCTGGACTGGAAACAAGCATCTTCGGACCGGTTTCTGGGTTTTACCCCTCAACAGCCAGGATAGACTGACTCAAGTGGCATGGAGAGCATGGGACCCACGTCTGGGCATCCCCATCCCACCCGGGGTGACAAACGCAAAAAGAACAATTAATGGACAGAATGCAGAACAATGTCATACATTCACCCCAGTACAGGGATCTAGGCCTAAATCCATCATTTTGTTGCTCCCAATGCCATTCCAGTTTGAACCCGGCCATATGCAAATCAGTCTTGACCCTACGCCCAATGGGAACAGTCCAGCCCGAACTGCCAGGCCAGGTCCTCTCTAGACGGGAAACAAGCATCCTAGGACCGGTTTGGCAGCTCGCGCTGGACTGTTCCCATGAGGCTCAGGGTCAATACTGATTTGCATATAGCTGTGTCTGAACTTTTCAGTTTCAGCATATAGCTGTGTCTTAACTTTTCAGTTTCAAAACTCCGTCCATCATCTCCTTGAGTTTGCTTTGTTTGCCCTAAGTTGGCAGGGTATGCCCAGACGTGGGTCCCTTGCTCACTATGCCACTGGATTCAAACTAGCTTGGCTGATGAGGGCTGTTACCCCAAAACTGGTGCCAGCATGCTTGTTTCCGGTCCAGGGAAGACATGGCTTTGCAGTTCGGGCAGGACTGTTCACATGAGGCACAGGGTCAAGACTGATTTGCATATAGCTGTGTCTGAATTGGGGTGGCGAAGTGAGCTAAAGAAAGATGATGGTCAACCCAGATCTGTGACTGCGGGTGAGTGTTTGAAAAGTTTCAGCACTCCGTCCAACATCTACTTGTGTTAACCTTATGGAGTGGCCAGATTGTTGGACAAATATTAGCACGTAATAACAGTAATTCCAGTGGTCCTACTCTTTTCAGACTCCCAACTTAGCCCTGCCCCAAGTCCCATTTCCCCACACCATACTCTCCCTTAGCAATTAGCATTGTTAGGGACAAGCTAGTGTTAGGTAAGGGTGATAATGTATGACAGGCCTTGGATAAGGTTTAGGTTTAGCTATGGACAGATTGGGTGGTTAATTGATGGTAGAAGTTAGACAAGTGTAAGAGATAGCATGTGATACAGAAGCTTAGGAAGAAGTTCGGAAAGAAATGAGTCAGGTGTCGGGATGGGATGGCATAGGTTTGCATTTGAAGTGGTAAGTATGGTTGGGCAGTGGGCATTGGGAGACATACGGTTCTTCCTTTAGTTTAAATGGCTGAGAGGTAGAGATAAAGGCAGAAATATAACCTTTTCTACAGAGTTGTTCCACATGTTAGGCCTGATGCACAAACTGCACTTTGTAGTACATTTTGTAGTACAAAATGTACTCCAAATTGCTATTCGCAACCTACAAATGGAGTTTATGCCTCAGCCTCTCCTGTCTGTTTATGTGAAGTGATCTGTGGCTGCACTGTGGAGTCTCCTCACACGTAAGTATATGTTTTAATAGTAAAAGTGGAAGGGACAGAGGTGAGCGGGTGGAAAATGGGGCCAATGTACTACTCAAGGGGAGGGGAATAGAGAGGATCATGGAGGGGTTTAAGGTGGGTGAGGGAGGGGTTTAGAGAGAAACATCCCCTACCCATAAAAGAGTAAGCCCACTGATATTCCCAGACTGCAACTCTAAAGTTACTACTGCGCCAAAAAGACATTTGTAAGTCAAACACCACTTATGGCTAAACACTGGTATTGCAGCACCTTCCCATAGAAAATAATGGAGTCAGGGACTCAAAAACCTCACATAGGGGGGCATGGCTAGGCGGCGCTGTGCGATGGTCGTCGTTTAGCAGAGCTCCGGAGACCCTAGCCTCTCCCAAACATCCGTAACCATAATCCACCCCTGAATTGAAGAAACGGAGCATCGGAAGCCATCCCAAGCTCGGAGCCCAAGGAACAAACCCCGTGGCTCGCTCTCAGACCTAGCGGCGGCAGCTGAAGTCATTGGGCCTGCTGTAGGCTAGAAGCCAGGACCTCGAGTGGAGGCTATCGCTGGGGACGTGTGGACGCAGGTAGCCCGATTTAATTACCTTGGCCCGGGGTCGCTCCTCATATTCTCGACTGAGGGACCCCCGCAAAGTCACCCTGCAGCGGTGTTGGCGCTGCTGTCCTTGAGAGCAGAAGGGGCGTTGCGAGCTGGGTGGTGAGGAGAAGGGAGCGGAGACACCTGGTGCTCGGGGGGAGGCCTGGACTTAATTAACGGAGACTGCACCACCTGAGACCGGAGGTAAACACCTTTCCCCCTTGGCACTGTTAGGACTGAATGGTCTTTCTGATAACCTACTAGGCCGAGTTGGATGCCCGAACCCACACCCTGTTGCACCATTGCACCTTGCCGGTGACGCTCCGCGCTGCCCGGGAGAGTGATCCGGCGGCAGAGACTGGGGCGTAGAATAGTGTTGGCATACTCCAGGGCGCGAGGCCGTTTAAGGGCGCCAGAGACGAGGCACACATCTGCGCCTACTAGAGACCCTACCGAACAGCTGACCGGTGACCAGACTCTGCTGTGGGGATATTAGACCACTGCCATTGGTCCTCCTTGGTGGCGCATAGCGTCAATTGGTTGGCCTTCATCCCCCCCCCCCCCCCCCCCGGCCTTTGAGTCACTGGTGGTGGTGCTGAGGAGCAGCTCTATCTTTGCCCAGCTGGTCGCATATTTTGTGGCAAATCTGACTACTACAGACTATAGTCATGGCGGCAGCGTGCAGTCTGAAATCCGCTCAGTCCAACAAGCTCGACAAATATGCTTTCACCCGGGACAGTGCCCAGGATAATTCCCCCCAAACCAAATCAGCTGGTGACCCCGGGAACCTGGACAAAGATCCTATGCTTAAGGATGTGATGGCAGTGATGGCAAATATCAAGTCCTCCCTAGAACACAAAATGGAGACTATCTCAATTGAGGTCAACCTAATCCGAGCAGATCTTAACAAGAACAATTAGAAACTGAAGCAGGTTGAACTCAAAACCAATAGCCTGGTGGAGGACACATCCCAATTGCAATCTGATATAGAGGACCTTCAGGCCTTCAAGAAACTTGTGGAGGCCAAGATGGACGACTATGAGGGGAGTCTGCATCGTAACAATGTCCGAATCTTAGAGGTTCCAGAAAAAGAAGAAGGGGGATCCGTGGACCTGTTTGTGGAAGACTTGATTCTCCGGCACCTCAAGCCCAAATGCCTTGGAAACCTTTTTGTGGTGGAACATGCCAATCGAGTTCCCCGGGGGTCGTCCAAAGCCGGGAGCTCCTCCTGGGGGTCAAGAAACAGCTTTGTGACAAGGGCCTCAAGTATGCAATTCTCTTCCCTGCGACTTCGAGTGGAGGCAGACAGCAAGGCCTGGTTATTTGATCTTCCTGAAGTAGCGGTGCACTGGTTGGAGTCCCGTAAGGCGTAAATTGGACATAGGAGGTGCTGTGAGTTATTTGACTGAGAATATTGAAATTACCCCAGGCTGTCTGAAGGTTGGAGTGCCCCCAAATGTGGCCGAGGGCTGGCAAATTCATAGCGGGGGTCTGAAGGGAGTCTTTATTCTAGAACTTGATTGACATGGGAACTGTTAATGTATGGCTCGAATCTCTACAATGTAGTCAGTCTCCTTTCAGAATTCAGAGATTTGCTTGCTGGAAGGGGTGGGGGGATCCGAGGACCTTACGCTCCCTGATTTAATTCTTTTAGTATTAGACGTTGGGCGACAGGCACTCTGCTAAGTAGCAATGGGCAGTTTTAAGTCTAAGGGGCAGGGTAGCAGGGAGGGGGTATTGTTGGTGTGGGGGTTTGAGTTGATTTACATTTAGTTCATAGTCCTTCGACAAAACTGTTTCAGTGCAGTGGGGAAATGCAGATCTTATTATATTGATTTTGGAAATTGGACAGCACCCTTCAAAATGTATGCACCATTGCAAGACAGTTGTTAGAAACGAACATACAGATAAACAAAGTATTAGTTTTCCCAAATGTTCACAAAAGACACACAAAGTTGTGACTTTGATTTTCTTTCTTGTATTCAATTTTTATTCTTTCTTTTCTTTTTTGATAGTTGCGAATAGCTGACGCGTTTCGTCCGTTGCCGGACTTCTTCAGGGCTATACAAGACACATACAAAAAACATATATTACAGAAATTAATATTACATTACACAGTTTGTCTATACATAGACACCCTAAACCAAAGGAAGAGAGCAGAACCAGGATTGGTCTAGGGGTCCAATCACTGATTTAAAAACAAATTGTTTACAGACATGGGAAAACATGCTTTGACTGCTTTATAAAACTGACTGTATCCCTGTTATCCTGTTGTATTTTTAATATGGAATGTAAATGTTTTCCCATGTCTGTAAACAATTTGTTTTTAAATCAGTGACTGGACCCCTTGACCAATCCTGGTTCTGCTCTCTTCCTTTGATTTAGGGTGTCTATGTATAGACAAACTGTGTAATGTAATATACATTTTTGTAATATATGTATTTTGTATGTGTCTTGTATAGCCCTGAAGAAGTCCGGCAATGGACGAAACACGTCGGCTATTCGCAACTATCAAAAAAGAAAAGAAAGAATAAAAACTGAATAAAAGAAAGAAAATCAAAGTCACAACTTTGTGTGTCTTTTGTGAACATTTGGGAAAACTAATACTTTGTTTATCTGTATGTTCGTTTCTAACAACTGTCTTGCAATGGTGCATAAATTTTGAAGGGTGCTGTCCAATTTCCAAAATCAGTTTCTTGGGTGGTAGATTGCCTATCTTCCTTAAGGCCCTTGTGGGGATCACGTGTCTGGACCTAGCACCTTCTATTCCTATATAGCGCATGGTATTTCAACAGTAGTGCAGATTTTTCCTTAAATTCCCAGTTCTCTTGCCACATTTAGATCTTATTATATTGTCAATGCAGTAGGAGAAGTGTATTGAAATATTGAGTTGGAACGTTAATGGGCTTGGTGATAAAGTTAAACTCAGCATTGTCCTCCAATACATCAGAAAGCATGCCCCCGATATTGTGCTCCTCGAGGAGACGTATCTGGTGGGTAACTCTTGTAAAGCACTGAGCAGGGGTGGATATAAACTGATCGATCATGCAGGATTCACCACTGGTTCCAGGGGGGTGAACTTATGATGAAGAAGTCCTTTCCCCTTAGTGTTGACTCCACTTGGACTGATGACAGGGGTTGCTACACTGGCGTTACGGGGTCTTGGGAGGGACATATTATCACGTTGTTGTCTGTGTATGTTCCCCCCGGCTTCCAGGCCACTACATTTCAAGATCTTCGTGCCATTCTGCTCTCTTTGCCCCTGGGACTGCTGGTGTTGGGAGTGGATTTTAATTCGGTGGGCTGGGGAGAGTTGGATCGCTATCCTCCCTGTGATCCGGGATCCACAGCGCGTTGGCTGCCCGACTTTCTTGAGGCTAGTGGCCTGGTGGATAGCTGGCGCTCTTGTCACTCTGAGAAAAACAATACACTTTCCATTCTGAGGCCCACCATAGTTTCTCGCGGCTAGACTATATACTGGTGCCCAGCTCCCACGCCATGCATGTCCAACATATCCGTAATTTAGCAAGGGGCATATCCGTCCACTCACCATTATGGACTCACATGCTACTAGACTATACACGGGTGGGCAGAGTGGCTCTGATTAATCCTTGGTTCTTGGTGATCCCAAAATTTGTAAGGGGCTGCTTACCGCAACTGACAATTATTTTAGTGATAATGAGAGGACGGTTCCCTCCGCCCAAACGCTCTGGGAGGTCTTCAAAACAGTGATCAGGGTGGAAGCTCTATCCCTGTTATAAGGACATAAGAAGGAACAACGTAAGGAGGTGTCCGGCATAGAAGATGAACTTTATAGATTGGAGAGGGAGTGGGAGGAGGAACACTCCCCCGATACACTCCATCTACTCCGTCTTAAACGGGACGAGTACAAGGCCTTAGTCACGGACGCTGCCCTAACACTTGGGAGGGAAAAACTTGGAAAACTCTAAGACCTGGGCGACAAAGTGGGGAAGTTAATTGCCCGGCTCGATAAATGGGAATGGGAAAACAGACTGGTTCCAACACTCCGGGACGCTGGCGGCTCTAATGTAGTGCTCCCCCAGGAAATCTTAAATCAATTTGCCACTTACCTTACTGCGGTGTATACATCATCAGCATCCGGCACTGAAGGTGATTCCGCAGAATTGTTAAGGGACATTGCACTACCCACTGTCTCCCTATTGCTGGATAGCCCACAATCCATGGACGAAATAGCACAAGCAATAAGATCCCTCCATTCTGGAAAAGCTTCAGGACCTAATGGGATCCCCATAGAATTGTACAAACTTAACCATAATAAACTAGCAATTCATCTCAAATCTATGTTCGAGGACAGCAGGGAAAGAGGGGAATTACCGCTGGACCAACGTTTGGCCAATATCGTGGTAATACATAAAGAAGGCAAACCTAGGACGGACTGTTCTTCGTATAGACCCATCTCCCTTCTTAATGCCGAACCCAAAATTCTTGCAAAAGTCCTAGCCAATTGCTTAATTAAAATAATTCCAGACCTCATCCTCCCTGACCAGTCGGGTTTTATCCCACACCGTAACATGGCGCTCAATCTGCGCTGCGTACATGGAGTTATCGGACTGGGAAGACCGCATATCATTATATGCTGATGACATGTTGCTTTATTTGACCAATCCCCGAAAATCCTTGATCGCTTTAATCGACATATTGGCAGTGTATGGTAGATACTCAGAGTTCAAAATCAACTGGAATAAGTCACACATATACCCGCTTCATGGAGGGTTGCCAGTCCTGCCCCGCAAATGTCCGATACAGCTTAGTACCACAGGTTTTAAATATCAAGGGATCTTTGTTTCCCTGGATTCCACCCTCCGTTATCAAAATAATCTTCTTCCTCCTCTGCAGCACCTAAAACGCAACATAGCCAGCTGGTGGACACTCCCGCTGTCCCTACTGGGTAGAGCAGCCCTATTCAAAATGATGTCCCTTTCCCGGTTCTTCTACGCCCTGCAAAATTCACTAGATATAGTCCCTGCTGCATATTTCAAAGAAATCGAACACCTCCAGCGAGAACTGCTGTGGAATGGCACACTACGAATAGCTTTCAGAAAACTCACTTTAAAGTGGTATGACGGAGGTATCGCTCTCCCTGACATTTAGAAATATTATTGGGCCGCCCACTTGTCTGCTACTAATCATTGTACCTATGGAGCCCTCGGAGATCCGGGCTACCATATGGACAGATGGCTTCTTCCTTGCGGGAACTTTAATAGACTACTATATTCGAAACCGGCGAGGCCTTCCTCATCGGGCCCGACCGGGCACTCGTTGGCTCTCTGACATGCCGCTAATAGGTCTCTGGGATGGGAGGGTAAGTTGTCGTTGGCCACCCCTCTCTGGGATTCCGCGTGGTTGGGAAACCTGTGGACAACGAAGGGATATGACAAGTGGGACTTGATTGGCATCTCTCATATTCATGACATGTGGGAGAGGGGTGACATTAAAACATTTGCTTCCCTTCAGGCTTAATACGATCTTGCCGACACTGAGCACTTTCGCTATTTGCAAGTATATCATGCTAAACGCTCGATCTTCCACCGGGGTTCTTCCCCTCCAGAATCCTCTCCCCTAGAAAGTAGAATACTGGACGGGCATCTCCCAGAGAAGACTATCTCATTGATTTATAACAAACTGATTTATAACATGGATGATCCTCTTACATCATTAAGGCATAGGTGGGTGGCAGATGGCATTGAACTGGATGACGAAGATTGGCAGGTGGCTGTTTCGTCCCCCAGGGTGGTGGCTGTGCCAGCTAGGTTGCGTTTAGTACAACTTAAGATCCTACACAGAATATACTGTAGTGTAGTTCCTATATTCCCAATAGGCTCTGCGCATTGGAATAACATATAATATAGATTAGACCTAGGACTGAGGTCGATTAGGTCTCTATCGTATATATTAAACTTAATTGTTAGTGCCAGCTAGCTCAGAGGTTACTAGAAACTTTCTCGAATAAACAAGAAGGGATTCGTTTCTGACAACCGCATAAACATGACAACTTTGTTTCCCAAGAATAAGAAATCAATCTCTAGAGTTGCGGAATCAATAGATAACTATTTTACTTAGTCAATCGTGCATGCTTCGTTTCACCAGAGGTGCTGAGAAAATAGAGAGAATGGCGTTTTCAATAAAAGGTATTTATTGAACAGTTTTCTTTCTCAAGCATAAGAAATGTACTGCTACAATTGTAATACTGGTTATAAATTACAGGGCATATGATACGAAAAGTATTATAAAGTAGTCCAGTAAAAGCATGATATGGTTTCTAAGCCATAAGTTGCCTTAAAACATTTAAAATACATGCAGTAATAAAATAATGACTAAAAGTACTCAACTCATGCTTCTAAAATACGCCTACCCCGGGGGACCTAACCTAAGTCTAGTACAAGGGAAGAAGTAAGTGAGGAGTAGCTTAAGTTTAGTATTTCTCTGCCAAGGATCTATCCAAGAATTCTCTAAGGGTCTAATCAGCTCTGTACCTTGGTTTTAGAATGAAGCAGGTCTTGTATCTCTCTCTCAGGACTTGATTTCCCAGCAACCCGCAAGGGTAGCCTGGAAACACTGGAGCTGGATTTCTCGGCAAGAGCAAAGACAGCGTCTCTCATTGCATCAGCTAGAGGGTCGGCTTCTTTCGGCACTTGCTGCTGCAGGGCGTCGGGCAAGTAGTTAGTCGATCTGCTCCAAACCACTGTGTGTTTGTCTGGGCAAATGTAGGCATATTTATACTTTGAAGGTGCCGAGTTTGACGTATGATTGGACCTAATAACGTCACTCATAGACCCAGTTCTGGGAAAACTCCATAATTTCCTAGATAAATTAGTATTCAGGCGAGGGGAAGTCCCTGGCTGCTGAAGGCAGGTTTTTCTAAGAAATCGTTGTTGATTCTCGGAACTTAGTGGAAGTAGCCATGCCATATTCTGCTCCATAGGCTCAGTCTAAATATGGTAATTATTTCTATGCCTATATAAGGATCAGGTAATTTATACCTATATAAGGGCATGAATCGGGAAAATTACACTAGGGTCCTAGATTAATTTACAACACCCACTCCATGATATTAAGTTCAATAACTAAATGTATAAGCACTGAACATATCTAAGGCATGTGTTTACAATCCCACCCCAAAATACATGAAATGCACTTGAAATGGTTGTACACGAAACATTGAGCATTTCTACTGTACGCATTTAAGGAAAATGATCTTATTCTAAGCATAAAGTATCATATCTGAAATGCAAACTGAATGAACCATGTAATTACATTTATGAAAAAGGGCTCTTAAATACAGAAAAAAGGTTGAGACCATTTCATAATAATATAACATAGCGTGTCAATATTTATAGTATTGAGGTCAAGGTCAAATATTTCCTCTAGGAAGTGTTGAAAAAGAATTTCTTGTTCTCTAAGAATAGTTCTACTTTAAGCAGATTAGTCTGTGCCCAAAATTCAATGTTTCTGGGGGAGAAAAAAATGCCATTGTTTGACAAAAATAGAGTTTCCAAAGTTAGAAGTCTTTGTTTTGAAAACGTGAAGGCCGAATTTCAGAGTTCAGTGAACGCTGTGTGCATGAATCAAGAGTTATTCTCGGTGTCAGGAGAAAACATCAGATCGTCTAGGCTGGCAAAGAAATCGTCTACCACAGTAGGTGAAAGTGGAACTATTTCATCAAGTAGATCAAATATGCACAGATGCAAAGTATTGCCGTCAGCGCCAAGTGCAGCGTTAGCAATGTTCAAATCAGATGGTACCTGTGTGCCTATTGATCCTCGTATCTCACCCTCAGTTAGACTTACTGGTGAGACCTGAATTAATGCCATCATCAGGATTGGTAGCCGTTGGTGACAACACAATGCATGAGTCGTTACCGGACCTAGCAAGGCGTCGACATCTGATGGCAGAACTGATGGAAGTGTAAGACAAATGTCCAACACGCATTCCTCTCCGCAAAGCAGGCATCGTAGAACAGGTAAGATGCAATCTTGCCAGATTGGTCTGAACGATAGAAACCAAGTTGTGTTCAGATCTCTTAAACGAGCCAAGCCAAGAATCTGAGTAATTCTCTCACGATACCTCATGGCAAGGAGGCATTGTTCCACGGTATTCTGGGTATAGCTGGTGACCGGACTTGCCATATCGGAGCAGAAGGAATAAAAACAGAATTCCTGCTACGAGTCCCAAAATAAGAGGCAGACCGCCGAACACAGAGTGCACAAAATTTGGAAAAATGCCGAGGACTGCTTCAAATGGTGTTAACAGTCTCAAAAAAATCATCTTAAACACATATGCGATGCCACTGGTATCAGACATGTTTAAGATTTGACTTAACATTTCTGCAAAATGTACTGGGCAGTTTGTTGATAATAAGGCATGTATCTCTGCAGAAGCCCTTGCAACTTGCAGATCATATGTTTCTTTAGATGAGGTCAGTGGCACAGTCTTTTGCAAAAGAATGACTTTTATTCTGCTTAACCCCTTCGATGCTTGTGACGGAACCATTCCGTCATCAGTCACGGTTGAGCTGTGCTGATGACGGAATGGTTCCGTCACGACCACACCCAGTTATGGAATGTCCAGCACCGGAGGGAAATCGGGGCAGCACGCAAGGTGTTAAAGTATCAATTTGTATAGAAGAGATATTCAGTGAAGGCCATGATGCCGTCCCTCTGTCTGTCTTGCTCTTTGGATACAATACTTGCATACAACAAGTGACCCTGGATGACACACTAACGAGATAAAGTTTTCCTGGCAACATGCCAGAACAGCTGTGGTCATTGATCATAATGTAGCTGCCATTGGATAGCTGCCTGAAAATTGGTTCTATCACTGTGGAGGGTGTACCGTGCAGGTGGCAAGAGAGGTTATTTGCAGAACCTTCGCAGGCTCCATGTAAATTAATACCTTGGCACAAAAGTGTACCACTTAGTAAGTTCTTACAATTTTTACCACTAAGGAATACCTCCTTTCCCTTATTCCAACATTTGTGTGTGTAAGGTAAGGTCCAGGTCGACTTAATGTATTCTTTACCCAACCTTTCATACAGGCCCGCTGGTGTATGCTGTAGACAATACTGAAATTGGAAAATCGTCACTGGTATCGTAATGGTGCCATGTATTATCCATCCAATGACAGGCTTGTCAGAAACTGTCAATGGTAATCTTTCCAATTTTTCAATGCTCAGCAGTGTATAGTCTGCTCCTCTTTGTTGCTCCTCTTTGTGCCAAAGAGATTTGTTTATCCGTAAGGTTAAATACAGCAAACAATGAAGTTGTGTTGATTAGATGCCATGGCACATAGCCTGAACAAAGATTTTGCAACGTCCAGCCTAACTGCATTATAGAACGTAATTGAGACTGGCCATGTTGTAACATTGGCAAGCCCTGTTCCATTATGTCAATTGCAGAGGATACAATGCTGTCCAAGGAATATATTCTGGAGGACAGAGCCGTTAACCCATTGTCCACTACAGAGAGAGCTTTCTCTAAATTAATACGATCAATTTCTCGTATTATTTCTGCAGTTCCCATTTGCGTTTTTTTCCAAGCTTCGTTGTACACAGCGTATATACCGGCGTATATGAAACGTTTTTGACATGGTTTGCGAGGCCCCATTAAGAAATCTCGCAAATAATTGCCTTCTTTAAGTAAAGATAAGTGTTGTTTGATTTCTGGAAGTGTGGATGTCTGTAGTCACTCAATGCATAATTTTCCTACACTGTATGTTGTTACTATGCCTGGATGTTGTCTCTGGAAATATCTTTGATCTGGCCTGTTCATTTTTAACCCCTGTGTTTTGTTCAGGAATCTATCATGACAGTTATTAGTGTCTGTGGGCCAGATTAACCATTTTCTCCAATCAGGATTAGTTCTGTTGTGTTTTAAAATATATGGTACGTCTACCTCATTTTCTGTAGTATCATTACTCTCAGATGTGGGTTTAGGTATAGACTGTTTATTTAAATCTTTTATCTTAGCCAGGCCAAGACAAGAAGTCTGTTGAACAGTGTCATTTAAAAACATTATTTGTTCTGGTATAATGCAGGCTCTGAACAAGGCTTCTAAACCCTGCACCTGCCAGTCTTTAGTGAGCCAGACAGTTTTTGTCTCAGTGTTGTCTTTCCAAAAGTCAAAACCTAATGTAGACAGCTGAGCATAAAAGTTTGCAGAATAAATTTGTTTAGTATTGGTCAACATTGTTTTCATTCCTGTCTTATTCATATTTTTGAAATAAAACGTTTCTGGATTTGTAACATTAAACCCTGAGAAGTACGGAAACTTTTCAAAAAATGTTTTTGAGTTGCCCTTTGGCGGCGTTGGACAGTGTTACCATTGATTATATGTAAAAACATTCCTAGGGCTTGCAGATTTATGCAAATAATGGTGACCATAATGATTAAAACAAAACATTTGTTCATAATCTGATGAACCTTCTAAGTAATCATGTTCAGTAAATTTTGCAGACATTTCTAAATCTGACATCATATTATTAATAGTCTCAAAGTCCCAATCATCAGAAAATGAGCTGGGGGATACAAAGTCACTCAAAGAAACTTTGAATTGGTGTGGAATCTTCAGCAGCTCCACCGGGCCATAGATATCATAATCAGTTCTGTCCCATGCTATACCACCAGGTATAGGAACGGCTGTGATGTTCACTGATGAGAGGTCTCTTTTTTCACGATGGGATGATTTGTGAGGTTTCAGGACCAA
Source organism: Lissotriton vulgaris (assembly GCF_964263255.1). NCBI lineage: Eukaryota > Metazoa > Chordata > Amphibia > Caudata > Salamandridae > Lissotriton > Lissotriton vulgaris. The sequence continues at coordinate 1,576,248,089 of NC_141693.1, forward strand.
GTTGATTTTCTGACTTGCTGTGTCCGTTGTACTGTACTTTCCATCTATCATTTTTCCCAAGCTTAAAACCAAAATGAGCCAGAGTAGGAGGAAAAGTACACCTAACGCAATCCAAAATTCAATCCATGGTGAAACCACATATATTTTTTCAAGTTGATAAAAGAGTTCTGTTATTTTTTCTTTTAAAGTTTTATTTTCTGGCGTTTCTTCAAGTTCACTGGGATCCTCAGAGAAGTATCAAAGTTGATAAAATAGCCCGAGGCAGTTCTGTCAATTGTTGGAATTGCATCAGGAGTGTTATTAATCTTTGGAGTTGCTGCTTCCTTTGTCATATTTGTATAGTCAGATGCTACATCATTGTAGACAGGAGTTTCTTGACGAACTGCTATTTGGGTGTCAAGAGGCACAAGTTCCATGGCTTTGTTGCATAGTCCTTCTTTTCTTACTGCAGGTTTATCAAAAGTGATAAGTCTTTCAGTTTCAACCTCTTGGATAGTAGCAAAATTTGGTCTTCTGCTACATCTTGGGAGTCCACTGGGCCTACTACTTATTATTGGCCACATGTTGTGGTTTGACCAGGTCAATGGACACAAGTCTGTTCTCCCTTTTACCAGCAAGGGGCGGTAGTACTACTGATCTTGTTCCTTGGATTGCCAAGACAAATACTGCTTTCCTGTAAGAAGGCCCAAATTCCTTCTTTACCATGATCTTTTCTCTGACTAGATCCGCAATCTTTGGAATCCAGACAGGCCTTGCTGGGACATGTGGTTTTTCTTCAGTGGTTGTTGGCTTCTGTATCGTGTTACGCAGACTTCTTCTTGTTTCATTTAAGTCCTGTAAAACAGCTAAATGATCTTTGACATCAAAGGGTTTTTGTTCCACCACTGAAGTTTGACAATCGAGGTCTTCGATTATCATTCTAGCACCAAATAGTAATTCATATGGAGTGATTCCACCCAGAGAATTTCTTGGCAGATTGTTAAGAGTACATTGGACACTGATTAGATGTTTGACCCAACCATCACCCGAACCTAATACCTTAGCTGTTATGGATTGCTTTATGTTACGTTTTTTTCTTTCCACTACCGCATTACCCTCAGGAAGGAAGGGACTAGAATACCGCAATGGCCTCTTTGTAAGCTTGAGAGCTAAACGCAGGACCCTGGTCAGAATGTAGCGTGCCGATTGCGTATGTGCCGATAAAGACTTGCAAATCCTTTATAACAGTTCTGGCGTCAGCCGAGCGCTGGGGCCACATCCAAATAAATCTTGACCTAGTAGTTGTGGGACCGCATCTGTCCATGGTGAAGTCTGCGTGTAGATAGTCTAATGCTGTCTAACAAAGGCATCTGAACTGGGCTGGCTACACTGTAGTCAGGTATCTGGTGCTCGTCAAAGCTATGACATCTGTAACAGGTATCACAGTTGATTCCTAATTCATAAACTTGGATGCTCATTCTTTGCCACCAGTACATCTCTTCTAATTCTATAAGACATTTCAAGATCACTTGATGTGTCAGACCCTCTCCCATACGTGCTTCTTGAACTAAGTAAGCTCTTCGCTTCCTGTTTGGAATTACTCTGTCCCCCACTCCAGGGATTCGAGCAAAAGGAACGGAGTTTGCATCAATTATGTATGTATATATGAGTGGATAGTTTAGAGGTAACGCTGCATGATTGCCTTCCATTGAGGCTTTTACTGCTATTAACGTTTCACCGTCTATTACTCTTTTTGAGCGAGCGATTGTAGCTACGGAAGCCGTTTGCACAGCTACCTTCGCGGCTTCATCAGCCAACGAATTCCCTGCAACGTGAGCGCCATCACGCTGATGGCTCAGTGTATTAATCACGTGAGTCTTTTGTAGTTCTTTCTGCAAAAGAACTACTTGTTCCCAAAGCATTTTATGCTTGATTGTGCCACCTTTTGAATTTTTGAACCCGTTTTTAACCCAGCTCTGCATGTTTTCGGTGTAAGATTCAACGCAGAAATACGAATCGCACACTATCAGTGTGGGGAATTCACGATCGGTATTTTCAAGCGCCATCTTGAAAGCCTGTAGTACAGCTCGCTGAGTTGTACAGACTCCTAGTGATTGAGTTTTTGTGACCATAGGTCTGAATTTACCTTCGCGCCAGCGACCTTTAACAATCACGCACGCAGCACTATAGGCTTGTTTACCCCCAATTGCGGACTGTGCTGATCCGTCTGTATATATTATACAGCCATAATGTTCTAGAGGTAGAATCTCGGTCGGCAGAGGACATTCGTGTTCGTATTGTAAACATTCTTGTGTCTTCAAATAGGGGTCAAAGACGTATTCAACGTCTGTTGCAGCAAGAGAATTAACCCATTGTATCCATCTCAGATGTAAAGCTTTTGCATTTGGAATGCTTGCTTTCGTCGCTGCCTCTAAGGCAGGTACAGGTGTAACGATCATTATTCGTTTTCCCTGTGCAAGAGCTCTCTCTTTTGCTACTGCAGTTTGAACCGCTGTCAGAATTTTTTCTGCAGAAGTGAATTTTATTTCAGCTTGTGTGTATAAGTGTGATTTGTATGCTATTGGTACCTCTTCACCTTCATTAAAGGTTAGGTATGTGAATCCGCATCTTCCTGGGATGATTCGGATCACAGGTTGAGCACATTGTCGCGTGTTTCTAACTGTGTTTTTGCTAACATGTCTGTTTGCACTGAACGCAAACTTTTTGTATGGTTTTAAATCCAATTAGTTGGTTTGAAATCAGGTTTGATTAATGTGTACAGAGATTTAACCCTTTCTGCATAATTCAGAACATAAGTTCTTCCAAAATTCAGGAAACCTAGAATTGACTGTAAGTTTTTCAGCGTCTTTGGAGGTTGGAGCAGCGCACATTTCTCTAGAAAGTTGGCTGCCAGGCTTTTGCCTTCACTTGATAACTCGTAGCCTAGAAATAGGACGTTGAGGTGGACAATTTGTGATTTCTTAAAATTGAATTTATACCCTTCAGATGTGAACCCAAGTTTTATGGTGTTCACTCTTTTCAAGTGCACGTCCAAATCATCGTCTGTAAGATAGTTGTCGTTGACATAAGATAATGCCTCATCATCATACATTTGTAGTAACTCTGTTACCCTGGCTGAAAATAACCCTGGACTATTCTTGAATCCCTGAGGGAGACGGCAATATTGTTGCTGTGTGCCCATAATTGAGAAAGCGGTCAGATGCCTGCTTTCAGGTGCAATATTTTGACAGAAAAAGCCATTCGAAATATCTAATGTGGTTTTATATTTTTTACGCACGATGTTATTCATCAATGCTGCACTGTGTGCATTTTGTACTGCAAATGTTTTGCAACAGGAGTTTAAATGTCTGTAATCCAGTACTAGACGATATGAATTGTCTGGTTTGGAGACAGGAAACAAAGGATTGTTCATTGACCAGGTGCATGTTTCAATCACCCCTTGGTATTCAAGTTGAATTAAAATCTCCCTGACTTGTTTTTTAGCTTCTTGCTTAACTGGATACCGCCTCTGTGCAGTAGGTTGATTTTTTAACTGGATTTTATGGTGAGGAGAGTCCTCATACCATCCCACATGATTTTTATATAATGCTGGAGCCTGAGCTACTGCCCATTTTCTGGCATATGCATATTTTTTGTGAATTGCAATATGAATTGAGAAGGCTGGCATAATTATCTCTTCGCCATGTAGGCACTCCCTGACAAATTCAGGTGGCCAGTCTTGTTCAGCTAGAAGAATGTCATATCCCTTAGAGAGCTTCTCCCAAAAGAGTGCTCTTATTTTTCTAGTTATGTCCCCCTCCATCCGGAGTGTTACTTCATATAACTTGTGGGGTACACTAACCCTGGTGTCTGCAGTTTCAACTTGAATGGATTCATTCAAGTCCACTGTCTCCAGATGATCCTTCAAGATCTTGCGAACTATGGTGACTTTTGATGCGCTGTTTAGCATTGTCTGGGCCCGCTCCCTGTCTTGAGTTGTTTCCTCAAGATCCTCGGCATGTCTGATCTTTACGCTTGCTACCTTCTTTCTGGTGAATTGAGTTTTCCTATTTTTTGGAACGTGCTGTTCTTCTTTGGACTTCACGTGTTCCTCTTTCTGTTCTGATTGTCCTCTCCTCTCGGATTTCTGCGAGGAAGTTTGAAAGGTACAAGAGGAACGTGTATCAGTATCTTGATATCTATCAGGTTTTCTCAAAGTATCCCTATTCCTAAGGTTATACCTTTTTTTAGAGGACTCCCTTTAAGGAGGCCTACCTCCCCGTTGGGGAAATCTTCCTCTGGATTGAGAACGTTTCTCTTTAGGAAGTGTCTGTTTATTATTTTCCCATTTCTTCTTAGGAGTAGTGAGATTATTTTTAATAAACACCTTTTCAGGATTTTCCGTTAATTCGGATTTTACTGGTTTCCCACCCAAACTATCTCTACCTAGTTCTTCATAAGATTTTTCAATAATTCTAGCAAGCTCATATGGTTGGTCTGTTATATCTGTTTCTTTTAACTTTTGGCGAATTGCCACTGAAGCTGCTTCACCTTTAATGTTGGCTAATAGTATAGCCGAGACCTGTTTGAAATCTTTTAGTAATTTCATACCCAGATTTAAGGCCGGTTCTGGACCGTATTTATTTTGAATCTGCCTCAGAACATCTGGTATTACCGCCATAGACGAGACACCATGTGTTTTTGTGTAGATTGAAGCAAAGACTGTACCCCAAGTGTCACAGTCCTCCACATGTGGTGCTATCCCCATTGGTAAACAGATTGTCAGAATTCTGTTTTTCTCATGAGGTGTACTATCAGGGAATACTGCCTCTATTTGAGTAATTTTCTGAGCTAACCAGAATGGAATTTGTTCCCTCTTTGCGGGCAATTTACCAATGACTGATTGTATAGTCTGTGGTGTGATTTTGTTTGTGTTCCCCTGGTGAGGGGTGTGCTGTGGAATCCTTACAGTGGGTTGGACTGTTAAGGTCCGCATGACATATTGAACCAATTGTCTATGTATTTTACGTATGATTGGACTTAATAACGTCACTCAAAGACCCAGTTCTGTGAAAACTCCATGAGTTCCTAGATAAATTAGTATTCAGGCGAGGGGAAATCCCTGGCTGCTGAAGGCGGGTTTTTCTAAGAAATCGTTGTTGATTCTCGGAACTTAGTGGAAGTAGCCATGCCGTATTTGGGCTGCATAGGCTCAGTCTCAATATGGTAATGATTTCAATGCCTATATAAGGATCAGGTAATTTATACCTATATAAGGGCATTTACAACAATACATGACGGGGCCTAGACTGGTACAGATGGGTAGGGCTACCACTGGAGACTGCCGTAGACATTGCGGTTGCACGGGAAACTTCCTTCACATCATCTGGGAATGCACGCACATACAGTCCTTTTGGAGGGGCAAGCACGGCAAGGTTGAGGCAGTGATGTGGGTGTCCCTTTTCCCAGAGGCACGAAGGTGCTTGTTAAACATTTGGGAGCCAACAGATCTTAATACACACCAGACACAATGGATCACGTTGGGGTTCATGGTGGCGAAAATAAATATCGCCCGAGCTTGGGGGGCCCCTGGCCCGCCCACTTTGGAAGCCTGGAAATCAGATATGGATTGGTGCATGTTCGGGGAGAAGACTGTATTTCTAGCACGGGGCTGCCCCAAAAAATGAGTTAAGATCTGGGGGTCCTGGAATTCATATAGGGAAGGCATCTGTACTCCACCCCAACACCTGACCCTGGATGATCAGCTCTCTTATTGACTGAACCTTACTGTGTAATTTGTATGTAACCATTTCTGATCTACTGTACCCACATAGAAATTGTATAGATGTATCATGGTATGGTGTATGTCGATGATGGTTAATAAAAAGATTTATTTAAAAAAAAGCTCACATAGGAAATAATGTTACATCAAAATAATTTTAAATATATTGACTTTTAAGTTGATGAATTTATTAGTTTGTATATAACTAAAGAATCTGAATAGAAAATATAATGTAATCTAATTTAAAAAATAAGTGCAATAAAAATATGTTCAATAAAATGTTACATTACTTCTAAAACACTTAATAAATAATGTAAGTATATTTTATGTATAACATTTTTTACTTGAAAATGTAACCTTTATTAAAAGTATTGAACCAATTGCTGGCGATATATATAATAATGAACTCAACAATTGCAACACAGCTGGTATGAAAATAAATAATTGTTCTCAACTCCGCCACCCATCTCCAGCAAAAGCTCATTATAATAACAACCAATCAAACTCCAGCTGACAACATAAAAAAGGAATACACACACACCAAATCAGTTTTCCATCCTTCACTATGTCATTGCGCATTTTGTAAGTTTACTCCTTGCTTTGAGGGGGAATTATTTGAGGAGGAGGAGAGAATGAGTTTACTGGCAAAGGATCAACAATTTTGGTATGTCCTGGGAAGCTGTTAGTTCCAGATACCTCTTCCCACCTAAGGTGATAGAGGACATGGTTACTGATTGGGAGCAGGAGCTGGATTCATCTACAGACCATTCCTGGGCTATCCCAGCCTGTTTGAAAATACTAGGTGCATTCTTATTTATGCCCACTGGATCTTTCCAGAGTTTTTCCTGTGACATTGTTGGCATGTCACAGGCAATACAGTCCTGATGCGTCATCACCTACTGAGATGTACTGCGATGCAACAGCAGAAGAATGCACCAGTTTATTGCCATGTCACAGTCACTGTTGGAAGTGTGTGTCAAGGAAAATGTATGCCTTTGCCCTCTCCCTCATGTGCTAAGTGCTATTGACTACACTCTTGTGGCACTTCAGCCACCCTGCCAAACAGCACTCTTTTTCCGCAACAGGTATTGCTGTCTGTGATGCCACCGGCTGCTTTACTGAAGTTTACGTAGACTTTCCTAGATGCACACATGCCAGTTACATTTTCTCACATGCACCTCATCCATCTCGTTTGATTGCTAAGGATTTCAGTGACACGTTGCTTCTTAGTAAATACCAGCACCTCACGTTGCGCCTGCATTTGTATCTGGGGATGTCATCTCAACACCAATCAAAATTCATAACAACACAATAAACACATATAACCTTGACACACACTGTATGTAGGTAGGCCTTCACAATGCAGTACAACTAAAACAGAGAGCCCATGTTAAAAACAATTTTTTTCTAGGTGATGCTTGGTATGCTCTTGCTCCTCATCTTCTCACGCCCTACAGGTGTCCAACCACAGTAACTGAACGGAGGTACAATAAGGCACACATACGTACACAATCCATTATTTAACACATTTTTCAAGTTGTGATTCAGGTGTCTTGACTGTATAAGGGGGCGGTGGGTGAGTGCTGGTGTACTCCCCAGAAGCTGTATGCAAGATAATTGTAGCCTGTTGTGTGTTGACATACGACAGAGCTTAAACAAAACTCTTGACCCTGATCAATGCCCCACATGGGGTACAGAACAGACATCTGGGCCTGCAAGTACAGGGTCAGCTGGTCAACTCATTGTTTTCATGAGCTGCTACTTTGGGTACTGCATTTATGCGGTTGGACATTCTGTTATTGATGAACTAATGCTGAGTGACTAGCACACTGTCCATAAATACAATCCTGAGACAACTTAGTTTACTTCGCATAATGTCGTCAACTAACATGCTATGATCAAAATTAAAACAAGTTGATCATTCCTGTTCTCCAACATTGTTACAACACCATTGTTACACTTATTAAAAGCAACATGTAATACCTTTAATTCATATACTACACTCACTTTTTAAGGTAAATTAACAAAAGGGATTTATTTTTAAAACAAATGTTATTGTCATTTCTTCCCTGAATATACAATATTTGCAAAATAACCACAGTAGATTCCATAGCTAATATTCTTGTTCTCACCCCTGGGGTATCACATTTATGTAAAATACCCCTATAGGAATTACTCTCTTCCTCCCATCCCACAATAATCCTACATTATTTTAAAGTCAGGCAGTGGACAAGTCAAAGTAACACTTATTATAAACCAATATAACCCCCCGCCAACTACCCCCACCCATCCCTCCCACCAAGCATGTCACTTACAATCAGCATTGTGGGTTGCAATTTGGGTCTATCAGTGGTGTGGGCATGCAACTGTATCTAAAAGCTTACTGTATGTTCTAAGTTGCGGTGTCAGCGGGGGCGCACTAAACAAGGTATCTCGAGCCTCACAGCATATTTATCAATGTGATAAGCTAACTAATCTACTACCTCAGGTAGGGGAGTGTCATCACCAGCATCTTCTGGGGTCTTTAGGAGCGCTACCAACACCTCCCACGCACTTGCTGTCTCCCTGGCCCTATCAGTACATGCTCTTCTGGCTAGCTGCAACCTAACTATCCCATCACACTTTGCCCCTTAATTAAGTCCTTCTTCCATCTGTTTATGTCAGGGCCCCTCTGTGCTTTCCAACGTATAGTAATTTCTCACTTAGCCAATAGAAGACCCAAGTCTACAAATGTACTTGTAATTTTATTTTTGACCGTGTGGGGGAACTAGTGCAAAAGGCATAGCCCTATTGTTGGTTCAAGCTCCCTATCCATCACCTCGGTCAATAAAGCAACCACTTCAACCCAATAGGTGTCTAAATGCATGCACCCCCATAACATGTGGTGGAAGGTTGCAGCCTCCCAGTTGCAGAACAGGCAGGTTGCTGTGTGGGTGTTATAGTATGATTTCTGCTTGGGTGATATAGGCTCTGTGTAATATATAAAAGTGCACTAATTGAAATCAGCCATTCCTGGAGCTCTTCCATGCGCGCTCCACTAGGTCAGCCCAGGACTTTTCCGGAATTTCGTCCCGCACATTCGCCTTCCATTTGAGCCGTAGCACTGTAAGGGGCGCCAACATCTCCTGTGCCATTCGTCTATAAAGGCATGTGACTGCTTTAAAAGTTCCTGCCGCAACCACTAAATATTGTTACCCCATTGATGTATTCGGCTCAGTGAGTCCCTCCTTCCAGTGTTTACGAATTGCTGCAGTGAGCGCCAAGTATAATAACAAGCATTTGCAATGCAATGGTCTCGGCATCATTAAAGGTAGAGCTATTGGCATTGCTCATGACATTTTTTTTCTTTAAATCAAAAATAAAACTCTGCCCTCACCACTCTGCACTCACCACTCTGCACTCACCACTCTGCACTCACCACCACTCTGCACTCACCACCACTCTGCACTCACCACCACTCTGCACTCACCACTCACCACTCTGCACTCACCACTCACCACTCTGCACTCACCACCACTCTGCACTCACCACCACTCTGCACTCACCACCACTCTGCACTCACCACCACTCTGCACTCACCACTCACCACTCTGCACTCACCACCACTCTGCACTCACCACCACTCTGCACTCACCACCACTCTGCACTCACCACCACTCTGCACTCACCACTCTGCACTCACCACCACTCTGCACTCACCACTCTGCCCTCACCACTCTGCCCTCACCACTCTGCCCTCACCACTCTGCACTCACCACCACTCTGCACTCACCACCACTCTGCACTCACCACTCACCACTCTGCACTCACCACTCACCACTCTGCACTCACCACTCACCACTCTGCACTCTGCACTCACCACTCACCACTCTGCACTCACCACTCACCACTCTGCACTCACCACTCACCACTCTGCACTCACCACCACTCTGCACTCACCACCACTCTGCACTCACCACCACTCTGCACTCACCACCACTCTGCACTCACCACTCTGCACTCACCACTCTGCACTCACCACTCTGCACTCACCACTCTGCACTCACCACTCTGCACTCACCACTCACACTCTGCACTCACCACTCTGCACTCACCACTCTGCACTCACCACTCTGCACTCACCACTCTGCACCACTCACCACTCTGCACCACTCACCACTCTGCACTCACCACTCTGCACTCACCACTCTGCACCACTCACCACTCTGCACCACTCACCACTCTGCACTCACCACTCTGCACTCACCACTCTGAACTCACCACTCTGCACTCACCGCGCTGCACTCACCACTCTGCACTCACCACTCTGCACTCACCACCTCTCTGCACTCACCACCACTCTGCACTCACCACCACTCTGCACTCACCACCACTCTGCACTCACCACTCTGCCCTCACCACTCTGCCCTCACCACTCTGCCCTCACCACTCTGCACTCACCACTCTGCACTCACCACTCTGCACTCACCACCACTCTGCACTCACCACTCTGCCCTCACCACTCTGCACTCACCACTCTGCCCTCACCACTCTGCCCTCACCACTCTGCCCTCACCACTCTGCCCTCACCACTTTGCCCTCACCACTCTGCCCTCACCACTCTGCCCTCACCACTCTGCCCTCACCACTCTGCCCTCACCACTCTGCCCTCACCACTTTGCCCTCACCACTCTGCCCTCACCACCACTCTGCACTCACCACCACTCTGCACTCACCACCACTCTGCCCTCACCACTCTGCCCTCACCACTCTGCCCTCACCACTCTGCACTCACCACTCTGCCCTCACCACTCTGCCCTCACCACTCTGCACTCACCACTCTGCACTCACTACTCTGCACTCACCACTCTGCACTCACCACTCACCACCACCAAGCATTGACAAACCCAATACCTTATGTAGACGAGACCTATTGGCTTTTCCAATGCTTGTTTTTAACTCTGTGGTCGCGTCCTTCTGAATATGTTTGAATATAAACGTTCACATTCTATCGCACGTTGGCTTGAGGGCTGAATATAAACGTTCACATTCTATCGCACGTTGGCTTGAGGGCTGTTGGAATTCACTGTATGCTTTAATCCAAAATGTTGATGCGGGTTCAACAAGAGAGAGACAGAATTTGGCAGTACGGCAAGCGATTTTCTTGCATGAGTTCAATCAATGGGTGATGTAAACAAAGCGTCTTTCATCAGTGTCCATTTTGAGAACTAACAGCGAATCCCTGGAACGTTGCCTGTGTTGTATTTGTGTTGTGCAAAAGGGGATGATTGCATACTCAACCATTCATAATTTAAACATGTAAATTGTTGGCAGATGAAACACGGGTGCATACAACTGCTGAGCTTTGCTTAGCAAGGAGTTATGGTAACTTTGTTCTTAGAATGAAGTAGGAGCAGGATGCTCCGGGCAGAATTGTAACCATTAATTTAAATCCTGTTTAAACACCGTTAGGTGAGGGCTTGGAAAACCTATTAATCAGCTATTGAATACAATTGCATTTATGGTATTTATTGCATTTCATTGAACTCGCGGCCGCCCCGGAAGTCAGGCACGGTCGCCTGTGACGGGGGCGGGGCCACGTTCACACCAGAAGAGGAGGCAGGCGGAGTCGTAGCGTCTCGCGGCCCGGGGCTCCTGTGAGCGGTGTAGAGCCCCGGGGCCGCGCCAGCAGGAGGTTGGGCGCCGCGTGCTGAGGTAAGGTAAGTTCCAAAAGGCTGGAGCGCGATTGGTGCACTTGTGTGTGTGTATGCTCGTGTGTGTGTGTATGTATGTGTGCGACGGTGACGGCGGGGGAGGGGGGACCTCGGTGCACTTGTGTGTGTGCGCGCGTGTGTGTATGAGTCAGGGGTGGTGTCTCTGTATGTATGTATGTGCGTGCGTGCATGGGCGCGTGTGTGTGTGTATGCGCATGCGTGTGTGGTGCTTGCGCTTCCCAGGAGACAGCGCCTGGCCACAGCGCGCGTTCCAGTTACAAATCGCCTGGAAGGATGCGCGTGGCCAGGACTGTCTCCTGGGAATGATAGTCGCTGACAAAAGATCTCGGCGGAGACGCGCTTCCGCGCGTTGACGCCGAGACCTAAAAAGTCCCCCCATCTCAAGTCATACCGATCCCGCAAGTCCTCAAAGGAAAAACAAATACTATTCACATACAAATCTCCTATAGTGGTCAGGCCCTTTTCTCCTCAGCACCCTAGTCTCCTCAAGGTACCCCCATGCGGCAGTGCCTCGCACATGGACAACGGGATGTCAGGCGCGTAAGGGGCTGTAATACTAGCCCGTTTCAGACTCCTATTCCAACACTGCCTCACTACTTTAAGATCCCCAGGAAGATCATGAGTGCAGAATGGCAGCCTCAGGACGATTCGGGACAATATTCGCTGCTCTTTCCCCCAACTCCTCCCCTCCCCTGAGTCGAGCCGCAACCACCTGCATGAGCCACTGTAACTGAGCAGCTAATGTAATAGGTTTCAAAATCAGGGACTGCCAACCCGCCCTCCGATCGCGGTCTGATTAGCACCCCCAGTGCCACCCTACTTCTACCAGTGCCCCAGAGGAAGCCCGTTATCATGGACTTAAGTTGAGTAAAATATCTTGCTGGTATCCAGGTCGGTAATTTCCCAAAATAATGCAGCAATCTTGGTAGGGTCACCATTTTAAGTAAGGCTACTCAGCCCGCGGTAGACAGAGGGAGCTTCTCCCAGAAGTCTAAATGGCCTTTTGTGCTTCTTATTGCCCTACCGATGTTACCTTCCAACAGATCCCCGTGTTCATGGTATATTTGCGTCCGTAAGTATGGTAGACAGCAATACTCCCAGTTCACTCCGGCAGTCTCTTGCAGACCAATTCTATCACCTTTAGTTGGGAAGAGGCACAACTTTGTCCAGTTCACCCTAAGCCCTGCCACTCTGTCAAGGAGTAGATTCCTCGCCCCATGAAGCACTGCATCTGAGTTCACCAGGAACATGAGCAGGTCGTCTGCATAAAGCGCAATATGGTGTATCTGTCCTCGTACATAAAGGCCTTGGTAGTATTGCCCTGTCCTAGCCTTAGCCGCCCACGGTTCAACAGCTAGCGCAAAAAGGAGAGGAGAGGCAACCCTGTCTCGTTCCCCGGCCAATTGCACAATTGTCAGATATTAACCAGCTCGCCTTAACTCTTGCTGTAGAGTGTTTGTACAACAAGGCTGTACATGTTATGAACTTCGGCCCAATTCCGAATTTACGCATCACTGGGAACAAGTAGGGCCGCTCAAGACTATCAAAAGCTTTTTCAATGTCCACTGCAAAGACAGCTGCCTCATCCTTAGGATAAGAATCAGCTTCCAGGATCTGCAAGAGCCGACGTATGTTAATAGCCGTATTCCTGGTTGGAAGGAGGGAAGGAGGCGAGTAGCTAAGATACGGCTCAGGATCTTGTAATCCGTATTAAGCATGGACAGCAGGCGATACGCTGCTCTGTCCCAGTGCGGTTTCTCAGGCTTTAGCAGAGGAATAAGTCTCTTTAGTTGTTGCAGGGAGCTGCCCCATCTGTCTCGTATCATTATAGAGAGTCATCAATCTAGGGGCCAACCGCTCAATCTTATCTTAAGGGAGTCTTATAAAGCGCACTGTCACCATAAGTTTCCTGGCGCTAGGTGGTGCTGAGAGATGTAAAAGAGGGGAGCTAGCCAGACTGTGTAAAGAGATTGGTTTTGAGAAGTTTTCTAAATTCCAGCAGAGACATGGAAGATTTGAGCGATAACGGCAGCTGGTTCCAGAGTTTGGGAGCCAGGTGAGCAAATCTGCAGCCACCATATTTTTAGAGTTTAATTGGAACTGCAGTCAAGAGTTGACGATGGGAGGACCGTAGGTTACGAGCCGGACAGTAGGGAGTCACTAAGGATCTTAAGAAACCGGGAGATGTACCAGTCACAGCTTTGTAGATCAGGCAGCCGATCTTAAATGCGGCTCTCTGTTCGACCGGCAGCCAGTGGAGTTTGCAGAGCAGTGGTTTTGCGGACTGCCACTCCGGGGTCTTATAGGCCAGTCGGGCCGCCTGGTTCTGCACGACTTGCAGCCTATGCAGCAGATATTTCGGTAGGCCATGATACAAGGAATTGGAAAAATCCAGGCGGGAGAGCACTAGGGCGATCAGAACTTGTATCAGGGCTTCAGGCGAGAGGAGGTGGGAAACTTTCCTGATTCTCCGAAGCTGAAACATACAGGATGATACAACTGCACCAACCTGAGGCTTGAGGGAGAGCTCTGAATCTATGATGACCCCCAGGCTCTTTGCCGACTTAGCCGGGGTGGGCGAGGGGCCCAGCTCTGTAGGCCAGAAGTGTGGGCCCCAATGGATGGGACTACTGCCCGGAAGAATTAGCTCTGTCTTCCCTGGGTTCAGCTTAAGCTGATTGAGGTTCATCCATTGCTAGATATGTAGCATGACCGCCTGGCAATCGTGAGCTGCGTTAGAGGTGTTAAGAGGAAAGATGATTTGCAGGTTGTCTGCGTAATTGAAGACGGTAATGTCCCAGCTCGTCATGGAATGGATGAGCGGGCGAAGATAAAGATTAAAAAGCAGGGGAGACAGAGAGGAACCCTGAGGAACTCCACAGATGAATGGTTTCCTAGTAGCCGTGAAAGGACCCAGGTGGACAGCCTGGGTTCTGCCTGTCAAGAAGGATTTAATCCAGGCCAGGGCCGGACCCCGGATGCCGGCTTGCTCGACACGGTGGAGGAGAATGTTATGGTCCACCGTGTCGAACGCAACCGAGAGGTCCAGAAGGACCAGAGCCTGAGGAAACCCTGTGTCGGCATTGCTCCTGAGAGAGTCCATAACCGCCAAGATCACAGCCTCGGTAGTATGTAAGTCAATGTAAGTCAAATAAAATATCAATCGGCAGCCCGTCTATCCCCAGCGTCTTGTTCCTAGCCATATGCGTAATATCCTCCCTTACTGCTCCTAAATCAATATCCGGGCCCAGAGTATCCTCCTGCACCCCATACAACTGAGGTAGCTCCACCGTCTGTACAAACCTATCCATGTCTTCCTCTGGTAGGGTCACGTTGCATGTGTACCGGTCTGCATAATACTCAAGCAACAGTGTGTTAATACCCTGTTGAGTACAGCAAGCCACCACGTGTTGATCTCTGATCTCTAAGATCATTGTCCCTCTTCGAGCCGGGTTGGCCAAGCCAGTGGGCCCCAGATTTGTCTCTCTCAGCATGAGCTTGTGTGATATATTTTTTATAGTCAAAGTAATGTAATCTCTCTGTTTGTGCCGCTACAGCCTCCTTCGCTCCCATGAGTCACCGCTGATTATCGGACCTCTCTGGGCGTTCACGTTCTACGTCACGGAGGCGTTGGTCTGCCTCCTGTACTTCTCGAAAGACTACAGTGCGTATTCCTACCATTTCCGAGATACAGCGCCCCCTAATGATTGCTTTAAAAGTATCCCATTCCACCGAGGAAGACGCCGCTGTGCCAGCGTTTTCTTGGAAATAGCGAGCAATGTCGGTGCCCACTGTTTCCCTGAAGACTTGATCTTCCAGCGCTGCTGGATAGAGGCACCATGTGGGTATGCTAGGCCTCAACCAAAACCATTGCATCCTCAGGAGCAGAGGGTTGTGGTACGATATGGTTCTAGTAAGGTATTCACTACTCTGCACCACCGCATGTACATACGGGTTACATAGGATTGCATCTAACCTAACATGAATGTCATGTAACGCAGAAAAAAAGAAGTAGTCACGGACCCCTCGGTGCTACGCCCTCCAAGAGTCCACCAATGCCCATCACCCTTGCCAATTACGCCGCGCTTCTGCTACTTTATGACTGGGTGCATCAGGGAGCGGAGGGTGGGAGTAATCCAGAGCTACATCAGAGATGCAATTAAAATCCCCCCCTCAATCAGAACTGAACCTGTAAGAAAGGGGGCCAACTTCCCAGAGAGTTGTGACAAGAATGCAGGTTGTTCAGTATTGGGGGCATAAACACTTGCCAAGACTATGTCCTTGCCATCCAATTTCCCAGCAACCACAACATATCTGCCTTCTGGGTCAGTAATTTGATGTGTGCACTGAAAAGGGACACTCGCTCTCACCCAAATCAGCACTCCCCTAGCAAATGCTGAGTAATTAGTATAGTACACATGACCTCACCAACAACGCTGCAATGCTGCTCCTTCCTGTGCATGTATGTGAGTCTCCTGGAGCAGCGCAATCTGTACCCCCTACGGACTAAGTACCCGTGGATTTTATGGCGGCACAACATTGAATGCATTCCCCGGACATTCCATGATATACATTTCAGATCAGCTAATGTACCCATTGTAGTAATTCAAACAATATTCCGCTTCGATCTTTCCCAGTGACATGCCTGTTCCCAAGTAATCCCTTATCTGAAAGCAACCCCCAACTCTTGTGCTCCTGTAGCATTGTTGACACCACCTGTAGTGCCGCTGCTCTCTCCCTTTCAGTTTGTGAGAAACTCGGTTTCTTTGAAAGGCCACGGTGTGGCCGCCTCTGACGAGTCTTCTTTGATTCTTGTCCTCCAGGAGGAGTTGTCGGTTTTGGGAGGCGACCCATTTTATAGGTGTCAATCCATTGCCATGCTTCCTTAGAATTATCACAAAAGTGCGTCTGCCCATTGAGTATTATACGCAATCGGGCCGGAAAATATTGAATACCCTCATCATGCAGTACTTTTTTGACTACAAGGAAGGAGGTATGTCACCACTGAACATCTAAGGTATAGTCGGGGAACAGCTACACCTTACTGTTGTACACCATGAAGGGTCCATTCGCATGTGCTTTCTTCAACAGCATGTCCCTGTCCTTAAAATGGAGTAGCCTAGCCACTACAGGGCGTGGCGGCAGCCCCGGGGCCAGAGCTCGATGGGTTCTTTCCAATGTGTAAAACTGGGATAGGCCCCCTGGAGCCACCACGTCCCGGAGCCAGCCCTCCAGTTATGTAACCATATTGGCACCTTCTACTCCTTCCGGCAAGCCCAGCACCCTAACATTGTTCCTGCGGTTTTGCCCTTCAGCGTCTTCGGCTCTCCTCTCCCGGATGTGCACTCTGTGTTATATCCCTCATCTGTGTAATCAAAGACGATTACGCGGGTGCCGGGTCTGCTAGTGACTTCTCAGTTTGCGACACCCTCTCAGCCAGCTTTCTCTGCTCTGCTCTCAGGCGACCCAGCCCCACTGCCACATTGCTTATGTCCTGGTGAAGCGTGTGTTTAGTGTCAGCAATAGCTGCTAGGATCTGGGCTAATTGTTGTTGGACCGGGTTATCAAGGGCCGATTGACTGAATTCTAACTGTTTTTGGTCCGAAACTGTCTCTGCTTGGTCCAGAAGTGCATGACCTTTTCTTGATGAGTCTCTCATTAGGTTGTACTTTAGCCCAAGTTGGTAGCCTCTCTTCCCCAGGATGAGGCTCTACCCTTTGTGCAGAGTTTCTTCTCCGCAAGCGGTGTGGGCACTTGGGGCGAAGATAGCTGCGACTCCTCCACACTGGCAGAGGAGCATCGCCCCACTGGCTCAAAGGCAGCAGCTGAAAAATAAACCAATATTTTATTATCATTTTATTGATGTGTAGAGAGGGGCAGAGTTGGGCATAGGAGGGAGGAAGAATGGAATGGTATGTGCACTTCTAAGTGCACATGTCTGTTAAGGCGGTAAAACAGACATGCACAGTTAGGTTTCTCCAACCCAGCTGTATTGCACAGCCGGGCTGGAGAAACAGCAGAGACTCCCTGTGACTGAGCGAGCATTCAAGCAGCCTGCTAAGGCCACTCCAAGTATGCCAATAACATGAGAGCAGAGCGAGAATTACACAGGGAGCCTCTGGTGTTGTCCCAGTGTCTTCTGGGACCAGGAAGCAGAGGAACACCAAAGCATAAGAGGGCCGGCAGCTTCAAGTACGTCTTATTTTGGAATGATTAAATCCAACACCCCCCCCCACCCCCCTCCATCCGCCTACCACTTTTTGTTTGTGTCGGCCGCCGCTGGAGGGTGATCTCTCCTATAGCTAACAAACAGGTAATGACATATAAGAATAGAATGTCAGTCATTTTTTTAATTCTGAGCCGTCCTTTCTTCATACTCCAACCTGCTGATTATTTGCCAAATCTAGCCCCCCACATTGCTGAGGGGCTTGATTTACAGCTGGTAAATGCTCAGACCTAAATCTGTAGGGACATCTCCATGTGCTGCAGTGCAGTGGATGTGCACAACCAGTGGGAAGTGCTCGGAGGACCTTTGTCCCTTGGCCGGTATTAAGGCACAGGATATTATGAGCTTGTCCATCCAGCCACTAACACAGCACCTCCGCACGATGCCTGTGTACCTCATGGATTTGAAAGCTACTTGCTCCACCTCAGCTGAAAGAGTTTCAGCAGTAGAGTTGGTAAGTACATTTATATTAATATTTGGGACATAGGTGTACATGAGTTTTGACACTGCTGTTCTGTCATGTGTTCACCATGAGCTTTCTCATAAACCCACTAATCCTCTTTAACACATTTACTAGTTCTAACTTCACAAGTTGACCTCGCACACCAAAAACTGTATAATAAACACGATATTAGTGCTTGATAAACATTTGTTTTGTGACAAAGATAGAATCCAACTGTTCTCCCAAGAAAATCTCAAGTCAGTTTTCTTCGTTTTATTCTTTCTTTTATTATTCAAAAACTCGCAGATAAAAATAGCCAACGCGTTTCGTCCGAAACCGGACTTCTTCAGGGCTTTACGCTGTGTATTTTTATACTACACGTCCCATCCGTCTTGGTAGGTGTCTGAACAATAGGATTTATAATTGTGTAGTTGGCAGATCTAATAGTCATCCATTCGTCAAGATCCAGTAGAGTAAAAGAAGAATAAGGTATATGCCATATATTCGGCGTCGTCGTCGCGTACGTATGCAGTCGTCTGGTCTGCCGGCTGCCGAATATATGGCATATACCTTATTCTTCTTTTACTCTACTGGATCTTGACGAATGGATGACTATTAGATCTGCCAACTACACAATTATAAATCCTATTGTTCAGACACCTACCAAGACGGATGGGACGTGTAGTATAAAAATACACAGCGTAAAGCCCTGAAGAAGTCCGGTTTCGGACGAAACGCGTTGGCTATTTTTATCTGCGAGTTTTTGAATAATAAAAGAAAGAATAAAACAAAGAAAACTGACTTGAAATTTTCTTGGGAGAACAGTTGGATTCTATCTTTGTCACAAAACAAATGTTTATCAAGCACTAATATCGTGTTTATTATACAGTTTTTGGTGTGCGAGGTCAACTTGTGAAGTTTGATGTACAGAACAAATTCCCATTTGTTCTATGTTGGGCTCTAGGGGGTTGTATCCCAGACCATTTGCACCCATATATAACAACATTAGGAACTTGACCCTCGGTGCGGCCCCTAAAGCCTCAATCCCCCTTTTTTCTGCTTTGACAAACATTTACTAGTTCTAGTGTGACAGCTGTACCCTCCAGGCTGAATCCCTTGCGATTATATCATGCTGCAGTTACAGCTTCTTGGCCGATCATGGCTTCCCACTGCAATGGAAATACAACTTTCATTCAATGCGTTGGCAGCAGCAGCACCAATCTTTTAAGCCCACTACAAACTAGTGGGAGACACAGGATCCTTTTTCTGGTCTTTTGCAGCTCAAATGGAACTTCGTAGGCTGGCCAGGTTTACTCCCTCCATGATACGGGTCACTGCTTCTTTTTCTTTCCAGACAAGCCAGCTTTCTCTGGGTACTCCTTACACTGGGAACAGGCTAGTCTTTCCACTTTTAGGGCCAGGAAAACCTTTTCTATCTTAAATAGGCAGACAGACTAGGTACTTCAGGCAGATCTTCCTCCAGCAGAAAGTGCAGATGTCAGGTTATGTCTCCTCTCCTCAGGGAGACTGACTATCAGGCAGACAATAGCCACTGTTAAACAACAGCTCTCCCTTCCTTGGTCAAGAAGTGACTAAGCACAAAGTGGAATGGTTTGGATCTCACTTTTATACACATTTTCCAGACAGTAGATATCGGTCCACTATCTAAGGTTTCAGTGCCGGCTTGGGTTAGGTTGGTTAAATGTCTACAGCTGCTCTCTATAGATAGATTTTTTGCAAAGTGATGGCTCGCATAGACAATGTCAACAAGGCTTGCTCCAAGCAGGAGTTTCCAAAACCTGGGCACAATGAAGTGTGAAATCTCTGCACCTGGCAGTCAGCAGCCTTTTTGAAGCAGTAATCAAGCAAAGACAGAAAGGCAGGTCCTGCCTAGAAACATCCTCACCTTGAACAACAGAACCTGCAGTCTCACCCCTTAATCCAAAACAGGAAGCTCTGGTCATGTTACAGAATCACAGAATTGAAAATAAAAATGTCAGGAAAAAGTACTGATTGTTTAATGATAAGTTTCTTTTTGGTCAATCAGAATTATTTTTACCCAAATTTGAAATGCTGTTTTTGATGGTATTTCACCATCAAAAACAGCATTTCAAATTTGGGGAAAAAAATTCTGTTTTGTCTGTTATGTCTGTATTTATAGAAATTGGCAAACAATTGTTTAGGACAAAATAATTGTACTCCTGAAGATTAACTGTAAAACTGAGTGTAAAATCATGAAGAGTTAAGGTAGCTTATTTTTTATTTATGGTTGGAAGTGCTAATGATAAATTTAGTGATTTGTAATTTGTGAATGTTAGGAAATCACATTTTGTTACTCGAAAATCCTCTTTTTTTACTCACTTCAATGAAAGTTTCCTTGGGCAGGGTGAGTCCCTTGGGCAAGGTGCCCAAGTGGCTGAATGGACAAGCTCAATATATCCTGAGCCTTAATGAGGGCCCAGGGACAAAGGTCCTCCACACCGCAGAGGAGAAGAAAAAGTCAATGGGTGGGCTAGGTTTGCCTGGCGCACCAAAACAGAATATTAGAAACATTTTATTAGTGTGACTTCACAGCCTCTAGATTTTCAGTTGTATTTTTCTAAACCTTTCTTTATGGTAGACCCCCATCCCTACTGCACTTCAGCTGCACAAAATCAAACTTGCTTTCTTCTCTCACTGTGTCCAATTCTAGGCAGGTAAATGAGTGCTAATCAGCTGCTAATGCAGATCATTTCAAGGGCCTAATTACGAGTTTGGCGATCCTGGAGCGGGCCGCCACGCCAATGCCCCGCTCCAGGGCCGCCAAACTCGACCGCTGCCTGCCAGATTACAAGTAATCTCGTGGTCTGGTGCGTGGTCCTTTGGCGTTCTCACGACGGTGCCTATTAAATACGCCGAAGCAAGTTCCTGCACGGCCTAAACTGTAAAGCCGTGCAGGAACGGAGGTGACTCCAGACAGGGCAGACACCCCTTGGCCCTGAGGCTACAGGGGACCCTGCAGGACCCCCTTTGTTTCCTTACCACCACAGTTGTCATGGTGGCCTCCCCGTTCGAAGGACCGCTGAACTCGTAATTAGTCTCAAAATCTTAAGCCAAATTTGCTAACACATCTAGTTTCCACTCCATCAAAATTTTGAGTCATAACTAGTTGCTGATCTAAAATTGAATTGCAAACAACAGAGCAGACTATGTTTCTTTCCTTGGTCAATTTGGCTCCCCACAATCATCAATGTAGCCAACAAAGAGGTAGTCTCTTTTTGTTCATCTAATTATTATGGGTCAGGTGTGTCTTATGAAATTTTCTTCATCAATGGACAATGAAACCCTTGTAAACAGGTAAATTAAAACACACTAAGTAGTCATTTAAAA
Organism: Lissotriton vulgaris; assembly: GCF_964263255.1. Lineage (NCBI taxonomy): Eukaryota > Metazoa > Chordata > Amphibia > Caudata > Salamandridae > Lissotriton > Lissotriton vulgaris. The sequence goes on from NC_141693.1 coordinate 1,576,269,601, forward strand.
ATAACAGAAACTACAAGGCTACATTATAATTCCTAATACTCTGTGCGACAAGGATGGGTTTATGCTAGTACCGCCGATACCCTATATAAAAACTACTAAATAGCATAAAGTGCTTTGTGCTCTACTTGCTCACTCCAACACATCGACAAAGAGTTGATTCTGAAGGGCATACCTTCATAGAGGGAAAGACTACCAGCTAGCCCACAATACCAAGCCGAAACCTAGTCAGTACATACCAATGTGGATTATTAGTGACACAAGACAAATAATATTGATATCCCTACTCCAAAGAAAGAGACATATACATGCAGACTGTTGGTTTCACCATTTCCGAGTCTTTCCTGAGATCCGTCCTATGCCTAAAAAAGGTAGCTTTAATCACATCCTTTGTAAGTTTCATAACCGTTAAAGGATCACCACACACTGACAATTAATATACGACATATATGAGATGCGAAAAGCATTGTCCAGGTTTAATCAGTCTGTGATGATTGATTTGGTAAAACCGGTCTCCACTTTTGACCAAATAGAAAATTAAAGAAGTAAGGGTTTGACAAAAAGCAAATCTTCTAGATAATGTAGTCCAAGTTCTTGATGAGCAATAAAATTAGCAGAGTAGGAGGGAGAGTAAGTGTTTAGTACAATTTATTTCCTCAAGTTGCAATTGCTTACTTGGGAAATAACCCCAAAGGCCGGCCCCATAAGTAGCGGTGGCCACCCACCTAGCTTTATATATCTCTACCATTTCTTTGATTTGGCCGTCTACCCAACTTAGATGAAAACTTTAAAATTCTGTTCAAATTTCTAGCCATTTTCGATTTATCATTAGTAACTAGCTCGGCCATTCAGCCATTGCTCACAAAGAGGACTACTACATATTAAAAAGAATGTACCATGCCAATAAGCATGTTAACAATAAAAAAGGATCTGCAATTTTTTGGTTTGAGCCCGAGGATCATTGTGACCATTTTGGATTTATCAATCATCATACTCTTAGCATCCATAAACTCAGCAAAGGCACTCATTAATTTCTAGAGGCTATCCGGGGTCCTTAATAACAACACATGTCTTCAGCATATAATAACACTGGTATAGGATGCCCGGCAACACTGAGGGCATCAGCTTGTATGGCCTGTAAAAAAAAGTCTACCCAGTTCATAAAAAGAGAAGATAGTAACGGAGCCAAAACACAGTCTTGATAAATGCCTCATTCCACTTTAAAGGTGGGTGAATATTCACCCTGCGGTCCATAGCGCCCTTTACCTAATAACTTCAAGTATAGACGTGCAAGAAAATTAACTATAGCTACAGGGGCACCCAGGGAAATTCACGTGGACTTTAACAAGGAATTGTTGACCAGTTCAAATGCACTACTTAGATCCGTAAAAAACAAAGGTAAAGGGACCCTGGTTTGGCCTGGGTATATTTCCCTATAAGCATATCTAAGTTTACGCATTGCTCAATGGTCCCTAAACCCTTTCTAAAACCACACTATACTGGGGATAGGAAAGAATTCTCCTTAGCCTATTCCTCAAGCCTCATCAGTATCATCCTACTCTTTATTTTCACTGATGAATCCAGAAGTGAGATAGAGCAAAAGATTTTTGGGTCAAACCTATCACTCTTCTTAAAAATTGATGGTGGGAGACAAGAGCCAATTCATGTACTGTGATCTCAGTGCCCTGGTCAGAACGCAGGAATTTACTCTGCTTTTCCAGTGAGCATTGCCTCCGTGATAGAGAAGGTAAAAGGTCATAACCAGGGCACCAGAAGGAGATTCTATTTGCAATAGGAAGCCAGTGAAGTCTCCACAGAGGGCCATTGACATGCTTCTTGCGATTCGCCTGGTACCAGTGGAGCAGCATGGTTCAGAATCTTTCAAATTTTAGCACTATGTCATTTTACAATAATGTCTGTATAAGCTAGATATAACAGGCATGTGAAACCAAGAATAGGTCCGCAGGAACATACAATAATCTCTGAGTTCTGAAAATAAAAATAGCAGAGATGCTGGATGTTTTAGCACTTTCATAGAATGGGGCCTGCCACTACTCCTCCTGAGTTTTATCCATGAAAAGTTGGAGTGTGAGACTGACCAACATGAAGGGAAACATATGAATCCCAGGATTGCAAGAGCTATAGCCACACAGGTAGCAGCATCTTGCTCAAAAGCAGGAACCCCTGTCTGACGGCCCGAAGACCCGCATTAGGTTTATTGACACACTAGCTCACTATCTAAAGGAAAATAGACTTCCTGTGCTACACATACACTTCAGATATTTGTTTACTCATGATGGGTTCATGAATACCTCTAAATTCACCTTCATTTGAAGGGAGTCACCCACCTTGGACTCATCGTCACTTGCTAAACAAGTAAAAAGGCTTCGTGGACATGCATGGGTTTCCCCAACCTGAATACTTCAACACCCTCCATAAACATTTTCATCTCCATTGATTCAGTGGCATCATACTCCAAAATCAATTAATTTCACTTTCCTTGGCAGTTCAAATGGATGAGAGGTATGGATGTTTGTATGTATAAATGTATGTATTCATGTATATGGTATTTCTTTAGCCGTAACCTCGCCAAAAGGTGCTGTACATGGTCATGTGAGGTATTCTGCTGGTCAATTTTGTCATCACGGACAAGTAGAGCAATCTTCCAGAGTGTTTCACCACATGTGTGAGATTGATGTATTTTGGTGTAGCATGTTCCTGGTATGTTAAGTGAGTCAATTTTTCCAAAGCCAGAAAGCCACTGATTGTTTTTTGTTGCTTCAGTGATCATAGAATCATCACTAGCCTGGGAGCCTGCCTGCATTAAATATTTGGGGGTCCACATTTACCACAAGGCGGTGGACTTGCTCGAGGGTAACCTAGGGCGATGCGTGCGAGGACTGAAGGGCTGTATGTCCTTCTGGGCCACGTTTCCGCTCTCAGTGGCAGGCAGGATCTCCTTGTTGAAGATGGTTGCCCTACCGCGGTTATTGTACTACTTCTGCACGCTCCCAGTCTGGATACCTAGCTCCTTCTTCCGGCAGCTCCAATCCCTGATTACAGCATTTATCTGGGGAGCTGGGCAGTGTAGGGTGGCGCTGGCAACGCTCTCCCGTCCGAAGGATGAAGGGGGACTGGCGGTGCCAGACTACGAGCTTTACTACTTGGTGGCCCAACTGCAGGTCTTCACGCAGGAGGTGGCGCGAGTATATCGGGGCCCGGAAAACGGGAGGCTACAGGGAACGCCCCGCCATGTTTTGGCGTATATCACCCTTCAACAGCGGATTGACGGTCGAGACTTATCATTGGAACAACGCACGTACCGTCAATGTTGGAATCGAGTGCAGAAGAGGGCGGGAATTCGGCGCCCGTATGCCCCAGAGATCCCTCTGGGAATGCTAACGGCATTGCCGCATGGAGGTGACTGGTCGCACCTACAGCGGTGGGAGGAGGCGGGTGTGCAGATGGTTGGGGACCTTTACGAAAATGGAACGTTACTCCCATTCCAAGAACTGCTAGAACGCTTCGACCTCCCGAGAGGGGGATATTTACTTCACGCGGCAGTGAGCAGGGCAATACAGACCCTTTGGGGCACGGGGCTAGAGGAACCTGAGACGGCAGCAGCGTGCCAATACACCATGATGTCGGCGGGTACAATTAAGGCGGTGACGTGCCTCTACAGTAGAATGGTGCGAGAGAACCTCCCTCCTCTCACGTCGTTGAAGGCCAAGTGGGAGGTGGACCTGGGTAAGGAAATACCTGCCACGACGTGGGCGCAGCTAGTACGCAGGGCTCGCAACAGTACGAGAAATGCTAGGTTTCAACTTATCCACTACTACATACTACATAGGGCGTATATGACCCCGGGGAGGATTAAGAGGTACTTTGGAACGATAGAGGCGACCTGCCCCCGTTGTCCGGGAGAGGGGGTTGAATTGGTGCACATGCTGTGGGCGTGCCCGGCCCTTCAGGAATATTGGCAGGCCATAGGTGACACATTGAACGAGGTGACTGACAGGACCATCGACTTTGGCCCGGCGGAGTGTCTCTTGCATTGGTTCCCTCATGCCCCCAAAAACAAACTCACGAGCAAGTTTATAGATATGGGTTGATGGTGGCTAAACGAGAGATCACTAGGCACTGGAAGGCGAGGGTGGGTCCGACTCCCAGGCGGTGGCTGCAAGAATTTCTGAAATGGGCGACCGCCGACAGCACACACAGGTACCAGCTAGCGCGCAGGACCCCTAGCCAGGGAGCGACTGAGACAGCGACAGCATGGGAAGTGATGGTGCAGGCCCTTAGAGATAGCAAGGAGGATGAGGTGGATGAGGCCCCCGATGCGGAAAGGGAGGGTGGGGTAAGCTGACGAGCCAGTGGCAGCATGAGTACATAGTCGACAAAGAACGTACCCTAGAAAAGTAGGAACGATCAATGCTAGGGGCCCTTAGACAGGTGGTGGGGGGGGGGGAGGAGGGGTTGGGGGAGATTACCGGTTTTAGTTCAGGGGGTGGGGGATGGGGCTCATCGCGTTGGTTAGATGAGGCATAAAAAGTAGTCATGCACACACTCCTGCAGCTAACTACTCCTGCACCTTTAGCATCAGGCATGGGGGAGCCACGAACTTATTGCCGCCCAACCCCCGGGTTGTGGGCACGCAGGCTGTGTATGAGGCAACAGGAACTATTACGCAACGGCTCAATGATTACTGTGATGCATATCTGTGCTTTGGCCTGTTTTGGCATGACTGCAATAAAAATTATTTTCAAAAAAAAATTCAGTGATCATAGAATGATAGGTCTCTAGGGGTGTATTTTAGGCAAGGAGAGCGCTGTACAGGACACTTACCACTTGTGTAATGTGAAAAGGCTGCTTTATTGAAACAGGTACACAATACAACTTAAACCTGGCAAACCATCTTACAATACTACACCTCGCTATACATCAAATGAACTATACAACATCCTACCCCCACCACTACTGTCCCACCCACAATCCCCTCCCCCAACTATCTCATTCCTATTTTATTGCATTTCAAAATTCCCAACCTAAACTTTCCTGCTACAGCCTATAACTGCCTGTATTAACCTTTAAACAACTAAACGTCTTACCCTTTCACTTGAACTTCCTGCCTACCCTCCCTTTCCAGTTTGTTCATTGAATGGCAATGCAAATCAAACTTCTGTCAACTCATGCAAAACTCTTGGCAAACTTTACCTTGTCGGTGCAACCAACCTCCATTTGGGCCCCAGACTCCTCTTCATCTTCTTCCAGCATGGCCACCAAAAGGTTGGACGCCAGCCCTTTTCCCATCAGAGGTGAGGGGCGCTGCATTCCCCTGCCTGCCCGCCACTAGCTGCCGCAAACTGGGGCTGCTCCACTCCCTGAAGTGCCCTCCCATCAGGCCTCTCCCGCCCCCAAGGACCTCCACTCGCTGCTGAACCTGAAGCTGATGTGGGGCCCGCTGCAGTCAATCCCACTGTCCCAGTTCAGGCCACCCCACCTGTGCCCTTGTATTTTCATGTATGCTGTGCCATTTGACTCAATTTTCCCTGGAGAGGCCATGCTCACTGGGGCCCTCCTCAATTAAATTCATGGCACCCTAGCTGCCCCAGCATTTCTACCACGTTCATGCATCTCGGCGAGAGGGCCTGCAGCTGCCGCCTGTATCATGCTCTTTAAACTTTGAGCGTCCCCGTACATGTGCATCCCTTGCAATCAGGCTGCTCTCCCCTTGTTAGGATTTGTACAAGGAACATAGCTCAGCCTCACACTGTGTCATAAGAACATCTTATAGTCATGCTATGGTTGTGTACTTTGTGGAATAGTTGTTACAATTACCTTTGTTTAATTATTAATATGTAAATATCAGTAAGGCTCCATTGATTGTACTAAAAGCTTAGTGGATCATTGCATTTACTTATGCTTGTTTTATGTTGCCCCAGTCATCTGCACTAACGTCTGGTTACAAACATTGTACTTGCCTGTGCTTGTTTCTAATAGGAGAATTCAGGGTGCATTTGTTTAAAGGTCACGCTGTCAAGCCAAGAACTAATGTTCATAAACTGCACCTGTCTGGTTAAGCAGTCAAAATATGTGAACCACGTTTCTCTTCCCTCTCCAACTGAAGAACCCCACCCTTCAAGAACTCTGTAAAAGCCCTTGAAACCCAATCACGTGTGCTTGTGCTTGTTAGCCCTCTTCCTCACCTGGATTCTAGTCTCGTCTCCGCGTCCTTCCTGCAGCGAGAGGATCTCTTCTTCGGTGCTTCCATTCCTGTTTGGGTCTCCATGGTTACGCCAACGCGGTGATTCCTCTTTCCGGTCCCGATTCCTTTCTGCTCCAACCTGAAAGACAAAACAAAAGAGAAGTTCAAGTAAGGTTATCACGTGCATGATTGGAAGCGCTTTCAAAGGGATTAAGGTATTCACAAACGTGATTTTATAATTACTTTATTTTGGATTCAATGCACTTGGTTAACCAAAAGCGATTCAAGGGTTTTAAAGGCAAGATGCTGTCATCGTACTAGCGCACATAAACAAAAAACGATCTTTGAGAATAAATATAATTTTACCAATACTCACTTGGAATTCTGGAACTTTTCCCAAAACTTTGGTGCAATGAAGGGCAGCAGTTCTGCCTATAAAGAAATAAGACCAAGAGAAGAGGACAATAATTAAAAACATTTCTAGACTCATTCGTATGTTTTAAGAGACGCTATATATTGATATTGAAGATTGTTATTAGTAAATTAGAAACAAGAAGCACATTATACAATGAGCAAAGATTTGGTGCCTATAGTGAATATTATTATTTTATTTCTCTGCAGAGCTAGTCAGAAATATATTTTAGGCTGCATTCTTTAACGAACACTGTTTTGGTGAAAATAACCACAAGCACTGAAAGGTATTTTTCCTAATGATAATGTTTAATAGATAGACAGAATAAGAATAGTCTATGAATACAAGTTAATATGTTTCATTTGTGTTTTTAAATAGATGTCAGCTCACAGACGCAAGAGTACCTGAAACTCTGAACAAAAGAAAAGAGTGGCGTCTAGTGAAGTTGAAACCAGTGTAGTGTTTCTTTTTGTTTAGTATTTTGTCCCATTTTCCCGCTTCCCCTGGAGATTATGGGCCCGATGTAGCTAATCCCAGATTACCACTTCTTAAATACCGAATCATACCGATTCGGTATTTAGGAACTGGCAATGGGGATGTAGGTATTTTTCTACCGAATTAATTACCGAATCGGTAAAAATCGGTAATTACCGATTCGGTAATTACCGAATCTGTATTTGCCATTGATTCCTATGGGCCTTGAAGCCCATAGGAATCAATGGCAAATACCGATTCGGTAATTACCAAATCGGTAATTACCGAATCCTGCCAGGGGGAAAAAGGGTGTCACTTTGACACCCTGTAGCACCCCTGTTTTTGGCTTGTGTGCAATGTGACACACATACATACCCTTAGGGCCACATGGCACAGGTGTACATGCACAGATGTGCATGTACACAAGAATTCCTTATTTCCTACCCAAAAATAACAAATTCTTAGAGGCCTCTAGCACTGTCAACAATGCTACCTACATTAGAATTTACAGATTCGGTATTTTTACTGAGTCTGTATTTACCGATTCGGTAATTTTACTGATTCGGTAAATACAGATTCAGTAAAAATACCGAATCTGTAAATAAATGCCTCCTACATAGGAAAAGGCATTTACCGGTCGGTAACGGCCGAATTCAACTGATACCGACCGGTAAATGCCTACCTACATCAGTCCCCTAGCCGTGTCAGACTGCTTAATGAATTCAGTCGGACGGGTATAGGTTTTTAGGGGCAGGAGAGAAATAATGTCTCATCTCTCAAGTTGAACAACCGGGATTTCAGGTGAGTGAAGGTTCAACACCTTCACCACGTACAATGACGTGACCCCCAACAGAGCCACATTGCTGCTGTCCCCTGCGACCGCCTTCATATTCTTTCCACCCTGTGGCAGTGCTATTGCAAGGCCGTGAGGGCCTGGCTTGCCAAATCACTCGGGCCTTCTCCAGGTACAGAGGCCCTACCCTTACTGGCACCACGAGGGGCTGCTCGTTTTGTAGAAGAATAGACCTCACACTCACTGGTTTCTCCAGCAATGCTGCCGCATGCATATTCCTGGTCGGCGAACAAGCCAAGACTTCTATGACTACCAGCTGGGATTCCTGGTGGTCCAGGCAGGCAGAATTCTGAGCCTCTTCCCCACCTTCTTTTTTATCACAAAAAGGGAGAGGGGTCTGAGGAGATTTAAAGACCTACAAAGGTTTGCTCCCCGACCTATACATATACCACAACAAGAAACCCCTGAGGCTAAAAGGTAATAAACAACTGCCAAGACAAAGACTTAGCCACAAAGGGATATTCCTTTAAAAGGACGAATTCCCTCACCCACCAAAGGTGACATGCTTAATCATTGTGATTCTCCTCGTGCCGTGATGCCTAGCTACAGCAAGGGCTACAACCCCCTCTCTAAGGGAGGAGAGCAAAGGGATGTTTGTTTTGTAAAGGAGATTATGATAAATAATGTAGGAGAGTAGGGTCTGCTATCCTATGGTCACCCCAAATTTTTGCTTTTTGCTTCACTGGTTTATGACTTAATGTGGCTGTGGGCCTGCTAATCAGACCCACAGCCTGCTGTTCTCTCTCTAAATTACAGCCAAAGCACCCTAGGTGCATTACGAATTGGAACTGGTTCACCTTATTGGCCCCTGTAACAGTGTACTCTAGGTACCCAGGGCATAGGTGCTTCCACGGCCTACCAGGGGCTGCAGCATGCATTGTGCCACCCCTGGCCTGGCCTCCATATTTGACACAACTGGCTGATCACTCAGCTGGGGTAAGTTGGTGTAATCACCTCTTACTTAGATATAGTATCCCTGTACCTAACCTTAAACTGGACACATATGTTCCTATCAGTCACTCCTATGGCAGGCCTCATCAATCCTGGAGGCAGAGTGCGTGGAAATATGTGAGATGGTGCTCTAGTATGAGCTGAGCCTGTCTGCAGCTGTCGGGAACCACTCCCTTAGCTGTTCCGGGATATTGCCATACCATATACTCTTAAGTGCATTATAATCCTCGCGGTTATATGCTAACTTTGGTTTGGCTTTATCAAAACATGTCGAGTAAGGTGTCATACGATTTGGAATACTATCCCCTCGACAGTTCTGTCGACGGGGATAGCATTCCACCCTTCTAGAGGGACACGACATGTGTGTAGCCTTAACCCCGGTTAAAGTTAACCAGAGCCTCAGCATCACAAAATGGATGCTGCCACCACAGACACAAGTCTGACCTCCTGCTGCTGGGAGTCCTTCCAGCGAGGGAGGCTTGGACAAAGGGTTTCCTGCCTTGGGAGGTGCGAGCACCACCCCAGACAGGATTTTGTGTATTGGGTAGGACAGGGCTGAATAGATTGAGACATGCCCGGGGCACACAAGGTGACCCCGTGCAATAGCCAGTCCAAACCGGTCCTGGGACTTTCCAGTCCCAGGCCTGGTGAGGAGCTGGACAAAGGAAAGGGGGCTAACCGCCCCCCTTCCTGGTCCCACCCAGAGGAGGGACCTAGCAGGTGATCCACCCCTCAGATTGGGAATAAGAGTGGGAGCAGTGCCAGAGCACCTCAGATCATCCTGAATCAACTTGAAACTAAGAAGACGACTGGACTTCGACATTCTGCTGCACAGAAGACTGAAGAGCATCTCCCTTGTGGCCTAGGAGTGGCCACCCTGTGAACACAGGCACCAACCAGCGAATCAACGTCTGCTTTGCCGCCACCTCCCGCCGGAGCCCGAGCCCAGAGCCTGACAAGACCCAGACTCCCAGACTTCTCACAGCCCGATCCACAGTCACTGCAAAGAAGGGACCCGTGGAGGCACCGAGAGACGTGGGACTGGACATCTTGGAAGACACCCGAAGAGCTGACTGCGCAGCATCAGAGGCATCCTCAACGTTGTGCTTTGGGGACTGAGAACCCCCACCACGAGCAGCCCTTGCACCGAAGATCAGCCCCCCAGCATCTCCACGATCTGCTTGGGGCCCTTTTGCATTGTGCCACTTGACGCGCCATCCCGGCCACTAGCCACCTGGTCAGCGGCCATCTTGGTGATGAAACCAAAGAACTACACTGCGGGTCTGATTGCTCCAGACTTGCCCTAGCTCCTGTAAAAAGGAGCACCCGCTCTGACCTTGCTGGTCCGAGTAACAAGCCTTTCTCGATTCCTGCGTGGCTTGCATTAACCAAGGCCTGTTTGCTTCAATCAAGTTGCCGATACCGCCAACAGCGAGAAGCCTGCGTGGGACAGCTTGTGACTGACTCCTGGATGTCCTCAACCCCCGGTGTCCATGTGGCTGCAGAGAGAAGCTACACTTCAACGCCTGTTTGCACCCGACATCGCCTGGTTCCAATCTGGTTCCACGGTAGTCACTGGCTAGTGACTTTGAACATTGTCCCCTCTGCTCTCAGGTCTTCACATCTTCAGATCCACCCTTGGATCCACCGGAACTCTTCACATCGAGCCGCCTGCAGCATCTTCAGCTCCAAGTACCATCGACCAGTGTGACGAAACCCGACACTACTACGACCCTATGCACCCGCTTCCTGTGGGTGAGGTAAATCAGCAACGCCGGTGTTCCTACACTGGTACACACCTTTAGGGCCAGTGTCTCAAGTTTCAGCTTTCTAGGTCACTCGAAAGGTTCCGAACTAACTAACTTTCTAACTTTTACGCACCATAGACTTTGCATTGGTGAGTGCCTGCACTTTAAACACTGCACCCGAGTCCCGCGGGCCTTTCCCGACTTAGTCACTGCTAGTCCCGATCAGCTCCAGCGATTCCCAAGGCCCTAGGCCTGTTTCCCTATCGATTGGTATCTCTTATATCACTTTCTTAGTATAGCACGTGGCTATTTCTACCATCATCAGAATCACTTCTCCCCCCTTCAGTCTCTTCTTCCTCTTCCTCCTCTGGATCTACCTGAGGAGCTCCAGTGATGGGGACTTCCTCATCTACAAGGACTATAGGGACAGGGGCATCAGCATTGTCATCCTCAGAAGGAGAGCCTCCTTTAGCATTCCCTGTGGGGTCTGCTTTAGAGGTCTTTAGAGTCTCAGACTGATCCAAGATCTCTCTAAGGTGGTCTGTAGTAGGGGACGGCCCTGTCTTCAGACCCCTTAAGGCACAAAGCTGCCTTAATTCCTTAAAGGAAAAGATAGCAAATTTGGATGGTGCCCTTGGAGGGTCACTCTCAACAGGAGTAAGTCCATTGGACCCCTCTGCTCCAGACATTGCTCTAGTGTGGTGGATGTGTTGCAATCTACCTACACTGGTGTTTACCTACTAAACCTATCTAGTAGTTGTAGTCAGGGTGTGCTACTCCCTATCCTCTACAACAACTAAGTTCAGTAGAACTTATGTATACTAGTCTTGTTTTATATGTACCTAATAGGTACCTGTATGATCCTCTCACTGGGCAAGTGAGTGTAAAAAGGGTGGAGCCCCCAGCACTGCAGCCCCTAAGGCACCTGCACCCACTAGTACAGCTAGCAGTGCTGGTCCACAAACCAAGGGGGTAGTGGGTATCACCTTGGGAACTGAAGGAGATTCTGACCTAGTCAGAACCCTTACACAGGCTGTTCTGATTTGTGAAGGGGACATAGATTTGACCCCTGACATAAGTCCCAGTAACCTGGGCAAATACAGACAGACACCTTTGATTAATAGCAAAGTGGCTCAAGCTTACAGGGACACTTGTGCCAGTGTCACTATGGTGACACCTAACTTTGTGGACCCTGGACAATACATGCCAGGTGATAATTACCTGGTGACCAATGCCAGCAATGTCACTACTACCCATAGTGTGGCAATTGTTAACTTTTCCTGTGGAGGGGTAACTGGCCTAAAAAGAGTTGTGGTTAGTGCTGATCTCCCAGTTGAATGTTTGTTGGGCAATGACCTGGAGAGCTCTCTATGGTCAGAAGTTGAGTACAGGACTCATGCAGAGATGTTAGGGATATCATCACATGTCCTTGCTGTGACCAGGTCACAGGCCAAAAAGTGCCTCTCTGAACCTCAGGTCTTGGATCCTGGAACAATGGACCAAGCACCTTCCAAGAAGAAGAACAGGAGGGTCAAGGCTGTGCCTTCCCAACTGCCTACAAGTGAGGATCAAGCTTCACAGGAAGCTGGTCTTGAGACCCCTGAAGGAACTGCCTCTGAAGAACTTGAACCTGACCAGGTTGAGTTTCTGGGGACAGGGGGAACGTTCTGGGGCAGACATGGGGCAGGCTCAGTTAACCTGTCCTTCTCTTGAACCCCTCAGACAGCATGCTGCTGCTGAGGCTGCTGGGAATGCTCAAGGTGCCCATAAAGTTTATTGGGATGAAGGACTCCTTTATACAGAGGGTAGAGACCCCAAGCCTGGTGCAACCAGGAGGTTGGTTATACCTCTGCAATTTAGGGGTTTCCTTCTCACCTTGGCCCATGATATTCCTTTAGCAGGACACTTAGGCCAGAATAAGACCTGGGACAGGCTTGTCCCTCACTTTCACTGGCCTCACATGTCTGAAGACACCAAGGAGTTTTGTCGCTCCTGTGAAACCTGCCAAGCCAGTGGTAAAGCAGGTAGCACTACAAAGGCCCCCCTGATACCACTACCTGTGGTGGGGGTTCCCTTTGAAAGAGTGGGGATTGATATTGTAGGTCCAATGGATCCCCCTACAGCATCTGGGCACAGATTCATACTGGTGGTGGTGGACCATGCCACCAGGTACCCAGAGGCAATTCCACTTAGGACCACAACAGCTCCTGTTGTGGCCAGGGCCTTACTTGGAGTTTTCTCCAGAGTGGGGTTTCCTAAGGAGGTAATATCTGACAGAGGTGCCAACTTCATGTCAGGATATTTGACAGCTATGTGGAAGGAATGTGGTGTCAACTACAAGTTCACCACTCCTTACCATCCACAGTGTAATGGGCTTGTTAAAAGGTTTAACAAGACCCTAAAGGGTATGATCAAAGGATTACCTGAAAAGCTCAGGCGCAGATGGGACATCCTTCTACCCTGCCTTTTGTTTGCTTACAGAGAGGTCCCTCAAAAGGGGGTTGGCTTCAGCCCCTTTGAATTGTTGTTTGGGCACCCTGTAAGAGGACCCCTATGTTTGGTGAAGGAAGGATGGGAGTTACCTCTCAAAAAGCCTAAACAGGACATAGTGGACTATGTACTTGGTCTCCGCTCCAGGATGGCTGAGTACATGGAAAAGGCATCCAAAAACCTTGAGGCCAGCCAGGAATTACAAAAAGCTTGGCATGACCAAAAGGCTGTCTTGGTTGAGTTTCAGCCAGGACAGAAGGTATGGGTGTTGGAACCAGTGGCCCCAGCAGCACTCCAAGACAAATGGTATGGACCCCATACAATTCTGGAGAAGAAGGGAGAGGTTACCTACTTGGTGGACCTAGGAACTCTCAGGAGCCCCCACAGGGTGCTCCATGTCAACAGACTAAATGCATATGTCAACAGGGAAGACATGGGCTTGCTCATGGCTACAGATGAGGGACAGGAGGAAGAGAGTGACCCTCTCCCAGACCTGCTCACTCAGAACCCTGAGGATGGCTCAGTTCATGGTGTGGCCTTAGATGGCAGCCTCACTGAACATCAGCAAAATGACTGTAGACAAGTTCTGCAGGCATACAGGCATATGTTCTCATTGACACCCAGTCAGCCGAACTGGTGTACCCATGTGGTAGACACTGGTGACAGTCTTCCTGTAAAGAGCAAGATTTACAGGCAACCTGATCATGTCAGGGACTGTATAAAGACTGAGGTGCAAAAGATGCTGGAATTAGGTGTCATTGAGCCTTCAGAGAGCCCCTGGGCTAGCCCAGTGGTTCTGGTTCCCAAACCTCACACCAAAGATGGCAAGAGAGAGATGAGGTTCTGTGTGGATTACAGAGGACTCAATGCTGTCACCAGGACAGATGCACACCCTATTCCAAGGGCAGATGAGCTCATTGACAAGTAGGCTTCTGCCAAATATTTGAGCACATTTGACTTGACAGCTGGCTACTGGCAAATCAGGTTAGCTGAGGAGTCTAAAGCCAAGACAGCATTTTCTACCCCTAGTGGGCATTATCAATTTGTGGTGATGCCCTTTGGTTTGAAAAATGCACCTGCCACCTTCCAAAGGTTGGTGAATCAAGTCCTTACTGGGTTGGATGACTTTTGCGCAGCATATCTGGATGATATTGCTGTCTTTAGCTCCACCTGGGAGGATCACCTGGTCCACCTGAAGGAAGTGCTTGAGGCTCTGTAGAAGACAGGCCTCACTATCAAGGCAACAAAGTGCCAGATAGGGCAGGGCAAGGTTGTATACCTGGGCTATCTTGTAGGTGGAGGCCAAGTTCAACCACTGGAGAGTAAGATCCAGACCATCAAGGACTGGTCCCCTCCAACTACCCAGACTCAGGTCAGAGCTTTCTTGGGCCTGACTGGGTACTACAGGAAGTTTGTTAAGAACTATGGGTCCATTGTGACTCCTCTTAATGATCTGACATCCAAGAAGATGCCCAAAAAGGTTCAGTGGACAGTAAACTGTCAAAAGGCATTTGATGACCTGAAGAAGGCCATGTGCTCTGCACCTATCTTGAAGAGTCCTGACTACTCAAGAGAGTTCATTGTCCAAACAGATGCTTCTGAGTTGGGAGTGGGAGCAGTGCTTTCACAGCTTAATGTAGATGGCCAGGACCAGCCCATTGCTTTTATTAGCAGAAGGCTGACCCCCAGAGAAAAACGGTGGTCAGCTATTGAGAGGGAGGCCTTTGTTGTGGTGTGGGCCCTGAAGAAGTTGAGACCATACTTGTTTGGCACTCACTTCAAGATTCAGACCGACCATAAGCCCCTCTTATGGCTTAATCAGATGAAGGGTGAAAACCCCAAACTACTCAGGTGGTCCATTTCCCTACAGGGTATGGACTTTACAGTGGAGCACAGCCCAGGGACTGACCATGGCAACGCAGATGATCTCTCCAGGTACTTCCACTTAGAACATGAAGACACAACTGGTCAAGGTTAGTCTAATGTCCCTGCGTTTGGGGGGGGGGTGTGTAGGAGAGTAGGGTCTGCTATCCTATGGTCACCCCAAATTTTTGCTTTTTGCTTCACTGGTTTATGACTTAATGTGGCTGTGGGCCTGCTAATCAGACCCACAGCCTGCTGTTCTCTCTCTAACTTACAGCCAATGCACCCTAGGTGCATTACGAATTGGAACTGGTTCACCTTATTGGCCCCTGTAACAGTGTACCCTAGGTACCCAGGGCATAGGTGCTTCCAAGGCCTACCAGGGGCTGCAGCATGCATTGTGCCACCCCTGGCCTGGCCTCCATATTTGACACAACTGGCTGATCACTCAGCTGGGTTAAGATGGTGTAATCACCTCTTACTTAGATATGGTATCCCTATATCTAACCTTAAACTGGACACATATGTTCCTATCAGCCACTCCTATGGCAGGCCTCATCAATCCTGGAGGCAGAGTGCGTGGAAATATGTGAGATGGTGCTCTAGCATGAGCTGAGCCTGTCTGCAGCTGTCGGGAACCACTCCCTTAGCTGTTCCGGGATATTGCCATACCATATACTCTTAAGTGCATTATAATCCTCGCGGTTATATGCTAACTTTGGTTTGGCTTTATCAAAACATGTCGAGTAAGGTGTCATACGATTTGGAATACTATCCCCTCGACAGTTCTGTCGACGGGGATAGCATTCCACCCTTCTAGAGGGACACGACATGTGTGTAGCCTTAACCCCGGTTAAAGTTAACCAGAGCCTCAGCATCACAAAATGGATGCTGCCACCACAGACACAAGTCTGACCTCCTGCTGCTGGGAGTCATTCCAGTGAGGGAGGCTTGGACAAAGGGTTTTCTGCCTTGGGAGGTGTGAGCAACACCCCAGACAGGATTTTGTGTATTCGGTAGGACAGGGCTGAATAGATGGAGACATGCCCGGGGCACACAAGGTGTCCCCATGCATAAGCCAGTCGAAACCGGTCCTGAGACTTTCCAGACCCAGGCCTGGCGAGGAGCTGGACAAAGGAAAGGGGGTGTAACCGCCCCCCTTCCTGGTCCCACCCAGAGGAGGGACCTAGCAGGTGATCCACCCCTCAGATTGGGAATAAGAGTGGGAGCAGTGCCAGAGCACCTCAGATCATCCTGAATCAACTTGAAACTAAGAAGACGACTGGACTTCGACATTCTGCTGCACAGAAGACTGAAGAGCATCTCCCTTGTGGCCTAGGAGTGGCCACCCTGTGAACACAGGCACCAACCAGCGAATCAACGTCTGCTTTGCCGCCGCCTCCCGCCGAAGCCCGAGCCCAGAGCCTGACAAGACCCAGACTCCCAGACTTCTCACAGCCCGATCCACAGTCCCTGCAAAGAAGGGACCCATGGAGGCACCGAGAGACGTGGGACCGGACATCTTGGAAGACCCCCGAAGAGCTGACTGCGCAGTATCAGAGGCATCCTCGACGTTGTGCTTTGGGAACTGAGAACCCCCACCACCGAGCAGCTCTTGCACCGAAGATCAGCCCCCAGCATCTCCACTATCTGCGTGGGGCCATTTTGCATTGTGCCACTCGACCGCGCCATCCCGGCCACTAGCCACGTGGTCAGCGGCCATCTTGGCGACGAAACCGAAGAACTACACTGCGGGTCTGGTTGCTCCAGACTTGCCCTAGCTCCTGTAAAAAGGAGCACCCGCTCTGACCTTGCTGGTCCGAGTAACATGCCTTTCTCAATTCCTGCGTGGCTTGCATTAGCCAAGGCCTGTTTGCTTCAATCAAGTTGCCGATACCGCCAACAGTGAGAAGCCTGTGTGGGACAGCTCGTGACCGACTCCTGGACGTCCTCAACCCCCGGTGTCCACGTGGCTGCAGAGAGAAGCTACACTTCAACGCCTGTTTGCACCCGACATCGCCTGGTTCCAATCTGGTTCCACGGTAGTCACTATCTAGTGACTTTGAACATTGTCCCCTCTGCTTTCAGGTCTTCACATCTTCAGATCCACCCTTGGATCCACCGGAACTCTTCACATCGAGCCGCCTGCAGCATCTTCAGCTCCAAGCACCATCGACCAGCGTGACGAAACCTGACACTACTTCGACCCTATGCACCCGCTTCCTGTGGGTGAGGTAAATCAGCAACGCCGGTGTTCCTACACTGGTACACACCTCTAGGGCCTGTGTCTCAAGTTTCAGCTTTCTAGGTCACTCAGAAGGTTCCGAACTAACTAACTTTCTAACTTTTACGCACCATAGACTTTGCATTGGTGAGTGCGTGCACTTTAAACACTGCACCCGAGTCCCGTGGGCCTTTCCCGACTTAGTCACTGCTAGTCCCGATCAGCTCCAGCGATTCCCAAGGCCTTAGGCCTGTTTCCCTATCGATTGGTATCTCTTATACCACTTTCTTGGTATATGGTTTAGGTGGCCCCTAGGGCTCATCCACATTGTGCAACATTTGTGTATTTTAAACTGTGATTTGTTTAACGCTTGTGCTTCTGCGCTCATAAAGAGTTCAGGGGATATTTGTAGTTAATAAATATATATATTTTCAATATATATCTGTGTGGTGTCCTTTCATTTGGTATTCAAGGGGGTTGTCTATGGTAATACAGGTGGCTTCACATGCCTTTCAGAGTTTAGCCTAAGACTGCTTTGTCCACGTTACCACTAGGATAACTGGTCTATAAGGTTGACTTAAAACTGATCATCATAAGGGTTGTTTGGACTGATACAAGGTGGTTCCAGAATTGGAAACATCATATATCAGGCCAACTTCTCACAAATACCACAGTGATAAGCTCAATGTAGTGAGAGTAGCAGAGCAATTAAAAAGTGATAAATAAAACTATCTCCAAGGTACGCAATAACCCTTTATTGGTGCATCCGTGGGCTAGGATTAAAAACACTCACTGGAAAAACATATACACGAAGTTAGTGTCAAAATGTGGTCAACATGTTTCAGCCTAGTCACCCTCATGTAGACATGGCTTGGTAGTTCGGGCTGGACTGTTCCCATGAGGCACAGGGTCAAGGCTGATTTGCATATAGCCATTGTCTGACCTAGGGTGGTGTAGAGTGCAAGAAAACAATGGATTTAGGCCCAGATCTTTGTACTGGGGTGAATGTAAGACATTGTTCTGCATTCTGTCCATCAACTGTGTTTTTTGCAATTTTCACCCCGAGTGGGCTGGGTATGCTCAGAGGTGAGTCCCAGACTCTCCACATCACTGGAGTCAAGCTATCCAGGCTGAAGATGGCTGATAGCCAGAAACCGGTCCTTGGATGCTTGATTCCGGTCTAGGAAAGACATGGCTTGGTAGATCGGGCTGGACTGTTCCCATGAGGCACAGGGTCAAGGCTGATTTGCATATAGCCATTGTCTGACCTAGGGTGGTGTGGAGTGCAAAAAAACGATGGATTTAGGCCCAGATCTTTGTACTGGGGTGAATGTAAGACATTGTTCTGCATTCTGTCCATCAACTGTGTTTTTTGCAATTTTCACCCCGAATGGGCTGGGTATGCTCAGACGTGAGTCCCAGGCTCTCCAGGTCACTGGAGTCAAGCTATCGAGGCTGAAGAAGGCTGATAGCCAGAAACTGGTCCTTGGATGCTTGATTCCGGTCTAGTAAAGACATGGCTTGGTAGTTCGGGCTGGACTGTTCCCATGAGGCACAGGGTCAAGGCTGATTTGCATATAGCCATTGTCTGACCTAGGGTGGTGTAGAGTGCAAGAAAACAATGGATTTAGGCCCAGATCTTTGTACTGGGGTGAATGTAAGACATTGTTCTGCATTCTGTCCATCAACTGTGTTTTTTGCAATTTTCACCCCGAATGGGCTGGGTATGCTCAGACGTGAGTCCCAGGCTCTCCACATCACTGGAGTCAAGCTATCCCGGCTGAAGAAGGCTGATAGCCAGAAACCGGTCCTTGGATGCTTGATTCCGGTCTAGGAAAGACATGGCTTGGTAGATCGGGCTGGACTGTTCCCATGAGGCACAGGGTCAAGGCTGATTTGCATATAGCCATTGTCTGACCTAGGGTGGTGTGGAGTGCAAAAAAACGATGGATTTAGGCCCAGATCTTTGTACTGGGGTGAATGTAAGACATTGTTCTGCATTCTGTCCATCAACTGTGTTTTTTGCAATTTTCACCCCGAATGGGCTGGGTATGCTCAGACGTGAGTCCCAGGCTCTCCACGTCACTGGAGTCAAGCTATCGAGGCTGAAGAAGGCTGATAGCCAGAAACTGGTCCTTGGATGCTTGATTCCGGTCTAGTAAAGACATGGCTTGGTAGTTCGGGCTGGACTGTTCCCATGAGGCACAGGGTCAAGGCTGATTTGCATATAGCCATTGTCTGACCTAGGGTGGTGTAGAGTGCAAGAAAACAATGGATTTAGGCCCAGATCTTTGTACTGGGGTGAATGTAAGACATTGTTCTGCATTCTGTCCATCAACTGTGTTTTTTGCAATTTTCACCCCGAATGGGCTGGGTATGCTCAGACGTGAGTCCCAGGCTCTCCACATCACTGGAGTCAAGCTATCCCGGCTGAAGAAGGCTGATAGCCAGAAACCGGTCCTTGGATGCTTGATTCCGGTCTAGGAAAGACATGGCTTGGTAGATCGGGCTGGACTGTTCCCATGAGGCACAGGGTCAAGGCTGATTTGCATATAGCCATTGTCTGACCTAGGGTGGTGTGGAGTGCAAAAAAACGATGGATTTAGGCCCAGATCTTTGTACTGGTGTGAATGTAAGACATTGTTCTGCATTCTGTCCATCAACTGTGTTTTTTGCAATTTTCACCCGGAGTGGGCTGGGTATGCTCAGACGTGAGTCCCAGGCTCTCCACATCACTGGAGTCAAGCTATCCAGGCTGAAGAAGGCTGATAGCCAGAAACCGGTCCTTGGATGCTTGATTCCGGTCTAGGAGAGACATGGCTGGTAGTTCGGGCTGAACTGTTCCCATGAGGCACAGGGTCAAATCTGATTTGCATATAGCCATTGTCTGACCTAGGGTGGTGTGGAGTGCAAAAAAACGATGGATTTAGGCCCAGATCTTTGTACTGGGGTGAATGTAAGACATTGTTCTGCATTCTGTCCATCAACTGTGTTTTTTGCAATTTTCACCCCGAGTGGGCTGGGTATGCTCAGACGTGAGTCCCTGGCTCTCCACATCACTGGAGTCAAGCTATCCAGGCTGAAGAAGGCTGATAGCCAGAAACCGGTTCTTGGATGCTTGATTCCGGTCTAGGAAAGACATGGCTTGGTAGTTCGGGCTGGACTGTTCCCATGAGGCACAGGGTCAAGGCTAATTTGCATATAGCCATTGTCTGACCTAGGGAGGTGTGGAGTGCAAAAAAACGATGGATTTAGGCCCAGATCTTTGTACTGGGGTGAATGTAAGACATTGTTCCGCATTCTGTCCATCAACTGTGTTTTTTGCAATTTTCACCCCAAGTGGGCTGGGTATGCTCAGACGTGAGTCCCAGGCTCTCCACATCACTGGAGTCAAGCTATCGAGGCTGAAGAAGGCTGATAGCCAGAAACTGGTCCTTGGATGCTTGATTCCGGTCTACGAAAGACATGGCTTGGTAGTTCGGGCTGGACTGTTCCCATGAGGCACAGGGTCAAGGCTGATTTGCATATAGCCATTGTCTGACCTAGGGTGGTGTGGAGTGCAAAAAAATGATGGATTTAGGCCCAGATCTTTGTACTGGGGTGAATGTAAGACATGGTTCTGCATTCTGTCCATCAACTGTGTCTTTTGCAATTTTCACCCCGATTGGGCTAGGTATGCTCAGACGTGAGTCCTAGGCTCTCCACATCACTGGAGTCAAGCTATCCAGGCTGAAGACGGCTGATAGCCAGAAATTGTTACTTGGATGCTTGATTCCGGTCTAGTAAAGACATGGCTTGGTAGTTCGGGCTGGACTGTTCCCATGAGGCACAGGGTCAAGGCTGATTTGCATATAGCCATTGTCTGACCTAGGGTGGTGTAGAGTGCAAGAAACCGATGGATTTAGGCCCAGATCTTTGTACTGGGGTGAATGTAAGACATTGTTCTGCATTCTGTCCATCAACTGTGTTTTTTGCAATTTTCACCTCGAGTGGGCTGGGTATGCTCAGACGTGAGTCCCAGGCTCTCCACATCACTGGAGTCAAGCTATCCAGGCTAAAGAAGGCTGATAGCCAGAAACCGGTCCTTGGATGCTTGATTCCGGTCTAGGAAAGACATGGCTTGGTAGTTCGGGCTGGACTGTTCCCATGAGGCACAGGGCCAAGGCTGATTTGCATATAGCCATTGTCTGACCTAGGGTGGTGTGGAGTGCAAAAAAATGCTGGATTTAGGCCCAGATCTTTGTACTGCGGTGAATGTAAGACATTGTTCTGCATTCTGTCCATCAACTTTGTTTTTTGCAATTTTCACCCCGAGTGGGCTGGGTATGCTCAGACGTGAGTCCCAGGCTCTCCACATCACTGGAGTCAAGCTATCCAGGCTGAAGAAGGCTGATAGCCAGAAACCGGTCCTTGGATGCTTGATTCCGGTCTAGGAAAGACATGGCTTGGTAGTTCGGGCTGAACTGATCCCATGAGGCAGAGGGTCAAGGCTGATTTGCATACAGCTATTGTCTGACTTAGGGTGGTGTGGAGTGCAAAAAAACGATGGATTTAGGCCCAGATCTTTGTACTGCTGTGAATGTAAGACATTGTTCTGCATTCTGTCCATCAACTGTGTTTTTTGAAATTTTCACCCCGAGTGGGCTGGGAATGCTCAGACGTGAGTCCCAGGCTCTCCACTTCACTGGAGTCAAGCTATCCAGGCTGAAGAAGGCTGATAGCCTTAAACCGGTCCTCGGATGCTTGATTCCGGTCTAGGAAAGACATGGCTTGGTAGTTCGGGCTGGACTGATCCCATGAGGCAGAGGGTCAAGGCTGATTTGCATACAGCTATTGTCTGACTTAGGGTGGTGTGGAGTGCAAAAAAACGATGGATTTAGGCCCAGACATTTGTACTGCTGTGAATGTAAGACATTGTTCTGCATTCTGTCCATCAACTGTGTTTTTTGAAATTTTCACCCCGAGTGGGCTGGGAATGCTCAGACGTGAGTCCCAGGCTCTCCACTTCACTGGAGTCAAGCTATCCAGGCTGAAGAAGGCTGATAACCAGAAACCGGTCCTTGGATGCTTGATTCCGGTCTAGGAACGACATGGCTTGGTAGTTCGGGCTGGACTGTTCCCATGAGGCACAGGGCCAAGGCTGATTTGCATATAGCCATTGTCTGACCTAGGGTGGTGTGGAGTGCAAAAAAATGCTGGATTTAGGCCCAGATCTTTGTACTGCGGTGAATGTAAGACATTGTTCTGCATTCTGTCCATCAACTTTGTTTTTTGCAATTTTCACCCCGAGTGGGCTGGGTATGCTCAGACGTGAGTCCCAGGCTCTCCACATCACTGGAGTCAAGCTATCCAGGCTGAAGAAGGCTGATAGCCAGAAACCGGTCCTTGGATGCTTGATTCCGGTCTAGGAAAGACATGGCTTGGTAGTTCGGGCTGAACTGATCCCATGAGGCAGAGGGTCAAGGCTGATTTGCATACAGCTATTGTCTGACTTAGGGTGGTGTGGAGTGCAAAAAAACGATGGATTTAGGCCCAGATCTTTGTACTGCTGTGAATGTAAGACATTGTTCTGCATTCTGTCCATCAACTGTGTTTTTTTAAATTTTCACCCCGAGTGGGCTGGGAATGCTCAGACGTGAGTCCCAGGCTCTCCACTTCACTGGAGTCAAGCTATCCAGGCTGAAGAAGGCTGATATCCTTAAACCGGTCCTCGGATGCTTGATTCCGGTCTAGGAAAGACATGGCTTGGTAGTTCGGGCTGGACTGATCCCATGAGGCAGAGGGTCAAGGCTGATTTGCATACAGCTATTGTCTGACTTAGGGTGGTGTGGAGTGCAAAAAAACGATGGATTTAGGCCCAGAGATTTGTACTGCTGTGAATGTAAGACATTGTTCTGCATTCTGTCCATCAACTGTGTTTTTTGAAATTTTCACCCCGAGTGGGCTGGGAATGCTCAGACGTGAGTCCCAGGCGCTCCACTTCACTGGAGTCAAGCTATCCAGGCTGAAGAAGGCTGATAACCAGAACCCGGTCCTTGGATGGTTGATTCCGGTCTAGGAACGACATGGCTTGGTAGTTCGGGCTGGACTGTTCCCATGAGGCACAGGGTCAAGGCTGATTTGCATATAGCTATTGTCTGACCTAGGGTGGTGTGGAGTGCAAAAAAACGATGGATTTAGGCCCAGATCTTTGTACTGCAGTGAATGTAAGACATTGTTCTGCATTCTGTCCATCATCTGTGTTTTTTTGCAATTTTCACCCCGAGTGGGCTGGGAATGCTCAGACGTGAGTCCCAGGCTCTCCACATCACTGGAGTCAAGCTATCTAGGCTGAAGAAGGCTGATAACCAGAAACCGGTCCTTGGATGCTTGATTCCGGTCTAGGAAAGACATGGCTTGGTAGTTCGGGCTGGACTGTTCCCATGAGGCACAGGGTCAAGGCTGATTTTCATATAGCCATTGTCTGACCTAGGGTGGTGTGGAGTGCAAAAAAAACGATGGATTTAGGCCCAGATCTTTGTACTGGGGTGAATGTAAGACATTGTTCTGCATTCTGTCCATCAACTGAATTAGCAAATGGAATTATTATATGCACTGTTTATTGATCAAACCAGGACGATCCCACTGTCTTTGAAACTTTGGAAACAGAACTAGCTATGTGGCAAGGTCCACTAATTCTTTGTGGCGATTTTAACATCTCCCTGCTACCACTATTATCGGCGTATTCATCTAAACTGAAATACACGGGCCAGAAACCGAGGGTTTATCGCGCTGTTAGTAGTTTAATATGCAGCCTTGGACTAACTGACATATGGCTGCAAAATAATCCAATTGACCCTGGCTATACTTACTACTCTCATCCTCACTAAAAGCATGTACGGATAGATTATATCTTCACTTCCAGAGACTTAGCACCTTCTTCACATATAAATAAATTCCCAAAAATAATCTCGGATCATAATCCCTTAATATTACTAACTGTTTATGATACTAATCTCACTCAAAAAACCTCATGGTCTTTCGATATACTGCTATCTAACAAAGAATATATTGATCATATCAAAACCTGGACTGAGGAATTCTTTAATATGAATCGCTTTAGTGCATCAAGAAACACCGTATGGGATACTTATAAAGCTGCATTGAGGGGGGAGACTATTAGCTACCAAAACAAAATCAGAAAAAAGGAAAAAAAAGAATATGAAATAAGAATAGCAGCTCTAGCTAAAGCTGAGGAAGAACACACTGTCAAAATCATACAAAAACAAAATACTAGTCACGTGATGATGCAGGTAGCAGTACTGAAATCAGAATTAAATACTAACTTAGCCAGAAAGCTGCCCAAACATATCAATCACATAGGAAACAAGTATACGAAAGTGGAGAGAAAGTGGGTAGACAACTGGCACTTAGCACACGACAAAAAACCACAAGAAAAGATATTATTACTATAATAGAAAATGGGCAGGCTTTCACCCATGCGGTTGATATCAACTTTCAGTTTCAAAGGTACTATCAGAAATTGTATACAGAGGAAGCTTTAAATTCTGAAGAGGCTATAAAAGATTATTTAGATAATTTTCTTGTTAAACCTGAGACCACAAAACTACTAGATGATGCTACAAAGGATGATCTCGAAAGAGAAATTACACTTACAGAGGTGGGTGCCGCATTAACATTATTGGCATCCGGCAAAGCAGCAGGCCCCTATAAACTACCGATCGAGTTATTTAAGCTTCTCAGCCATCAATTAGTTCCTATCTTGCACGATCTATTCCTTGGGATACAGTGTAATGGTGTACCTCCAATCTCCTGGGAGGAGGCTAATATAATCGTTTTTCCAAAAAAGGGAAAATCCCCTGAACATATCGCCCCATATCTCTAATCGATTCGGACTCTAAATTATATGCAAAATTTACTAGCGCTCAGACTCAGCAGGGTTATCGAACATCTTGTGTCCCCGTGGCAACATGGCTTCATTCCTGGGAAAGGAACCACAGAACATATCCGCAGGGCAATTGCCTTATTTGACGCCATGGCTGCCAAGGGGGGACGAATGTCGATGATCCTGCTTGACGCTGAGAAAGCTTTTGATCGTGTCACTTGGAACTTTCTCTGGGAAGTTATGATACGTAATAATTTTGGCCCTAAATTTATTAGCTCTATTAAATCAATGTATCATTGCCCCAAAGCAAAAGTTTTGGCAGCAGGGCTATTCTCTGGATATATTAACATAACCAGGGGCACTAGACAAGGGTGCCCATGCTCACCCCTACTGTTTGCATTATATATTAATCCTCTTATTTTGAAATTGCTAGAAAGCAATAATATCAAACCTGTTATTAGTCATTTTTCTGAAACAAAAGCACTGCCCTACGCCAATGACATCGCAATTACTACATCTGAACCGATTGAGGCTATTCGTGAAATAGAGGAAATCACTTCTGAATTTGGGCACTGTTCAGGGTACTCTCTTAACAAAGGAAAAACGATTATTATATGTACAGATAATACAACTTGCATGGACCAACGAAGAACTGAAAAAGCTACATATCTAGGAATTGAACTTTGCGCAAACACTAAGTTAATCACAAAAATTAATTTTGATCCATTATTGATTAAGATCAAGAACGACTTTGAAAGGGTTAACGGTCTTCATCTCTCCATTATAGGAAGAACTAACTATGTCAAAATAAATACGCTACCTAGATGCCTATATTTGTTTCGGGCAATTCCATTAGCTATTAAACATGAAACATTAGTATTGATCAACTCACTTATATCCAAGTTTGTGTGGCAAAATGGGAAGATTCGGAGATCCCTTGCATCATTATCACTTCCTCTTGATAAAGGCGGCCTTACCATACCCAATATGATACTATATTACTGGGCAGCACAGATAAAACAACTTACACCTATGATTAGAGGCTATAATCTAGAGAACTCAGAAGGTTCCGAAGAAATACCTTCAATATATGAGCTTCTTGTAGGTCAGGAGGCTAAGGGCTTACTACTATGAAAGACCGAGACAAGAAATTATAAAGATTTTAAAGGAGAAATTATGGTTAATGCATGGAAAACCTGTAATAAAATTGCTAAATATATGAAAATTGAGAAGATTAATCGATATACGCAGCTTTGGCACTCTAACGCCATTCAAGGACAGGATCTCACTGGCGTCTTAAAGCAATGGGATAAGCAGGGAATTAGAACAATTGGTGAGTTTTTAACAAATGATTTTGACACTACCTTTCTTGATCTAAAAATAAAATATAATTTACCCAATGGAGACTTTTTAAAATTTGCACAGATATTTGCTAAATTAAAGGCCAAAGAGTCCCTAATTTGTCTATCTAAAATGGAAATCATGGATGTAATACCTAGATCAAATACTAGAATTGGAACCTTATATAACATTCTTTTAAGCATGAAGAATGATGATCTTGATAAAACGGAAAGAAAATGGGCCTTAAAACTAAATAATTCTAATGTAGACATTAATAAAGTATTAGAGATGAGCCAAAAATTATTGATGGCGAGTAATCTTAAAGCACAACTTTATAAAACTATTTTTGACCTTTATTTCACCCCCGCTAAACTGTTCATCTGGGGTAAACGTGAGAATGATCTATGTCCTAGGTGCACTCAAGGGTCGGCAACTCTTACTCACATGTTCTACACTTGCCCCGATTTGATCCTAATTAAAAATATGATAATTTCCTTTTGGGAAGAAATATTTAGGCACAAAATACCAGAATCCGAAACCTTGTTTTTACTCGGCCATGACCATTCTCTAAATTTAACGAAATCTGAAGAAAGACTAATTTTCATTGGCATGGCAGTATTTAGGATAATCTTATCTGCAAGATGGAAAGAGGTAGATCCTCCAAGCTTTCAGATGTGGCTAGCGCGCGTTTTGGCAGTTTATAGATACGAAATTGCTATATTTGAAACAAGAGGAATACATTCTAGGTTACGCGGGGAAACACTTTGGCGTCCAATAACTGAATGGAAAAATTGTATTATCCCCAGCGGTATTGGTTGACTTAAAAAAGGAAAAAAATAACTTTTTGCATGTGATCTCAGGGTCTATTTGTCTGGTATTGTATTTAATTTTGATCTCTTATCTTATTTTCCTTGTTTCATCATGACCTTTGAATCATTCCTTGGATTTTAATACCTGCTGTTTGTTTGTATTACCTGTCTTATGTACTTATATTTCATGTTACATTATTGCAAAATGATTCCTGTTTTTTGCCTGGTATAAAATAAAAAAAAATAAAAAAAAGGAGTCAAGCTATCCAGGCTGAAGAAGGCTGATAGCCAGAAACTGGTCCTTGGATGCTTGATTCCGGTCTAGGAAAGACATGGCTTGGTAGTTCGAGCTGGACTGTTCCCATGAGGCACAGGGTCAAGGCTGATTTGCATATAGCCATTGTCTGACCTAGGGTGGTGTGGAGTGCAAAAAAACGATGGATTTAGGCCCAGATCTTTGTACTGGGGTGAATGTAAGACATTGTTCTGCATTCTGTCCATCAACTGTGTTTTTTGCATAAACAATCAAAGGCATTTTTCTGTTTCTATGTGTGCTGCACAACCCAGCACAAATGGAAACAGCAAAAAGAGGAGAAATTAAACATTTCTCCTCATTGCGCCAGGGTAAGACTAGGTTTTCTCTGGTCTTTATTTTGACGCTGCCCCATATTACGCCACCCATTAAATATGGGATAGCGTCAAAATCAATGGGTGATGCGGGGGAACGTCCACCACAACACCCATTGCCCGTCCAATTCACAATAAGTACAGCATGAAAGGGTGACTTACTTACAAGGCAGCGTAAAATAAGCCACGTTCAGTGGCTTAACGCTGCTTGTAAATAAGGCGAAGCCCCTATCGTCATCCCAACGTCTGAAAAAGTGACGCTTTTGCGGCCTTCGGGTCTTGTAAATAAGCCCCCAAGTTCCTTTAAACATATTAGTTAAAAATTGAGTTTCAACATATTTCAGTCAGTCAGTCAATCATCTTTATTTGGATACAATCGTAACCATAAAAGCACATAATATAGGACATTACAATGATTAAAAAGATAAAATTCCATATACATATATCCTTAATAGCTAGACAAAAAGTAATATTTAGAAGATAAAATACCAAAATAAATATATCAAAAGTGGCTAGTGCATGGGCGGTCGACATAACAGTAAATACGATTAATAAAATAGCACAGTTGTCAGATTTCATGGGGCTCAAAGACCCGACATTGACCTGTGCGCCCTTATAGCATTTTTAAAAAAAGTGCCTGTACGAAAAATCAAATCGAGATTGTCTAAATCTAACATGTGCCGATATATTGGCTCCAGGCTAATTGGTCTCTGCCTATTAAAATATGGATAAATCAGCTGTTTGGAGTATATACAGTAATATTTGCAGACAAATATAAAGTGCCTGGTGGTTTGCTGACTCCTATCATCACACGGGCACAAAGTTTGATTGACATTTTTGTTATAGCCCAATGGGAAGCAGAGTGCAAATCTAATTGTGCCTGCTCTAAATCGTAACAGGATACTCCTTTCCCAGCGGCTCATTGGGAGGGTCAAATACAAATGGAGCGGGTGACTATACTGTTCTATGGCCAGGTAGTTACGCACAAAGGTTTTCCTGGACTCCATTACTAGCCGCTCGTTGTTATATAGTTGGTAAAGAATGTCCCGAATTTCCTTTTTTGGGACTGATACAACCAAAGTGGGATCCAGGAAAAGACTTTCTCTGTTTATGCTGCGCAAACTAGAAGTGACACCACTTAGCCATGGTATTTCGAGGCCTTTGCCGCACTGTAGACAATCCTTTATAATCTGTTGTATCAAAAGTGCTGCCTCGTTCTTCCACACTGATACCCATATTACTTAAAAATTGAGTTTCAACATATTTACTTTACGTGGTGTTAGGCATAAGACGCAGTGATGAGTGACAAGGATTAGTTCATTCTATTTTCCAGCATCGGTAGGTAAAACTGGTAAGGGATTTGAGGACAAATTGTTTTGGAAATTGATCAATGGTAACTGGCAGCAGTAACTGTGGGTGTGAGGAGGGATCCAAGCTCCTGGTTGATTTTAGTATTATGCTGAGATTTCTGGCTGAGAGACTAAGGGGAGAGTAATAATTGATATGTCATGTCATCTGGATGACCAGTATGTTTGCTTGCCAAGTTGTCCCGTTGTAGTATGACCTTCGTAACCTTTATGAGTTTGCCTCTGGTATTATGTATACTATGTTATGTTTATAAACGAATATTAGAGAAAACAGGGAGTGCTTCATGCAGCAATTCATCTTCCGTAGCTGCCTACAGAGCTGGTGCATGGGTGGCATGCTGCCCTCTTCTCGTTTAGCGTTGTTGCAGGAATCTGCTCTCTTTCTCTCACTGGATTTGCGGCAATTTTTGATTCTGGACACTGGGAAACTGCTATTCAGCTTCCAGTGCTCGGTAGATAGGTAAAAGTGGATTTGGCATATCTGACTCTTTAATTAGACCATACTTATATGGTGGAGCAAAAGGCACCAGTGGTTTAAAGGCCCGGATCATATGTAGACTACAGCATGACTTTAAACCCTTGGCTACTGGACTTCCAAGGAAAATATGAACTCCTGTGGCCAATACCTGCAGCTATCACATCTAAGGAAAGACTCTGGTAAAGAGTGTCATGGAGCCCAGCAGGCCATGTGAATAATGTTGCATGTAGCAAACATGATTTTATGAACATGGCTTATTTCTGCATGAGCCACAACGTTTCCAGGGACAAAATGTGTCTCCTTTTCGCCCACTGCCATGATTGTGATCAGGCTTTCTTTGTCCCATGCTGACCTGGATTAAATGTAAATTACTCCAGCAGGCCCCTTAGAAGAACAAAGAGGTCCAGCATCCTGGATGAGCTTTGGGAGGAAGATGGAGGGAGGCGACTGATAGGAACATCCTTTACACCTACTGTAGAACGTGAGAGAGGTGAGTAGTTCCATTTTTCTGCTAATTTTTGTACCGGTTGGGCATAAAAATACTGCCCATGCTGATACAAAAACTGGCCAGGTGGCATCTCTGTCACCGAAAGAAATCTCTGCAGGTTGGAAGCCCACCTGCAAGAGGACATACTCTTTCTTGCTCTTAGGGCATGATCAGGCTTGTGTGCTGACTAGTTTTTGATGTGAGTGGCCTTTGGTAGCGCTTATAAGTACTGTATAGAAACTTCCATTTACTTATGTGCATTTTGGCATTTGTTTTCAAAAATATATATATATTGCCTTATCCACTTTTTCATTTCGGGCTTTCTTTAATCTTTTTTCTATTGACTACTTTGGTTTGTGAATCTTACTGATTAGTTGCTTGATGTTAATGTTGTTTTGTTACTCCTTGAGCACGCTACCTGTACTTAGAGGGTAAGACTGTCAATTTCTCATTGAAAATGCATTTACCTAATAGGGTACTGGGTTGCTAACTCGATGGGGACCCCCCTCTAAACTAATAATCCAGAGTCTTTAAGTGGTGGTGCAGCTCAAGGAGGTAAATTAACACAGTAGTGCATTTTGCAAGCATCCCTTTTCACCATCATTAGTATCAGCAGAAGTGACGAAGTCCAATGGCATATTCATAGAATTTGAAACCATTGGCTCATCGTCATTGGCACTACCAGCGATGGGTGACTCCAGTGGCATATTTATAGGATCTTAAAAAATTGGCTCAGATGATTAATTTTTTACACTTTCTTCCACTTCATTCCAAAAATGCAATGTTTTTCTTACATTCTTACTTAAGGGAGGATTGACACAAGGAGCCACCCTGCTCATATGTCAGCACCTTCCATCATCTACTCTCACTGAACTCTTTAACACTTCAACAACATAATGAAGTCTGAGAAATGTGCAAACTCCTTTTGTTATTTTGCCAGATTTCTTAATCCTGGCCCAATGCCCAATTACTACTTTTGCGGTCTAAGCACCATGTTTTTCATCATAATACTTCTCATATTTTTCATGTTTACCTATCTTTCTTTGACCGTGTTTGAAGACCACTTAACCGAAGTTTCCTCTAGCCGCGGCCCATGCAGGGCACGGTGGATGGGGATTTTGACGGACGATGATGAGGGAAAATAATTATTTATTTAATTTTCCTTTGTCATCGTCCGTCGAATATCACTTATGGACTTGCCCAGTGTGCTCAGTAGTTTCCTAATTTCTGTCACAACCACAAGCTTACAATAAAACTAATAAAAACAAATACATGGTATTCAAATGACACTTAGTGGCTTATTACCAGTACAGTGGTCCATATGACCTCCATACCTGTGGTGGCGGTCTGACGACAAGAATGCTACAGGACCGTCTGCAGCATTACGATTGTGGCAATCGAACCACCATGAGCCCACCAGCACTGCTGGGATCAAGGATCCAGCTAGGCTTGTGGTCTTTTACTGGCAAGAACATGCTGGCAGTGCAGCAGCCTGTACAGCTGAGCATATTCTGAGTTGCCATTTCACCCCCCTCCATGAAAAGGGTGGTGGAATGGCAACAAAGTAGGCCCTACCAGGACCCCTGCCTGATTTTGGCCTGGTGGTGCATTTGAGGGGGCACATATAGGGCCCCCTGGATTTTCACCCCCACTTCTTGCACAGTATGGGATTTATGTAGTTTAGACCTCCAAAACCATGGCCTGCCAGATTAGGAGTTGAATCCTGATCTGGTGGTCGGTCTGACGGTGGTGGTGTGCTAGACTCATAGAAGAGCCTATCATGCAGGCTGATGCAGTTAGAGCATGACTGCACCTTTCTGCACGATGTGGCATATATGTCGGTGGTCTTAGAACCACAGGACCTAACGCCAGATCAGGATTTAACTCCTAATCTGACCCGCGGTCATTCCTCTCAAGCAACAGGAACTGAATAAGGTATCAACCTTCAAATATGCAGGAACTTACTTTAGAGGCTGCATTAACCAGAATGCCCACATTACATAACAACACACCATAAGAACAAATTTTACACAAAGACAAAAAAGGGAAAAACAAAAAGTAACACTGTTAGACAAAGCCAATATCTCTTTATATAAAGAAGAAATTGCCAGTTACACAAAAACATATTCACTCAGTATTTTTATGTCGATGATTTGATACCCAAATGTATTTCAACCAGGACCATCATCAGGATGACTATGTTAACTGAATGAATAAGAATCTCATTGTACAAAAGAATAACAAATGCAAAAATATTATTGCCTCAACATAACGAACAAACTATGGGGTCGATTATGATGGCGGACGGATTGCCCCCGCCGGCCCGGTGGGGGCAATCCGTCCGCCATCCTCCCTGAAAAGACCTCCCCCCACATTAGGATGGCTGAGGGGTCAGTGGCGGATGGGAATACCGTCCGCCGCTTTTACGCCGCAGTCGCCTTCCGACCGTGGTGGAAAAGGTCTAATATGGTGGCGGTGTTTATCAGACACCGCCAGCCATATTAGGATGGGCTTTGGGGAATGCATTTCCGTGGCGCATACGGTCTTTGCTTTGGGGGCCCGTTGTGGGCCCCCAGGGTGAAGGGGGGTGGGAGGTGCACATGGGGGGTACCTGCTTTTCAAAGTACAACATGGCAGGCACCGCACGGTGCCTGTCATGTTGTGCTTTGAAGCGCACAACATGCATTTTTAGCATTGCGGCAGATGGTGCTTTCAGCACCGCCAGCCGCAATGTTAAAAATGCAGGATGCACCCGCCACTGTGGTGGGTGCATCCTAATTCGGTGCACGGGACATCCGCCATTATGGCGGACGGTCCCATGCTACGACAGGATGGCGGACGGACAAAGTCCATCCGCCCTCCTAATCGACCCCATAGTTCTGAAATCTAAACTAAACCTATAATACGGATCATTATTATCAAGTAATTATAACAGTTGTATATTATCTCTGTCATAAAAAGATGTATTCTTTTCATGAAACATCAATTAATTTTAAAAAAACATGTAGATAAGATAATATTCTTAAGTAATGTACAATCAGTCAATCACTATCTAACAATATACTTTTCATCATTTATCATTCATTTGGTACTATAATTATCAATTTCCGGTAACAGTTGTTATACATTCGGGATAAAACAAACATGTATAAATTATAAATTAATTCTCTCTGAACATATTCTTTCAGTCAATAAATTCTCATCAATGTACATAAAAAAAAAATTAACTTTGTTTAAAAAAAAAATGTTTTATTCCCATTTCTATTTGCAGCCAATGATGTAATGAAGCAGCATTGTACCAATGGGCTATGGTGTTTGGATAAAATATTGAATAAGAAATATTCTGAAACAAAAATATTGTGTCAAGAATATCGTGATGTTCAAAAAATGTGGACAGAAATATCAAGGGCAAAAATATTGTTTTAGTCGTTGTTTTTAATAGCCTTGTAAAAAATATTGTTTCCTAAATTATCTTTGTATATAACATTGTTTTTATGGGTTTTTTATTAGGTTTTCGTTCAAAGGAATTAGTGTTGTATGCTATATAATTTCTTAAATTTTCGTTACTAATTTATTGAACTTAATTTGTAAATATAATGGATTTTTAAAGTAATAATTAGAGGCGCTTTGTATTTTTATGAGTGGGATTGTTGGGTTTATAGGGGAAAAGGGTGGGTAGAGTTTTAAAATGGGTCTGTATTAATTATTATGTAATATTTGATGTATCAGTTATAATATGAAGTTTTTTTAACTGTGATTTGTAATTTTATATCTAATATTTTTATCTTATGACAATTTTGTTTTATATTTTGAAAACATTTTTTATGTCAAATGTATTAATTTGTGTTGTGCTGTTATACTGATACTTGTATTTTCCATGTATTTCATTATTTTTATAAATATTCTTTATTCTAATAATTTAGTACAAATATAATCAAAGAAAATGCTCTAAAAGTTATTTTCCCCAAATTTTGATCGTAATTATTTGTTTACAATCTTTTTTATTATGGTGCTATTTCTAATATATTTTGGTAGAATTTTATATTCATGGTTTAAGGTTACATCTTTATTTTATGTTAGAATGTATATTATTTTGAATGATTTACATATTTAAATGTATTTTTAATTTTGTAAAATATGTATAATTTTGTAAAATAGTATTAGTTTCAATTATATATATCAGGTGTGGATTAATTATACAGTTTTATATAATATTATTCAATCATTTATAGTTTTTTTAATATTTAAAGTTTTAAATGTTATTTTTTAAATTTGATTAAAAAATATGTTTAGTTCAGTAAACTTGTTTGGAAGTGTGTTGTAAAAAAGGTAAATGAATTATAGATTTTGTTTGTGTAATGTATTTGTTTACACTACAGCACCACCACCATCTGAATCTGCTCACCTCAAGCCAACTGGAATACAACACTGTGCTCACTGTGTCACTGGAACCAAGCTGTACCTGGCTGATGAGCCCATAACTAGGGCAAAACTGATCCTGGTTTGCTTGTGTTCCAGTTCAGGGAGGACCTGGCTTATCAGTTCGGGCTGGACTGTTTCCATTGGGAGCAGGGTCAAGACTGATTTGCGTGTGGTTTGGTCCAAACTGAGGTGGCATGATGAAAAAAAGAAAAATGGACAGGAGTGGTACCCTGAGCTATTGCCAGTGGTTAGTCTTGTTGCAGACAGTCTCACATCCCTTTTTGTGTGTTTCATGTACCACCCTAAATGGCATAAGTACGTTCAAACGTGGGTCTCATGCTCACTATGTTACTGGACCAAAATATTACAGGTTGATAAACCCATAACTAGGGGGAAAGCGGTCCTAGGTTGCTTGTGTTCCGGTTCAGGAAGACCCTGGCTTGGCAGTTCGGGCTGGACACTTGAGGCACAAGGTCATTTTGTTACTCTTAGAGCATGCTACCTGGAGTTAGCGGGTAAGACTGTCAATTTCTCATTGAAAATGCATTTACCTAATAGGGTACTGGGTTGCTAACTCGATGGGGACCCCCCTCTAAACTAATAATCCAGAGTCTTTAAGTGGTGGTGCAGCTCAAGGAAGTAAATTAACACAGTAGTGCATTTTGCAAGCATCCCTTTTCACCATCATTAGTATCAGCGCCAGTGACGAAGTCCAATGGCATATTCATAGAATTTGAAACAATTAGCTCATCGTCATTGGCACTACCAGCGATGGGTGACTCCAGTGGCGTATTTATAGGATCTGAAAAAATTGGCTCAGATGATTCATTATTGACACTCTCTTCCACTTCATGCCAAACATGCAATGTTTTTTTACATTCTTACTTAAGGGAGGATTGACACGAGGAGCCACCCTGCTCATATGTCAGCACCTTCCATCATCTACTCTCACTGAACTCTTTAACACTTGAACAACATAATGAAGTCTGAGAAATGTGCAAACTCCTTTTGTTATTTTGCCAGATTTCTTAACCCTGACCCAATGCCCAATTACTTCTTTTGTGGTCTTAGCACCATGTTTTTCATCATTATACTTCTCATATTTTTCATGTTTACCTATCTTTCTTTGACCGTGTTTGAAGACCACATAACTGAAGTTTCCTCTAGCCGCGGCATATGCAGGGCGCAGTGGAGAGAGATTTTGACGGACGATGATGAAGGAAAATAATTATTTATTTAATTTTCCCTTGTCATCGTCCGTCGAATATCACTTATGGACTTGCCCGGTGTGCTTAGTAGTTTCCTAATTTCTGTCACAACCACAAGCTTACAATAAAACTAATAAAAACAAATACATGGTATTCAAATGACACTTAGTGCCTGATTACCAGTACAGTGGTCCATATGACCTCCATACCTGTGGTGGCGGTATGACGACCAGAACGCTACAGGACCGTCTGCAGCATTACGACTTTGGCAATCGAACCACCATGAGCCCACCAGCACTGCTGGGATCAAAGATCCAGCTAGGCTTGTGGTCTTTTACTGGCACGAACATGCAATAACATGCTGGCAGTGCAGCAGCCGGCACCGCCGAGCATATTCTGAGTTGCCATTTCACCGCCCTTTTGAAGGCGGTGAACCCTCCATGAAAAGGGTGGCGGAATGGCAACAAAGTGGGCCCTAACAGGACCCCTGCCTGATTTAGGCCTGGTGGTGCATGTGAGGGGGTACATATAGGGCCCCCTGGATTTGTACCCCCACTACTTGCACGGTATGGCATTTATGTAGTTTAGACCTCCAAAACCATGGCCTGCCAGATTAGGAGTTAAATCCTGATCTGGTGGTCGGTCTGACGATGGTGGTGTGCTAGACTCATAGAAGAGCCTATAATGCAGGCTGATGCAGTCAGAGCATGACTGATTCTTTCTGCACAGTGTGGCATATATGTCGGTGGTCTTAGAGCCACAGATCAGGATTTAACTCCTAATCTGACGGGCGGTCATTCCTCTCAAGAGACAGGAACTGAATAAGGTATCAACCTTCAAATATACAGGCACTTACTGTAGAGGCTGCATTAACCAGAATGCCCACATTACATAACAACACACCATAAGAGCAAATTTTACACAAAGACAAAAAAGGGAAAAACAAAAAGTATCACTGTTAGACAAAGCCAATATCTCTTTATATAAAGAAGAAACTGCCAGTTACACAAAAACATATTCACTCAGTATTTTTATGTCGATGTTTTGATACCCACATGTATTTCAACCAGGACCATCATCTGGATGACTATGTTAACTGATTGAATAAGAATCTCATTGTGCATAAGAATAACAAATGCAAAAATATTAATGCCTCAACATGATGAACAAACTATGGGGTCGATTATGATGGCGGACAGATTGCCCCCGCCGGCCCGGTGGGGGCAATCCGTTCGCCATCCTCCCTGAAAAGACCTCCCGCCACATTAAGATGGCTGGGGGGTAAGCGGTGGACGGGAAGACCGTCCGCCGCTTTTCTGCCGCGCTCGCCTTTCCGACCATGGCAGAAAAGGTCTAATATGGTGGCGGTGTCTATCAGACACCGCCAGCCATATTAGGATGGCCTTTGGGGAATGCATTTCCGTGGCGCATACGGTCTTTGCTTTGGGGGCCTGTTGCGGGCCCCCAGGGTGAAGGGGGGGGTGGGGGGTGCACATGGGGGATACCTATGGTACCCCCCTGCGTTTCAAAATACAACATGGCAGGCACCGGTTTCTGGCTATCATATCTATGCTATTTGCATATGGCCATGTCTGAACTGGGGTGGTGTGGAGTGCAAAAAAACGATGGATTTAGGCCCAGATCTCTGTACTGGGGTGAATGTATGACATTGTTCTCCATTCTGTCCATCCATTGTTGTTTTTGCATTTGTCACCCCGAGTGGGATGGGTATGCTCAGACGTGAGTCCCATGCTCTCCACACCACTGGAGTCAAGCTATCCTGGCTGAAGACGGCTGATAGCCAGAAACCGGTCCTACAATGCTTGATTCGGGTCCAGGAAAGACATGGCTTGGTAGTTCGGGCTGGACTGTTCCCATGAGGCACAGGGTCAAGGCTGATTTGCATATGGCCATGTCTGAACTGGGGTGGTGTGGAGTGCAAAAAAACGATGGATTTAGGCCCAGATCTCTGTACTGGGGTGAATGTATAACATTGTTCTGCATTCTGTCCATCAATTGTTGTTTTTGCATTTGTCACCCCTAGTGGGATGGGTATGCTCAGACGTGAGTACCATGCTCTCCACACCACTGGAGTCAAGCTATCCTGGCTGAAGATGGCTGATACCCAGAAACCGGTCCTACGATGCTTGATTCGGGTCCAGGAAAGACATGGCTTGGTAGTTCGGGCTGGACTGTTCCCATGAGGCACAGGGTCAAGGCTAATTTGCATATGGCCATGTCTGAACTGGGGTGGTGTGGAGTGCAAAAAAACGATGGATTTAGGCCCAGATCTCTGTACTGGGGTGAATGTATGACATTGTTCTGCATTCTGTCCATCAATTGTTGTTTTTGCATTTGTCACCCCGAGTGGGATGGGTATGCTCAGACGTGAGTCCCATGCTCTCCACACCACTGGAGTCAGGCTATCCTGGCTGAAGACGGCTGAGAGCCAGAAACCGGTCCTAGGATGCTTAATTCCGGTCCAGGAAAGACATGGCTTGGCAGTTCGGGCTGGACTGTTCCCATGAGGCACAGGGTCAAGGCTGATTTGCATATGGCCATGTCTGAACTGGGGTGGTGTGGAGTGCAAAAAAACGATGGATTTAGGCCCAGATCTCTGTACTGGGGTGAATGTATGACATTGTTCTGCATTCTGTTCATCAATTGTTGTTTTTGCATTTGTCACCCCTAGTGGGATGGGTATGCTCAGACGTGAGTACCATGCTCTCCACACCACTGGAGTCAAGCTATCCTGGCTGAAGATGGCTGATACCCAGAAACCGGTCCTACGATGCTTGATTCGGGTCCAGGAAAGACATGGCTTGGTAGTTCGGGCTGGACTGTTCCCATGAGGCACAGGGTCAAGGCTGATTTGCATATGGCCATGTCTGAACTGGGGTGGTGTGGAGTGCAAAAAAACGATGGATTTAGGCCCAGATCTCTGTACTGGGGTGAATGTATGACATTGTTCTGTATTCTGTCCATCAATTGTTGTTTTTGCATTTGTCACCCCGAGTGGGATGGGTATGCTCAGACGTGAGTCCCATGCTCTCCACACCACTGGAGTCAGGCTATCCTGGCTGAAGATGGCTGAGAGCCAGAAACCGGTCCTAGGATGCTTAATTCCGGTCCAGGAAAGACATGGCTTGGCAGTTCGGGCTGGACTGTTCCCATGAGGCACAGGGTCAAGGCTGACTTGCATATGGCCATGTCTGAACTGGGGTGGTGTGGAGTGCAAAAAAACGATGGAATCATGCCCAGATATCTGTACTGGGGTGAATGTATGACATTGTTCTGCATTCTGTCCATCAATTGTTGTTTTTGCATTTTTCACCCCGAGTGGGATGGGTATGCTCAGACGTGAGTCCCATGCTCTCCACACCAATGGAGTCAAGCTATCCTGGCTGAAGACGGCTGATAGCCAGAAACCGGTCCTAGGATGCTTGATTCCGGTCCAGGAAAGACATGGCTTGGCAGTTCGGGCTGGACTGTTCCCATGAGGCACAGGGTCAAGGCTGATTTGCATATGGCCATGTCTGAACTGGGGTGGTGAGGAGTGCAAAAAAATGATGGATTTAGGCCCAGATCTCTGTACTGGGGTGAATGTATGACATTGTTCTGCATTCTGTCCATCAATGTTTGTTTTTGCATTTGTTACCCCGAGTGGGATGGGTATGCTCAGACGTGAGTCCCATGCTCTCCACACCACTGGAGTCAAGCTATCCTGGCTGAAGACGGCTGATAGCCAGAAACCGTTCCTAGGATGCTTGATTCTGGTCCAGGAAAGACATGGCTTGGCAGTTCGGGCTGGACTGTTCCCATGAGGCACAGGGTCAAGGCTGATTTGCATAGGGCCATGTCTGAACTGGGGTGGTGTGGAGTGCAAAAAAACGATGGAATCATGCCCAGATATCTGTACTGGGGTGAATGTATGACATTGTTCTGCATTCTGTCCATCAATTGTTGTTTTTGCATTTGTCACCCCGAGTGGGATGGGTATGCTCAGACGTGAGTCCCATGCTCTCCACACCACTGGAGTCAAGCTATCCTGGCTGAAGTAGGCTGATAGCCAGAAACCGGTCCTAGGATGCTTGATTCCGGTCCAGGAAAGACATGGCTTGGCAGTTCGGGCTGGACTGTTCCCATGAGGCACAGGGTCATGGCTGATTTGCATATGGCCATGTCTGAACTGGGGCGGGGTGGAATGCAAAAAATCGATGGATTTAGTCCCAGATCTCTGTACTGGGGTGAATGTATGACATTGTTCTGCATTCTGTCCATCAATTGTTGTTTTTGCATTTCCCTTC
The DNA here is from genome assembly GCF_964263255.1 of Lissotriton vulgaris. Taxonomy (NCBI): domain Eukaryota; kingdom Metazoa; phylum Chordata; class Amphibia; order Caudata; family Salamandridae; genus Lissotriton; species Lissotriton vulgaris. The sequence goes on from NC_141693.1 coordinate 1,576,309,749, forward strand.
CTCTCTAGCCACACTTACATAACATGCAGGATCTCTCAAGTCTTCCATTAACAAATGTATCTCCTGAAGTAACCTCTCCCTTTGCTGCTAAACATATTTCACCAACAACATGAGCATGCCCATTGATCAGTTTCCTGAATTTACTGCCCATTCCTCTAGTAATTCTGGATCAGGGTTCTCATATGTTGGGACCATAAAGATACCTACTCCATATGGTATCCTGGTGCAGTTATGTATTTGTTGTTAGGGGAGATCACCTCCCACCATTTATTCAACTCTTTCTTTGACAAACGTTCAAGTTTCCTTTATTTTTGTTTCAAAGTTAAATTCACTGTCCCAGGACCAGTCTCGGATAATTTATTACCCAAAACTGTCAGTACCCAAAAACGTTGGTCAGCAGCCAACTTGCACTTGCCGTCTTTTTCTGCTGCCATTGTCCTACTATATTTATCTCTGTTCAGCACTTGACTTGCAAAACAGAACCTTTGACCCACTCCATCCCCATTCTCCAATCCGTAAAATATTCTAGTAAGATGTGGGATGGCCACAGGGATATAATCAGGGCCACTAGAATTATGCGATTGCGCCACATGATTATAAATTTGCCACATTTGGCACGTAATCCATCATCTGCTTTTTTAACAAAAAATATTTTGTTTCTTGCTCAAACGTGTCAAAAGTTACTAAGAATGCAGCAACATGTGTTGCCATGCAGCGGAAGGTCTTTTGTAAAGGTTGACTGGTCACCTTTCAGGCACTTATTGTTATATTTGTGTATTAAACTGGCCCTAACGAGGTGCACCCAATGCCTAGACTGTGTAAAAAGTATAAAATAATGAAGTAATGCTATCAGAAAATGTGCCACATTACATCACATAATTTTCCCTTTCCTGCTGCATGATTTACTCAACCGTGCTGCATAGTTTGACACTACCCTGCTACATAATTCCGGTGGCCCTGGATATAATCACAGTGTATGCACAAGATCATCCCCTCAGAGAAAACCCTGTTGGCCCTCGCATTATTTGTGCTTGGCATAGGCATGAGGAACCCCCGTACCGTACCCAGAAGATTGTTGTCATATTTAAACTGCAGAAAACTCACACGCACTCCGAATCCATTATGCTGTAATGAAGTAATGAGCAAACCCAACACGTTTAGGCCACTGCTAACAGTTAATATAAAAAATAAACCCAAAACTATTTATTATTTTTATAGTACTACTATTTATTTTAAACCATACCTATTTATATTTTCATAACACATTTATTGACATTATTTTCAAATTTTATACAATTATTACATATTTTTAAACAATTTGGAAACTTTTTTTAGTTAAAGGTCCATTGCTTCCTATTGAGAGATAGTCTTTCTTTCTTTTCATGTAGTGGCCATTTTTTGACTGCTAAGTGTACTGTTGTAGTCCTGTCGGTTTTGTTGGATTTGCTGAGAGCGAGTAGCTGTTACCTGCTGCTGATCGTTGAATAAGGTAAGATCTTTTCTAAGTTCTTTAGATGGTTTTAGGGTTATGAGGGTTGTAGGTTAATGTGAGTTATAGTATTAGTTTTTATTTGAGGGTATGTTATTCATAGTTTGTGTTCTGCTGTTTAGTAGTGTTGGCCTAATTAAAGTTTGGTAGATGTCAAATGTATTTTAGATATTGTCATGTTATAAATAATGTTTATTATATTTGTATTGTAATGTTTATATTGTATTTGTGATTGGGTATTTTATGTTTTTCTGCAAGTTTACAGATCAGAAGCCATCCCATGGACCCGTGGTGTTTGTGTTTTTTTAAAAAGGGAAAATAATTAGGTATCTAGTTAGCCAATATTTTTATTTGTAAAGTCCTTTAATTTCTTGGGGTTTCCTGGAGAAGTTAGTTTTTTTAAATTTCTTTAATGGATATATCTTGAACTTTTTGCATTAATTTTTGGCTTTTTTGTTACTTAGTCCTTTTTGGGGGATTATAATTTGATATCATGGATATGGGTCGAGATCTACAGCTACAGAACTGTACATTTTATTTAATTCTTTATTTGTGGGTGGGAATATTATATTGTATTATCTATGTGTATTTGCTCTGACTACAATATGATATTTTACATTTCTATATGTTCAATTGACTTGGTTCCTTTTTGTGTTCATTTCTAATGTTGTGTTTTGTGATTGTAGATGTGATGATTTTTTAATTAAATATTGAACATAATATTTCTATGTTTTAATCTTCTTTTCTATGTTATTTGAATGTTTTTTGACTGATATATAAAAATGCATTGTTTAATATTTACTTAAACATCTTTAAGGTCAGGTAGTGTGAGCCTTTGTTGCAGTTTGGTGGTTATTGCATGGGTAGCTCAATGTTTTATCAAATGGAGTTTGCTTTTGATTCTAAGTTATGTACTCCTTTGTTGTTTATAAAGATCCTGAATTTAAATTGAGCATATTGTACATTCTACTGGTTTGTTTACTTATTTTAGTTTTAATTTGGGTTACTGATCGTTTGATTTTAAGTTGTTGGTAGCTTTGTTCTTTGTATACAGCTTCTATAAATTTGTAGAATGTAGATTGGGTTCTGCCTAGTGCTGCTTGGAAGGGATTGTGCCATCCTTTCACTGCGTTGTTGGGTTCCGCGTCTTGAGCCATGGTAGTGTCATAGACATTCCATTATAGTATTTGGAATTTGGGTTGGCGTCTATGTCCCGGGCGATGCTGTGTGCCAAACCAAATGTCTTCAAAGTAGTAGGAACTTATTTTGTGGTTTGTTTTGATGGTTAGACTACTGCAGTTTTTTTTTTATTTCAAAGGCAAATTGGCTGTTTGTCGCATATTATACACTTAGGGCAGACTTTTGGAGATGTCTCCAAATGCTTTCAAAAAAATGGTGGTAACAGCCTTTAATACCTGTGTCTGGGTACAGTTTAAGTATTGTTTGTATCATGGTATTGTTGTTTGTTCAAATTAAATTGTTATTTCATGCGGGGAGTAGTTGTTTGTTTTAATTTTAATGTGGGTTGTTGGGTTATAGTAAGTGCTCCTTTGTTTACTAGGTATCAAGGTTTAAATGAGGGGTATATTAGTGTTTTGATATTCATTATATATAGTATATATCTGAATTATTGGTTTACTGCACATTTTAAATTTTCCGTCCATCATCCCTGTTTGACATTGGCTTAGTCTGCGTGATTTATCTGCTGCAGTAAATATAATAATGCATTTGTCATTTTTAGGTTGTCATGTAGGTGGAAGGGTTCATTATTATGTATGGTGGTTAGTGTTCAGGTATTTGGATGTCTTCGTATCTTCATGGGGCAGCAGGAATGTCACTGTTGTCTTTCTTAGTTTATGCTATTAAGCTTTTAAAGTGTGTATAGCTGATAGCTGACCTGTGATGTGTTCAGATACTTTAGGGAGTATATGTTTTTGAATTGTACTAGCGGGATGTGGGTAACTAGTGCTTGACTCATTTAAATCTTGAAGTGATTGCCTTATTTCAATTTTAGTGACATATAGGCATGGTTGTGTTCCCTCATGTTAATAACAACAATATTTATTTTTCATACCAGCCTTCCCATAATATGCATTAGAGTTGCATTTTGTACATTTTCAATTAACATTTTCGCTGCTTGTGCTTTCTTGTCTTCAAGTGTGCCCATGCTTGCCTTTCTGTGAGGTGATATATCTTGTTCTTTCTGTCATTGTGCCTGAATATATTTCAATAATGCAGGTACATAAATTGTTATAATTTTACTTTTGCTCTGCACATGTACATAACATACTTCAATTGTTTTGCATTTTATACTTACATTTATGTTGTGTGTTATCATTTTAGTTCTTTGTTTCAGTTTTCTGCTGATGGTGTTCTAATCTGGTTTGAAAGGTGGTTCATTTGTTGGGGGAAAAGTTGTATTAGTTAAATTTGAAATGTTTGTTTGTGGGTAGTTTGTAGGGTTTGAGGGATTTTAGTTTAGTACTTTTTAAGTTTAGCTGATATTTAGAAATGGTTTGATTTCACTTACTTTGTTATGTGCCATTCTTTCAGATGTTTCGTTGCTGAATTTTATTGGTGGGTCTGTAGGTTGCATATGGCTGTACCTTTTCTGTAGTACCTAAAGTTTGGTAGATAAATACAAATTAGATAGATAGTTGTATTTTTATGTTTTTTTAATGTTATTTTATACTATGTTAAAATAAATGATTTATTTACTTGTGAGAGTAGTTTTTCTTTTTTGGTTTTCTGTTGGTAATCCAGAGTGTTGGTGTCCGACCAACATCGTAGCAGGAATGGAACAACCTGACAAGGAGTCAGAGGTCCCACCTGCCGAATTACAATGTGACTGCCAGCACGGCAGTCGGAAACATGCCGTCCACCCGCCGAATTACAATGTGACTGCCAGCACGGCAGTCGGAAACATGCCGTTTACAACTGTGGTTTGTGCTGCCAGCAATAGAAGGGATGTAGCACAAGCCGCAATAGTAAAGGATATGTTTGCAAACATCTATGCACCTTGTGTCAGGCACTCTATAGTGCCTGGCACAAGGTGCATGGATGTTTGGGGGTGCACCACATGTGCCCCCATGACCCTATAGCAGAAGTCCCCAGGTGATGGGGCCCTTCTAGGGGACCCCACAGTCACTTTCCGACAGCCTTGTCATGGTGGTCTGAGCGCTGTGGGAAACTGAGATGTCAGATGGACCGCCACCGATGGCCTGTCATGTGGCGGTCTGTCCAACATTGTAATCGGGCCATATGTTTTTCTGGTGTGGTACGTGTTGAAAGTTTCTGCTCCTTTTATATGGTATTTTTTATTCATTACCTATTTTATTTGTTAGTGTGCTTTACATTTGTTTTTATTGGCTATTGTGTTCGTTCAATTTGAATTTTGTTTACCAGTTATTACTTTTTATGGTAGATGCTAATTAGTGTTTCTGTTTTAATGTGAAATATAGGTTTCCTTTTTTGTTTTATTATGGATGTATTTTTATGTTTACATTTTTATTTATTGATGTTTATTCTTTAAATTACATCAGTGTTGAATCTTTTTTGTTTCCTAATTATTTGATGTTTCGAAATATATTTACATTTTATGTGTTTAAAGATAATGTTATTGTTAGAAAATTTTAAGAATGTAACTAGACAATTAATTTTTTCATGTAGAATGCAATTTTATTTGTTGTTTTCATTTAAAAAGAGTTATATTATTTTGTAATATTAGGCTTATTTTTTGCCGCAATAGTGTCGTCGATATTGAGTATTTCAATATTTTTAACAGTTTTTATATGTATTTATTGGTGACAATTGGTGATATTTGTGGTTGCAATGCTATCAGAAATTGATATTTTTAATGATGCTATCTTGGTCATCAATGTTTGTGTTGTTGTTAATTAATTATAGGAAGGCAATATTTTTGTAAACAATATTTTACTCTGATATTTTTGTGATTTGATATTCTTTTCAATGATATTATGTCACTGAGCCATTGGCTACAAACGGTAAGAATAAAAAAAAAAACTATTCACAGTGAACATAATATCCCACACAGATAATTCAAAAAGGTACTGAAAAAATAAAATGCCATCTTGTGTGGCATGTCCTGGCAGTAGTTAAGTGCAAAATAATGGTCCCAACTCTGGGGCCTGTTAAGGTGTCGGTCGTAAGGCATCCAAACTCAGGTCGGAGGCCTTATGACCAACGTTGTCGGTTTCAATTTCGACTGACTGATTTTGATTCAGCCAGTCGGAATTGAAACTGGCCGGTCATTCCGATTGACTTCCAATGTGCTCATGGAGCCCGTCGACCAATCAGACCCGGCCCATAATCCAACTGTATGGTGTTTTACGCCGTCCAGATCATGATGTACGGTTTCCTGCAGGGTTTCCTGTACACCCTGTTGGAAAGCATGTTTGGGGTGCCCTAGTAAGGCCTCCTTTCCCTTGTGACCTCTGGTTGGGGGCCAAGGGGGCACCTATGTTTCCCCCTGTTGATCCCTGCACCCTGTGACACATGAGGTGCCTGCCACGTGGTGCAGCAATTAACACCACCTCCCATTTCCCTATCGGAGCATGTACTACGGCTGGCTGTAACACATGATACCATAGAGAAATGTTGGAATGCGACCGAACAATGTTTTACTCTGATATTTTTGTGATAACAATGTTCGGTCGCATCCTAATCAGGCGGTCTGGACTGCCAACCGGAGGTCTGTTAGTCCCGTTTTCGAGACGGTATCGGGTGGACGCAAGTCTGTCCGTTATCGTAATAGGTCGCCTAATATTTAACTTTATTGGTGTCTGGAGTTGACCACATGATCCAAACAAACTAGAGCAGCAACCCTCACTTATGTATCTTTTAAAAGTGCAGTATATTTTCATTACTTTGAATTGGATCATAATATACATAATGACCATACAGGACTGAACTGCCAAAATAATTTGTTCAGATTAAACTGCTTCAATTTTTTGTCCGCTGTAGGTGATTAAAAAACTAAAGATGATGATTAAAAAAAACTACGCTTAAAGAAAAATCAGTAAAACATGTTTAACTCAGAAATTAATAATGCAATGAGACCTTAATCGGGAATATTTAATGAAGTTGTGTAGTCATGTTTTATTGTGGTGCTCTATCCTAATTGATGTTTACTTTATAAACTTACTTTATAAACTTTATTCTGGCTATCATCCATAACAGCACATAAGATAAAACATGCATTAAAACAATTATAAAAATGATATAAATTCTACTAAATTGTGTACAATAATATGGAGAATGAAACAACCTATCACTACTTGCTAGAGCATTATAGTTTATGCAATATATCGGGAAGTACCTGGTACCTCTCTGACTGGAATTATTCATTAGCATGGTTGTATTTCCATCTATCCTAGAGCTAGGTGTACTTAATCTTCTGCACAATAGAATAGGTTGTTCACCCACATAAGTATTTTAAAAATAAATATGAAACACTGAAGAGGTCTTATGTTATAAAATGAGTAATAGTCATCCTGTTCTCCAGTGATTGTGCCAATTGTGGAATTACTGTTCATCACTGTACAAGTTTACATTAGAGGTGTTCAGCTTATACTTTATTCTCCACACACCCATCAGAAAGTGAAAGAGTGCAAAGATTGACAGCCTGCATTTATCATATCTTAGAATTCTGAGTGTTTCCTTGTGTTCCCCAGCCCCCAAATTCTGACAAAACGGGATTATCCAACACTTCCTTTGAGACACATAGGTTGAGCAAATGAAAATAATTTGGTTAATGATTTCTTTATGTTCCCCACAGGCCGGGATTGCGTTCATTAGTCCGAGGTGTGCGCTCCCGCTTATAAGTAAAGGTCCAGAGAGATAAGGTTCCATACTGGAACTGCAGGGAGAGCCGCCTCGCTAGAGGGGGTTCTATTTCGTCCTAAGTAATCCTCCTGCTTGACTGTGAGAAAAGCATTTGTTAGGGATCCGTTACTTGACTGGCATTGCATGCGAGTTTCTATGTATTGCCAGTATGGAGTTTTTATAAGTGATTTGAAAATGGCCTCAGTCTGGACCAGGGCGTTCTAAAGGCTATCATGTCCAATGTCTGTGAGTATGCCCTTTACATGCTTTAGCCATGAATTCTGCGGGATCCGGCTTGGGAGAGAATTTTCTCTAACACCTGTTGAGAATAAGATAGATATGGGGTGACCCAAATCCTCCTCCTTGATGTTTAATAATTCATAAAATATTGTAAAAGTGAACTAAAGTAATTTGAATATTTTTCCATATACTTTGCCTATAGTCCCTTTTAACAACCTGTAGTCTTTGCAGAAGAATTTGGGTCTGTTTCCCCTGGAAAACACCTTGCGCTGTTCTAATAAAGATAACTTTCATACAGTAGTATCTTTTTTATGTAACTCATTTTATGTAGCCTGTTATAATAATTGTAGAATTCCTTCTTGATGGTAATATTAACATTTTTACTCATTATTAGCCTCTACTCTACATAAAAACGATGTGCTGAAAGCTGAAGAGGAGATCCAGCGACATTAAACATCTCCAGAAGAAGGCCCCATCTTTTTGATACGAGAGAAGAGAGGATACTGGACTTTCACCGACTATGGATTATAAGCAGATTTTAGGTAATTAAAAATTTCAATAAATTATTAGTATCTGCCTCACTTTTTTAATGTTCTTATTCACAACATAGGAGGCGGTATCTATAAAAAGCGTATCCATTGATGTGCATGCAATAATATACAAAATTGGCAGGTAGATAAGGGCAAAATGGTTTTACATACTCATTTAGGATTCAAAGGTACTTATTAATTAAACGTTTAAATAATGGATGAGATCTTCTTGTTGAGCAAACCCAACTTCAATTTGTTCATATGCTTTTGTGATGACTTTTTGAATTACGTGAATGTTTATGTAAAAACGTGTTTTGAGTCTTTTTTCTTAGGTTTCACCTGTGACAGCACGTGTGCTCCATGCGCTCTCGCTTGCGAGAGAAATTGTACACAACAAGGTGCTTGGAGCCCACCCCCTGCTTAACATTAGCTGGCTTCATTGTCCCTCTTATTGGCTGCCCTCCAATTGGCCTGTGCTTGCTGGCTTCATTTCTTCTTCTTTTGGCATGGACCAAGTACTGATTGCTTCAGCTAGAATACTGTCCTTCCACCGATCATGATGGGATCGAGCTACTAATAAAAACATTTCTTCTTCCTTGTTGTCCTCGAAAGAACCTCTTGCAATTTGTAGCTATATTTATTGTGACATGCACTTAAAAGGAGCCCTTTTATCCTGAAATGAATGTTAAAAGATGTTTTGTGTTTTTACTGTGACAACTTCCAAAGGATTTGTTGACAAATGTCAGGTTTTTTTCCACACATGGGGAGATTAACTTATTTGCTCAGAACGTGCTAAGACCTACAAAGCATTGGCAACACCAATAAACCTCACCTTTCAGATTATTGGCTCTGCCATTGCTTTTTGTTCATTGCTAACCTTCGCAATGATTCGTAGCCATTCTTTATAGCAGCATGGATGCTATGTAGCTTGCCTAAAAATAATGATAAAAAAGGGCTATGATGCATCCAGCGCTAATGCACTTAAACATGAGCATTTGCCTTAGGTGTTTCACGGCACTTTTTAAAATTAATTTAAGCACAACGCAAAGCATCTGCACTGCAGTACAGCATGGCTACCAAACATTACCAAAGCCAACAGCTCTCACAGGCGAGACCTATTGGCTTTGCCATCACTTGTTGTAACTTGCAGTAGGTCCAATTCCTAGTTGTCTTCGCTCCGTCTTTGTCTACTTACAGAAATGTTTAGGTATCACACAGCTTTATGTATGCCTCAACCGGCCTACAACGTGAACAGCGTGAATTAACTTATTTTGATTAGATCTAACTCAAGCAGATCTAACTTTTTATATTGTGGAAAACATGAATATTCAAAGTTGGTTTTCCCAGAGATATTTGGTTAAATTTTGGGAGTACCGAGCACATAACACATTTATTCATCAGAGATCTTCTGACTGTGTTTTCACATGCTAGTTTTTATTAAGTTACTGTGTAGTGGCTTTGTAGTGTGCAGACAAAAATCCTTTCAATCAATTTGTGTCTCCTCAACAGGTCCAGCACCACTTTCGATCCGCCTAGATTTTGGCTGACGGATTATGTGCAGATAAGAAATGGTATTTACATCTGGTGGTAAGCAGATAATTCTTATCACCCTGTGACACATAAGATGGCTAATTAATTCCACTGTTCACTCACCGCCACAGGCAGAGATTAAAAGCAAATACAGCTATCTTGGAATACGAATTCCGGATCATTGTTCATTCTCTTACATGTTTTTCGTTGTCTGCTTGCAATAATGAATTATGAGAAACATACTGTCCTCTTCTGCCCCTTCCCTGTAGCCCTTCTTTCTCACCCACTTGCTTTTTCTCCCTGCCTCTGCTTCTCTTCTCTCCTGCATTCCTCTTTCCCAATTCTTACTGTTGTTCTTTCCCCCTTTTCTCCCTTGCCTTTGTGTACTTACATTGATTGCATAAAAAGTAGAGAGGTTTTTTTTCTGTGTCGTATGCACTTTTATAGCATGAACATAACAGAGCAATGGAGTGCTGTGCATTGCATGCAAGCACGGGGAATGGAGAGATTAAAGAAGATTATGTATGTGGCTGGAGGAAGGAAAGGGAGTTTTTAATCGACTAGAGAACCAGGAGATGGCGGTCCATATCAGAGGAATAGGTGCCATTTGAACAGATCTGTCATCAGATCTTTTCCAAACAGTAGGAGTAATGGGGCAAGCCTGATGCTCAGCAGCATATTGTCCTATTTTCTGGGAGCATGCATGGCTTGTTGCCATGTTTTAGCTTTTGATATGCTGGCTTCTTGAGATGGATTGACCCTCACAGATGTTCCATTTTCCTCACATGGTGGGTGGCTGTGCTGTCATTTTTCTTTTATTTTCAGTACAGTACCACCAGCGTTTCCCTGGGGGTCCGAATTATGAAAGAAAATCAGACCGCCCGCTCTAAATAAGATTTCCTACAGTGTAGCCAACGGGAACACTGCTGCTACAAACACGATGGTCCGCCCGACTCACAGTACAGCTGGTGGACCGTTAGTTTGGAAGACAGGATACTCCCCAAGTTTGTGGTGGGGTACCCTGCCAAACTCTAAATCTGCTCCACAGTTTTACACCACAAAACCTTATTTCTTACCCACTCTCACCGCTAACCTTCCTACAGATGTGAAAAAAATATTTTCCTCGTGTGTAACAACAAGTTGTCTGGGTAATGCAGACTTGATGTGACAGCATGAATAGCTAAATCTTTCAGACTGGGTTGTAGGTATTTGAGTGCCTTGACTTTCTTGAGGAGGCTTCGATGTTTCAGATGCTGCTGTTTGACGCCAGAGTCAAATCTGGGTGGGTCATCACAGCCGTCCAGACTGGAGAGGAGCAAGGCTTGCACAGTGGCTCAGGAATCTACTTCGATAAGGCAGGGTTTGACCTTACTCAGGAGGAAGTTTGGTGGGTGGTGCCTGTGTTTTCCTTGCAATGTGACATTTTGAAAAGTTGGTTCAAGTCATTGTTAAAACCAATGCATTTTGCGTTTGGACTAAGCCAGATGGATGATCCATTCGGCTGACTAATATTTAGCCTGAACATTAGTTTGTTTTTTGAGATTGGTGATAAGGAAGTATTCTTTCTTGGTAGAGAGTACTTTTTGACCTCTGGACAGGGAGTTCCTGAACTGTCTGACTTTGTGGCAATTTTGATGGTCACCTGCGTGTTATCGGCCTTCTAGAGAATCTTTATCTCCTGGTTGTTAAGTAGGACTCCAGGGGGGTGTATGTTCCAAATTAAGTTGACTTTGGAGCAATTGAGTCCTGAGAGACTTGACATGTCATAGGTTGTGCAGAGTTCATCTGGATACCATGTGAATAACCACATAGAGAACAAACAGAGAATATGCAAACGCTTCTAAAACCTGTGCTGCTCACCTGTGCCAGGGCCGGTTTTGGTTCCCAGTCTGGCTCTGGTTCCGTGCCAAGAGGCGCAAAAATTACCAGGCACCCTCGGTGGAGTGGGGGGCGGTTCTAAAACCTGTGTTGCTCACCTGTCAAGCCCGTAGCTGCTCACCTGTCAAAGCCCGTAGCTGTTGGGGGCATTTCCTTCAGGCCGCTATCTTTGCCTGTTGCTCTCGGTGCCTGCATCATTCCAGCCGGTCTCCCCCTGCCGCCGCAGCTCCTTCAGACCAGAGCGAGGCCGCAGTCAGGGAGGGGACCACAAGTGCTGAGAGTCTTTGCGGCCGGAAGCCGCCTACCAGGGTTCCGCGCCAGGAGGCGCATAAATTACCGGGCACCCTCCGCGTCGCGGGACCGCGCGCGGGACTAGCCGGGCTAAGCCCGGGACAAGGGCGGGACCATCTGTTGCCATCAGGGGCCAGAGGGGGCCGGGACCCTTTTAACATCTACCCCTTACCAAGGTACTGTTATCAATTGTTCTATCCACCGTACTAACATGGGGAGAAAGAAAACTGTTGACTGTAAATACAATGGAGGGGGAGGAGGAACACTGGACTCCTACTTGGTAAAAGTAACCAGTATGGTGAATGAGGAAATTGAAAGGACCGAACGAAGGCTTTCATTGGACCTAGGTCGTACAATTACAGCAATGATACATGATATCCCAGTAATCCAGACTGAATCCCCAGGTATACTCCGGGACCTATTAGATCATGTTGATTCACCATCTGTCTCAAAAAGCAGCCACGTTCAGTCCCCAAATGACTCTCCTGTGGGGTTGGTACAAGATGTTACATCCTGCACTTCCTCGCCACCTACACCGGTCGCAAGACGATGCAGTAGGGCCGGTGGGTTGGTACCACCTGGAAAGACCAAACAGAAGGGGATAAGGCATGTTAAAGCTAGATCAAAATTATCTAAACCCCCACCCTCTATTCCTCAACCCTCACTAGAGGATTTGTCCAACACCATATGGGTAAAACTCAAAGACAAGTTATATTTTATCATAACCCCTATTATGTCACGGTTGTCAAAAATTGAAGATAGGATGGCAGCCTTAGAGCAAAGAGGAGGTTTGGTAGTACAGCCTACTGTCCCTCTAGCAGGATTAGTACCACAACAGTTAAAGGGCAGATAGATGCACCCCCTCCCCCAAAGCATAACATAGATAAGGAGGGAATAGGATTTAGTAACCAAGATCCCGTGAGCATAAGTGCTGTAAATAACACAAGAGAACCTACAACCCAGGATAAAGAGCCCTTAGATACCACCCCTGTAATCACCGGTGGAGATCCCATCACAAATGTGCATGATGCCCCCCCCTCCTATGAGAGAGAGTCATTTCAATTTATCCAAGAAGCATTACATCTAGTACTTGTCTTGGCTAATGCTCCCCACCTAGGATGTGACCAAGTAGTAACCACAGACTCTTTAATTGGCAAGGCCCTATATTGGTTGTCTAATAACATGAGGATCTCCCCTAGGGGCAAACAGCAACTGGCAGGGGAAATCTTAATGGCTAAACGGGCACCATGGCTTGGCGATCGCCGGGAAAAATATAGGGGAGATTGCATTGCGGTAAATTTTTCGAGCCCCCAGGTTTTGATAGATGTATTGGCTAACCTACTTCTCCCACACCTAAGGAACTCATTAGTCATTCCATTAACATTAGAGTTCTTCTACGACCGGAGGTGGTGGGCTACAAATTCAAAAAGTTCTAGGCCAAGCCACCCCCACCCAATAAGGAGGATTGAGAGAGCTAACCCATTAAAGCTGGGTGGTATCTATCTGGGAAATTGGTATGGGGCTTTGACGGATCTGGAGGAATGCGATTGACTGTTTTGGGATCATACCCATTGCCAGGGAGGAACAACTCTTCATAGTAGATTGTACGATCCATGGGATCAGGGCAAGGTAGCCATTAGCAAAGAGCAGCAATCATTGACAAAATGACCGGCATCACCAGAAGCGACCGAAGGGTCAACCCACGTCGTACTTGCCAGCCTGTCATAAGCTTGAACTTAATCAGGGAGAGCGACTCCTGTATCACAGATAGAGACACAACGGAGTCCACCTGCCTCAGACCCTTAGAGCAAGTAATTGAGGAAGAGGGGGGCGTTTCAGAAGAGGAGTGTTCTTTAACCTTAACTATCATGCCTCAGAATGAGGAAGGGTTGTCTCTGCTTAAATGGAACGTAGCGGGAATTGGAAATAAGATATCCTCTCCCGAATGGGGCAAGGTAATAGACAACCATGATATTGTCCTTTTCCAGGAAACGTGGTCAATCATTCCTATCTTCCGTTTCGGGTTCCTTAACTTTTACATCCCAGCCACAAAAAAATCTAAAGGCAGGCCAACTGGTGGGCTTATCATTTGGGTGAGATGTAAAGTGCATCAGCTCACATCCCCATCGCATGACATCATGACACTCATTTTGAATTGCCCAAATGGTTTTAGGGTGGCCATCTCAAATGTTTATGCTAGGGGTCAAGAAGAAGGTCGAAAATCCGAAGTAACAGACGTTCTCGATTCCCACCTTGAAGCCTTGCCGGAGCAACTAATATCTATAGCGGGTGGTGATTTTAACACAACTTTTGAACCACTTGGTCAAGAAGACCAGTCCCTCACTGCAGATGAGGATAGCAGACGAGGAATCCCACAATTGCAGGGTCCCACTGTGAAGAAATGGGCAGCTGCAGCAATACAATTAAAGGCTATGTGCCTAGGAAGAGGGCTTGGAGCAGCCAACGGAAGAACTCCTTCTGATCGCCAAAGAGCATCCACCTTCGATAATGGAAGGCATAGTAGCTAAATCGATTACTTGTTAGTGGATATGAGAGCATGGCACTATCTGGTAGATATGGTTGTTAAACCTAGGCCGGAGAGCGACCATAATCCTCTTTGTTCAACCTTTCAGGTTTATGAGAGGGTCAGAGAGGATACCCCAAGAGGGGGAATAGAGACATTAGATATAGTCTCCTCAAATAACATGCGCCATATTAAATGGGGTAAATTCATTGAGAATACTATGAAATTAGAGGCACTTAAATCTAAGGTGGTCAGTGAGCTAGCCCTCTTGACACCACAAACCTGCAGCTTGGATTTCCCAAAAATAATGCTAGAGGCACACATAAAACTTTTTTCTAGCCTTAAAGCCTTTTTTAGTAAAACTACCAAACTGGTCAAGGGAGGGAAAAGGTTATATATGGTCAGATGGTATAACGAGGCATGTAAGCTAGCCCGCAGAAATTTGAGTGTAGAACTTAGGTCAAAAAACCCCTGCAAAGTGAGAGAGGCAAGGGATCTATACAGACGTACACAAAGCGCAGCGAAAAGACAATGGGACGAAGACAGATGGCGGGATCTGAAGTTAGCATGCTCTGCAAAAGATTCCAAGCGTTTTTGGGATATTATGAAATGGGATAGGGGAGGGGTGGCAGAACCCCCGCAAAACAATGTTGCTAAATCCGAGTGGGTGGACTTTTTCAAACCCCAATATGCCTGTAGTGAAAAGGGGCGAGAACCCCCACCAGTACCATCCGTTGTTTACCAATCCCAGCCCTTCCCCCTAAAGGATGTGAGCACAGCGTTAGATTGTGTAACTAACGGTAGAGCCCCGGGCATGGACGTCATTCCTGCCAATGTTTTTTTAAGCAACAGGATGACTTGGTGCCAATACTTTTTATTGCTAGCCAATGCTGTGGCAAAGGGTGCTCCGATTCCTTTCTCATGGAAAGGAGCCGAAATTATACCAGTCTATAAGAAGGGTGATAAATCCCTCCCAAGTAACTATAGACCAATTAGTCTAATAGGCTCAGCTCAAAACCTGGTTGGTCGACTAGTTCAAAATAAAATACAAATATGGGTAGAGGAACACAATGTTTTATCCCCTTTTCAGCACCAGATCTGTAGACCAGGTCTTTTACTTTATTGCTGTGGTTCCCAAACTGTGCGCCGCGGCGCCCTGGTGAGCCATTATCAGGAGCCAGGGGCGCCGTGCACGATCTGGGAAAGGAAGTGTGAAAGTCACACTAAGAATGTGTCACTTTCGCCTCTGTGGTGAATAGGTTGCTCTGCCCCTAGTCTCTGCCTTTCTGAAGCAGAGCATCACGGCAGCCGGCGGGGTGGGTGGGGGCAATCAACTCTTTCAGCTGCTGATGAGCTGTGAAAGAGATGCTGGTCAGTGGCAGAAAGGAAGGTGTTGCAGCACAGGAGGGGGGCAATGCTCCTTGTGGAGTCATGATCACCTTCGGTTATTTAGATGCAAATAGCATTGAAAGAGTAAATTAAACTAATTTTTTCATTTTTTCCCCTCAATTTTTATATAGAGCAAACCCATCCCAAACATATTGGAGTGCTTTACATGAGCACCAATGACATTTCAGAAGGACATGTTCCTTTTTTAGATACAGAGAGATTAAGTGAGCCCAGGATCACAGGATGTTGAGCCAAAACCAGAATCAATCCTAATTCCTCAGTTCCAAAGTGGGTAGCTCTGACCTCAAGCTCCATCTTCTCCCCTCCTCTACCCATGCTCAGGACCTGTCCAGGGAGTACACTCTTAATATCTATGTCATACATCTGTGGTTCCCAAAGTGTGCGACGCGGTACCCTGGTGCGCCATGAAGGGAAGCCAGGGGCGCCGCACCGCTGTGCAGAATGTGGGTCTGAAAAAAATATATAATTATCCTCAAAATGTAGTGAAACTGCGAGCTGCCAATTTTGGAGCTGGGGAACCGGGTTCGACCCTCGACATCAGCTCAGAATCCGGTGTCATTCTGGGCAAATCACTTAATCTCCCAGCGCCTACAAAAACAGAATACATGAATGTATCCTTGTGTAATGTGACTGGTGCTCTTCGGGTCAGGTGCAGGGTCAGGGGCCTGGTGGAGAGCGTTGGGTGGGTGGGTGCGGGGTCAGGGGCCTGGTGGAGAATGTTGGGTGGGTGGGTGCGGGGTAAGGGGCCTGGTGGAGAGCGTTGGGTGGGTGGGTGCGGGGTCAGGGGCCTGGTGGAGAATGTTGGGTGGGTGGGTGCAGGGTCAGGGTCCTGGTGGAGAGCGTAGGGTAGGTGCAGGGTCAGGGGTCTGGTGGAGAGTGTTGGGTGGGTGGGTGCGGGGTCAGGGGCCTGGTGGAGAGCGTTGGGTGGGTGGGGGGCCTGGTGGAGAGCGTTTGGTGGGTGGGTGCAGGGTCAGGGTCCTGGTGGAGAGCGTTGGGTGGGTGGGTGCAGGGTTAGTAGCCTGGTGGAGAGCGTAGGGTGGGTGCAGGGTCAGGGGTCTGGTGGAGAGTGTTGGGTGGGTGGGTGCGGGGTCAGGGGCCTGGTGGAGAGCGTTGGGTGGGTGGGTGCAGGGTGGGTGCCTGGTGGAGAGCGTTGGGTGGGTGCAGGTTCAGGGGCCTGGTGGAGAGCATTGGGTGTGTGCAGGGTGAAAGGCCTGTTGGAGGGCGTTGGGTGGGCGCCTTATGCCCTGATGCAGCCGCACTCTGTCAGCTTCTGTCTTTGACTCATCCCGCACTGAGGGGTCGTCACTCGTGACTGCTGCATGTTGGAGAGTGTGAGGGGAGAAGGGTGCAAGGCAGAGGGGAGAAGGGTGCAAAGCAGAGGGGAGAAGGGTTCAAGGCAGAGGGGAGAAGGGTTCAAGGCAGGGGGGAGAACGGTTCAAGGCAGAGGGGAGAAGGGTGCAAGGCAGAGGGGAGAAGGGTGCAACGAGGAGGGGGAGAAGGGTGCAAGACAGGGGAGAAGGGTGCAAGGTAGAGAAGGGTGCAAGGCAGAGAAGGGTGCAAGGCAGAGAAGGGTGCAAGGCAGAGGGCAGAAGGGTGCAAGGCAGAGGGCAGAAGGGTGCAAGGCAGAGGGGAGAAGGGTGCAAGGCAGAGGGGAGAAGGTGCAAGGCAGAGGAGAGAAGGGTGCAAGGCAGAGGGGAGAAGGGTGCAAGGCAGAGGGGAGAAGGCTGCAAGGCAAAGAGGAGAAGGGTGCAAAGTAGAAAAGGGTGCAAGGCTGAGGTCAAGTAGGGTAAAAGGGGAACGGGGAGAAGGGTACTAAGCATGGGCAAAAAATCCATTCCCTTCGCGGATTTTGCGGATTTTTGGTAAATCCGCAATCCGCGAACTCCCCCGAATTTACCGAAAATCCGCAAATCCGCGAGCGGCGGATTTTATTGCTAGCTCGCACTATTCGTGTGAGTTCGCGGCTTCCCAGTTCAATTTCGCGCTTATTCGCGCCCCGCGAATAAGCGCTAAATTGCAGAAAAACGATTTTTGGAAAACTGAAACTACTTACCAGGTTCAAAAGTTCAAGCTCATCATTAGTAGCCATTTCCTGTAGTGCTTCCTGAGGGGCCCCTCCAGAGTTCAGTTGCCTACTTGCAACTATTGTGTGACCCTGCTCTGACCCTCAGAATAGTTACATGTATGCCACAAAGGTCCTGAATTACAGCTAAGGGAGACAAGCAGGAGCCAGGCTGGAAGTTCAAATTCAGTGACACATTAATCAGCCCCTAATTCATTAATGTCAGTTGGGGCAGGGCAGGTGTTGTAACTAATTTTGCAAAAATAAAAGCACTTAGCAGGTGCAAAAGTTCAAGCACATCATTAATTAGGAAGCACTAAGGAAGCAGGTGCCAGCTAAAAAAATATTCTGTGAGACATTAATCAGCCCCAAATTAATTCACGTCACTTGAGGCAGGGAAGGTGTGCTTTGCTTTGCCACAATAATGTACACTGGTCAACCAGAGGGTGCTGTGATGAAACAGAGGGTGGCATGGGTGAGCCAGAGGGTGGCATGGGTGAACCAGAGAGTGGCAGTGGTGACAGAGGGTGGCAGTGATGAAGAAGAGGGTCGCAAACAGGCTGGACACGTAGAAACAACAAGTTTGCAAAACTTGCGACCCGACAGGTAAGTTCGCGTTTGCGAAATTGTACAAAAACTCTCGCGAACTGGCAGAAACCCGTGCGAACACACAAAAAAACCGCAAATCCGCGGGAATTCGTGGATTTTTGCGGATTGCGAATCCACAAATCTGCAAATTTGCGGATCGCGAATCCGCAAAATCCGCCCATGCTTAAAGGGTACAAGGTGGAGGGGGAGAAGGGTGTAAGGCAGTGGGGGAAAGGATGCACAGCAGAGGGGAGAAGGGTGCAAGGCAGAGGGGAGAAGGGTGCAAGGGGGATGGTGATGAAGTAAAAATTTCCCCCCCCGAAAACATTTCTGCGGATACCCATGATCAGAGCCCACCTCACGTAAACTTCTTGTAACGCCACAGAGCTCCTTGAGCCTTCCTCTAGCCTGGTTACTTTTAGTGGGAGTGCTTTATACTACTCTATGTATGCATTGAGATGTACTTTATAAGATCTTTGTGATTGCAAATAAAGTTTTATGACAGTGATGGCTACTCTCTGAATCCTTCATCACGTCTAGGCTTGATTCTTCATGTAGACCAGAGGTTCCCACAGGGTGCGCCGCGGCACCCCGGTGTGCGGGTAAAAAAATTGTGGGGAGCCACGGCCAACTGCCAATTAGGTCAAGGGAGCCACGGGTCAAAAAAGTTTGGGAACCACTGCTTTATTGCATTGTATTAGAGGAACGTTGTTTTATCTAAGGGGTCACTTTACGTGGTTTTTGTTGACCTTAAATCAGCTTTGATTTAGTCCCTCGTCCTATGTTGTGGAAGGTCCTCGCTGACCAAGGGATGCCCCCTGAGCTGTTGACCCTTGTTGTCTGGTACCACGAGAACAACTTCGCTAGAATTAGATGGGGAGCTCAGGGTGAGGTCACGGACGCATTCCCTGTCGAGCGAGGTGTTCCACAGGGATGCATCTTGGCTCCTACATTATTCTCACTATACATTAATGGTATAGTGGACCACCTTTGTAGTTCTCCTACAGATGCACCTGTCCTAGTGGTGATCCGGGTTCCAGTCCTCATGTTCGCAGACGACACGCTGATCCTCTCGCGCACTCCAAGTGGGTTGCAGAAGGCCGTTAATGCATTCGGGGTATTCTGTTAATTACGTGGACTTGAGATTAACACCTCAAAAACCAAGTTCATGTCCTTAAACCAGCTGAAAAAATTCAAAGGTAAAATTATCCTTAACAATATTCCCCTTGAGGAAGTGGAGGCTTTTACCTACTTGGGTATCTCACTGCAGAGTTACATGGGTTGGAAATGCCACACAGACATGGCCACCTTGAAATGTCATCAACTTGTGGGAGCCCTAGCCTCCAAACACAAATCTTCCTTCACAAAGCCCATTACACCTGCTTTGGAGATTTATCAAACAAAAGTATTAAGCGCCACTTTGTGTGGATCAGAGCTCTGGGGATTTTCTAACCTAACCCAACTAGCAATATCAGAGAGAAAATTTCTACTAGGGCTGGTTGGCACTCCAAAAAGCACCCCTACAGTCCCGCTGCTATTTGATCTAGGCAGGAAAAACGTGGTTGACATAGCGAGACTGAGGCCACTATTGTACTGGAGGCATATTTGCACCACCCCAGAATTGGCTCATTATGCTATGGCTTTGAGAGATGTAATGAAGGCAGACAGATTCCACGTAATTCAGTGGCTCAATGAATTAAGATCACTTCTAAAAGATTTGGAACTCACTCAACTATGGGAAGATCCTGACCTGACAACATTCCCATCAAAAAAGCAATTGAAAGACAAATATTGGGAAATGGTCTGGGAGAGAGTCCACATGTGTAACACCAGCACCAACCTAACAGGTCGCTTCCTTGATTTTAAACCACGTCCCCATTGTGAGGCATATTGGGATATCATAGAAAGCCCACAAGATCATAAATTGTATTTTCAATTTAGAATCGGGTCACTTCCTGTAAAAGCTTTTAGCTCTAAATGGGCATCATCAAGAGGTGACAAATGTCATAACTGTAAAAACAAGGTTGAGTCCATAGCACATATATTTTTTGAATGTCCCCTCTATTGTGCTCTGCGTCGTAAATGGCTAAAACCCATCTGTTTAAATCTGGGGACACGAAAGCACATAGAAGCCTTAAGAATACTAGAGTCTGACTGCTCACCCTGTATAGCGGTAGCAATTGCAAAATTTTTAAAGTGGGCATGGGTTATACACACTCGCACTTTCCTTCCTAATGATGATAGTTAGTAAATCACTTGTGCTTTATATGAAACTTTGTCTTATCATGTGGAATTTTTTAATTAATGATAGATTACTTGTTTTTAAGAAATTGATTGTATTGTAAATTGACAGATTTCATTAATTTAATATTTTTTTAGTTTGTGTTGTCTATGTATTATTTATAGTGTAATGTATAGCCTGTCTTGTGTGTTGCTTTTATGACAATCAGTCGAATAAAGCTTTTTGAATTTGAATTTGCAAATGAAATCTAAATGTCCGACAGTACTGAAGGCTGCTGAGCAAGATGAAGAGACAGGAGTTACAGTTCTCTGCAATGAATATGACTTTAGGACTTTGAATACAACTTTGATAGATGTTTGCATTTTCTGTGCTGCAGTGAAGTCTAATGTCTGAGTAATGGGCATTTAGAAGGTGTCTGGCATCCAATTATTCTTTCAGTTGAATGGCTGCTGTAGGGCATATGGATGATGAATCAATAGTTGAGTGGATTGTTGGAGTTGAGGGTGACCTTTATTAGCAGTAGAATGATTTTACCTGTCTTTGCGATGCAGACATGCATTATGTGTGAAGTGTTGAGGAGAGGTATGTATGTTAGGCCACATGAGGTGTGACTATCCTCTTCATAGGTAGTTGCTATGAATGGCGGGAGGATGGATATGAGAACACCTAGTCAGACTATTTTGAAGACTCTCCACTATGAGGACAATGTTGAGCATTATGACATGTTCAGCAAAGGATATTCCATCAGTTGTCAGATATCATGCGTTTGGCTCGTGCAATGTTTGCTGACCAGAAGTGATTCTGAGTACATCGTCATCCAGATTACACACAAAGAATTCAACAACCTGGAACTCCCAAAATGTAGTCTTTGTTTACTAAGCCCATGTGACATGGCATTCATTTTAAACGCTGACCAAAGATTAAAACTTTAATTATTCACCATAAATCCAGAATATACTTGAAAACCCCCAATGCATCCCTACTGGAACATTTTGAATCCAAGAAACATTCATAACAGGAGATAAAATAGGCAGTTATATCGCGAGTAAGACCCAACAACAGGGGAGATGTTAAGCATCACCTACATCAAAAAGAGGTATAAAAGATTCTGACATTAAAAAGACATGACAAAGCTATAAAATGAGACAGATGAAACCCTCAATCTAATGTAAAAAGATAGTCTTCCACCACACAACCCAATATCTCACAGTCACACAGCTAACCATCTAACTGCAAGTATGTTAAAAAAATATTTTGCGTATCCAATTATTTATTCACCTTGGTACGCATGTCAATTTCAATTCAATAAGTCTTTATTCGATTAATTCATCATAAAAGACATAAAATACAGTATATACATAAATAAAAACATCTAAAACCAGTATTAAATCAAATATGCAGGCTTCTTATTGAATGGATACAAAATTGACGTTAGCACAAAAATCACCAACAAACATCAAATATGGTAGACTGGTCATTAACAGGTAAGCAAACAAACATTATTAACCCCCCAGCTGCTTGTTTTTGATGAACCTGATTCTAAGCAACCAAGCCCACCCCAAAAATTTTGCTACCCCCACAACAATTATAGGGGTCAGGTTAGTTTTTAAGATTCTGCTTGCTTTGACAGCCGAGCGGGTACCTAGGCTTCTACAAACCGGGCTTAACCATTTGGCTCTTGGGGCAGTGTACAAAGGACACACAAACAAGAAGTGGTTTAAACTTTCACCTTGTCCAAGACAATTTGGACAATGCCCAGTCCCACCAGAACCCCACTTTTTAGTGAAATCCCCTATAGGCAACGAGCCACGTCTGAACTGATGGAATAATTTACGATCCAGAGGCTTTGTTATAGTGTCCCAATATTTTTCGAGCTTGGGTGTGTCTTTAAAAACAATAAATAGACTTGTTAGATTGCTGTAGCACATTCTCAAATGTCTATTATGAACCACCCAGTCCCAATAGTGCAATTTTAGGTCTTTTTTGGAGGGAAAGATTGCTGATTCGGGACCAGACCACAGGTCACCATACCCCAGGGCTGAAAGGGTAGAACTTAAGTCCTTAAACCAGCCTATGTTTGAGGAACCAGGACAATCTTTGACCTCCAAGCAGGCCCTAGCATAAAAATGGAGTTCCGGCGTTGTCCATAGACGTCGCCAGAATGCCAGTGGACGGAATCTCGCTTGATCCTCCACCGGTTGGCACCCGAGATCATACAAAAGCGGGATCCGCGGAGTTGACTGTGGCAGACCCGTTGCCATCCTAAGGAATTTGTTTTGGGCTAGTCGCAGGGGGTCCAGTTTGCTGAAGCCCCATAGTTCCGCCCCATATAAAACTGAGGGTAGAACCTTTGAACCATATATCTTGATTAGCGGTGAAATTGGCCGGGTAAAGGATCCTTTGTGCTCTTTGATCACTGCACCACCTATCTGCAGGTGCTTTAAGGCCATAAGCTCAACCTGATGGGACCAACTAAGGGTCTCACTAAAAGTAACTCCCAAGTAAGTAAAATACTTGGTTTGTTCCAGAGGGGTACCCCCCATAGTAACCCTTGCACTAATTTGATTGTGTCCTCTTAAAACCATAAATTTGGTCTTAGACACATTCACTTCAAGCTCATGTTCACTGCAAAAACACTCAAACCTCGACAAGGCTTGTTGAAGACCCTGTCTGGTTTTAGAAATCAGGAGAGTGTCATCAGCGAACATGAGCAAGGGAATTTTCATTCCAGCCAAAATTGGAGCGTCCGTAGGATGGCTTTCAAAGTACTTGGTAACTCTGTTAATATATAAGGAAAAAATGGTGGGGGCCAGCACACACCCTTGCCTAACACCTTTGGCCACCGGAAATCTATCCGTCACCTCCCTAGGTTTGCCCCAGCGGACTTGAGCATAGGTATGTGCATGTAGGTTCACCAAAAGGCGTACCAGGGGGGTGGCATGCCCAGTTCTAGTAGGCACTTCCACAACCCAGCCCTCGGGACGAGATCAAAAGCAGACCTCAAGTCCACGAAGGCTGCGTATAGGTTGCCTTTGCCCAAGAAAACCGTCTTCCAATAAAGAAGCATGAAGCGGAAGGCCTGATCTAGAGTGCTCACATGAGATCTAAAACCAGCTTGAAGAGGGGTTAGAATATTACACTCTTTTATCCATTCCTGGATCCTGGCAAGAACAAGACGGGCTGTGATTTTTTGCACCGCGTCAATGAGACTGATCGGCCGGTAGTTGGATGGGACCGACCGATCACCTTTTTTATAAATAGGCAAAATTTCTGCTCCTGCCCAGGATTCAGGAACCCTAGCACCTGTGGCCAGAGCATTTGCCAACTGGACTAAATAAGGTACCCAGAGGTCATGATCCTAAATCGCATATGAATCAAGGTATGAGTAGCAGATTACAGGAAGGCGCACAGATATGGTAAAATAGATATATATAAAGAGATGGATCTGAAATGTTGTGGACGATATGGGACGGCATAGGCATGGTTTCTTGAAAGCATCTCATAACAGATGGGCATCTAAAAACTTTTGCTGTGATGTACCAAGAATTTGTTCTACCACACTTGCAGTTCTGGAGATATTGCCCTTGACTTTCACATTGCTTGAGGGCCACGGCCAATAGAACTGGCCAAATTGTCAATGTCTAATGGGGTGTAACTATCATTGGTGCAGCAGGTGTAATAGCAACGAGGCAGAGTGACTCGAAGGGCCCATTGAACCCTGATAATTGATGTATTTGACTACCCCAACAGTGGTTGAAAAGGCCCTTTTCCTTGCTTGCAGTAGAGTCCAGGACATTGATGCCCTGGTGAGTAGCTACCCAATTGGGGACAGGAGCGTAACACAGGCCCTGCAGCCCCTGCAGTGTGGAGGGGCCCTAAGCTACAGGGGCCCCTCTCAGCACAGCACTCTGGCTGCAGAGCTCCTGATTGAGCCCGAAGGGAGCCCCTCAATGTGCCTTGCAGGGAGGCCCCCTCAAGTTTTGTTACGTCAGTGATTGGGGGATGTACAAGGAAGTGGTGTTGGGACTCTATTTGTCCCTCATCAATAACAGCCTTTCACACAACTCTTGGTCATACCGATTAGCAGTCAAATTTTCAGATGAGTAATAGGCTGATCTTCTAGATCACGATAAGGAGTAAAGTGGATCATGGTTGAACTGGGATATTGGAAATTCTGCATACACACAAGGTGCCTGGGTATTCGAAGTACTTGAGAAACAATCATCTTCCAAGTTTACAACCATCATCATTCTTTGGGTATACCCTTCAGTATTTTAATTGCATACCTACTGTACTGAAAATAATATCAATGAACTCCCAGTTTTTGGATGTGTCCACTGGTGTAGTACTACCTTACTCCGTTGTGAGGGGGGTCACCGAGGATGAAGCATGCCACTATAAGATATGGGTGAGGTGACCTCTCAAATATCTATTTTTTAGCCAATAGGTAAGGAGGTTTTGCCAACTTTGGAAGATAATTGTTTCTCCAAGTGCTTAGAATACCCAAGCACCTTGTGTGTATGCAGGTTAGTGATCAGAGGGTGTGCTTGGGTATGTTACCTCTGATTCTCCCCTTGTGACTGCATGTTTGAGGAGTAGGACAGCTCATAGAGTTACTAAGGCAATAAGCCACTTTCCCAGTAGTTAACTTCCCATGGGTTAACAGAAATTAACAATAAATCAATAGGATGGGCGAAGGTCTTTCCTATGATGATGAAGTAGTTTCCTCAAAACTCTCAGCTTCACTCCTGTTCAGGGACACTACAATTAACCAAACTATGTCTAATGCTAATGATTGGGAATCTCTGATGAATTTGAAACAAGTAAAGACACTACTCCATGAAGCCGTAATGACTGAGTACTTATGGGGCAATGCTGCCCGCAGAGGACTCATAGTTACCAATGAAACACGCATCTTTTTGGAGGATGCAGAGTTCAGAAAGAACTGGTCTTTGACTGTGTGAAAATGTACCAGTCACTGGTTATTGCTAATGATTCAAACAGCTAAAAAAAACTATCTGATGCACTACTGGTTAAAATTAAAATTGGAGAGACTACCCTTAAGACACTATTGTCAATCACGGTACTCTTGAAAAAACTTGAAGAAACAAATTAAACAATTATACAATAATAGAACTGACAAAATTTAAAATACAGAAATTTCAAAAAGATTTGAAAAAATTCTCATTGGAGGGTATTTTCCCATACAGAGTTTGAGCCAAAGGAACTAGAAAATCCAGAAAGCTCCTCGAATAGTTATTTTTCTTCAGAGTCAGAACATAGCGACACAGATCACAGAATACCAAGCCTGGGGGTACTCAATACAGAAGGGGTCAACATTTGGCTGGAAACCGTATCAATGCCAACCACACCACGGTCCTTTGGAAACTTCACCATCAGTAATAAATAGATGCAGCCATTCAATTCGTACCGTCCCCCTACAGGGGATGCAGTACCGCATTAGCATTAAGACATTCATTCCAGACCGGCAACCCCCCCACCATTTGCCCCATATATCAAGAAACTTGGCTAGAGAGCCTTTGGCCTCATACACCGACTTCTCTTGCTGGGCGCACTAATCCACCCCTCGCCGCCATTGAGTGAATAATGGAGGGGCAGCGGATTTCCAGTGCGTGGCTATGTTCCTTTTGGCTACCATGGTGGCTGTGCCCAACAAGGCCCAGTCTGCCCTCATTCCACCGGCACCCTCCAACACCCCCAGCATCAGTAATAGCGGGGAAAGGTCTACCTTCCACCCCAATACAACTGAGAGTTCTGCATCCACTGCCTCCCGGAATCTTTGGAGGACCAGGCAGCTCCAGCCCATCTGGTGGAAGTCTGCAGTGGTGAGGAAGCATCAGGAACATCTGGAATGTGGATGGAGGCTCGATTTATGCAGACGGTCTCAAGTAAGATATGCACAATGGAGATTAATACATCTAGATCAGCTGTCGCCTAGAGGATTTCATAATGACACTGGGAGCCATCAAGGCATCTCTCCAGTCATTGTCTTCCAGAGGGCCGATCCACTCCTCCCATTTTGCCCAGGTAGGGACAATGTTATCAAACAATGCTATCAAACAGAAAGGGATCTTTTACCACAGCCAGTGATGAGCACACAGCAAATGCACTGCTCAATCGCAGTAATTACTCTCTCTTATACGGGTCAGCCTTAATATGGCCTTCTCCCCACATTTTTGCCTTCCTCCTCTTCTTTGTCGGACTTTGTTTTTGCTGGCATTGGGATAAATGGTAATATTGGCTTATCCTCAATTGCCATATTTAATTTACCTATAGGTTCCCAGTCATTTGGCATTACCTGTGCCCGGGACCTGTAAATTAAATGCTACTAGTGCAGGGGTCTTCAAAGTGTGGGGCGCCACGGAGTGATTGAAAGGGGGTCGCGCATTCCCGATCACACTTCTGCCCGGGGCCCATCTGACTACAGGGATTCAGCCCCCCTCCTCTCAGCTCGAGCTGCAGTTAGCTCCGCTGGGCTGTGTCTGCAGTCTTATCTCCAGCACTGCCCGGCACCCCTGAGTTTCACAGGTCGTTAACGGCCATTTGCATATTTACATACCTTTTGAAAACTGGTCACTGAGGCTTAGTTTTTTTTTTATAGTTCCAGTACCCCCTGGGCCCCAACTCAGCCTTTCCCTTACATTTGTATTTTACATTTACTGCAATAGTGTGAGAATGTATTTCATGAAAAGAAATAATAAAAAGTAGAGTTGCCAGAAGAAAAAAATACCAGCCATTTTTCAACACACTGTTTGCTACCTCTCACATTTTGTTTGCTTTATATACTTGCACAAGTGCCACCATGGCCTACGTAACGTTTGTTCTTGTGTTTGAGTGTGCCATTTATTGCAGTATTATACCTCTACTTTTACTTTGTACGCTTTTGTAACCTGCACACATCACTTTTTCCTCCTGTAATGTACCGTTTGCTACCTCTTGTAGTTTGGTTGCTCGCTATTGTCACTTTTGCCTCATGTAACTTAACGTTTGCTTTTGTACTTTGTTCACTTGTAATTTTCTCCTCATGTAACATTACTGTTCCTATTGTGAAGCGCTCTGACACCTTCGGGTAAAGTCCGCGCTATATAAAAACGCATAAATAAATACATTCGTAATGTGACTTTTCGGTCTTTGTTCCCTTTATCAGTCATGGATCATTGAGGCAGCCCTAGAACACAATTAAAAGTGCTTTCTATTTATATTTGCTGTTCCAAGTATGCACAGATGAGTGCTGAAATATACAGCTTTACGTGACTGCTTATTTTTGTACCATCTGGGACATCAAAATATTGAGCAGGCAACCCTAATCATATGACTGGAAGTATGTTGCAAGATCAGAATATTTATTTCCTCCACCCTCGATCCCTGATTAATGTCATAATAGCAATAGTTTAACCTATATCTTAAACCCTACGCCTCAGTCAATAATATGTTGAGTTACTTCAAGTGTCTGGAAATGCACCCTGCATTCAGAGAACTCACTTCTCATTCTAGCACTTCACTTTCATGCTCACCCTGTATTCACAGCGATCACAATGCACTCACACTGATCACCATGCACTCACATCATTCACCCTCTCACCCTGCACTCGCAGTGATCACTCTGCAATCACAATGCACTTGCGGTGTTCTCCCTGTACCTCAACCTGCAGTCACGCTACTCATCTGCACTCATCCTGCACTCATGTGACCCCTCATTCACCTGCCCCCTCACTGCTCAATTTGCAACTCGCTCAAACAAGCCCATCATTAACCATGCATTCTTTCATCCCACTCTGCACTTATATCCACACTCAAATTCATATGGCCACCTCACTCACCCTGCAGTCACTCCTCTTTCCCTACTCTCATACTGTTGCATCGCTCACCGTGCACTCACATGGGCACTCTTCTCATCCACAGAGGGCAGGGTTTTAGGGACCCCTGCTGCTCCCGGACAGGGCCAGGTGAGCTTCTAATGTGGCAGCACGTATTCCTGCGGAGTGGAAGGCCCATCACAAAGGTTGACTAGACATCTTTCTGATGTTAATTGCTGTATTTTGGTTGTACACTGGTACTGTTTTATTGTGAGCAAAAAAATGTCAAAATAATTAAGCAATTCTATCCCAAAATAACGTGGTATCATATAACATTTACATTTTCCGCTCACACAATTTAGTCAAGCCTTCCGTGTAATTTGGTCCTCACCTGCCTCGTAATTCCAGAAGCCCTGCCTACAGGTTTAGAAATGTTTGTCAGGAGGGGGTCCTTATGACTGAAAATGTTGACAGGGGGGTCTCGGCACCCAAAAGTTTGAAGACCTCTGTACTAGTGGGACTGCAGCACTGATTGTGCCCCCCAATTAAGTAGCCCTTTAAGCTAGTCTCAGGCCTTCCATTGGTGAGGCTGTGTGTGCAGATATAAACTGCCATGTTGATCTGGCAAAATATACTTTTTGCCAGCCCAAGACTTCCCTTTTGATTTCCTCTGTTGGAAATCAGGACCTATTTATAGTGTCCCCCCACTTGTTGGCCCATTTGACACCCGTAGATGCTGGTTGCTTTGCTCTGAGAGTGACCTGAGCTTCACTAGGTAAGCCCAGGACCAGTGCTATGGTGCAAAATACACTTAGAATACACTGAAACCACCTACATACACTAGGGTACACTATGGGTTATGGTACCCCTAGGAATGGCATCATGATTGGCCTTATGCCCTAGTACATAACAGCAAATAAACACTACTGGGTATGGGCTCCCAAGCAGCAAGGCCAAGCCACAGCCTAATGTATTAACAGAAAAAGCGCCAATGCTGCCATTAATTATTTCACACGATATCAACAACTCACCATCGATTTGAACAAAAAGTGAGGGGATCAATGTCTCTAGAATCAATCTGTTATTTTATTGATTTATTACTTCATTAAAGTTTTTTTTGGTTTTCTCTAGATCATTTTTCAGTTTGAAAAACATATATCATACAAAATATGAAACACATTCTATACACTTAAAACACTCCCCTACTAACATTCACACATACACTCAGTTGTGAATCACAATCAGACACTCTCAAGCATACTCTACAAAACAGGGTACAAATTAACAGTTATTCAGAATTCAATTTAAATCATATATCAATGGTGCAATAGATATTTCTTAGAACCTATTTGTAAATTTTCACAAAAGATTTATAATTTCTTTGACATTCTTATGGCATGATACAATACAGGGTCTACGCGTTTCGAACTCTTCATAGGTTATGAGTTCTCATCAGGACCTCACACTCTGTGTCAATTCAACCAAACCAATTAGTCGGAGTCATCTTAGCACACGGCGTAGGACAACCAGTGTGTTGTTATTTGCACCACCCTTCTAAATTATTCTTTTAGTTGGCGGGGGATTGCGATGATTATTTTGGATTGTTCTCCTTTAAGATGAGGAGTCGTAGAGGGGGCCGGAATTTTATTTCTTAAAAATGCCCGTCATTCCAGGACTTGACTCGTATGCGTTCCGGTCCCTGGGGGTCTGTTTATTCGCGGGTTCTTCCCGCGAGTAAACAGACCCCCAGGGACCGGAACGCATACGAGTCAAGTCCAGGAAAAATAATCTTCGCAATCCCCCGCCAACTAAAAGAATAATTTAGAAGGGTGGTGCAAATAACAACACACTGGTTGTCCTACGCCGTGTGCTAAGATGACTCCGACTAATTGGTTTGGTTGAATTGACACAGAGTGTGAGGTCCTGATGAGAACTCATAACCTATGAAGAGTTCGAAACGCGTAGACCCTGTATTGTATCATGCCATAAGAATGTCAAAGAAATTATAAATCTTTTGTGAAAATTTACAAATAGGTTCTAAGAAATATCTATGGCACCATTGATATATGATTTAAATTGAATTCTGAATAACTGTTCATTTGTACCCTGTTTTGTAGAGTATGCTTGAGAGTGTCTGATTGTGATTCACAACTGAGTGTATGTGTGAATGTTAGTAGGGGAGTGTTTTAAGTGTATAGAATGTGTTTCATATTTTGTATGATATATGTTTTTTCAAACTGAAAAATGATCTAGAGAAAACCAAAAAAAACTTTAATGAAGTAATAAATCAATAAAATAACAGATTGATTCTAGAGACATTGATCCCCTCACTTTTTGTTCAAATCGATGGTGAGTTGTTGATATCGTGTGAAATAATTAATGGCAGCATTGGCGTTTTTTCTGTTAATACACTAGTACATAACAGGGCAGGGGGATTTAAACTACCTTTAGGACCCTAGTATATAATAGGGTATGGAAGATTAGAGGCCAGCAGCCCTTTCTACACTTGCATGTGTGCACTGCTGAAGCCTGAGGTCAGTTTAAAAGCCGCCCTGTGTTGCACCACTGCTTTTAAAATGCAAATTGTGCCCAAACTTGACTTTGGTGTTTGGGGCACTTAAAAATAATAAGCTAAAATTATTTGGCATATTAGGTACCCCCAGCGTCTCCCCCAGGTATCTCACTGGTAGGGGGTAAGTCATTTATAAGGAGGACCCTTATAAAATAAGTGTTATATGCCTTGGGTTTAGTAAAAGTGCGCATTTCACTTCCCACATTGTAGTAAAGTGCTTCCCAAAGTCGACTTTCGTTCTAGGAACACTCTTTGGTGAGGAGTGCAATCTTTTTACATATTCCGAACCCATAAAGTCTCCCCTAGGTATCCCAGGGGTGAGGGGGGGGGTAGGGGTCCTGTAGAAAAAGGCAGTGTCCTTATAAAAGATGTTTTATAGAGCTTGGTGCTAGAAAAATAGCCAGTTCCTTTTCCCCATTGCAGATACCCAGCCACATCCGTCTTTAACATCAACAAATCTTTAAAAGCTCATTTAAAATCCATCAAAGTATTTTTCCTACAGTACGGAATTAGAAAGTGCTTGGTGTGCATTTTATAAAAACCACAAAAGAAAGTAAAATGGAGCAAACTTTGTTTCCCGCCAAGGTTACAGGGACAGCTTAGATTTTCCACATGTTTATTGAAGCCTAACGGGAAGCAAAGTAGATTTATGATGCTTCCATACCTGAACCGAAATACCAAGCTCCTATTCCACCTGCCTAACTTTATGCGGAGATAGCCCTGAGGCAAGGCATGAGGTTTGTCACATGGCTCCATAAGGGGGATGTACCTTAATATGGACGGTCAGCCTTAATGTGGCCTTCTCCCCACATTTTTGCCTTCCTCCTCTTTTTTGTCGGAATTTGTTTTTGCTGGCATTGGGATAAATGGTAATATTGGCTTATCCTCAATTGCCATATTTAATTTACCTATAGATTCCCAGTCATTTGGCATTTCCTGTGCCCGGGACCTGTAAATTAAATGCTACTAGTGGGACTGCAGCACTGATTGTGCCCCCCACTTAAGTAGCCTTTTAAACAAGTCTCAGGCCTTCCATTGGTGAGGATGTGTGTGCAGATTTAAACTGCCATTTTGATCTGGCAAAATATACTTTTTGCCAGCCCAAGACTTCCCTTTTATACTGTTGGAAATCAGGACCTATTTATAGTGCCCCCCCACTTGTTGGCCCATTTGACACCCGTAGATGCTGGTTGCTTTGCTCTGAGAGTGACCTGAGCTTCACTAGGTAAGCCCAGTACCAGTGCTATGGTGCAAAATACACTTAGAATACACTGAAACCACCTACATACACTAGGGTACACTATGGGTTAGGGTACCCCTAGGAATGGCATCGTGATTGGCCTTATGCCCTAGTACATAACAGGGCAGGGGGATTTAAACTACCTTTAAGACCCTAGTATATAATAGGGTATGGAAGATTAGAGGCCAGCAGCCCTTTCCACACTTGCATGTGTGCACTGCTGAAGCCTGAGGTCAGTTTAAAAGCCATCCTGTGTTGCACCACTGCTTTTAAAATGCAAATTGTGCCCAAACTCGACTTTGGTGTTTGGGGCACTTAAAAATAATAAGCTATAAATATTTGGCATATTAGGTACCCCCAGCGTCTCCCCTAAGTATCTCACTGGTAGGGGGTAAGTCATTTATAAGGAGGACCCTTATAAAATAAGTGTTATATGCCTTGAGTTTTGTAAAAGTGCGCATTTCACTTCCCACATTGTTGTAAAGTGCTTCCCAAAATCGACTTTCGTTCTAGGAGCACTCTTTAGTGAGGATCTGCAATCTTTTTACATATTCAGAACCCATAAAGTCTCCCCTAGGTATCCCAGGGGAGAGGGGGGTCCTGTAGATATAGGCAGGGTCCTTATAAAAGATGTTTTATAGAGCTTGGTGCTAGAAAAATAGCCCAGTTCCTTTTCCCCATTGCAGATCCCCAGCCACATAGGTTAACATGGCAAGAGGTTATTAAATAATAACTAACGTCAAGGATGTCATAAAATATTGTTAAAGGACTTCCTAGAATTCTATTGATAAATCCAACAGCATGCTATTGTTGAATGTATCCTAACATGTACAGAAAAGATGTTATAAGGCGTTCTTGTCTGTAAGCCAAAATTCAGCCTTCCAGTAGTCTGTCCCGATTGGTCAGAGTTAAGTGGATTAGCCAGGCTGCTTTGATGCAGTGATAAGTAGCCCATGGGGTTAGAGAGTCATTCTGGGAGGGCTGTGTTCTACTACATAGCAATGTCAAAGCAAGGAAAGGAGTTGTAAACAATAATTTTCAATAGAAGGAGGAGACAGGCAGGAGAAGCCAGTTTCATTTACACCCCTACTCTTTGAACCCAGCCAGATGGCAGGATTAAGGAAGAAATGAGCAGATGCAAAGGGGAGGGACAATATGGAGATGAACTATCCTGAAGGTTTGTTTAGCTCACTCTTGTCTATCTGCTGGAAAACCAGCCATGTTTAGTCAAGTCAAGTCAAAAGATCTTTATTCGGATTGTAAAACATCCATAAAAGTACATGTCAAACACAGCAGAAGTAATAACACAGTCATAAAGAATAAAATATACACAAATAACAGCCCGCAAAGTTACAAATTCATAGCAATAGACGGCTTTATCGTGTGCAAAAAGGCAATCGCTAGTGCGAAATGTACAATGTGCAAAAAGTGCATAGTGCAAATGTCTCAGTTAATGAACAGAGAAGCACGGGACCGAACAACTGCTTTGAGAAAGCAGCTCACTCTAAAAGTAGCTTCATCCGTCTTTAACATCAACAAATCTTTAAAAGCTAATTTAAAATCCATCAAATTATTTTTCCTACAGTACGGTATTAGAAAGTGCCTGGTGTGCATTCTATAAAAACCACAAAAGAAAGTAAAATGGAGCAAACTTTGTTTCCCGCCAAGGTTACAGGGACAGCTTAGATTTTCCACATGTTTATTGAAGCCTAACGGGAAGCAAAGTAGATTTATGATGCTTCCATCCCTGAACCGAAATAACAAGCTCCTATTCCACCTGCCTAACTTTATGCGGAGATAGCCCTGAGGCAAGGCATGAGGTTTGTCGCATGGCTCCATAAGGGAGATGTACCTTAATGTGGACGGCTTTGCCAAATCGCACCTTTCCCTCTCTTTACAATAAAAATCACACAAAGCCCTGTTTATTAAATTCTTATGCGTGCAATCAATCAATTGAGGGTAGGTAAAAAGATGTCCCTGCCCCACGCTCAATAAGCTTTTTTCTACAGCCTAAACCCATGGTATAAAGTTAGCCCTCTCACATTTTAGGCAGTCCAAAATGATGTCACGGGACAAGGAGGCAGCGGAATTACTCCAAATTTTTATCCAAAAAAGGGCGGGTCTAGATCTTATAAAAACCTCTATATAATTTAGATTTAATTCCCTGTGACACACGTACGTTGGTGCTGTAATAACCCCCCCAAAAACCTTCCGGCAGAATCTATTTTCTTCAATCTGTAATTGGGTACAATTTGAGTAGCCCCACACCTCAGCACCATAGATTCCTACGGGTAAGCATTGTGTTCTGTAAATTTGTAACAAGGATGTGATCACATCTGGCTGGATAGGTTGGCGGAGGGAGGTTAAAGAGTTTATAGCTTTACTCAGTTTATTCCTTCCCTGAGCAACATGAGGCTGCCAAGATCCAGTGTTAGAGAACAACAGACCATGGTAGGGGAAAGTGCAAGTGCTTTTTAAAATATTGTCCCCTGACAGAATCTGGGTTATTTTATAGCTTCTAGGGCCACATGACATTATAAATGGTTTCTTAAAGTTAGTACATAGGCCCAAATCTGCCATATATGTGACAAAGCCAGAAATTAAAATACGCAAAGCATTGGGTGTGCGGCCCATAAGGACCGCATCATCCGCGTAAAGGAGTGCGGGGACGGGTTTGCCATTTACTTGCAGAACATCGTTAGTTAGATTACTCAAAGAATCACTCAATACATTTATATACAAAACAAAAAGCAGGGGGGCCAAGACACAACCCTGTCTGACCCCCCTGCCAATTAAAATATCATTATAGACTTCGCCGTCATTATTAATGCGAACGCGGGCTTTCAAATTGCTATGAAGATGTGCCAAAAAGTAAACTAAGGATTCATCTAAACCATAATTCAACAGGACTGACCATAAACGGGAGCGATTTACAAAATCAAAAGCAGAACTTAAATCCATAAACCCAAAATATAAAGGGGATTTTTTGGCAATTGTATATTTAGCCATAAGCAGGTTTAGATTTAAGCATTGCTCCACCGTACCCACTTTACTTCTGAAACCTAGCTGACACGGGTGTAAGATGGTATTTTCCTCAGCCCAGGTTCTGATTCTATTCAAAAGGACCCTGCCTAGAACCTTTAGCGTGTTGTCAATTAAAGATATGGGGCGGTAACAACCAGGGTCAAGGCTGTCACCTTTTTCGAATATTGGCACAATAGTGCTGCTAGACCATGTTTCCGGGACAGAAGTATAGGATAAATTGTTAAAAACATTACATAGCAGGGGTGCCCAAAAGTCAGGTTCAGATTTGATTTGGTCGATGGATAAACCATCGGGTCCAGGGGCTTTATTCCCAGCACTTTCGGTAATGGCATCCTCCACCTCCAGCAGCGTGATAATCACGGGCCTAAGTAGTGAAACAATTTCTGTGGGGTTGCCAGAAGCATCATAGATCTAAGAGAAATGGTCAACCCACACATCCCCTGTTATGTTACAATTAATAGGGGAAATATAAGAGCCCAATGATCTCAGGTTTTTAACCACCCTCCAAAACCCGGCTACATCTTTTAAGGCTGCTGTGCGAACAAGAGAGTCCCAATGGTCTTTTATTAACTCTTCAGATCTGATTTTTAAGGTGTATTTGTATCTAGATCTCAGAGTCCTTACCAGGGACAAATTGCGCGGTTCTGCTGTAAGGGCAGCCCTAAGTTCCCGATTGGCTTTGGAGCATGAGGTGTCGAACCACCTAGGATTACTGTTGTTATGAGCTGGGACAGGTTTAGACATTTCCTTTTTTATAGCCTTACAAAGTTCACAAAATTAATTAACGATATCAGGCCCGGGGATGTCAGTTGATAGGCAAAACGAGGCTAGTGTAGGGTGTTTTTTAATGACTCGAGCCAAAACGCCATGGTTGTCCATCCCCTTCCAAACCACCCTTAGCCTGTCTGCGATGCCGTTAGATTTTTTGCCCCAATTTCTATTATCTTCCCCGGTTTTTTAATTGATTTGAGACAAATTAAATTGGGTAATGGTCACTATAAGTAGTCCTGACAACCTCTGATTTTAATAAGAGATCCCCGAGAAGAGAAGAAATGAATACATAGTCTATAGTGTCTAGCACAAACAGTGGTTTGGTATAGGCTATCCGGCGCCACTTAGACAGTCTCACAATTTATTTTGGTGCAGAGGTTATTTCCTACGGTGCTATAAGGTAGAAGGAACCACTTAATCCTTCCAAACATGAGCATACGCTTCTGACAGAAACACACTCCTTAGCACACACGTATATCAGAATACAGTTATGTATAGGTGTTGCCACCCGTTTGACACAATCACAGTACGTAGTTCTTGGTAATACAGATATTATATTTATTCTTGAATGCTGGAAGTTCTCCACACAGCCGACACGTGTTTCGTCGTGACTGGGAGTGTAACCCAACGACTTTTTCAAGGCTATTTCCAGATCCGTTCTCTTTTAATTAGTATGCGGTGATAATTCCAACCCGCATAGGGGTTCTACGGGGTCTTCTGTTACAGTGTCCACTTTAACATGTCCAAAGGACTCCAGTTCACACTTTGTTTAGGTTGGCTTTCGCCCGAATCGTTTTGTCCGTCGGTGCCCCCGTTCACAATCAGCGCGTATGCTCTGATTGGACACTGTAACAGAAGACCCCCGTAGAACCCCTATGCGGGTTGGAATTATCACCGCATTCTAATTAAAAGAGAACGGATCTGGAAATAGCCTTGAAAAAGTCGTTGGGTTACACTCCCAGTCACGACGAAACACGTGTTGGCTGTGTGGAGAACTTCCAGCATTCAAGAATAAATATAATATCTGTATTACCAAGAACTACGTACTGTGATTGTGTCAAACGGGTGGCAACACCTATACATAACTGTATTCTGATATACGTGTGCTAAGGAGTGTGTTTCATAGTCAATAGTGGTTGAGCTCCCACGCCCAATATAGGTGGGAACGGGTACATTGTCCACACCAGTAGCTATATTCTCCATTACATCAACTAGATCGCGTGTGGCTAGCAGGTCCAGTAATTCATCTCCTCTCTTACAGGGTAGAATTCTGGGGTGACTGTGTGCATTGAAATCACCTCCTATGCAAATGCCGTCAAACCTACCATATTTTTGTCCATCCACAACTTCATCAATGAAATTAAACAATTTTAGGAAGTTGGTGTTGGGGTGAGTTGTGAAATCTTATTATAAAAGTTGGTAAGACATAACTTTATCCTGCCAGTATATCTCAACGCCATGAAGTTTTTGTTGTTTGTCTGCAGTGGTTCGATTTTAGCTGCGGCGGTGATTTTAACCCAAATAGATAAGCCCCCGCTAGGGCGACCAGTTGGAGGGGAAGATACAATCAAATTATGGCAGCTATATCCTTCATGAAGTAGAGAGCTTGTGCACCAAGTTTTCTGCAACATTAGGACATCAAAGTTGGTTACGCAATCGGTCCAGGTCTTAATTTTTATTTTCGCGTTGAGACCAGCAATATTCCAACTCAAGATAGATAAATCATCAGACAATGTGGTGGAAATGTGACCCTGGGCACCTATTGTGGAGTCAAATGACGCCCTGGGCCTACCAGGTGAATTGTGCAATGTTGCAATAGGACAAATTGACGGATTTCCTACAGGAACATGCATGTTAATGTAATCACTGGCTACATGTCGGGTAGAATATCTGATGGTCAGTCCAGACTACCTGTTTCAGCTAATGCGGTGTATCTATTAAAAAGTGGAAAAGGCGGTGGGGCTAGGCAGAATTGTCTTGGTGGGGGCCTATAAAAGTAGCCCAAAGGCAAGGGAGTAACAACAGTAGATGGACCCGGATAAATATTGTTGTAGTCGAGTATAAATTTGACAGTACCAGGGTGCCTGAAATTGACAACAATACAGTCCCCATGGAAGTTTTTACGTAAAGGGCCAACCCAACTCACTCGGCGGGCAGACAAAATTTCATTTGAGATGTCATGACCTACCCCCTTATGTTTGGTCAGCCAGTCGATGCACTTATTATTCAGCTGAACCCAAGACTCACCTTGTCCATCCCTAAGTGGTGGCACGCCTGCCAAAACTAAAACGTATGGGCAGGCGTCAGGTGGTAAATGGAGGGCAGGTTCCTGATGT
This sequence comes from Lissotriton vulgaris, assembly GCF_964263255.1. NCBI lineage: Eukaryota > Metazoa > Chordata > Amphibia > Caudata > Salamandridae > Lissotriton > Lissotriton vulgaris. Next base: position 1,576,348,158 of record NC_141693.1, read on the forward strand.
TTTATGGGTCTGCTAACAACCGATTGTCCCTTGCCACCATTGCTACTACTTGGGCCCAGCCATGTTTAATTTGGAGAAATGGTGCTCTCTGGGAGAATATATTGCCATACTTTGAAGAAAATGGTTATGCTCTGGGGTGTTGTCCTGCACCTCATTGGACAGGAAAGCCCTCCTGTCTGACCCCGGAGAACACTGAATAAGTATCTGTGAGGGGCAGTACCTCTCAGTTCTGCTGCTTGAAATCGTGAAAAGGATTGCCAAGCTGGAAACTTGATTTGCACCATCAGGCCCTGCACTCTAAAAAGACTGCACCTGCTGCATTATCTAGAACTACAGCACTTTGGATGTACCTTGCTTCAAGAGGAATAAAGAGTGGACGCTAAACTGAAAACTTGATTTGCACCATCAGGCCCTGCATTCTGACTGACTGCATTATCTGGAACTAAAGCTCTTTGGATATACTTTGTTTTATGAGCAATAAAAAGTGGGCTTTCTTCAAGCTACAGGTTAACAGACTTCACCTGTATCATCTCTAACAAGAGATCCCTGCCTGGTGGGTATCCAGTGGACTTTTAAGGGCGTTATCCGGGTGCATTGTGGGAATTTTGGTCCCAATCTTTCAAGGACCGTCTTGGAGATTTCATACCCTTGGATTGTGTTTTGGACACTTTGGACCCTCAAGAGAAACTTCAGGAAGAAGTTCTGGAAGTTCGGAAAAGTTTGGTAAACTTTTGTGAAAAAGCTCCAGAGGGTGACTGGACTCTCACAGAAAGGCAATCCGGTGAACCCTCACTGAATCCGGCCTGCTGGAGGAGGCTGCATGACGACTGATGAGAAATCCTCCAGAAACATTTCTAAGTGTGAAAGTAAAATCTTGACCGGGACCACCCGTTTAGTGTATCTGACCAGGGCTACGTTGCAGTCGGCCTCAAACTTTGAGGCCGACTGCAATGTCGTTCAGAGACTACAGGTGGCCCAGAACGCGGCAGCCAGAACCCTAACAGGAACCAAAGCAAGATGCTCGGCGAAACCAGCCCTCAAAGGCCTGCATTGGCTTCCAGTGAAGGAGCGAATTACCTTCAAATCGCTGTGCATCTCCCACAAGATTATGCACAACAAAGGCCCCCCAATCCTCAGACCCCTGATGAAACCCCACCAGTCCACCAAAAACCTAAGATCTGACTCACTTGCCCTTGCCAGCATCCCAAGAATAAAAAAGTCAAGATCCGGCGGCTGCTTGTTTGCCTACAATGCGCCACAACTATGGAACACCCTCCCAGTAGCCATGAGGAGAGAACACAACCTCCTCTCCTTTCGGAAACAATTAAAAACCTGGCTCTTCCCTTAAATCCCGTCTTCCTTACCGCCCCTCCTCCCCTCTGGAATACTAGGTCTTGTTAGTGCTGGGATGCCCGAGGGTAGCTATGCGCTCTACAAATCCCTACTCAAACTCAAACTCAAACTCAAACTTTGTCCGACATGGCACTTTTGGTTTCTAAGCACTAGAAAGGGTTTAATCTTTACAAATCCAAATCTCTAGATCCGTACATTGGATTATTTTTGTTGTGGTGTCATTTAAAAGAAAAATATATTTTCTATTTTTATCAATTGTTATTGGATTTTTATTGTGTGTTGTGCCTTCATTATTTACTGAATTGATGTTTGTGAATGCTTTACATACTTGTCTCTGAAGTTAAGCCTGCCTGCTTGCAGCCAAGCTACCACAGATTGAACATGGGAATAATTTTCTGAGACCTATTCTCAGCCCTAGACTGTGTTAGTGGCCTTATTGCCAGTGGCCGATGCACATTTGCCTCTACTAATAATCCACTTTCCAACATATACATATATGTCAGTCTTAGAGTAGGCCCTGGACAGCCCAGAGGGCAGGGTGCAGTGTATTTAAAATGGTAGGATATGTACTTTAAAAGTTTACATTTTACTATTGCAAGGCCTATCTCTCCCATAAGGTAACATTGTTGTTGCATTATTACTTTTATAAGTGAAATTTCCAGTTCATGTTTCATGTTTCTAGAATCACAATTTAAATGTTTTACTTATGGTGATGTTGGGTTTTATATTGCAATTCTAAAAATGCCACTTTTAGGAAGTTGGCATCTTCTGACTTTATCCATTTAGGACATGTAGCCTGTCTCTGGTGACATGGCTGAGTGTAGCTGACAATTGGGCTTTGTGTATACCTCTAGACCAGAGGTCTTCAAACTTTTGTCAGCTGAGCACCCCCATCTAAACATTTTTACACATCAAGCCCCCCCCCAACCACCACCTGACAAAAAAAGTTCTGGAAGCTGGTACTCTGCATCATCCATGTCCATTCACTCCTGCAGTGCCAAGGTCGCGTAGGGCAAATCATATTAAATAAAGTAAGAGTGTTTAGTAAACAGAAGTTTTTGTAGTGCTTGTGCTTATTATAAAGTTCAAATGAAAAGTCTCCAAGACAAAATTAGCACACAAAATTATATTGGTGCTTTATTTTTCACATAAAACACTAAATATAGGATAGATTAGTAAAAACACTCTCAAAACACAGGTGAGGGGTGTGCCTGTTTTTCTCCGCAGAGAAATCAATGTGTGGATGAATTCTTGCTTCTGCCATCCTTAGGTTGTGCTCCACTTTCAGTCTTGAGCAGTACCTGGAAACGGGAGTGCTCACGAAATGTTTTAATATATTTTTTGCAGTTTTATATAACGTGAACATGACCCAGAGGTATTGGAGCACTTTACAGGAGCATATTTTACATTACACAAGCTCACATTCATTTTTTGTAAGCATAGGGAGATTACGTGATTTGCCCAGAACCACAGGATGTTGAGCAAGCACCAAGATTTGACCCTGGTTCCCCTGCCCCAGAGTCATCAGCTCTGGCTGCTGCACCAAATCCTTGCCCCTAGACAAGATATCAGAAAAAGGGGTTCCACAAAAGATGCTTTCTGACACAATTAAAAAATCTGTGATTATGTGGAGTATGGCCAGGTGTTGCCAAGACAATAGGAGGCCAGCCACAGTTTCCCAAGAAGGCCTAGGGGGCATTTACATCATACACATGTAATATAAGTGATTCAAGAGGATATGTACATCTTTATTCTCTAGCAGCATCAAGAGTCAATTTGTTAGCATAGCTGGCTTTTAAAGAAGATCGCCTTCCAAAGCTTTAGAAATAGCTGAACAAGAAAGCATTTAAATTTGGTCTACCAAAAAAGTGAGGACAGATGGTAGGCATACTTCACAATATTTGTTATATTAGGCTTGCGGACTCGGCTCTAGTGATTGGAGCAAATCAAACAAGCACCAGCAACTTTAATCAAGGTCAAATTCATTTTTCGTAGGTCACTGGTTATTACATGATTTTGCCCAGGATCACATGGTGTTGAGATGATGCCAGGACTCAAACCTGGGTTCCCAGAACTAAAGTCAGCACCTATGGCATTAATGCCAAATACGCTCCTCTTTGAAATATTCAACGTTGCCACAAGTAGTGGGACGAAGGGGAAAGGAGCAAGATGTAAGCCGGAGTCCCAGTCCTGCGTCACTGTCACCAAATATGAGATCTGGGGCTCCTCCCTCAACGTTAGGCCAAGTAAGGACACCGTTTCAGATAGCCCTGCTCACCCCTTAGTAGCTTGGCACGATCAGCTAGGCCTATCTCTAAGGCATGAGTGTACAGTATGTACAACCACACTCACAGCAACTCACTGGTGACACCACAAATTGACTTCACACGAGTTTGATAAAAACAAGTATAAACTTTATAAAAACATATATACGATCAGACCACATTATACAAAAGCCAACATATAATAAAGGGTAATATTTGTTCCGGCTGGCTGGTAGATTCGAATCCCAACTACCTCTTTCAAAATGCTATGCTGGTCGTTATGCTAGAATCACACACGTTGCAATGGACAAACAATAGTGCACTGCGTAACGATACAATACTGTGCTGGGCAAATGAAAAATAATACAATGCATACCAATACACCCGGTACCTTGCAATGGGAGAAATAATGCAATGGGTACACTACAATCATGTGCTGCGCAATGAAGAAATAATGCAATGCGGTCTGCTACAATCATTTACTTTGCAATTAAGGAATAATGCAATGCGTAACTACAATCATGTACTTTTTAATGAAGAAATAATGCAATGCTGGCCGCTACAATCCTGTACTTTGCAATGGAGAAATAATGCAATGTGTACTTCGCTAAGCAGAAATAATGTCAGGTGTCATAAGACAGTCGGCAGTTTGTTAGCAGCAAAGTTGGCAATGTGTATTACGACAATCAGCCTCTTCGACAACAGTTGCCCCAACACCTATCAACGATGACATAAAGTACAGCTTCTTAGTCTGGCCCCAGTACTGCCATTCCGTTCATCAGTACAGACCTCAATGTCAGAAGGACTGAGGGCCGAGAGAGTGTCCCTCCGAGTCCGCACCCTGCCCAGGTAGTGATCTACGTTACCTGGGGGTGCGACCCCACTCTCCGCTCCTCCTTCAGCAAACTGGGCCTTCCGTGCAGATCTTTCTCAATGGGCCTCAGAGGCTCGGCCTGGCAGCTCAACTCCTCCATGGCTGCCGATCTGGTCAGCGACTGTTAGGAAGGTCTCATGCGGCCGCAGGGCACACGTACCCCACGCCCCTGAGATTACTTTACTCCAGGTGCACGTTCACCACAGCACCCTCCGGATCTCCTCTGACACAAAGCCATACACACAATTCTGATGGGACTCCACGTCGACTCCGCATGCACACTTACCAGTCACTCCTTCCTGCGGTCTCGGTTGACACCAAGACACGCACACCGTGCTGCGGAGACTCACTTTCGTCCGGTGCACACAATGATCAGACGATCACCTTCATAGTCCCAAGTTGCACAAAAGCACGCACACGGCTTCACTGAGACTCACTCCAGCTCCGATGCCTCGATATCCAGGCACTCTTCACCAACGCCTTCAGCTGCACCATGACACGCTCGCGGTGTCCGAGCCTCACTTCTCCTCCGGTGCCCTCGATTGACCAAGTACTCTTTGCCAACACCTCTGGTGCACCCTGACACACACCCTGCGCATCCGAGACTCACTCCACTTCTGATGCACACGTTGATCAGGCGCTCTTCACCAGTGCCTGCGGTGCACCACGACATGCACCCAGGGTCTCCGAGACTCACTTCACCTTCGATGCACACATTGACCAGGTGTTCTTGACCAACACATCCTGTGCACCACGAAACGCACCCAGCGCGTCCGAGTCTCACTTCTCCGTGTGACCAAGATCATAGTGCACACCTTCCGAGGGTCTCAAGCTGCCACAACACACGCCCACCACGTTGCTTGAAACTTCTCTGGACCCTTGGGGTAACGAGATACAGCACAAAGCACAGTCTTCGTCAAGCAGGAGGACCCAGCACACCAAGCACAGTCCCAACAGCCTCTTCCTTGGTTAAAACAGCAAACTGAAGACCAGTCCCAGATCCCGAAGCAAGGGTTGGTTCTTCCCCAGCAGTCTCTTCAGTTGTTCCTTCCTTAGCAGAGGTTCCTCTTGACCACAACATGGGTCCAAGCCTTTTCATTCTCAATCCATTTCTGTTCCATTCCAACGTTCTGGGGTCTTAGCTCTCATAGTTATACCCCTAAATGTCTTTGAAGTTCGTTGTGACCCCTGCCTAAATCAGTTCTGGATGTCATCCTCCCAGTGTCACCTTTCTCCCTTTGATACTGGGGTCTGGATCCTTAATCACTCAGCAGGAGATGGGTCAATCGTTTTATAACAGCAACCCAGGCCTCTTCACCTCCCAGGGCATCTCCTTGCCTACTCTTCAGATGCAGGTCAGCCTGATGCCATCTCAACCCCTCCCTTGGGTCATGACCTCCCCCAGCTCCTCTCACCTCTCAGATCCAGACAGTCAATCCACATTCAGCAGAGACACATAGAAATGCTAAAAGCACAAAACTCAGCTACTTTCTTAAAGAGTGGTTTTTTGAACACACAGTGACAAAACCACTTTCATAGAAAGATATGTTATGATACGGTGAGTTCAAACATACTAAACTTCACCTCTCCATTTTAAACTTATAGGAAACTAGGCTAACAAAACACAATACCCAACCTCCCCCATTCTGTCCTATGGGCAGGATGGCCTTTCACCAGTGAAAAACGAAATGGAGTGTTTTTCACTGTCAGGACATAGCACACACCTTAGTATATGCCCTGCCTTTTATTTACACTGCGGCCCGCCCAGGGGTTACCCGAGACCTACCACAGGGGTGCCCACTGTGTATGTAAAAGGGATAGTAAGGCCTGACAAGTGGTTGCACTTGTCAGGACAACTTGCTAACTTAGCAAACTGTGCGCAGGCCCTACACTGGCCTGCGTTCCCTTCTCCGCGCACCTTTGCATTACTTGCCTTGGCACACACAGTGCACATCACTAGAGACTTTACTAGTAAGGCAAACATACCAATCATGGTTAACCAATTACCATTACACTTTACACAGGGAACACTTGTACTTTGACACTGATCAACAGTGGCAAAGTACCCAAAGCATCTAAATTGGCAACTATATGTCAGGAAAACGGTCTAGGAGGAATGCAAAAAGTTTAGGGAACTTTAGCAAAAAGGCCAAGTCCTACACAAAGCTTTAAAAAAACTCAAATAAAAAAGCTCTTCACTCTTACCTGCCAGAGAATGTAATCTTCGTGAAGGATACAACCATTGTAAATTCCTTGCAGTGAAATGCAGTAGCTGCTAGGGTACAAACCAGGATAACCTTGAGGGGGAATGGTTCAAGAGCGATGCAAGCAGAAGCAATCAGATGTTAAATTCAGCAACCAAAAGGCAACAGTGAAGAAGTGCTGTTTCATCAGCAAAGTTAAAGTGTTTTGCAGTTTTATGTATACAAAATTCACGGCACTCCCTGGCATCTCTCCTGCTGTCCCGGTCATTGGAGGACGTCAGTGTTAAAGCATCGCTCTGCTGCAGGAACTACATGCTGTTGGCTGTTGAGGAGAACAAAGGCACGCAAAAGTGTGCCTTAATGTTGAAGATTAATTTGCAGTTTTCAGGCTTGATATATGTCTGCCTATTAAGGACGATCTACTCCGTTTCATTAGAACACAGAACATTTCTTCAAAGGATGTTCGCATTGACCAACTCATACAGAGACTCTTTCCATCTCCACTGTTTCTCTTTTATTTACAAAGATATTCTTGTATCCTCTTACTTGGGTACGATTTCAGTTGTTCGTCTCTTTGATTTTTTTGTGAAGACATGTCATTTTATCTTCAGAGGGGTCTCATTGTTTTTCTCAATTCCTATTCACTGTTGAGCATTGACTGAAGGCTCAACCCTGTTAAAACTGCTATGGTAGCAGGGTGTTAACAGCTAGGGATAAGGCATCTTTCAGTTCTTTTTTAAATTCCTTATAGTAGACAGCTGCCGCTGCTTCATTCTGGTTTACCCTGTCGAAGCATTAATGCTCTATTACTTACTGGTAATCTTCATTACTCCGGGTCCCGTTGTCCTCGTCCCATTCAGTACTATGTGGAGATGACCATCTCCCAACAGAAAAAAGCAAGAGGAATGCTGGGACACTAATACTGCCCCTCCCCCGGGAGTACATGAGCAGTACTTACCCAGCAACCCTCCTGTACTACCAAGCCCAGACAGGAAGGATCTGAATAGTGCAGCAGCAGCCTAGAGTTGTTTCAGACGCAAGTGCTCAGATATCTTTCAGAGAGAAAGAGTGAGAGAGAGAGAGCGAGAGAAAGAAAGAGAGAGAGATAGAAAGAACCAGTTAAAGAGAAAGAGCGAGATAGAGAGAGAGAGAAAGAACCAGTTAGAGAGAAAGAGCGAGAGAGAGAGAGAGAGAGAAAGAACCAGTGAGAGAGAGGGAGAGAGAGAGAGAGAGAGAGAGAGAGAGAGAGAGAGAGAGAGAGAGAGAGAGAGAGAGAGAGAGAGAGAGAGAGAGAGCGAGAGAGAGAGCATGGCTGGTCATAGGACTTTAGTGAAAGGGAAGATGTGAGGCCCCTCTAATTTGCGACATCCAGGGCTGGTGGCCCTCGGAGCGCGAATGTTTGTTGGTGCCTCGCCATGAGCTCATTATCTAGGAATTCCCTCACTACCACCCTATAACAGTTCTCCTCAAGTTATGCTATGTGGATTGATGCTAGGCAGTTTATAAAGCGCATAGCTGCCCAAGGGTTTCCCAGTTCTGCGTGAGTCATCATGTTCACTAGCGGGATTCTGAGGTAGTACATGTCTAGGGCTAATGGTGGTAAAGCCATGTTTTAAGCATTTTTCCGAATCTGGTCTTGTTCATTTAGTTTCTGAGCTCATTAGGAATAGCATTCCAAAGCTTGGGGGTCAAATGCGTGAAGGATACGCGCCCCCAATCTGATCCTTTGGACCTTTAGCAAGAAAGATTTGGAGGATCTAAAGGTCCTGCTAGGAGTGTAAGGTACCATAAGAGACACTATCAAGGAGGGTCCATTATTGTTGATTCCCTTATGCGCCAAGTAAAGTGCCTTGTATTTTATTCTTTCCTCCACTCAAGCCAGTGAAAGAAGCCACTGCAAATTTTGCTGAGGTATGTTTGGGAAGCTTGAGGATAGTCCCTGCTGCCACACTTTCGACTAACTGGAGTCCCTTGATAATATATTTGTGTGAGCCCGTTTACATGGAATTGCCATAGTCCAAGCAGGAAAGAATCATAACTTGGACCACTATTCTTCTAGATTGTGTAGGTAGGAGGTCTAGGATTTTCCGTAGCGTTCTGATAAGGCCACAGCAAGATGCTGTAAATATTTTTACCTGGGCCTCCATAGAACGAGAGCTATCCAACCACATACCTAAGCCCGTAATGGGGGAGGAAGGGATTGGCTGTGCCCCCAGGAACTCTGGCCATCCGAGGGTTGTTTGCAGTGTTGGCTTGTTTCCTAAAACCATCAGCTTGGCTTTGTTTCCCTTCAATTTAAGTGGGCAGTTAGCCATCCATCATGCAACTTTCTCTAGACAAGGGGCTAGTTGTTGTTAACCTGTTCCCGGGTAAAGGGAGACAACCAGTTGGGTGTCGTCAACATAGGAGACCATCAACACCCACAATTTCTTGATGATGTCTGCCAATAGACTCAAATAAATGTTTAAAAGTGTAGGCCTCAATGCAAAGCCCTTCGGAACCCCACACTTCAAGGGAAAGACATCTGAATAGCAGGGAGGTTCTCAAATTTAAAATGACTTTTCTTTTAGGAACTAGAAAGGCCCGGTCAAAGCACAATTTTGTATTCCTATTTCAGTCATCCGGAGCACCAGAGTTTCGCGGTCAACGGTATTGAACGCTGTACTCAGGTAGAGAATAAAAATGGCTGTGGAACCTCCTTTGTCCAGCAATATATTCAGCTCCCCTGTTATTGATAATAATGCGGTTTCCATGCTATGTTGTAGATGGAAATCAGTCTGAGTCGGATTAAGAAGAGAGTTCTCCTGAACACCAGCCTCACTCAAAACCCTACCCTGGGTTTATGCCACTCACCTTGATTTAGGTTGGTGCTGCCTTATAATGAATGTTTTTACCTGCCCGGGATCTTGCAGTTATAATGCAGCAGTATGAGGCCAAGGAGAGGCTCCTTCTTTCCTGGGCTTCACAGGGGTCGATCATGTCTGCAATGAGGCTTAATGTAGTGGGCTCCTCTCTCATGGGCTTGGCACCCATCATCCACGGCTGCCAGACCCTTTGGCTGGGCTTCCTAGCAATACATTATGACTGTGTGGCCCAAGAATAAACATTCAGTAAAGGCGCTGTACATGTGGAGAGGTGTGGTGCAGTGGCCTGGGCAGCTGACTTCGGAGCACAGGGTTCACGGTTCGGTCCCGGCTCCGGCGGCAGCTCAGCTCAGCACTATATGACTCTGGGCAATAACTCACTTAATTTCCACGATAGCCCCAGCCCCTTGAGACCCGTAAGGATAAGTATTTTGCACTTTACAAATACAGATTTACATTCCAAAACGAAAGTAAACAACATAAACCCAGAGTCATGGCTTTCAGTGAGTCAGGTCCCCCTGGATTTCAGGTCCCGCAATAATTAAAATCTGCCTTTGCTAGAAGGCCCAGTCGCTCTGTATTGATGTCCTTTACAGGTCAAAGCACTAATGCAAATTACAAATTATAAGAACCCCTGCAAAGAAGCTGTCCTAGATTAACGGGAAACCTGCCCCCCAAAAAATAGTGCAGCTAACCAGCATTTGGTTAAATTCATGTGTCTATGGCCCAGAGGACTCCATGGTAGAGGATCATCAATGACTTTGTACAACCCTCAAAGCTCTTAAGATGCTTTCTCCTAACACACATAAACCTTTTCCAGCCCTGCATAGCTGCCATGTTTCCCAGGTCCATGCATAATGTGCTGTTCCAGTCCAGGGTTTTTCTTTGATTTGTGGGGCTTGTTGTCTTGCTTCATAATGGCATAAACACAACTACAAGTACCAGAAATCAAAATAAAAACGTGGGCTGTAGCAGCACATCTTGCATGGACCTGGGAAATTTGGCAGGTGGCCCCTTAGTGAAATTCAACCAACCTCCAAGCCAGCCTGTTCTCGACCAATACCATTTTATATTTAACTTTTATAGTGTGTTAGGAAAAAATGACAAACTATAGCCTTTCCTTTTACATCAGGAAGATTGTCACATAGACCAATTTTTAAAGTCCTCTTACTTTGAAATCAGAGACAAGAAAACAATCTCTATGGTAAAAGAATAGGCAGCAATTTGTCAGAAGACATTGCCTGACATTTGATGTCTATCTTTGAAATTTACAGGTCTCTTTATTGCTCATTCACCTTTGGAACTCCAGCATTCTAACGTTGGGGGTACTGCAGCCCCCCTCCATCCCAACCCCCCCCCCACACACTCCTACTTCCAGCACCTATATCCTACTTTGTCTACTATATGGTCCTCTCTTATGCATGTGCCTTATTTGTTTACACTTTTCCTCGACTCCTTCTGGTCTAAGCATATTGTTTCCCCATATTCACCTCCTCGTGTGTTGCTCTTATTCACTTCTCTCCATTATCTCCTTTGCTGTCCTTTCTCAGCCTCCCTTCAACATCTTGTCTCTTGATCACCTTTCTCCTCTTAACCCATACTGTCTCACGTTTGAAGTCTTCCCATTCCCCCTCCACAGCTATATTTTATCTTCACACTTTCGCTCTGCGCTCTCCCATCTACTTATCTCCTCAAAGGGCAGGGTAAAGACCCAGATGTTAACACACACAACAAATGTGATAACATTAAAGCAATAATTTAAAAGCATCTTTATTGCTCCTTCACCTTTATAACAACAGCAGGGTTATTTGGGGGGTTCTGTAGCACCCTACTCTCCGCTACTTTCAGCGCATGTGAAAATTCTCTGGACTTCCCACACAGCAAATGCACCCGCAAATTTAAAACTCTGCTGTGTTTCATGGACTGTGGAAGCAAAGTCAGGCATGACTCACAGTTCCAGAACGTGAGGGTATTTTCAGTTTTATATAATGCGAACTCAGCCCTAGTCATTAGAGAGCTTTACATGATCATCAGTTACATTACAAAAGGGTATATTCATTTTTTAGGGACATGTGAAATGGTGATATGCCCAGAATCACAGAATGTTCAGCAGACGCTGAGACTCTCACCTAATTCCTCGGTTCCATTAAGCTGCTCAATGAGTGCAAAGCCCAAGGGCTTCACAGTCATACTGTGGAGCTACGAAGTTCAGGAGATGGGGGGCCCCTTACCCTGGACTGCACAGTACTGAATAATGACAGTACGGCCCAGGGCTGGGGGCACCACACTTGGACCTTGAGCCCTGATCCAGTGCTGCAAGGCACAGGCGAGGGACCTCTCCTGCCCTGGGCCTCACATCACTGGATAATGGATGCGAGGCCAAGAGTAGGGGGTCCCACACTTGGACCCTGATCAAGTGCTTCCAAGTCCAGTGAAGTGGGGACTACCTCCCCTGGCATTAGAAGAAGTGTGGTGCTTTGCCTATAAACATTGCTCAGCCAAAGCTTCTCCCTCTTCTACTGAGCTGCCTCTCCTCACCCATTAATATTCAGCCGATCCTATAAACAAAAAAGGGCCATTTATCGTGTGGAAACGCAAATGGCACCTTTTCAACAGAGAACAGCCCCGCCCTTGACCAGCTCACACAAATACAATTATCTTTACTGTTGTCCCAAGACCCCTGGACATTCTTTCCATCCCCCCACGCCCGTAATCCCAGGAATGACACCACACCTTTAGAACTTCTGAGGTTAAAGCCCCTCATTTGCACAATGTAATGCAGTGATCAGAGGGAAGGGGCCCAGGAGGAGCAGGTGGCCTGACTATAATGCAGCCTTTCATATGGAAGCGGGGCCCTATGTTTTTGAAGTGAGCGCGGGCCCGGGGCAGCTGCACACACTGCCCATGCCTAGCGCTGGCCCTGAGAGAAAGAACCAGTGAGAGAGAGAGAGAGAGAGAGAGAGAGAGAGAGAGAGAGAGAGAGAGAGAGAGAGAGAAAAGAACCAGTGAGAGACATCACAAATCAACTCTGAATTTAGCGCACCAATGGCGTTTTCAGGTTAAGTGTCGCTTAGGGAGAGCACACTATGACTGAGCCATCCCTGCCAGGAATCAGGCCTGCATCCGAATGGTCGAAGAGAGGATCCAGGACTGCTTGAAGGGAGCGAGGCAGCATGGCGGTTCAGCAGGGCGATTGCAATGATTACCGCAGGAGCAGGTACATGCATCACAGGGGTGCTGCCGAGATGGAGAGCAGCCTTCTGGATACGAAGCACACAGAGGTAATGGAAAAAAGAACAAAGGGGACTATTTATGAGACTGGTTGAGTCGCTCTTACACCATGCAGCATGCCACTACAGAAACGTAAACCGTAAGACATATATTTGAAGCCACAGAAAGCCACTTTGCGTGGCAGTAAGTGGCTTTAACAAATTTGGAGTAACACAACACAGCATAAATTGCATTACTCTGCCCAGGGTAGGCGTTACCTGTCCATTGCGTGGGTGTTCCCACACAACTCCCATGAATGTTGACGCATCCCCAGATTTACAAGCGCTTGTAAACCTGGGGATGCGCCAAAAACGTACAACTTCTCTGGGAAGGTGAAATGAGGAATAATAACTTTTTTTCTCCTCGTTTCTTCCTCTTTCTATGTGTGCTGCATGCTGCATGTGCAGCGCACATAGAAAGAGGAATATGCTTCTCAGGATTGGTTTTGTGCAGGAAGGTGCCCCTTTCTGCACAAAAATAATCCTGCATGCAACACATGCACTCTTGCACTATGGTGCAAAAGTGCCTCTATTGGCAAAAGGGCGCCAGCCCAAGGGAAAGGACAGGAATGCGCTGTATTGCCTTAAAATCGGCAATACGGGACTTTCCCTGTCGTAAATCACAGCAAATGAACTTGCTACTCTGCACAGCGTGACTTCCTCATAAATGAGGCACTGAGTAGGCAGAAAACGGCAAACAAAAAACAGAGGATAAAGACGAAGCAGCTTGGGGATAGGCCTGGTTGGATAACCTGGAAACAACTGGGAGATGTTGACAGGTGTAACCCACTCCTTTCGCTTACCCTTAAGATCCAACGGTCCTGCGAACAACCCAGAAGTGATAACTAGCCAACCTTCTAGGTTCCTGTTCTCCTTACTCACTAAGCCTGACCTCTTCTGCAACTAAAGGAAGGTCTAAACACTTCATACCTGGGTAAAGGTACTGTGCTATCTCAATCTTTCGAAATGTTCCTGACACGCAGCTACAAAGATGTTGCAGGTGGCCAGAAGGTGTCGCCTAAGGCAGGACTGTGAAGAAACTGCAGATCTTAGCACTGCAAAATACATAGGAACATAGGATTGAATACAGTATACATCTTTTTTTTCTCCTCATTTTGCCAGATATCTTGATGGGTTTATACTCTTGTCTCTCTATGTCTTGTAGTGGAGGACCTGACTGTAGACCATAGAACAAGACCCTTGTATATTCACCCACAAGTATACAGCTGTTTTCAATTCCATCTCCGGACTAACTGGGCCAACCCTGGAAATAAGGAGATAATATGGCCAACAGAGTAGATGGCGTAATCATCGGACTCACTTTTCTTTTTCTCTCCACTTTATCAAAGTCAAAAACCACTTTATTTGATTATTGAAAATCATAAAAGTAAGCTCCACTTTATCAATGGAGCCCATACTCTGCTTTTTTGATCACACGCCATATCAGATTCACTGATATATATATAACACTCTTCAAGTATTCAGAAAAAATCGCAGAGTTCCCAGATTTCCATAATTTACAAATTTCCCATCTTGCTAACAAAACAGCATCAAACAAAAAATTGGATTCTACAGCAGAAATTTGCATTTCTTCATCCAAACTTAATCCAAAAAAGATTAAACTAATTGTTACTTTTAGATGTATTCCAATGATTTCTTCCAGGAAAACATTAATCGCATTCCAAAAAGGGGCGACTTTAGAACATGACATGAACATATGTATATCGTCAGCCTCCATCTGCATACACCTGGGACATGTATAGACCTTACCAGTAACCTTCGAAAGTTTTACAGGAGACCAATATACCCGATAAGTGCTGAACAAGTGGTTTCGTTTTAGTGGTGTTGCTTTTACTACTTTTCGCAATATGACACATGAATTACTCCACATTTGCATCAAGTCTCGATTATCAAACTCTTCACCCCACAGTTTGTAAATTTCAATATTTATGTCTGACTCCACAAAAGCCAAATACCAAAACAATATTTCCTTACGCCACTGTCCGGTTCTCATTACTTAATTGGATTTATCATCTTCCACCTCTTCCCAATCTTGCCTTGCCAACCAGGTGCTAAGTTGATAACATTTGAACCTTGTCAGTAAACCTTTGGTACAATTCCTCAACGCTTCCCAGCTCATCAATTTTTACCAACCTTAAGGTCTGCCCAGCGACAAATACCACCGCTTATCAAAGGTTGACTCAGTTGGTCCCTCAGACACTCCGGTATACCGGGAGAATCCCAAATTGGTGCCCATGGTGAAAAATTTGGAATTCTTAATGTTTTTCGCACATACATCCATGTGTTCAGGGCGGACTTTAAAATCTTAAGCCGCACTTAAAAAAAAAATGTAGGGTCTCCGTACTTGAAAAGAAAACCAATTTGACCATAAGGTGTGTCAGTCAATAATACCTCAAAGAGTGCGCCTATCGATAAATTATCTACTTTGTTGGCCAGCATATGAACATTCTTAAATTGGAAAGAGTAACAATATACAAGAATATCCGGTAATGCCAATCCTCCATTATCTGATCTCCTACGTAATTTTTGCCAGGAAATAGTGGCACCTTTTGATGCCCAAATTAAAACTCCCTATTCTCTCCTGGAGTTTTGTTGTATCTTTCTTTTGAAACGTCAATGGGAGAGAATTAAACAGGAATGTCACTTTTGGCAGGATAATAATTTTTATGAGGTTGACCCTTCCATAAATATTAAGAGGTAAATTCACCCACTTAGAAAGTAAACCTATAACATTGTGGCTAACTTTCTTCCAATTTACTTTTATAATAACTTCCATCTTCTGGGTTATATGAACTCCTAGGTATCTTATGAGATTCTTCACCCCGCAACATACCACTTCCTGGTTCCAATCCATAATTTCACCAGGGTTCACTTTATACCCTGAAATGTGACCGAAAACCTCCGCCTTCCTCATTAGATTTGGGATTGGCTCCAGCGGGTTGCTTGTATAAAGCAAGCGATCATCTGCATAGAGCTTTAACTTAACTTCAAAAGTATCAGATTTGAAAGGAAAAATAGCCATGTCAGACCTAATCAGTTTAGCTAAAGGCTCAATATATATATTTAAAAAAAGCAGGGAAAGGGGACAGCCCTGCCTTGTACCTGTTATTTCAAACTATTCTGACAACCTCCTGTTTATTAAAACTCTAGCTTTAGGGCCATGATCACCGATACCATATTTGTTGGAAAGCCAAAACTTTGCAAAGCCTCCCATAGGTAGGGCCAGTGTACCTGATCAAAGGCATTGGCTGCGTCCACAGCCACTATTGTAGGAGGCAGTTTCCCAGCCTCCGCCAAATCAATAGCTTAATAACAGGAAAGTCAACTCATTCAATTGCCTTCCGGGAATAAAGCCTCATTGATTGGGGTGGATAACCGCGCGTATTACTCTAGCCAGCCGGGCTGCAATAATACCAGAAAAGATCTTATAATCCGTGTTTATTAGCGAGATCAGCTTATATGAGTCTATCGTCCGTTGATCCTTATTAGGTTTCTGGATCATAGTGACTGTAGCTTCTAACCAAGATTTAAGAACCTTTTTTTCACCCATTTATACCTTATTAAATAAAACCTGAAGAACAGGAGTTACAATATCTATAGTACAGAGAAATACTTCTACGGGGAGGCCATCCGGTTCAGCTGCCTTTCCCTTAACCATTGATCTGCTTCTCCAGAAGTGCAGTCACAGATTTCAAGACACTGGGCTTAAGAGTGACTGGGATATAACCCTCAAACATGGGAGAAGCAGAGCTAGAGGCTGACAAATAAAGGGGTATAAAAAGTAAAAAAGCAAAATATAAGTAGAATGAGAGGCCCTGAACAGGAGGGGAGCTGAGAAGCTGAAATAAAAAAATGTGCAGGACAGAGAGAGATGGTGGCGAACTTGTACCTACCTGTACAAAGGATCGGGGACCCTACAACACAGTTAAAGGCAAGCTGTCTAGTACTACCTGCCATAAAACATGCCAGCGCTCACTCCTCCTTCTCCTGTGTGTCCCCTGTGTCCTGTCCTTATTCTATGCCCCAGCCTTCGGACGGATTTCCTTCACTTCTCCCATCGACCTTTTGCTGTCCATTTCTTGCACCTGAGGTATGTCTCTGGTGACTTTTTATCTGCATTCCCGATGAAGCTTGCTGATGATGCTGGTGTGTTGAAGAGTGAACCCTTCCACCTGCTCCATGCCTTTGTTTTTCAATCTTCCTTGTTATACATAGTATTGTTTAGCACATACCTACAAGTTTCGAATGGGTCTGTAAATGTATGTTTGTCTTTCACATAAAGACATTTGATCTTGGAGATGTGTGTTGCTTACTAGAGAATTAAATATAATAAATACAATTTTTCAAGCGTAATGTAGTGATTCATTACTTCTTTGCCATCGTATTCCCAACACTGTTTTTCCAATATTCTCTTTATTAATATATTCAATTGTCTGGAATATAAACAACATAAATAAAAAGAAATAATACATGCATTGTGGATTGCTCCTCCCCACAGGACAATAAATATTTCAAACAGTGAAATAAAGAAGTATTCTTTTCTCATATTTTTCAGTGTTTGTGAACACCAGGAGATAGTAAAAAAAAGGCACAGGCATTACAAGAGCAGTACTATTCCACTTTTGAAAAAGTGGTTTAGTTCGGATTTTTTTTTATTTTCTTAATAAAAAATATAAGAAAACGTATATTTAATGTCAGTGATGCGTGTTACTGCCTGGGCCATTAAGGCTCACTATAGCGCTATCCTTTAAAGTTCACTAATGCTACTGTTTGCCGCAACTGATATTCATTACTTTTTATAAACACTGATGCTCATCAGTGGCATAGCAAGGGTGCCAAGGACTCCAGTGTTAGTAGGGGTAAACATAAGTAGTTGGATAGCAAAGTGCATCAGTAATCATGATTCAGACCTCTCAGCCCTAGTGTCAATTCACCTGCTGAACCACCGATAACTATGCCCCTGATGCTCATTGAGGCTAATAACAGACACAGAACATTAATATTTATTATTCGTTGTTAACATTGCCACTGTTTCCAATATCCTGGAGGACTTCCGGCTCATTCATATATTGTGTTATCACAACAGCTTTACTTAACATTGGGGACATTAATGTTTATTAATGCATGGGTCCATTCAGAGTCCTTACTGACTGGTACCATTGAGACAGAGGCTCTGATAGTGACCAAAATGCCTTAGTCTATTATAGCCTTATAACCCGCCGTGGCGGGCTATACCGGCTAGTAAAGGCCTGCTGAATCGTTAAAGGCCCGAGCCGAAGGCGAGGGCCTTTAACGAGACAGCGGGACTTTAATAGCCGGCATAGCCCTGCTACGAAGGGCTATAAGGCTATTAGAACATTCTGCCAATAGAGGGCAGAATGTTCTAACAAATTAAACAAAGGGTTCTCGAAGCTCGAGGGAATATAAATCCCTTCGAGCTTCGAGAAGCCTTTGTAGAACATTGGAATGTTGCTTTGCGGGCCTTTACCGGCCCGTAGAAGCAGGGAGCACTCCATTGTCTGCAATGGAGCTCCCAACATTCCAATGTTCTAATATAGCCTTATAGCCCGCTGTAGAGGGCTATACCGGCTATTAAAGGCCCTCTCCAGCGTTAAAGGCCCCGAGCCGAAGGCGAGGGCCTTTAACAAGGGAGAGGGACTTTAATAGCGGTATAGCCCATCTACCAAGGGCTATAAGGCTATTAGAACATTCTGTCACTAGAGGAAAGAATGTTCTAAAAAAAAACAAAGCCTTTTGGAAGCGTGAGGGGATTGGAGTCCCCTCAGGCTCCCTGAAGCCTTTGTTCACAGCCAGAGCTGTGAAAAAGAAACATTGGAATGTTGGAGCTCCAAGCTTATACCAGCCATTATAAGCCCAGAGCACTCCATTGTTTTCGATGGAGCTCCCAACATTCCAATGTTCTAATATAGCCGTATAGCCCGGGGTAGAGGGTTATACCAGCTATTAAAGGCCCTCTTCAGCGTTAAAGGCCCTGAGCCGAAGGCGAGGGCCTTTAACAAGGGAGAGGGACTTTAATAGCGGTATAGCCCATCTACGAAGGGCTATAAGGCTATTAGAACATTCTGTCACTAGAGGACAGAATGCTATAACAAAAAAACAAAGCCTTTTGGGAGCATGAAGGGATTGGAATCCCCTCAGGTTCCCTGAAGCCTTTGTTCACAGCCAGAGCTGTGAACAAA
Organism: Lissotriton vulgaris; assembly: GCF_964263255.1. Lineage (NCBI taxonomy): Eukaryota > Metazoa > Chordata > Amphibia > Caudata > Salamandridae > Lissotriton > Lissotriton vulgaris. The sequence goes on from NC_141693.1 coordinate 1,576,367,207, forward strand.
GAAACATTGGAATGTTGGAGCTCCAGGCTTATACCAGCCATTATAAGCCCAGAGCACTCCATTGTTTTCAATGGAGCTCCCAACATTCCAATGTTCTAATAATACCTATAATGCATGGAGCCATTGATCCACATTAAGGTCAGAGTGCATTGATGATGTGGCATTGGTTATGATGCCACAAAGTTTTTTTTAAATGCGAAATTCGCTGAAAACTGTTTTTAATTATGGTTTATTTAATGTTTAGAGGCGGTGAAAAGTGCCTCTATCACAAAGTCTTGAAGAACCTTTCATCGTGTGTGTAAAGGGGATAGGCATATATCAATAAGTGACTGAGGGTCTATGTCACTCACTAAGAGATGACTCTTCCACTTTTTATCTTTCTACCGGAGAACATTCACTTTAACCACTATGTAACCTCTTCCCTGGAACAAATTCCTTCCAAAATCATATTGCAGGGGATAAACCTGTATTCCTCGTTTCACAGCACTATTATTATGAAATGAATGGATGTATAAATCCCCAATAATATAATCTCTTTCCATCCTTGGTTATTTAAGGGGATGATTAGAAGCTAATAGTGTTATAATTTTCTCTCTTTTTAAAACAAAATTGAAGTGAAATTCACTTTTGAAATCAAAGTTATTGCTCTTAAGAAACTATAGGATATTGCAAATCTTGAGTTGGCCAATATTATGAAATATTGATCCGCTTAGAAAAGAAATCAAGTAGGTGTAATTTGTGCACCCTCTAGAGTTTTGGAGTTAGTTTCTAAGTCTACTGGACCAAGGTAGCAAGTGTATCATCATAACATTAAGCATAATGATCTTGAGTCGGATGCTCATTGAAGTTATCAGAGACAGGAAGCAAACCAAAAAAATAAAGGGTGATTGGTATGCTGATGTGTAACATTCGTCGATCTAGGCATATATTTGATCCGTCCTTTGAGAGACGAAAGCTAAACAGAATTTGCACAATGACCTGGATAGAACAATCTTTGACTGAATTTCCACTGGATTATGGTGAAACATCAGGTACATAATTAAACTGCAACGTGGACATAATTAGCAGCACCGATGGGCCATGAGTAAGCGGAACAATGACATAAACTAAGCATCGCGACAGAGAACAATAATGCAAAAGCTGAGGTATAACTGAGCTGTGCTAAAAGTCATATTGAATGGAACAGTATGTGGCACAGTTGGACAGCTCCACAGGGCAACATTGAGTAGAATCAGAGGCTGAGTTGAATTTCTTTACAGGGGACTTTAGGCTGACTTGACCAGTATCATACGGCATAACTCGGTTGCAATATGGGCCATGGCTGCACTGACCCTGGAGTAATTAGATCTACATTAAATATATAATTAAGCTGCAAATAAATATATTTGAGGTGTGCCACACAAAATTGATCTCCACCATATGCTGAATTGGGTTGCACCATGGAACACAATTGAGCTTTATTAGTGGCATAATTGAGCAGATGAATAATTTAGCTGTACCATGGGGCAGAATGTAACTGCACAGAGTGGTGCACTGCATTGTTGAACAGATTTGAGCTGCATCCGGAGCACAAAAGAGCTGTATGGAAAACTCAAAACAAAATCCATCCCTTAACAACTGAGCTGCACTGTGAGGTACAACTGTGCAAGTTCAGCAGCACCAGGGATACTATTGGACAGGCATAATTGAGCTGCACTAGAGGCATAATTTAGCATAATTGAGCACTAAATGGACCATAATTAAGTAGAACCCAATGCACAATATGTTGTGTGAAGTAAGAATTTCTTAGCTCTACAAGGTTTGCTTTTACACCCACGAGTGACTGAACTTAGTTCAGTACATCAGTGCTTGAAAGTGAAAGAGCAGGTTATTGTAGTCTCACCCAACCCCACTCAATGCATAGTTAATGTGGTGTTCATCCTTTCTGGGTTACTAACAGTCTCTAAAAACGTTCAGAGATGTAGAGGTAATTCAAACCCAATTTTGTTCTTTAAAATATCAGCACTACACTAAGATAAGACACTTTATGCTTAAAAGTGTTTTATTTCAAGTCTCATCCTGTTGCTTAGCACATGCAAAATAACCACACAGAATATTATTAAAACAGCACTGTTGCATGTTGCTAACAACAATAAAAATATGAAACTTTTTACAAGAGTGGGAATATGATCTGGCAACCCACCCTCCAAAGCCTTCTTGTTTGCACCATACTATGAGAACATGGAGTAGCTTAACTTGCTTCTTGAGTTTCTTAGAAGGAATCAGAGCACTGCATACCTCTTCACAGTAAGATGATGTAGTATTCAGGAATTAGGAGAGAGTGTTCCCTTGAAAAGAAAATAAATCATCAGTTGGGTTCAGCTTCTCTCCTCTCGGACTTGATTCAGAAGCTGCTCTCCGCGTCGGACAGAATATTAAGGCAGTACAACAGTTTGTGCAGTCTCTGTCACAATCATCTGGAAGTATCTGTGTGATAATCTGGGGCGATGGACCTCTCTATCTACGTGCCCACTTGACGAGCATTTTATACTGTTGATCACTGATCTGATGTGGGGAATTATCGAGGAATTTCTGACATAACCTATGTCTTAGACGTATTAGTATAAACAAATATTGTAAATATACGTCAATTCCAGCAACATTGCTTTTGTTACAGCTGCTAGCTGACCTTGAAATACAGATAACAAGACCCTTGTCTTAGACTAATGTTGCATTAAGTGTCGCTTTAGGTGTCTCATCGATGTCACTGTCTGGATGACTTGACACCTTCACAGGTTCTTGGGAAAATAAGGACATTCAGCATCTATAGCAAAGGTAGACATGCTGATGACCAGGCAGAAAATGGACTCTCTGCCTTCTCAAAATGGAGACTGGCCTTAGGACCGTTACGTCAAATAGAGATGTTCTATGCAGAAAACTGTGCTAAGCTATGTAGTGTCTCGTGAGTTAACAATGACGGAACATTTTTGGCTCTTGATGAACTCCGTAGAGCTATGACGTAATGGGTAGAGTGTATTGCAGTGAATGTTGCTTTAGCATGGGGAGTATGCTGTTACAAGCAGACAAATAAAGATGAGTAATACCAAGCTCTGTGTGTGGTGTAGTCATTAATGTATACCCTGGCTGGGAAGACGCTACAAATGGTGACAGGGTAGGGGATAAGTAACCCGAAGATTGACAGTGCCTTCTTTTAGAGAGTTTGCCATAGTCCAGGCAAGCTGCTCATGCATGCCATGTGTGCCATTGTCGAAGTACAGAATCGATATTCATTGCATGTTGAATCAAGAGGCAGTTCCTGCCAATGTGAAACAGTTGAAAATTAAAGCATTTACAGGAAATCTAGATGCCTTTGGTCTTGTACCTGTTGGTCAGGCCATACATAAAGATACAGTGCTACTACGCAACATGGAGCCATATATAGTACTGAGTGGTAACGCTGTGATTACAAGTGCTGCCCAGCAAAGATAAATCCTGTGTCAAAAAGTACAGAGCAAAAGCCAAGCGGAAGATAATGCTGCAATTATAAGTGCTGTGAAGCAGAGATTAACCAGATGTAGGCAAGTGCACAGAGATGCCAGGAGCAAAACGACTTAGATGCAATAAACAGTTGTCTTCCTACCAGAAGTTATTATAAAGAGTCTTCATGCCACATCCCTGGTCAGCACAGCCCAAGGAGAAGTGCCTCGGATTGTGTTTACGGAGCCTTCTATACCTGAAGAGGTGAACCACCAAAGCCTTTACCTGAAGAGGTGAACTGACAAAGCCGCGAAGTGGGGCTCAGAACAATTCCACAGGTCCTTGAAGAGTGAAAGTCAGTGAGGGGTTAGGAATAGTGGTAGGTTGTTGTTCTGAAGGAGACCAGAAGAAAATCCCATTTCCAGGGATCATATAGGATGATACAGAGGCCAGTATGTCACAATGTCACAGAGAGAATGAGCTAGAAATAGTGGCCGGAAAACCACCAAGTCCAGCCTCATTAAGTTCCACACTGGCCTACAATGCTGCAGCTTTCTTGAAATCTCCATCACCATTCAATACTGGTAAAAAGCAAAATATATTGGCGACCGATTGACTACGTGGAGAGAGACACTTGAAGAATTCATTGATGCACTTAAAGAGACTGACAACAAAAAGATTATCAAATACCTCAAAGATCTTGCTGGCGATAGCCTAAAAGAAGTCATAAAGAAAATGCCACAAACTGATGAAGAAATCACATACAGTCAGATTAAGGAAACCTTGAATCTCAAGTTCAATCCAATGCTCAAAATGGACTACGAAAGATATATTTTTCAGTGAAGAGCGACAGAAAATTGTTTAAACCGTTGATGAATTTGTAGAAAAACTTGGCACACTTATCAAACACTGTGAGTTCAAGGAATTTAATGACGAAGAAGGCAGAATTCTGGGGTCATGGATGCCTGTTAGTAAATTCAGACAGTGAATGCTGAGAGAAACTATGAGTCTAGAATAAGTGTTAAGGGCTATTAGAGCCGGAGAGCGTGCAGATCAACAAGCTACTGACATGGAGGTCAGAGGTACACAGAAAGAATCTATCATGAGAGTGAAAAGTATGAGAAAGCAAAAGACGGAAAGATGCAAGGTGATGTCTTCATGTAAAAAGAAGTTATGTTTTAAATGTGGATTTTTCCATACGAAGACAAATCTTCCGCCATTGAATAAATATGTAAGGGCTGTGGGAAGGAGAACCTTTGTGTGATGGTTTGCAAAGCAAAGGGAAAAACAAGTGTATCACAGCGTGAAGACAACATGGCCACTGGAATGTTCCAGAAGTAACGTTTGACATGCACCCACAAGGCTCAGCAGAGGTGTCAGGTATGATATATTGACACTGAACGAAGTCGATTGTCATCTAAATCATTGTCAAACAGTTCCTCGACATCAGCATCAAGTGAGAGTGAAGAAAATAATTGTGCCATGTCGATGTTTACTTCAGAAAAATGTGCGCATTTGAACTGGTAGCATATGAAGAAAATTGTCAGTCAAAGAAAAGTTGACATGTGAAAGCACCAAAGCATTCAATAATTAGCTAAAAATTACACTGAAAGTAAATGGGTATTTGATTCCTTTCATCATCGACAGTGGTGAATCGATAAACATTATCCCTGAGGAGAAATATAATAAATTGCGGCCCTTACCACAACTTATGCCATCGAAAACCAGAGTGTATACATGGCTTGCATCAAAAGCCTTAAAAAGTCATGGTTCATTTGCAGTGATGATGAAACACAAGAAAATCAAGGTGCAAGCATCCATCCATGTGACTCAAGGGACAGTATCAAGTGCCTGCCTGCTCAGCTTCAGCAAAGCTGTTAATATGGGACTGACTTCCGTGGACTACAACATGAATGCTCACCAAGAAATAGTAAGTCAGTTCCCTTCGTTGTTTCATGGTTTGGTAAAGCTTAAGACTATGAAAGTAAAGTTGCAAATTAATGAGTATGTCTGTCCTGTTGCTTAAAGACATAGGTGAAATGCTTTTTACAAGGGGCTGTTGAAAAAGAAATTGAAACGTTACTTAAGCATGGTATCATTGAGTACTAGTCCGACACCAGGGGTTTCTTCCATTGTGGTAGTGCCCAAAAAAAACAGTGAAGGAGTAGTACGCATGTGCATTAACATGCATCAGGCAAACAAAACGAACGAGAGCGATATCCAGGCCCACACATTGCTGATAGAATAACACAAGTAAATGGTGCACAGGTTTACTCACGTCTTGATTTAAATAAAGGTTATCATCAGTTGGAACTTGAGAAAACTGCAGTTACATTACAACCTTTTCTACACATGTTGGTCTGTTTCGATTCAAAAGGTGTGTCATCAGCTGCAGACCATTTTCAAGACATCATTCGACGTATCATAAGCCTGTAATGAATGTGTTTAATTATAGTGATGACGTATTAGTTTTTGGAGCTACCCAAAAAGAGCATGATAAGGCTCTTACACAAGTATATTGTTTACTGGCTGATGCAGGTTTGACTTTGAATGCAGATACATTTGAGTTCCTTTAGACAAAGTTAAAATTCTTTGGCCATATCTTTTATGATGGGGTACGCCACCTGATCCTGCTAAAGAACAAGTGCGGCCAAATGCTGGGTTAAATTTTTGGCATGGCTAGGTACTGTTCTAGATATTGTAATCACAAAGGGGGCTAGAGGAGGTTTAGGACCTGCGGGAGCCAACTCCAGACTCATGTATTCATTTCACAAAAGAAGCCCCGGGTCCGTAGTGTTAGGGAGGTCTATCATGTGACTCCAAGTGCCTTAGTGCAAAACGGGGGATTTCCCTTTTTAAGGAGTTCCCCTCACACACCAGAGGTGTTATGCTTCATCATGGGGGTACCTCCTTGCGTGAGAGACCTAGTCCTTATGCGGGCGCCAACCCCCTCGCTGCGAGGGAGGAGCTCAGGGATGTTTTGATATGGAGGACGGGTATACTAAAACCCTATGAGAGCTTGGTGTGATGAAAAAAGTGCAGTGCTAAGATATAAGTGGTTAAAACTGGCTACATGGTCAGCTATGATGCAACTTTCATTCAGCTGCCCAGTGTCAGGATTAAAAACAGAATACAGCTCGTAACTCAGGTGCCAGAATTGAAGGCCTCTGTGTTATTACAAGACCAACATGTTTCAGCCTGTCAGACCTAGAATATTGTCATGGCTTTCTTCAGGGTCGGTAATGTAGCTACTGCAATAAATATGTGAATGGTACATGTAAAAACATAGAAAACATGTGATAAATAAATGGTACAATACTGAATCAGGGATTTTTGGCAGTTCAGTATGTTCAACGTATACCCACTCTGGGTATAAGGAGTTCACCACATCTATCCCGGCTTCTTAGCCATATGGTAAGTGCGCCACAACCGCCGAATGTGCAGTTCTCCGTGAAAGGCAGCGCTCGTCCAGGAACAGTTGTTCTAGATATATACAAGACGTTGCTACTGTATGTGCTCCATAGAAAGAGATGACGAAAAATAATTTTTCATTTCAGTGGCCGCATGAACAGGAGAACACTTTTAGGAAAATTAAACAAGCATTTGAGAATGCTACTGAAGTGGTTTATTTCAATCCAAAACTTCATGCAGAGATTGTTGTTGATGCTAGCCCAATCGGGTTAGTTGCTATCGTTGCACAGCACTGCGGACCCCCGAATGCTTGAAGGCATATTGATACTGTGGCATATGCAAGTGGGAGTTTGTCCCAACCAGAACGTGCTTACTCACAACCTTAAAAAAAAAGGTTTAGCCATGGTATGGGCATGTGAACACTTCCATGTATTACTGTACCGAAAACTATTTACACTGGTAACTTATCATCAAGCTTTACTAACAATATTTGACAATCTAAAGGCCAAGATGCTTCCTCGCACTGAATGTTGGAGTCTATCAGCAACAAGAGTACAATTATAACATTGTGTATTGTCCAGGAAAGGATCAGAACCCTGCTGATTACTTTTCCAGAGTGCCCACTCAAGATCATGGCACTCCATCCAAGGCAGTTGAAGCTTTTATCAAATTCATCTTAAAAGTAAACACACCAGCTGCCATTTTGTTAGCTCAGATTATCACTGACATAAGCCATGATGGTGACATGCTAAAGCTGAAAGATATAATTACACATCAGTCGTGGAACCAACACACTCGACCACTCACCAGTGGAAGTGAATATCAAAAATACAGAAATGTTAAAGATGAACTGTCCATCACTTAGTAGGGAGTTTTATTGCAAGGGTTGACAATCTTGATTCCACAGTGTCTGCACCAGAAAATGATGGAAGTGGGCAACGAATGACATAGGGGAATTGTTGCCACTAAACGAACTCTCCAAGACCGAGTCTGGTTTCCATATCTCGATAAACGAATTGAGAAGGAATTAAAGTCCGGTCATGTATGCAAATGCCGATCTACAAAAGTTACTCAACACACCCTAAACATGTCAGAACTCCCGAAGCATGCGTGGGAGAGAATGTCATTGACTTTTTCACTCCACTCGACAAAGGACATCACCTGATGGTAATTGTGGATGAATACTCGTGATTTCCATTAATTGAGGATCTCTCATCCACCTCTCAAGAACAAGTAATTGAGAGACTGGATAGCATGTTTGCGATATGGAGTGTTCCAGCCATCCTAAAATCTGACTATCGTCTGCATTTTAATAGTTGGTATTTCAAAGACTTCTTAGAGCATCAAAAGGGTATTCCTCTGTGGCCGCAGGCCAACAAACTGATTGAGAGATTTATGAGTACTCTAAAGAAAGACATTCAGCATGCTACATACCTCCAGTGAAAGTCCGGCAACATTGATTTCCGGGAGAACGATAATAACCGAGATCCCCCAGTGGATCAATCAGAGAGAAAGAGATGAGAATGAAACTCATATGAGGGAGTTGGTTCAGAAACAAAAGATAAAAACATATGCAGACTGAAGGTGACATGCAAAAAACATTGTCTTTCAGGAAGGAGACAGAATGCTTGCACGTCAGATGCAGAAAAGAAAACCTTATGCTCCCTTTGATGCAGAACCTTTTCAAGTGGTGTCGACCAAAGGACACATGGTGAGTGCCCATTACCCTGGAATGTCTATTGCCAGAGACTCTTCTCACTTTTGGTATTTGATTCATCGTTCACCAGATCTTCATGGTGAAGGAGGGATTGATTCTGAAGCACCAGGGACTGATGCTGCCTTTTCACCATCACAGTAGATCTTGGGTCATGGTGGTGGCAGGTCTCAACTTTGCACGACACGTTCAGGTCGAACAATTACAGGGCCAAGGAGATTAGTTGAAGAGATTTAAATGTATATATTTTTTAAATTGGTATGTCTTCGTATAACAGAGCAGGAGATTTAGTGTCTTGTGAGTAAACAATGATGGAACCCTTTTGGCTCCTGGTGAACTCAGTAGAGCTATGACTTAATGAGTGTATTGCAATGAAGGTTGCTTTAGAATGTGGAGTTCACAGTAACACGCAGCCGAATAAAGATAGGTAATACCAAGCTCCATGTGTGGTGTAGTCATTTACGGGTACCCCGGCTGGGAAGCCTCTACAAGCTACACAAAGGGAATGACTGAGATGTAATCTGAATGCTAAGCTGAACGAAGGAAATGAATGAGATGTAAACTGATTGGTAAACTGTACAAAGGGGATGACTATGACGTAAACTGAATGTTGAGCTACAACAGGGAATGACTGCGATGTAAAGTGAAAAATATTTGAGCTCTATCAAGGGCATAAGCGTGCATAACTGAGCTTTATCAGGGTTATAACTGAGTATCTCACTGGATCATTTTGAGCAGTGCCAGAGCGCATAATTAAGCAGAGCCAGAGCCAGGGAAATAACAGAGCTGTACAACAGTGCCTAACACACTTCCACCACAGGCATAACTGATTATCAGGATAAACATAATCCCATGAGACATTCATGAGATGTTCCAACAGGCAAGACTTAGCAGCACAAAGGGCATTATAAATCTAGGGCCGGTTCTATTGACACCAGTCTGATGATTGAGTAGAACCAGGGGCATAAACAGCAGCAAACAATAAGGTAATGGAAAGAATACTCGAATTATAGGACGAGACCAGCCCTTAAAACTGGAATTACAGCGCCAAGCGATCGCCAGTGGCTGAGATTAATTCAAGCAGTCTTTCCATCACTCCTTTTTTTTGAGGTAGCCACCCTAAATGCGACAGGCATGACCAGACATTGGCTCTGTCCTGACTGAACCATAGATCTCAAGCTATACCTCACTGACAGTGCTTAAGCTGGCCAAAACGGCTCAGGAGTTGATTGTGTTCCCACCTGGGGGCGACCTGACCTGGCATTTCGGGTTGGACTCTTTCTATTGGAAAAGGACCAAGACTGATTTGCATGGGGCTGGATTCTGTGTAGAATGGCAATGTGGGCGAGAAGTGATGTTGAATGCAGCCCCAAGTGATCACCCTTGGCTGAGATTGATTCAATAGTTTTTTCCATTAAAATGGCATCAAAGTGTAGCATTAATCGGCACTAGTTGCATAAATACCCATAAGCCCATGACATATTTGAGCAGCTCTCATGGTCTTGATTGAGCAGCACTATTGAGTATAACTCTGTTGAATTTTATATTATGGGAACCAGGGCCACTGTTGAGCTACCCACCAGAGCATAATTGAACATGTTGGATCAGTTGCATAAAAAATTAGTAAAGCAGTTAAATGGGACATAATTTAGTAGAAAAACATGGCACATTTGAGCAGTAGTACAGGCATACTGAAGCAGCAGCATGGGCAACTTTAAATAGAAAAAGAGGGTGAGTACAAGAGAGCAGCTCTTTGGCATCATTGAGCAGTGTCGCGTTGTTACTGAGAGTGCTCTATGCACAAGGAGCATCGATAGCATCTTGTAATATTTTTACAGCATCAAGATATCTGCTGTCAGCATCACATATTTTATCATCTGACACCAGAATAGAATTCTAATGGGATATTGCCTAGTACAGGGCTGTGCTAAGCACTCTATTTGAAACTGGCATTTTGTTTTGCCACATGATTTATGAAGGGTGTTTTGTTCCACTAGAACACAAAGTCACAGGCCCCATTTCCTCTGCGCCTCATACATCTGTCTGCTGTACATTCATTCTTTTCACCGTACAGCTCATTTTGTGATTGTCATTTGTTTATCCCATAGCAAAGGAAACATGCTCCTGAGTATGATGGCATACCTTGAAGTATTAAACTATTTCATGTCTTCAGAAATGCAGCTACAATCTGAGTCATGTTAGCTATTACCCTAGGAAGTATGTTCTTCAAAATGCCCCATCTGGTCCTAATTGCTCGCAACGTGGTGTTGATTTTCCCATTTTTTGAGCTTGACGACCAGACCTGATGGGATTAAAATGTTCTCAAATGTGCTAGGGCCCGACCTACTATGGTTTCCACTTAAGTTGGTAAAGTACCCCTTCTGCCTTTGACTCTCAGTGGTAGCTGTGGTCGAGCTGTCAAGGCTCCCTTTGGGGGTGTAGATACAGGTCAGTGAACAAGGCTCATAACTCAAAGTGCGAAAAACTCAAACAGTACGAACAATAAATAAATGTTCAGTCAAATACTTGTTTTTATAAGAAAAAATTGTATTTTATTTCTAACTATGTATGCAGTGAAATATGTCATTCAGAAGCAAAAACACAATCTCCCTTGAGGTCGGGGCACTATTAATTGCCAGGCGAATCCCTGTCCCACCTTCCTTTGTGTAACGTGTTTAGGGTTCTTCCCCATTCACTGGGGGCTACATAAAGGAATGTAAACTATTAGACTGTACTCAAGACTTCTCCCTTTTGTCCCTCTAGGAACTTAGTCAAAAGTGTCTATGGTGCAGCATTGTAGCAGAGTTCCCGGAGCCAAACTGACCCTGTTCACTTTTTACCCACCCTCGCAGCACAGAAGAGTACCACAATGCAGTGAGTGCCTTCTAACATGCACTAGTGAATTCCGCTGAGTTAGGAGAGGTTGGGCTACTTGTGGCCCATGTGGCAGCACCTGGCATCGCAGGCTCTCTCTCCAGAGTGGGGCTGCTGGAGGTCTCCCAGATGTCAGAGCAGCAGACAGAGTAAATTGAATTTGCTCAATGGGAAGGAGGAATTCTTTCTTCAGCTCCTAAATTGAGCCAGCCAAGGTACAATGCTGTCCTCAGGCTCAGAGTCTGCTGTAATTCTCAGTTCTGAGTCAGGGGCAGTTCTGTCGCAGTGTGGGTCAACCCGCGAATCGCAGCCTCAGTCTCTCTTTCAGGTGAGGTCCCAAAATCTTTGGCAATATTAGTACTGGCAGTCACTGCTGGCATATTACATTATCCGGGTGTAGGTTCTCCCAGCTCACACGCCCAGGCTCAGACAGTCACAAGTCTTGGTCCTCCTTGAAGCAGTAGCTTTACTGGTGGCCCCCTCTGGCAAACAGAGTCAACACAGCAGTAAGGGCGTAGCATGGCCTACACAATGCTCAACATATGGCTCAGTCTGTGGCGGCCCTCTTCTGGTATAAGAGGCTCACTGAAAACAATCATGCACACGGGCAAAGGCTTGATCGGTGCTCAGCCGAATCCTCACAACTCACATGGATGCCTCACAGTCGAGCTCCCCACAAGAAGTTGCTCACTCCAACGTTCTACTCTTTCTCTCAGGGCCCCCTGGTCCTGGCAGGCAGGCATGCACTGGTGCTCCAGTCTTGATTTTCCTGGGTAATGTCCCCTCAACAAGCAGGGTGACTTGCAAGCCTTGGCCCCCAGTCCTGTTGCAATGCTTCCCCTTCTGTCACAACATGTTTTGATGATGGGCAGATTAAACATTTCTGGGGAGTAAACTTCCCCTTCTTATAGCCCTTTTCCAGACTTACACACTGCCAACACACACACTATGTGCACGCTGCACAACATTTATCCCTTCATATTGTACTCCACACAAGCACACATACACTCAGCACATGCATTATCCACACATGCACTGCACAGCCCTACATCTCTCATATAATGTAGTTCACTCAGGCAAACATACTCCCAGTACATGTACTAACCACACATGCACCACACAGTACTACTCCATCCTAGTACTATATCTTTCCCAGGCACACGTACAACTAACGCAGAGTACCTAATCCTGGACTGTGCAGCATTCTACAACTTACCTGATGTAGGCCAGAGGTGAGTTAAGAACTCAGCAGCAGAACTATCAAAAAGGTGAGTGAGCCTGTAGACCTCATTCCAGTAACACAAAATAAAAAGGGCATGTTCACTACTACTGATCACTACACTCTATGCTGTCACCACTGTGCTCATGCTGCTTAAATCATGGTTGTGGAGTTAGCCTTCCACCTATATGAGGGTAGAGCTTTGGGCATCCCTCCCTGTCCAACAAGACCAGCATCCGTGAGACAGACCGATGTCCTGGCACAAACACATGAACAGTGTTTGACTAGCAAAGACAAAAATCAGCATTAGGGATCCAAACAACAGTAGTTGGGCACTCAAGGCAGTGGTACACATCTTTACCATGCAGAGACTTTTCTGTTGCAACACTGAGAAGATGAGCACATCGGAGGAGGCACATGGAAGGTGGGTCCCACTCTATGTGTCATAAGACAAGCAGAGGAGGGGGTGTCAAAAATCCTTGCAACTGCTGTGTGTCTAAAATGCTGTTAGCAACGTTAGGTCCTCATGAATTTATTCAGGGTATTTGGGAGGTCAATCAATCAATCAATCAATCAATCAAGATTATTTGTAAAGCGCGCTACTCACCCGCTAGGGTCTCAAGGCGCTGAGGGGGAGGGGGGCTGCTACTGCTCGAAAGGCCAGATCTTGAGTTGCTTCCTGAAGGAGAGATGGTCCTGGGTGAGTCGTAGGTGGGTGGGAAGGGTGTTCCTGGTCTTGGCCGCCAGGTAGGTGAAGGATCTTCCTCAGGTGGTGGTTCTGCGGATCCATGGGACGGTGGCGAGGGCGAGGCTGGCGGAGCGGAGCTGGCGGGTTGGCATGTAGAACGTGAGGCGGTTGTTGAGGTATTCGGGGCCCAAGTAGTGCAGAGCCTTGTGTGCGTGGGTGAGGAGTCTGAACGTGATCCTTTTGCTGACGGGGAGCCAGTGCAGGTCCCTCAGGTGGGTGGAGATGTCGCTGTGTCAGGGGATGTCCAAGACAAGTCGTGCTGAGGCGTTCTGGATGCGCTGGAGTCTTTTCTGTAGTTTGGCGGTGGGCCCAGCGTAGAGGGCGTTCCCGTAGTCCAGACGGCTAGTGACGAGGGCCTGGGTGACCGTTTTCCTGGTTCCAGTGGGGATCCAGCGGAAGCTCTTACGGAGCATGCGGAGTGTGTTGAAGCAGGAGGAGGTAACTTGCCTGGCCATCGTGAGGGAGGAGTCAAGGACGAAGCCCAGGTTGCGTGCGTGGTTCGTGGGCTTGGGTGGGGGGCTCAGAGCAGGGGGCCACCAGGAGTCGTCCCAGGCGTAGATGGATGGGCCGAGGATAAGGACTTCCGTCTTGTCTGAGTTCAGTTTCAGGTGGCTGAGCTTCATCCAGTCTGCGATGTCTTTCATTCCGTCCTGGAAGCTGGCTCTAGCGGAGGTGGGGTCGTTGGTGAGGGAGAGGATCAGTTGGGTATCATTGGCGTAGGAGATGATGTTGAGGTTGTGCTTGCGTGCGATGACTGCGAGGGGGCTCATGCAGACGTTGAAGAGGGTGGGGCTGAGCGAGGAGCCTTGAGGTACGCCGCAGATGATCTTGGCGGCTTCTGTGAGGAAGGGCGGGAGACAGACTCTTTCGGTTCTGTCGGAGAGGAAGGAGGTGATCCATTCCAGGGCCTTTCCTTGGATCCCAGCGTGGGGGAGGCGGGTTGTCAGGGTGCGGTGGCAGACCGTGTCGAACGCAGCCAAAAAGTCGAGCAGGTGGGCGGCGGTTTCTCCGTTGTCCAGCAGGGTCCGGATGTCGTCGGTGGCCGTGATGAGGGCGGTCTCGGTGCTGTGGTTCGCTCGTAATCCGGACTGCGATGGGTCGAGGGAGGCTGTCAGCTGTTTGTTGACGGCTTTCTCGATGACTTTTGCAGGGAAGGGGGGAGCGATATGGGGCGGAAGTTCTTGAGGTCTGAGGGGTCTGCGGTGGCTTTCTTCAGGAGGGCGCTGATCTCTGCGTGCTTCCAGCTCTCCGGGAAGGTGGCGGATATGAAGGAGTTGTTGATGATGTCCTAAAGTATGGGTGTGATGATGGAGTCGACTTTGTTGAAGATGTGGTGTGGGCAGGGATCGGCTGCGGAGCCCGAGTGGATGGTGTTCATCGTGTGGGTGGTATCTTCCGTGCTGACCTGAGTCCAGGCGCACATGGTGGTGGTGGGGGGTGTAGGTTCGGTGGTGGGGTATGTTTTCTGAGCGCCGAAGCTGTCGTGTATGTCGACGATCTTACGGTGAAAAAAGGTGGCCAGAGAGTTGCAGAGGTCTTGAGAAGGCGTGATTCGTTGTCGATTGCGTTTGGGTTGGAGAGCTCTTTCACGACGTTGAAGAGTTCCTTGCTGTTGTGTGTGTTGTTGTCCAGTCGTTCTCTGAAGGATAACCTTTTGGTGGTGCGGATCAGCTGGTGGTGTTTGCGGGTGGCGTTCTTGAGGGCTGTCATGTTATCCGTTGACTGGTTGTGGCGCCAGGCTTTCTCGAGGTCACGGGAGGATTTCTTGGAGTCTTTGAAGTCGTTGGTGAACCACGCGGCTTTCTTGCTGTTGAGGTTGCTGGGAGGGTTTTTCAGTGGAGCACGGGTGTCGGCGCAGTCGGTGATCCACTGTGTGAGGTTGCGTCTCCTTCGTTGGGGTCCGTGGTGTTGGTGGGAGGTTTTAGGCGCAAGGAGGTGGTGAGTTGGTCGGTGGTGATCTTGCTCCAGCATCTTCGGGGGGTTTATTGAGGGCAGTGGTGGGTCGTTGTTTTCCTGAAGTTGAAGTGTACGCAGCTGTGGTCGGTCCAGTGGAGCTCGGTGGTGTGGCTGAAGGAGATGTGGTTGCTGGAGGAGAAGACAGGGTCGAGCGTGTGGCCGGCGTAATGGGTAGGGGTGTTGACCAGTTGCTTGAATCCGAGGTTGGCGAGGTTGTCTAGTAGGGCGGTGGTGCTGTTGCCCTGGTCGTTCTCCAGGTGGAAGTTGAGGTCTCCTAGGAGGATGTAGTCGGGGGAGGCGAGGGCGAGCGGGCTGATGAAGTCTGCGATGGCCTCGCTGAAGTGTGAGCGTGGTCCCGGGGGTCTGTAGATGAGGGTTCCTCTGAGGGTGGTCTTGGGGTCGGTGTGAATCTGGATGTGCAGGTGCTCTGCGGTGGCGAGGGTGTCGTCGGTGTTGGTTGTGATGCGGATAGTGTTTCTGTGGGCGATGGCGATGCCTCCTCCGGTCTGGTTGACGCGGTCCCTCCGGATGATCTTGTAGCCGTCCGGGATGGCAATGGCGATGTCGGGGCTGAGGAGGCGTTCATCCAGGTTTCCGTGAAGAAGGCGACGTCTGGTGCCGTTTTGTCCAGGAGGTCCCATAGTTCGACGGCGTGCCTGTGGATGGATCGGGTGTTGAGCAGGATGCACTTGAGGTCAGTGTTTAAATTGTAAAAAAAGAAGTGCAGGTGCTGAAAATTTTGCCACGGAGGCCACAGCTCACTTCGTCCTCCGGTGAGCCCCACTTTTAACACTCTCACTGCCTCAGTCTCTATCTTCTAACCTTGATCTGTTGTCTGTCCCCTATGTCTTTGCTCTAAGAGTCTATCTTCTAACCTCTCTGTTTTCTATCATTTTTGTCACACCTGGTATGTTACTTTATTCCCTGCATTTCTGATTTGCCTCTATTCATTCTACCCCTGTCCTTTTTCCTCTTCACTTTTATCCATGCTCTCTCCCCTCGATCTTGGCTCTTTACGATCACTCTTCTAGCAGTGATTAGCTGTGTCTCCGTTTTATCATTTGTCTGCTTTTTTTCCTGTCCTGTCCTCTACATCCTTTCATTCTATCTTCTCTATTCTTAATGCTCTCTTCTTCACATCATGGCTACTTTCTCTTCATATCTGATTTGCTCTCCTTTTCTTCTACCTAGCTCCGTCTTATCTCTTGCCTCTCCTGTTGTTTCTTTCTCCTCTTTAGTCCTGCTCTCTCTCTCATCTATAACACTGCTGCTGCCTGTGACCACTGTCGTCCGCCTGTACATGTCCCTGCTATTTTGAACTCTGCGTTTTCCTGTTGTCTTTCCTAAAGAAGAGGAAGATGACATGTGTTTTACTTTCTTACCTACACCGAGTGAAAAAACAAAATGTACACCAAATGAAAATTATTTTTTTGCATATATTACTCAGTGCAGTATAACTGGGTTATTTGCAGAACATGTAGCTGCTCAAGCACAGCAGGTGATGTCACTACTAGTGCAGCTTGTAATTAGTAGGTCCAGGGAAGGTGACGGCATTGGCATCCACTGCTCAGCTTGCTGTGACCCTGCCTGCTACAACACAGGCATTGTCCCCAGCAGTAATGCTGCCAATGCCGGTAAGTATGGCTGGTGTGCCTACTGGACTCGCGCAAGCTCAGCAATTACCATGCTGGGGTGCAGCGCACAGATTCTCCAGGTGACGCCATGGTTAACAAAAGTTGTGTTGGGCCACAGCCGCATCGAGCACGTTGAGGATAGCAGCAATGCAGGGCTGCAGGATACGCTAATCTGGCTACACAGCAAGTGGAAAGTCCACACTTTTGTTTAGTCTTCCTCAAGAGCCCTCACTCCCATGTTCCAAATGCGCTCTCGCAGCTTACTTGCCTCAACTCCGTCATGAGCCAGCCCCCAGCTACAATTATCCAATGGGAGGCTTAGGCTCAGGCAGTGGCATGGTGCAGCAGACTCTGGGAATAGAATGCAAGACATAGTTTGTCGAAGACTTCTTGAATTTGTATTCGGGAAGATGACATCATCACTAACTTGATGATACACAATCATGCCTGCCTGGACAGGCGTATGCTGGCCTGTCTATGAACATTTACCAGCCAGAAACCATGCAATGTATGTTATTCTTTTTATTTTGAATTTGAACAATTAATATTGAGACAACCACCTGCAGGGTCAGAAATTGTAGCCCGGCCCTGTGTAAGAAGTGCAGGTGCTGAGCACCTGAAAGCTCCTGCTCAAATTAAGCATTGAGGTGGTTGTTGTTGGTGGCTGTTTTGGCTGGCGCGGTGCAGGACCGAGTGCAGGTGAAGTAGCAGGCGTGGCAGGTGAAGGCTCCGTGGGTGCGTTTCGGGGTGGCTTGGTAGCAGGCTGGATGTCGGCCGGTGTTGAGTGCGTGGAGGGTGGGGGCGTCGTAGCTCAGTCGGGTTGACTGGCTCTGGCGGGGTCCAGGGGTTCTGGCGCTGGGCGCGGTCCAGGCGTGACGGGCGTAGACGGGCTTGCCTTTGGCGCGCCCGCTGCGTGTGGCCGCTGCGCGTACCCCGCCATTTATGGCGAAGAGGGAGGAGCAGCTGGGAGGCGGGAGCGGGGCGGCGAATGGGGTGCGGGAGAACGTGAGAGGGGGGCCGAGCCGTAGGAGAGCAGCGGCGGGGAGCAGAGGGGAGAAAGAGTGGGAAAGCGGAGCGGGGGAGAGCGAGGGCAAGCCTGGGCAAGCCTGGAGATCGGGGCAAGCCTGGAGAGCGAAGGCAAGCCTGGAGATCAGGGGCCCTAAGGAGAGGCGGCAGCAAGAGGGCCAAGCAGGCAGCGGCAGCAGAATCCGGGCACACGGGAGCCGTGCGGTAGTGGAGTGACCGGGTCAAGGTGTGAAATCATCTCCAGTCTGATTTGTGTACTTTTTTCAATTTCTTACATGAAGGTTTGCGACAGGAGCTTTTCTGTCTTCAGTAAAGTAAGATACTTAGAAAAAAGTATTCTCTAAGAAAACATATACATGTGTGGCATGCATATGGGGCTTTGTCTAAAGTGCTTATCATAAAACATGTTTAGATTCTCCTTTTCTGTGTGGTCACCCTGGATTTTCCAACTTTTGGTGGACCCTATGTTTTTGCTGGCTTTAGAACTCTATGCACTTTATCCCTTATAACCAGTAGTAAGTTGCGAGTGCTCCTCCTTTAAACATCGTCGAATTGCCATATTCATAATTGTATTTTAAACTTATCTGTATGATACAGGATGTAACCATACCCTGGAAGTTAAATGCCAATAGTTGAATGCAGCCCCTATTGAGCCATCTACTTCAGTGGCAGTGCAAACATGGCTTAAGGTCTACTATTGTAGCCTGGCTGCTACGATTTAAAAACTGCAGCCTGACTTGTCAAAATCACCCTTTTTGACAGGAGAAAAACTCCCTTTTACACATTAATAAGTGATCTTTTTGTAAGCCTTGTAGCATACAGGGTAGGGAGCATGTTGTTAAAAAGTGGGCATGAAGCAAATTAATATTACCATTACAGTGACAAGGCCCAAAAAGTTATTTCACTGGAGCAGGCCTAGCCGCCCTAGGTAGAAAACCAGAGTGCTGACTAAAATACTAATACTGCATCTATGAAATGAGACCAGGTAAAAAAATAATGAAACAACAATTTTTATCAGCTAAAAAAAAATCAATTCAATGGTGAAGTTAGATTTTTAATAAATATTAAGGGCAATTAACTTTTAGAAAGTTACCATTTCCCTGCCTGAAGTTCTTGGAGGCTGAGTTTCATTGGCTCTCCAGCTTCTCCCAGTCAATGATTAGCCTTGAATACGTGGACATCATTTAGGAGCCGTAACTGCCACCCCTGGCTTGCCCCTTGCAAACCCTGGCACTGTATTTGCGATCCCTGGCCTCAGAGGTGGCAAAATAAGGAGCATACAGGCAGCTCGTCCTTGTAGACGTCAGTGGGACAGCACTCTTTTTGTATTCTGTCGATGATTTAATTACAATAGTAGTGGATAATATATGTAGATGAATAAAAATAGAACCCAATTAGATGGAATATGAAATTCTCTTAAAGCTGAGCCAAGTAAAAAAAGGTTTTTTAAAATGTATGTTGAGTGTGTGCATGCCTGCGTGTGGGTGAGAGTGTAAGCGTCAATGTGTGTAAGCATGTGTGTGAGTGAAAGTGACGGTCAAAGGCAGTGGCATCTCCTCCATTATAACGGAGGAGCCCCCCCCCCCGCTGAAAGATAGCAGAGGCAAAGGACAAAAATATAATGATAATGAAACATTTTTATTATCATTTTATTTTTAGCCATGCAGGCTGCGAGGGGGGCGTGGCTTCCCGTCCTGACACTGCAGCACCAAGGAGGAGGGGGGAGAGTGGCCAGCCAAACCGCCATGCACACTTAGCCTTTCTCCACCTAGCTGCATTGTACAGCTGGGTGGAGAAACCAACACAGTCTATGTCAGAGCGCCGAGGCGCTCAGACCAATCCCAGTGCTGCTCACATGCTGGGAATAGCATACCCAGTATGTAAGCAGTGCTGAGATTGGGAGCTGGGAGCCTACGCAGTGTGCAGCAGGATCCTGACAAGGACGCGAGGATCGAAGCAAGGCGGCAACCGTCGAAGCAGGAAAGTTTTTTGCTTTTAATTTATACTTGTTCTTTTATTGTTGTTTTCCCTTGCCCCTACCCCACCACTTTGTAGTACAAGTGGCCACTACTGGTCAATGGGTATGTGATGGAACTTCCGCTACCCCTGGCATTTTGGTGAATTGACCTGCAGACTGGAATAGGTGTGAAAAAGGTGTCAAATTCTTCCTACAAGCAGATAATAAGCTGACATAAATGTGTAAAGATGACTCCTCTGAACTCCACAGAGTATGCAGGGCGGGGGCTATGGACATCATTTTTAGGTCTCGCCTTCGCAGCGCACATGCGCTACAAAGGCAAATGACCTTTTGCAGTCGCTTTGGCTTTTCAGCCAAGCATGTGCACGCATTCCATTGTCTTCAATGGCAATGCGTACACGTCAAGAGATTTACTTGCGGGAGCGCGCGCCCCATCTGGTCGCAATTATCGCTCCTGCGAGTGAATCGTGCCCGCCCCGCCCCTTCTCAACTCCCCGTCGCACAAGGCACTTGTGTTTGTTGCTTGTTCCTGGTAATTTTGTCCTTATGAGATACAGCCCCTAATTGAACACAAACGAGAGCAATGCCACTGGTCCCTTTAACATGTTTAATTATGGAGCTCTCTTTGAAAATAAACTGCAGATGGGAACACATATTGATATGCAGCAATATTTTTAAATCTGCCGCATATAATGACATTTTCAGAATTGTCGTCCTCTCAAAAAAAGTATTAATTAACACGCCAGCAGTGGAGCAATATCCATTTGCTTCACTTTCTACCACAGAAACATTAGGGTGGCGAATAGAGAATTTACCCTTTGCTTGCAACCTTAGCAAATTTTATGTAACAAAGCTTGTGGTGATGAAATGGCCGCACCCATGCATGCGGACGTATAATAAATATGAACAATGAACTAATACGCTGAAATGTGATGCTGCACTATATGTACTACCTGCGCATTGACAAAATGTTTTCATTTCCAAAGCCGTGTGACAGCAAATTAGGAGAGCACATTCCCGGTGCTCACACGAGGCTAAAGAGCATCTACCCGGTCACCGCTTGAAAGCAGATCTAACCGAGGCAGCAGAGATCAAAGAGGACATTCCGGGTCCCCAGGCCCCTATCCTCTTCCAATATAGCACCATCTGTGTCCCTTAATCCACCCCAGAGATCCTGAGCTCCACGGAGTCCCTCTACTCTTGAAGAGCAGAGATTTTCACCTTTCCTACATGCAGTGATTGACTGAAGGTAAATAACGAAAGAACAAAAGCAGCCACAGAGAAAGCCAAATTCCAAAGACTCTTTCAAAGGTGTATCCCTCTTAGGTTCCATCAGCATGTCACTACCACAGAAATAACAAGACCTCAGATGACCCTTACTTGCTCATGCTAAATTGACTAATACTACTTCGAAAATAATAAAGGAGCCACTAGATAACTATAAAGTCGTAAGTGCAAAGTGCAGTATTCCGGTGCTGCTCTGCTCCTCATTTTATGAATCTAATAGCCCCTGTGTGTTTTCCTGCACAGGTGGCCCTTGTCACGAGCTCTGGCAGGAGTTTTGAATGATTTTGTGTTGCTCCCCATCCAACTTCTACACTCTTTTGAGCAGCATGGCTCTGCCCAACACTGAACTCCTTTCAATGTGAACCAATGGCCAGTTCATGAAATGACTAACGATTGGTGCAGCCGATTAATAGAGATGGTGAAAAGACCATTTAATTCACACCCCTAGTTGAGGAGGATACCTACTTTCTCTCTGCTGGTAAATCTATACAGGGTCATGGCACTCCTAATCCATAAAGAGTGTTTGGGTACAGGAGGAG
Source organism: Lissotriton vulgaris (assembly GCF_964263255.1). Lineage (NCBI taxonomy): Eukaryota > Metazoa > Chordata > Amphibia > Caudata > Salamandridae > Lissotriton > Lissotriton vulgaris. The sequence goes on from NC_141693.1 coordinate 1,576,389,049, forward strand.
TAGGGTGCTTAAGTATGATCGTCCCCTAGTATTACTGTAGACTCAAGATTGTAGGGTTCCTCATAGCAGTAGTGGCATACACAAGATAAGTTGTGCCACGTATCCTCCATGGGCCTTGGGGTGCTCTCTCCACATATCCCATCACTTTCATTAGCCATTGTAAGCCAGCTGTTGTGTGCCTATTTCTGAATTCACATTCAAGTGAATGGAGCAAAAAAGATTTCATTGCGTTCACCTTCCATGGATCAAGCCAGATCCAGCATGCCAGCCGGGCACCTTAACGAATGATTGTGCGCAAGCAGAATGGCTACTGCAAAATACCAACTAGCAGATGTCTGCCATGCCCAGGCACCTCGTGTCCCAATGGTGCTGAAACAATTTACAGTGTGGTGGTGCTACCGTCAATGTTACAATCAGGTTTCTGAAAAATCCAACCAGTAACAAAAGAAAAGTGTTGCAAATTCGCTACACCCATACATAAAGAGAGTGGTAAAGGTATAGTATGAAGCTGGTGGTGCATTAAGGAGCATATTCTCACAAATATATTACGAAAGCATAGCACACTGTAATTTACAGACAACACATTTTCCATTGAAATTACAACTAAATGCGCAGATACAGTATTACTGATAAAATCTATAGTGCATGTCAGATCTGACATCCTTGGTGTGGTATTTTGCCAGACTGTCTTAATTTCTTGATTTTTGCTGAGCTCATTTTTGTTGGCATTACGACTGTGCACTTTCCCCCCTGTTTAACAGTGGCAAAGTACTTGCGCTCGCGCTCTCACTCTCCTTTACACATGGTAAAATTCACATACACCCAATTAGCACTTTTATTTTACTTGGAGGTCCCTAGTGTATGGTAATACATGTACAAAGGGCCTGTTAATTAACTGATACTTGTGGGCAGCAGAACCTACTGTGCCGCCCACTAATGTAGCTCTATGAAATATGTCTGGGGGTTGCCACTGCAGCCAGTAGTGCAGTTTTAAACTGCCATTTTGACCTGGCAGAATAAACCTTTTGACAGGCCTAAACCTTCCATTTTAGCACTTATAAGTCACTCTTAAGGTAGACCCTAACCTAGGGCAGGGTGCATGGTATTTAAAAAGTAGGACATGTGTACTTATGTTTTACATGTCCTGCAGTGAAAAACTCCTAAAGTCGATTTTCACGGTTGTAAGGCTACCTCTCAGAGACAAACACTGGGGTAAGTTATTACACTTAATATGTGCTATCTTCAGTTTAGAGCCAGATAGAGAAAGGCTGTTTCCACTCAAATGAATTATAATTTAAATTCCTCTTAATGGTAAAGTCATATTATGAGTTACAATTCTGTAAATACCACTTTTAGAAAGTTGGCATTTTTGAGCCCTGAACCAAATGTGCCTTTCTGTCTGTGTCCCCGATCACGTGAATGTGAATGGCTTTCCTGTGATGTTTTGTGTATTGCTTTCAGACAGAGACAAACAAGCATTTGTAATGCAATAGGTCTCGCATTAACACAAGTTTAAATTATGACATTGTAAATGGCAATGCCTTTTTTTATTTGTGTTTTGAAAACCAAAACATAATTCAAAGGCATTATCATTTACAATGCCAATAGCTCAAATTCGCGTAAATGCGAGACCTATTGCATTGAAAATGCTTGTTGTAACATACAGTGTCAAACGGTGTGGATCCTCCATCATGGCGGAGGTGTGTCACCCCCACCCCCCAACTTAAAGCGAGCAGAGGCAAAGGAGAAAATAAAATGATAATAAAACAATTTTATCATCATTTTATTTTTCGTCCTGTAGGCTGTCGGATGATCTGAGGGATGGGCAGGCCATCCATACTGACGCTGCAGCTGCACCACCAGGTCGGATGTGGCGTGGGGGGCACTGCTCAATGCACATGATGGTTTGGTAGCTGTCTAGGGCCAACCAAACCATCATGAGGACTTAACCATTCTCCAACCTGAGCTGTGTTGTACAGTAAGTGGAGAACCAACTCAGGCTCCCAGTCCCTGTCTAAGCTTCAAACCAGGGTGCTCAGACCAATTCCAGCACTGCTCTCATGCTGGAAATTGTATTCCCGGCATGCCATAAGTGCTGGGATGGGCATCTGGGAGCCTGTGCACTATGCAGCAGTTCCTGGACATCCGGGAGGCAAGGATTAGGAGCAAGCCAGCAACCGTCGGAGCGGCAGGTAAGTGCACTTTTATATATTTTGTGTTCCGTGATTTTGTTGGTTTGTATTACCCCACCCCACCCCTCCCCCGCCCCACCACTTTGCAATGCAAGTGGCCGCTACTGGTGTCAAATCCTGCTTGAGTGCTGAATGTTGCTTGACAGGTTTGTTGGGTCCACTAATACACTTGGGGTGCACTTGAATAGGAGAGAACATAACAACTCTTGGTATCCACTGTTTGGTTGCAGGACCCATCTTTTGTCCTACCAGACTTCTGTCTCTGGGTTTGCTGTGGGTATAGTACCTGCTCCAAGCTGACTTTATGGTTAGATGTGAGAGGACCAAGTTACTGTGGCTGAAGACTTTCACTATCTTGAAAATTCTCTGACACAACGCATTGTTGGGCCTGTCTGCACTAAAGCAAACCGAAACTCCTGAAAAGTTGATAGGATTGGCCCTGAGATTATTTACCACATTGATTCGGGAGAGGCCAGGAGTCCACCCACTCACTAGTTTATGCTCGGCATAAATGTGGCATCTCCAGGCATCCACTTCAGAACACTTTTTGAATCTGAAGATTAGAAGAGGACTGAACCTGCTGTCTGTGACCTGTGGACAGCCCTAAAGGTCTGGACCTGCTCCATGGGCAAACAAGTGGATTCAAAGGGTCAGTTGGCTGAATTGCTTTGTGGCTGAAGGGAAGCAACAATCTGCAGAAGGCCTTTTACTTGAATTACACAGCTCATCAGTGACAACTGGACATGGTCTGGACCCTGTTCTTAGGCTCTGCCTGACCCTCTGTGACTTTCTAAGTGCCTCACCTGAGGTTCTGGGGGGATTTAGAAGTGTATTCCTGTGGTGGATTTCGACTTAGAAGAATAATTCAGATGGTAAAATCTTTACCAGATCGAACTATTGATGGTGTATCTGACCAGCTCTCTATCACAGTCTCCCTCTAATTGCACCTGGTCCTGGTGTTCTGCCACCATTGACTGGTATATTTGTACTTTGTTTTATGCTATTTCTACTTAAAACTTTAAAAATTCATCTCTTTGGTTCCCCTTATTGGATTTTTGTCATTTTTATATAATTGTGTTTATTATATTTTACTATGGTTTTCTAATTCTTTACTTTATTGTTGTTTTGGGTCCAAGAAAAATTATTTTGCATTGCCCTAGGTTAACCTTGACTGCTTTGTGCCATAGCTACCAGGGGGTTGAGTTCAGGTAAATGTAGTGACTTTGAGGGTTCACCCTGACAAGGGTTGTTATTATTCTTTAAGATGCATAGTAACCCACCCAAAATAATAATACAGTTTCTTAAAATGCACCTACTATTAGCCAAAATAAATTAGTGCTCGTTCACTGACCTCTGACAGATAGAAGGATAAGTTAGACCTATTGGCAGTTATAGTTTGGGTCTGCAGATCACAAGGAATCAAAGCTGCGAGTACTTTACCCACGGGGCTTTATAAAACTGTTCCTGTAGGACCAGAATGGACAGTTCCCATCCCATAAATGAGTAACATGAAAGTAATGCTGCGTTAGTCTTTAAATTAAAGGTTACCGTCTTCTCTCCCTGGTCAGAGTTAAAGTGACTCCTAGTGAGACACTAACATCGCACGGTTAAAGTGTCTCCTATTGAGACGCTCACATCGTATTGTTGAAGTGTTTCCCAGTGAGACCAGGGGCAGCTCCTCCGTAATGGCGGAGAAGCATTGCCCCACTACTCAGAGACAGCAGATACATAAAATAATAATAATACAATGTTATTATCATTCTATTTATCACTGTACTCTGAGCCACAAAGCTGATGAGTCTAGGATGGGGCCGGGCCATGGCAGAGAGGAGAAGAGGTGGGGGTGCTTTAAGTGTGAATAGCGGTTTGGTTGGCTGTCTTAGGCCGGCCAAAAAGACATGCGCACTTCAGCTTTTCGAACAAAGCTGTAATCCACAGCTCGGTGGAGAAACGGCACACTCCCTGTGCGTGAGCGAGCATCAGACCAGCTTGCTGAGGCAAGTCCTGGCGCTGCTCCCCTAGCATGAGAGCAGCATCTGGATTGGGTTGGGAGTCTGTGCTTTGTGCCTCATTGCAAGAGGAGCAACGAGGAGGATGGCAGCACCAGCGGGAGCTGCAGGTAAGCCACTTAATTTTATTTGCATCCCCCCCAAACTCCGCCTGCACTACCGTACCTCCTTAGACTGGCGGCAGCTGCCACTGAGTGAGGCACTCATCGCTCAATGAAGTGTTTCCTAGTGAGACATTCACATTGCACAGTAACAGTGTCTGCTAGTGAGACACTCACATAGCACTGGTGAAGTGTTTCCTAGTGAGACACTCATCGCACAATGAAGTGTTTCCTAGTGAGACACTCATATCGCACATTAAAAGTGTCTCCTAGTGAGATACTCACATCACACAGTTGAAATGTTTCCTAGTGAGACACTCATATCACACACTTAAATTGCTTCCTAGTGAGTCACATCACATCGCACACTTAGTGTCTCCTTGTGAGAGACTCAAATCGCAGTTAAAGTGTCTCCTAGTGAGACACTCACAATGCACAATAAAAGTGTCTCCTAGGGAGACATTCACACTACACAGTAAAAGTGTCCCCTAGAGAGACACTCACACTACACAGTAAAAGTGGCTCCTAGTGAGACACTCACACTGCACAGTAAAAGTGTCACCTAGTGAGGCACTCACATCGGGCCGTTGAAGTGTTTCCTAGTGAGACCAGGGGCAGCTTCTCCATAATTGCAGAGGAGCGCTCCCCCACTTGATGAATAAAATGATAATAATACGTTATTATAATTTTACTTATCACTGTACTCTGAGCCGCAATGCTGACTAGTGAGATACCCTTTGGACAATGAAGTGCTTCCTAGTGAAATACTCACATCGCACCGTTAAAGTGTTTCCTAGTGAGACACTTACATCGCAGTTGAAGTGCTTCCTAGTGAGACACTTACATCGCAGTTGAAGTGCTTCCTAGTGAGACACGACACATCGCAGTTAGTGTCTCCTTGTGAGACACTCATATCGCACAGTTAAAGTGGATCCTAGTGAGACACTCACTGCACAATGAAGAGTTTCCTAGTGAGACATTCACATCACTTGGTAAAAGTGTCTCCAAGTGAGACACTCACATCTCAGTTAAAATGTGTCCTAGTGAGAAGCTCACAAGGCACCTTTGAAGTGTCTCCTAGTGACACACTTACATCGTACATGGTCAGCTGTCACTATTGCTCGAGCAGCTGTTCACCATCAGAAAGTGATGCTTCCAGCAGCCCCACGGTATCCCCACTGAACGTATCCCACACTGATCTCTAGGGGAACATACCTGGACTTTGCAGCATGAATGAGAAACTCTTTTAATTGCGTTAGGTGTACATGGATAGGGTTGTGTTCTGTGTGGTGAAGCGATTATGGGCTGGGATGTCATTGCTTTGGTTTGACCTCCAGCTGACACTCCCTCATCTGCCCTTTTACTTACACCAACATAATCAAGAGCACAGAAAGCATAGTATTGACACTTCCTCACACTCCCCTTTGAAGCCCAATAACGTTGACAGCCGCAGGGCTGTATCCGGTATCGGCTTCTTCTGTTGAACAGCTCTCTGAGAGAAGAGACCGGTCAAGATCCCAGTTCCAAAATTATTCGGGGATTTGTGCAGCGCATTGAAGTCAGTAGTATCCAGAGGCGCTGTAGACTTTTCTCAACGGCCCACCAGGCAGGCCTGACAGATATGCATTGCTTAATTTGAGTGCCAGGGCTCTGACCAGGAGGCCACTGCAGCTTGCACCACACATCACCCTTGTCAACGCTGCCAAAACAACTACTAACCATCTCTCTCGCATGCAAATGCGACAATCCAGATTATTCCAGGTCCCCAAAGATAAAGGAATGGCTGGGGAGGCAGGTATTCGTACTATTTTAATGTACATCTGTTGTTCTGCTCATCTCTAAATTAGATGAGCAGAGCCACCAGGTGGTAGACTGTCAACACCATACTTACAACAGTTAGGTGCCGGTGCCAAGCACCAGAAAACAATTAAATTTCTGGTGCTGAGCACCTGCTCAAATTAAGTACTGCAGATATGGATCGGAGGAATTCAGACATACTTGAGTTGTGGGGTGAGAACACCTGACCAGTCCTGGGGGTGAGGATGGGCCAATCGATGGTAGTGCAAGTGGACGAGGAACTATCTCAAGCTATAGTAACAAGCATTTGCAATGCAATAGGTCTCGCATTAGGAAAGTTTGAGCTATTGGTATTGTAAATTACCAATTTTTTATTTATGTGTTGGTTTTGAAAATAGCGAAATTAATAGCTTTGTCATTTGCAATGCCAATAGTTTTAACTTTCGCAAATGAGACACCTATAGCATTTGTAATGCAATATGTGTTGTATTTACATGACTTAGATGTATTAATATTACAAATAACAATGGCTTGTATTTTTTTTAAATAATTAATACGTAAAAAAAGGTTATTGTAAATTATAATGGCAATACCTTAAACTTTTGTAAACAACTTTTGTGAAGATTATGTTCACTGTATTTTATTATGATGAAAATGCAAGAACAGGAGTGAAATATTAACATCTTTTTGTGACATTTGTAATAAAGCTTAAAACATTGGGAGAACATATTTGAACCAGTTGTTGTTGAATGGTTGCACAGATTGATGCTGTGGTGGCGCTGAGTGATGTTGTGGTGGCGACGAGTGATGTTGTGGTGGCGACGAGTGATGCTGTGCCATTCAGTGATGCTGAGGTAGCGCATAGTGATGTTGTGGTGCCCCTGAGTGATGCTGTAGTGGTGCTGAGTGATGCTGTGGCGATGTAATAGATAGATAGAGTGAGTGCGATAGATAGATAGAGGGAGGGCGATAGATAGAGTGAGTGCGATACATAGATAGATAGAGTGAGGGCGATACATAGATAGATAGAGTGAGGGCGATACATAGATAGATAGAGTGAGGGCGATAGATAGATAGATAGAGTGGTATTGTGTGGAGTGTGTGTTGCATTCAGTGGAGTGTAATTATGTGGCATTGAGTGGTATTTGGAGTGTATGTTGCTTTGAGTGCAGTGTAATTATGTAGCCTATAACTATGTGGCACTAAGTGGTATTTGGGGTGTATGTTGCATTGAGTGCTGTGTAATTATGTGGCACTGAGTGGGATTTGGAGTGTATGTTGCATTGAGTGCAGTGTAATTATGTGGCGTGTATGTATGTGGCACTGAGAGGTATTTGGAGTGTATGTTCCATTGAGTGCAGTGTAATTATGTGGCGTGTAATTATGTAGCACTGAGTGGGATTTGGAGTGTATGTTGCATTGAGTGCAGTGTAATTATGTGGCGTGCAATTATGTGGCACTGAGTGGTATTTGGAGTGTATGTTGCATTGAGTGCTGTGTAATTATGTGGCGTGTAATTATGTGGCACTGAGTGGTATTTGGAGTGTATGTTGCATTGAGTGCTGTGTAATTATGTGGCACTGAGTGTTATTTGGAGTGTATGTTGGATTGAGTGCTGTGTAATTAAGTGGCGTGTTATTATGTGGCACTGAGTGGGATTTGGAGTGTATGTTGCATTGAGTGCAGTGTAATTATGTGGCGTGTACTTATGTGGCACTGAGTGGGATTTGGAGTTTATGTTGCATTGAGTGCAGTGTAACTATGTGGCGTGTAATTATGTGGCACTGAGTGGTACATGGAGTGTATGTTGCATTGAGTGCTGTGAAATTATGTGGCGTGTAATTATGTGGCCCGGAGTGGGATTTGGAGTGTATGTTGCATTGAGTGCTGTGTAATTATGTGGCGTGTAATTATGTAGCACTGAGTGGGATTTTGAGTGTATGTTGCATTGAGTGCAGTGTAATTATGTGGCGTGCAATTATGTGGCAATGAGTGGTATTTGGAGTGTATGTTGCATTGAGTGCCGTGTAATTATGTGGCATGTAATTATGTGGCACTGAGTGTGATTTGGAGTGTATGTTGCATTGAGTGCTGTGTAATTATGTGGCACTGAGTGGTATTTGGAGTGTATGTTGCATTGAGTGCTGTGTAATTATGTGGCGTGTTATTATGTGGCACTGAGTGGGATTTGGAGTGTATGTTACATTGAGTGCAGTGTAATTATGTGGCGTGTACTTTTGTGGCACTGAGTGGGATTTGGAGTTTATGTTGCATTGAGTGCAGTGTAACTATGTGGCGTGTAATTATGTGGCACTGAGTGGTACATGGAGTGTATGTTGCATTGAGTGCTGTGTAATTATGTGGCGTGTAATTATGTGGCCTGGAGTGGGATTTGGAGTGTATGTTGCATTGAGTGCTGTGTAATTATGTGGCGTGTAATTATGTGGCACTGAGTGGTTTTTGGAGTGTATGTTACATCGAGTGCAGTGTAATTATGTGGAGTGTAATTATGTGGCAATGTGTGGTATTTGGAGTGTATGTTGCATTGAGTACAGTGTAATTATGTGGCGTGTAATTGTGTGGCACTGTGTGGTACTTGGAGTGTATGTTGCATTGAGTGCAGTGTAATTATGTGGCACAGAGTGGTATTTGGAGTGTACGTTGCATCGAGTGCAGTGTAATTATGTGGCGTGTAATTATGTGGCACTGTGTGGTATTTGGAGTGTATGTTGCATTGAGTGCAGTGTAATTACGTGGCATTGAGTGGTTTTTGGAGTGTATGTTGCATCGAGTGCAGTGTAATTATGTGGCGTGTAATTATGTGGCACTGTGTGGTATTTGGAGTGTATGTTGCATTGAGTGGAATGTAATTATGTGGCACTGAGTGGTATTTGGAGTGTATGTTCCATTGAGTGCAGTGTAATTAAGTGGCGTGTAATTATGTGGCACTGAGTGGTATTTGGAGTGTATGTTGCATTGAGTGCTGTGTAATTATGTGGCGTGTAATTATGTGGCACTGAGTGGGATTTGGAGTGTATGTTGCATTGAGTGCTGTGTAATTATGTGGCGTGTAATTATGTGGCACTGTGTGGTATTTGGAGTGTATGTTGCATTGAGTGCAGTGTAATTACGTGGCATTGAGTGGTTTTTGGAGTGTATGTTGCATCGAGTGCAGTGTAATTATGTGGCGTGTAATTATGTGGCACTGTGTGGTATTTGGAGTGTATGTTGCATTGAGTGTTGTGTAATTATGTGGCACTGAGTGTTATTTGGAGTGTATGTTGGATTGAGTGCTGTGTAATTATGTGGCGTGTAATTATGTGGCACTGAGTGGGATTTGGAGTGTACATGTAGATTTTATTTTCATCATTACCATATGCACTCGAGAGTATTAAAACACTGTATCAACCTTGTCAGTAGAGATGGGCACACAAATCATTGCAGCTGTTGTAATTAGCCACTCAACACACTTATTTTCTTCAGCTCTTTCTTGCTGCTCTGACCTACAATGAGTTATGTTATACAGGGGCCGACAATGTCGCAGACCATCGCGATGAAACAATAACAATGAAAATAAATATTGCCCAAAAATACTCTATATGTGCTTTGATCCGAATTGCATTAGAGATAGGTTTCATGTGCACATGGAACAGAGAGGTTGGATCAAGAAATGCATGTGCATGTGGCTTAATGGCGAGAGCGGTCGACTTTGAAGCTGGCTCACTGGGTTCGAGTCTGGTGGGAGGCTCAAGCATCCTCTAATACTGGGCAAATCTCCCCGTGCATAAAAATGAATATGTCCATTTGTAACGTAACTGGTGCTCAAGTAAAGCGCTCTGATACCTTCGGGTCGAGTTAGCGCTATATAAAACTGAAAAAAATAAATCGAATATCAAAAGGTTTAAAATAACAAGAGACGCAGAAGTAGGACTACAAAATGGCAGCATTACCATTGCGCATGGAAGTATTAGCACAGCGCTACAGTAATAACACTCACCAACGAAGGACAGATGAAACAGCCACTCAACACACTTATTTTCTTCAGCTCTTTCTTGCTGCTCTGACCAACAATGAGTTATGTTATACAGGGGCCGACAATGTCGCAGACCATCGCGATGAAACAATAACAATGAAAATAAATATTGCCAAAGAATACTCTATGTGCTTTTATCCGAATTGCATCAGAGATAGGTTTCATGTGCATATGGAACAGAGAGGTTGGATCAAGAAATGCACGTGCATGTGGCTTAATGGAGAGAGCGGTCAACTTTGAAGCTGGCTCACAGGGTTCGAGTCTGGTGGGAACCTCAAGCATCCTCTAATACTGGGCAAATCTCCAGGTGCATAAAAATGCATTTGTCCGTTTGTAACGTAACTGGTGCTCAAGTAAAGCGCTCTGATACCTTCGGGTCGAGTTAGCGCTATATAAAACTGAAAAAAATATATTGAATATCAAAAGGTTTAAAATAACAAGAAACACAGAAGTAGGACTACAAAATGGCAGCATTACCATAGAGCATGGAAGTATTAGCACAGCGCTACGGTAATAACACTCACCAACGTAGGACAGATGTAACACGCAGCTCCAGAGACATCGCTGTGTTCAATTAAATCTAAAAGTCAACAGATCCACCTCAAAAGTAACAAGCATTGAGCATTGGCCATGAAAGAGACACGGCCTTGCGGCCGTGAAAGTGAAAGCACTGCCGTGGGCAGCAATGACAGGGGTGAATTAGGGGGAGCGGGAAGCAGGGGAGCGGCGTTCTTTGGAAGTCGGTGGGAGGGAAGCGCTGGTGAAGCGTTGCGCTTCAAGAGCCTGGTCGGGGGGACGGGGGAGCCAGCGAGTGGGAGGGAGGAAAGGAACATATGGGGAGTGAGTGAGGGGGAGCAGAAGCCTTTGATGGTGGTGTGCGAGACCAAGCACACGCCTGGGGAAGCTTCATGCTCCAGTAAACAACATGCATTGTAGGAAATCCAGCTGGTTCAAGAGACTTTGGTTCAGATGTAATAGGTTTCGAGTAATTAAAATTACTCGACCTAAAAATCCAGGTACCCAGACCGGGTACTCGCACTTGTAGTTTTCTGAGCGGATGCCTAAATATTCCTCCAACATGCCTGTTGGTAGCTTTCCTTTTCATTTATGTTGCATTATTTAACGTATTTCTGCAGTAGTGTCTACTTAAGCAGGCATACGTGCATTTTAGGAGCTGTAGACCTGTATGTACATGTTAATAAGTGAGGCATAACCCTTTTTAGGATACATCATGCTACACGTTATCTGTCCTCAGTAAATTATAGTATCATGGGCCGTGTAATGGCTATTAGCACGAGACTCCCTGCATTATTGGACAATATCTGAATACATGCATTTCCAACAGAGTGTCACCAGTTAAATTCTACACCTATTAACACCAGCAAACAGAACATACCCTGCACACAAAGAGGCAGACCACCAGACATGTATTTACTTATAATCAAGGACTCTTTACTTCAATGGTTCAGAGGTCGTCACTTTTACTACTTAATTGTAGATTGCTACATTTACCGCATAATTGACCACCTGCTGAATAATTTGCAGGTTAAAGGAAAGAAATGTTTCTTACTGAAAGGAATCAGAACCTATTAAGCACTGAACTCCGACTGAAATGCAGTTCACAACAGGCTGCCAAAGATTAATGGACGTTTTTCGCCCACTGATCGCTGTTTTCAAGCATTAAAGAGGAGAAAAGTCTGCAGAAATAATGTTAATGTAATGGAAAGACCAAGGGTATTTAGCTACAGTGTCAAAGGAAAAAATATAAACATTAAAATATAATTTAAGCAAGGTTCAAATAATAATTCATTCTTTGTCATAAAACATTTCACTATTCTTGCAACGCTATGTTTATTTCGCCATATTCTCGAAGGAGCAGTTGTTTACAGTGTAATAAAAGTTTAGCAGATTTCCAAATATTTAGCAACAGTTCTTAAAGTCTAGGATTTTGAATCTTAAAGTGCCTTCTAATGAAGCACACAAATGATAAATGTGTTTTGTACAATAATGTTCAACTAGGCAGAAAAGTATTCTGCTTCTAGTAAAGCGCATATTGGAGAGGTATGCTTCTCAGGCTGCTCTGGAGAGATAGCCTTTAAGTGATGTTCCCCCAGCAGGAAGTGCTAGGGCTGACCCCAAGCTGGATCACCCAAACTTGGGCACAACGAAGTGTGAGATCTCCCTGAAGCAGCAATCGGGGTCAGACACAGATGGTCTAGAAACTTCCTCTCCTGGAAAAACAGAAAAAGTAATCCTCCTTTACCCCTGCATTCACCAAAAAGCAATACTCAATATATATATATATATATATATATATATATATATATATATATATATATATATATATATATATAGTGTCTACTTAAGCAGGCATACGTGCATTTTAGGAGCTGTAGACCTGTATGTACATGTTATTAAGTGTGGCATAACCCTTTCTAGGATATATCATGCTACACGTTATCTGTCCTCAGTAAATTATAGTATCATGTGCGTGTAATGGGTATTAGTACAAGACTCCCTGCATTATTCGACAATATCTGCATACATGCATTTCCAACAGTGTCACCAGTTAAATTCTACACCTATTAACACCAACAAACACGACTTCACCTGCACACAAAGAGGCAGACCACCAGACATGTATTTACTTATAATCAAGGACTCTTTACTTCCATGGTTCAGAGGTCGTCACTTTTACTACATAATTGTAGATTGCTACATTTACCCCATAATTCACCACCTGCTGAATAATTTGAAGGTTAAAGGGAAAAAATGTTTTTTACTGAAAGGAATCAGAATCTATTAAGCACTGAATTCCGACTGAAATGCAGTTCACAACAGGCTGCCAAAGATTAATGGACGTTTTTCGCCCACTAATCGCTGTTGTTAAAGAGGAGAAAAGTCTCCAGAAATAATGTTAATGTAATTGACAGGCCAAGGGTATTTAGCTACAGTATCAAAGGAAAAAATATAAACATTAAAATATAATTTAAGCAAGGTTAAAATAATAATTAATTCTTTGTGATAAAACATTTCACTATTCTTGTAACGCTATGTTTATTTCGCCATATTCTCGAAGGAGCAGTTGTTTACAGTGTAATAAAAGTTTAGCAGATTTCCAAATATTTAGCAACAGTTTTTAAAGTCTAGGATTTTGAATCTTAAAGTGCCTTCTAATGAAGCACAAAAATGATAAATGTGTTTTGTACAATAATGTTCAACTAGGCAGAAAAGTATTGTGCTTTTAGTAAAGCGCACATTGTAGTATGCTCTCAGGCTGCTCTGGAGAGACAGCCTTTGTGTAAAGTGATGTTCTCGCAGCAGGAAGTGCTAGGGCTGACCCCAAGCTGGATCACCCAAATTTGGGCACAATGAAGTGTGAGATCTCCCTGAAGCAGCAATCGGGGTCAGGCATAGATGGTCTAGAAACTTCCTCTCCTGGAAAAACAGAAAAAGTAATCCTCCTTTACCCCTGCATTCACCAAAAGACAATACTCAGGAAGACTAATTGGCATCTCCTTGTTAAACAAAAAGGTTCATGACATAAATGCAGACAATGTATTTCCACTGTCTCCGGGGTGCGGGGAGATATCCTCACCCACATCCTGAACCATGCTAAACCAGGAGGGTCCCACTTTGTTTTATAATTAATACCGCGAGGAAATCTTTAAGGGTAAACATCAAAAGACTGTCCATTTCGATGCATTCGATGTTTGCATTTCTTACTCTGTATATTCTCCCACAATGCTTTGCCCACAACGTCATTGCTTCATTCAAACACAGCCTAAAGCTCTCAATATTACCATATATATATATATATATATATATATATATATATATATATATATATATATATCTCGACCATTACTTTATGTTTAAACCCCTTGACCTGATCTGCTGTCCATGCTGAAGTAGCCTAACAGTGAACAGACTGTTCGCCTGATTCTAGTCACTCTCAAAAAGTAACTAATATAGCACTGCCTCACATGCAAATAATGATGCATCTTTTTATATTTTGGCATCCTTGGTGTGCATGCTACCTCAAAAGTATACTCTATATTACTAAAACCAGTCAGAAAAATGTTGCCCTTGTTTCAAAACTTCTGATTTCCGCCTCTCCTGTTTTCTTTGAATGACTTTCTCCTTACAGTCCATCCTGTGCAGGCTCTTCTCTTTGAGTACAGCTTACCCTACGTCATGTGCATGCTCACTGTAATCCCTTTTATTGTATTGTACTTCATCTTAAAGATCATAACCTGTCATTCTTTGAAAGTCATACCCTGCAACCTAGCAATACATATTCCCTTCTAGCTGATCTGCTATGCCCATCAACCGTCTGCATAAACCCATGTGCTCCTAACCCCCATTAATGATCACATCTAACTCCTACTAATTTAATACACCACAAATAGACAGAAGTGCATGGAATGGTCACCCGTAGAGCATAAGACTAATCCCAATAGTGAACTACAACCAATAACCACTGGATTCATCATTAACTTTGCGTTCGGGGAAAGTGTGCTGCCCAGTGTAAATCACTTCAATGTCGCTTCAGGGGTAGTAAGCACTATATAAATGCAATCCTAATCTGCCTTGATACTGAGATCAAAGCCAAGGAGGAGCCTCGCTGATCAATGAGATGTGGAGGTTTGATGGCAAAGCCAGGCCACTGCTGACCCCACCACAGTCTGCACAGCCATGTTCTGTACTTGCAGTGCAAGAGCAAAGACTGGGCTGGTGGCTGCAGGGTCTGCCGAGATGCAGAGTACAAGAATTTTAGAAGGAAGGTATTTTACGCTGCAAGTATACATGAATTCCTACATACATAGCAGAACCTTGGTTTCCAGTTCTGAGGTCTCTGGATGTGCCGTGCTGCTGTGTCCCAACCTAGACCTGTCTGAGGGAGGTGCGTCCCTCTGCCCATGGAATGAGACTGCTAAGGGTTGGATTGGAAAAGCGGGCATTCAGGCAATGGGCCAGTATCGGAGTTGCAGCTGTGGGCTGCTTTTTTGGGCAGCGGGTTGGCTGATTTGGACTGTGTCAGTGCTGTTCAGATGCTGCCAGCAGCTCAGTGGGGGCCTGAACGGCCTTTCCGTAGGCAGATGGGCCTCTATTACCCCCCTCTTACCAAGAGTGCGGAGGTGACACTCCCATTCTGTCACTGGGCCAGCCCACTAATGTATGCAGATTTGGCAGGGTGCCAGAGAAGCGGCCTCACTTATATTCAGGTGTGGTTTACTAGTGTGAACTAATTTGTGCACAGAGTGCAGGCAACATTTGCATTTTTTTTCTAAGTGAAGTCAAGAAAACCTGCCTCTTTTAGAGTAACACCCCCTCCTTCTTTTCATAAAACTTAATTCACTGAAGCCGTATTTATCAGAAAGGTGCAATCCACAAATGTGAGCCACTTTTTTTGCGTGCCCGGGACGATTTTTGATCCCAATCGAACCCTGACCCTGCTACCTTCCTTCTGGAGAAGTGAGTCCTGGTGTTACTGGCCCTGTCTGCTTCAACTTACTCTCTTCTCCTCATCACTGGCTTTACATGGCCATGGTCGTGCAGCTGTGATTATGGAGCATAGTATGGGGTATTTATACAATTCCTACAGCTGTGCTTGAAATTCCTTACATTGGCATAACATATCTCAGTGGGTTACTGTTCCTGCCACAGATCAGCAAAACCAACTAGGCTTTTCATCCTTGAATAAAAACAACCCCAACTAATTTAGCCCTAAGAAAAATATCTTATTCAAAACGGTGCTAAACAGATAGAATGGCATCAGGCACTATATAAAATCATAATTATTAATGCATATACATATTTTTACATTTATAATCATGAAGCATTATACTAAGAAGCCTCTGTGGTGTTAGAGATTGCACTCTTGCTTGGATGTGTTAATCTTAAACGCCTGCATGCTGATATAAGACAAAATTAAAATGCTGCGCCTGCTCGTGGAAGCTGCTACCAATTAATACCAATTAACAGAGTTCACCCCATTATTAGAAAAAACAGAACTGTAAGACTTGGCAGAATTTAACAAAAATGCTGGCGTCAGGATAGAGTCCACCCCAACAGAGTGTGCGGTTAGAAAAAGAGAAAAGTGAGGCTTTTAGGAAAATGTTTTTTCTCTCCATTATATTGGCACGATGGCCATGAGACAACAGTCTGGCTTCTGTCACCTATTGTTGTTCGTTAGTTGCGTCATCCAAAATGGAGGGGCCCCCTGAAGAATGAGGTGTTGCGTGGTACAAAAGACTCGCTTCCTCTCTCCCCTTCTTCGACAGTCAGTCACAGATGAAAAGGCCACAAACTGTTCAAAGAAGGACCCTCCACTCCCTCCACTCCCTCCCCCTTCACTCGGACTATGCTGTCCGCCCTCCTCCTATCATATGCCCATGCGACCTCAGTCTCCCTGTCTGGAGCCCTGCTGGCCACACTTCAGCACCCCTCTACCCTTCATCTTCTTTACGAGTGGAGTCCCGTTGGCGTTCCTCTTCCTCACCAGGGAACTGCTTGCCGTCCCCTCGTCCATACAGTCCGTAATAGAAAAGAAAGACATCCTGGCGGCCAACTTTCTTCCAGCCCATTTCCTGCACGTGGTAGAGGTCCACGTTGCCACCCGAGTAGGCGTCGCGGTGCGTGGCGTGACTGACGGCTCTCTGAGCCAGGTCGTAGGCTTCTTGGACGGACATCTCGTGGTGGTAGCCGGTATCCAGCACCCCGTAGGCGTAGGGTGACCCAGAGCCCACTGAAAACAGATGCCCTTTCAGACGGCTGCCATCACTGTACACGTAGTAGAGCGCGGGCCCGTTGCGGTCCCAGCCGCACAGCGTGGAGGCCACGCACACGTCCGTGCCCCGGAAGCGGTACAGCATAGTCGACAGGAGCTTGGCCGCGCCCGCCACCGTCAGCCGGTGCCCGTGGCGCAGCTCGTAGAGGCGGCACTCTCGCGCCAGCACCCGCACCCAGGTGGCGCAGTCGGCAGAGCTGCCGGAAGTCGTGGCCAGCAGGTGACTGTGGACGGAGTGGACCTTCTCTGCGAACGGACAGGCCACCAGGGGCCCACAGGAGGCGCGGGTGTCTGCAGCCACGATCACCCCGTGCCGGAAGGTGAAGGCCAACGTGGTGGTGCCGTGCGTGGACTCGAGGCGGCAGCCTGGGGGGACGTCAAGGCCCCTGTAGGCCGTAGGCAGCCATGCATCACTGGGGCTGATAGCAGCCGCTGGACCCCGGGGTTCACTCAGCCCACAAACTGCTTGCAGGGCCATGGCGCTCCAGCGCTAGTGTTACGAGATCACCACGGCCCTTGTGGTTTATGCTTCACACTGCCCTGGTCTTGTAATGGGGGCCCACCCCTCAGCGAACACACCCACCCGACATGGCTTGTAGAGGTCCCCCACGCATCCATCAACATGCCAGGTAATAGCTTCGGACTGAACATCACCAACGCCATGGACTCCTCCAAGTCAGCGTCACGCGAAGGGATACAATTCCAAGCATCACGCTTAGAGGTACAATTCCACGCAGCCAAGCGCCACGCTACGTTAGAATGAATATCACTATTAACGCTGTGGTATCAGTATCCTTGAACCCCCCCCCGCCCCCCCACTCTCTCTTACCTAACACTTCACGGCCTTCAGTGCTTATCCCAGGAGTAAGATAGGTATAGAAATTCAGATGCAGTATGGAACATTAAATAACACTTGATATCAAAAATGCCCTGTCAGTGACTTACATTGGTAAAAAGAGAAGCACTTTGTTTAAAGAGAACTGAAAGAGGGCACAGATACATTTTACATTACACGTCGTGGAGGCCTCTTGGCTCCAGGTCAGGCTCACACCCTTAAGATGCCCTCAAGTAGGGCTTTCCAGTCAGCTGTGCCCTGTGCAGGCGTTCTCTGCAAAGAAACCACTCTTCCTGGCTGGCTTAGTTCAGTTCCTCCCAAGGCAGGTAAGTTCTCCTCTGCTCTCAATGTCACCACATGCACACAAACACTCATGTGCGTACACACACATGACCCCTATTCTCTACCTGGTCGTCCTATTATGTAGAGTAGGGAAAGCCACCAATCAAACTGGAGGAAGCAGTGCTTTACAATGTGTTGTTTTTGGGTGCAATTGGTTGAAGGTTTATTCGTTGTCTAGTTTCACAATGGCTTACCTGTGTAAGTTTGGAAGCAACATGACTTTGATTTAGGAAGATTTCTTTGGATGTGCTAAAAGATCTAACGGGGGAGGGCAATTGTCCACTGCTCCAACAGAATATAGCATTTGCACTATGTGCACCACATCTCAGGTAGGTGATGCAGTGTTGTGTATCAAACTTCCAGACAGTACAAAGGCAATGGGTCCTTGTTATGAGCACCTCTCAGCCCTTCAGTGGAGAGAGCTGTTAGGCCTTTTCTTCACAGCGGTGCAGGTACAAAAGGCCTGGGACCCTTGACTAAACTCTACCTGAAACTACTGTCAAGCTGTTGAACTCATTGGGCACCAAGTATAACATGGCTCTGGTGTCTGATCCAAATCCTGATGTGGAATGGAAATACAATTCTCCCAACCGTTCCGGGGCTCCATATGATCTAACCATCACTGCATCCTTTCCAGGCTTACAGAAACCTTACCTTCAAACATCCGTTCAGGCGTGCGAAATGTTTATTTCTTCAATGCCCCAATAAAGTGATAATTGGAATTTCCACGTAAATAGTGGACCTACAGTCATGGCCTACTGACTATATATTGCAAGTACGCACTAGGAGCAATCAGGTCGCTGACCCCCCCCCCCCCATCTGATCCTCCAACTTGGAAGACTCTGGCTTTCTGTTCCTGGCTTGCGACTGAAACCTGGGAACCACCCACAAATTCAAACGAATACCCCCCTCCTCCCACCAGAAATTAAATCATTACCAGTCAATATCCGTATTAAAACAAACTTTGGAAAAAACTATCTTCACACATCTGTTATTCACTTGCAAACTAGATGTTCTTTTATGAGGTTCTGGATCTATGTCATTTTGGGAGAATTCACCTTCTTTGAGCTGGGCCCTTCGGGCCGCAGCTAGTTAATGTTTTTGTGATTGATATGTAGTATAACTTCTAAATCTTTTTTTATTACGGTTTTAGAGTTTCTATAATGTTTTTTTCAGGTTGAATACAGTAAATTACAAGTTAGCACAGCATGTTATTTAAGACCTCATGATTTATTTCCTAAAGCAATCTTTTCTACCTCTTACATTTATAGTATTTGAGAACAGTCTTATGGTGGTCAAATCTCCTGCTGTCACATTCGTAGCATTCACATGCGTGAAACTGTACCATCCCGCTTCGGTCCTAGGTACAAATCGTGGAGATCACTCAGGAATGGGAGGGTTAACACATTGAGCATGTTCTAATAGTCTGTCAGTCTAACAGTCTGATAGTCAGTCTGACAGTGAGGCAGTCTGACAGATGGTCAGTCCAGACCTTGACCACCACACTATCCTTTAGGCTAGGGCTTTGGGGCACATGGAGGACTTTGGAATTCTACCGGCCAACAAGCAACTTCACCTACTTAACCGTTGACCCTAATGAAGTGGCAGGTCAAAAACCAGGATTATAAATGGATTTATCTAGAGCTGTGTGATGCAAATAGGTGTTTTATACCCTGTCCCCTGGACACCATATAGGGGCAGCCGCTGCGTTCAGTACCCCTGACACTGCTCCTGTTACCAGTGGTCTGAGGGTTCATAAAGGTAGCAGCAGGATCAGGGAGCAAACTGGATTCAACCCTCTAGGCGACTTATTTACTGTATGCAGTTTCCTCTCCCATCTCTTCCCTATACCCTCAGCAGCAAAGAGGTCATCTGCCATGTTGTTACGCTCCATGAGATCCCAAAGCCTTGTAATAACTGCTTATATGGTAGGTTTAGATGAATTAATAACTTAGAAATTGGTTGATTTTCCAAGGATGCTTGTGGTCCTGTAAGGGTCATTTTAGCAGTGCTTTAACAGCATCATGGACCCAGCAGGCAACAAGCTGTGTCTTGTTCGACATTTAGTGTGAAGTTCATTTACACGCCTCAGGGGGAGCTCTGACGACTGTTGATTCACCAAAGTTACAAGGGCTGTAAAAATGGCAGCGCACCATGGCATCACGGAGTTGACCTCTTGTCTCAAACCCAATTTAGATGGAAGATCAAAAACTATAGTTTTCTATAGTTATCCTAAAACTTGGGACCAGATGTAGGAAGGCTATTACCGGTCGGTAACGGCCGAAATGAACGAATTTCGGCCGTTCCTGACCTGTAATAGGCTTTTCTGATGTAGGGGCCGAAATTAAGGATTCGGTAATTTACTGAATCGTTAATTTAAGGAATCGGTAAATTACCGATTTCTTAAATAACGATTCGGTAAATTACAGAATTCCTAATGTAGGGAGCACTTAAATGAGTGCTTATCCCATGTTAGGATTCGTTATTTACCACCAACTACAAGTTGGTGGTAAATAACGAAAAAAAAACAAAAAGCAATTTTATGCAAATTGCTTCAGTGCCATGTTGCAGACAAACATGTGCACCCATACACAATTGAGGGGGGCAACAGGGTGTCAAAGTGACACCCTGCCACCCTTCAATGTTTTCCCCCTTTTACCGAATCGGTATTTACCGATTCGGTAATTGACATTCATTCCTATGGCCCTCCAGGCCCATAGGAATGAATGGCAATTACCGAATCAGTAAATACCGAATTTTACAGATTCAGTAAAATTTACCAAAAAATTACCTACATACTATTTACCTATTCTTAAATACCGAATCGGTAAAATTCGGTATTTAAGAATAGGTAAATAGTATTTACCTACATATGGCCCCTGGTCCTTTACTAAAAGTCCCTCCGGCCTCTGCTCATTTTAACGCGACACTATTGCGTTTGCTTCCTTGTGTGTTGCGTCCAAGCACCATTCTGGCTTCCTGGGAAAGAGCGCTATGTACAATCAGATACAGTAACCAGGGAAGCTGAGACTAGAGCAGCAGCGGAAAGTGAGGGGTCCTGGGAGCCCTGCTGCTGTCAGTAATGTTCAAAGAGGAGAAACTCCTTCACCCCATAGACGTTATTTGACCATAGAAAGTACTTTTCAGTTCGTACACATGGTTTGAATACTCTGAAACCATCATTGCATTTTTATCTCAATCTATTTGATTGATTTCGAACGAAAGGCAAACGTATCAATTAGGCAATCCCCTCAATAATGTAGCTAGACATTCATTTGAAGCATTTTACGCTCTGAACACGTCCAACAGCAGGACATAAACAGTGTTTTTCCGTTCTGCACTCACATGACATTGGTCTGATATTTAAAATTGCAGCTGTGTGACTGAACATTTCCTCTCTGCCTTTACTCTTTCATCAATGACTGGAGTCTTGATAAGATTTTAGGGCGATACCTCTAAATAGTACTGTGCAGTGAAGTGTAGAACAACACCAACATGAAGCAAATTGTAGCTTAAAGTAACACAAAGGGCGCTGCGACAGATGCAGTGTGGTTCAGACACGGGGTGCTATGGAACGTGGCTTGTGTTTGTTGTATCTCCTGCTCGAGCACAGCTATAACCATAATTGGAGCAAGTGTCCAATCCTCACACACCGCACCTTATGCTTCCCACATAGGTAGGTTGACCAGATTTTCAGAATAAAAAACCGTGAGCGAAACAGACATAGAGATAGGACTAAATGTCCTATTAGGTCTCAGGGCTCCTTATAAACATATATATATATATATATATATATATATATATATATATATATATATATATATATATATATATGTGTGTATGTGTATATATATATATATATCTTTCTTACTTCGCTCGATACTGCTTTCACAGTATCAACAGTCACCTCCAGACCGTCAAAAAAACGAAAAAGGCAGACCCAAGGGATTCCAGTGCAGTGATTTAATTCATCTTAAGTTTCAAAAATTACAACCCAGCAAGCCCGCATGACGCGTTTCGCCTCCAGCCGGAGGCTTGATCACATGATATATATATATATAGTGATCAAGGCTACTGTGACGTAGCCGAAACGCGTCAAGCTGGAGACAAGGGGGCAATAAACCACCTCTGCAATCATCTATAGCGCTGTTGTGTGGTCTGTACCTGCTTTCTTGTGTCGGAATCCAGAGCCGATTTGCAGGAGTTTGGAACATATATATATATATATATATATATATATATATATATATATATATATATATATCCTACTGGCGGTAGCCAGTAGGTATATATAGTTAGTACCTAGTTTCCATAGGAAATCCCCGACATTATATTGGGAATAACTTTGGCGCTGGTTAATGAATCTTCGCAAATTTCTCAAAGAAGATGGCTCGCTCCGCTCCTCTCTTCCCTGAAAGTTTGGGGGGAATAGTCAAGTGGGGGCTGAGAGAAAAGGGGGTCCCAAAATGTGATTTCCCCATGTTAATTTCCATAGGACCTTTAGACACGGCTACAGCTTGAACAAACTTGTCAAAATGGTAGTGTCTGGTACGCAGATCACGCTTTTGGTAAAATAGTGTAAATCTCTCCAGTGGTTCCTGGGAAAATGAAAAGAGAAAAAAATTATATATCTGTAAGTGCAACGTGCGCGCACCCCGCGATTTTTCGGAATTTTTTTTTGGGGGGGGGCTTAGGGTGCTTCTCTCTTTTATTTTAATCTGTTTTATTTTAATTTCGAGGGTGCCCACCCCTCGTTTTACCCCCGAGATCACCGCCGCGGCCCGAGCCGCCTCAAGATGGCCGCCGGCTGGTTGTGGGCGGGGCCGGGACGATGTGGTTTCCGCTTCCCCCTGCGTGGGGGAAGCCTTTCATGTGCCCGCCGGTCTCCCGTGCCGAGGGGGAGACCGGATAATGATGCCAGCTGGTGCGGGGCTCCCATGTGCTGAGGGAGCCCCGGGAAAAGAGGAGACGCCGTCCGCTTGCCCGCCGGTCTCCCGTGCCGAGGGGGAGACCGGGTAATGATGCCAGCTGGTGCGTGGCTGGTGCGGGGCTCCCATGTGCTGAGGGAGCCCTGGGAAAAGAGGAGACGCCGTCTGCTTGCCCGCCGGTCTCCCGTGCCGAGGGGAGACCGGGTAATGATGCCATCTGGTGCGGGGCTCCCGTGTGCTGAGGGAGCCCCAGGAAAAGAGGAGATGCCGTCCGCTTGCCCGCCGGTCTCCCGTGCCGAGGGGGAGACCGGGTAATGATGCTAGCTGGTGTGGGGCTGGTGCGGGGCTCCCGTGTGCTGAGGGAGCCCCGGGAAAAGAGGAGATGCCTTCCGTTTTCCCGCCGGTCTCCCGTGCCGAGGGGGAGACCGGGTAATGATGCTAGGCGCTGATGGAGCCTACAGGTAACTACTAAAGTGCTGCGGGTGCCACAGGGTATGGACATGGTTGCTGGGCGCTAGGGCTACTATCGGGATGTAAATCGGGGGCTCGGCGGTGGGGGTAAGCAGTTGTCAGAGGAATTACCAGAGAATCAGTGGCGAGTAGTTGGCAGGTGGAGTACGAGTAGGGGCAGTGGGAGCCTGTAGAGCCTAGAACGGCCCGAATGTTGTGGGACAAATTGTGGACCAATGGGGGTGTTGGAGTCGGGGCGGCTATAATGAGCGGCCAGGAGGGGGGGAAGGGGTGTGGTTAAACACAGGTAACAGGAGAATAAAGGCCATACCTGTTCGACAGAGCTTGGGAGATGTCAATTGGTAGAAGATGCCCCTCTGTAGTGCTGCAATTGTAACTTTATTAATGCGGGCAAGCCACAGACATTGTTCCTTATTCCAACTTGTGCTGCCGCTTCCCCTTCTCATCCTTCCACCTACTCGTCATGATTTTGGGCACCATCTTCCTATTTCTCGGGCTTTAATTTTTGAACCACAGGACCACACACAAAACTGCACAATTAAGCGAACAAAGAACAGAGGCTATTTCCTAAAAGTTCTCCTGTATGCTATTTTATTTAAAATATAATACACAGCAAGAGTTTACTAACAGGCCATACTGCGTAGTGCAGACAACATACCATTGTGTGCTCAGTTACTTTAAATTGCCCCTTAATGGTTCGGGTTCAGTTTTCCTAATGTTGGTCTGCGCTTTATCACTACATCTAAAGTTACTTTAAATTGCCCCAAAATGCTTCGCATTCTGTTTTTCTCAAGTTGGTCTGCACTGACACCTCATTCTGTGCCGCTTGGGAATGGGAAACTGGATTCTTACTCCTTTATTAATGGAATGTCCCACTTCGTGGTTTCCACAATCTTGTCGCCCTGGTACCACCCGAATACAAACACTAAACAAGGGCAGGATAAACAGCAACAGAGCTTCCCTGCAGGAGCTTTCCGGTGTGTTTACAAAATCTTATTGCCAACCTTCATAGTTAAGTTTACTTTCATGCCCATTCACTGTTTGGCCTCTCTAGTAACACTGCAACTTCATCACTAACTCACCACTTCACCTACAACACTTTTCAATGCACTTTACAGCAAGCTTTTTACTGCCAGTGACAGGCATTGAAAAACTGCTATATATGCACCCGTCTAAATTAGGTGGGTGGTCATTTACTATGCCAATAGCTCAAACTCTCGCAAATGCGAGACCTATTGCATTGCAAATGCTTGTTATTAGTTGATAGATCAATATATGGCGGAGGTGCGCGCGAAATAAAACAGCTTCAGCACTAGCTTTGGGTCTGCATCCTTTCTTGCTGGAAAAGCGGATTTGGGAACAGAGTTCAGAATATATATATATATATATATATATATATATATATATATATATATATATATATATATATATATTCACTGAAAAAAACATAGGTTTCAGGCCTTATATAGTTAGGAATTAGCATTTAAAAAACCTTTGAAATTCACTGAAAAAAACATAGGTTTTAGGCCTTATATAGTTAGGAATTAGCATTTAAAAAACCTGTTAACAGTTGTTTGGGTGAGTGAATATCTTTATGGGTGTGGTGATGAGCAAATATATTTCTCAATGATACATGTCCAACAAACTAGAAAAATAAAAGGCAGTGTATGTGTCAGTTGTTGTATATAAATAAGTATACATAAGACTGAATGATTGTGTGAATGACTGTATGGATAACTTTATACTTGTAATAATGATTTTATAATTCACTAAGTATGACTTACTATCTAAATGAATAGATGAAGTTGTGTCTGTATAAGTGTGTAGCTAAGTAAATATGTAAGTATGATCCATTGTTTGCATAAGTGAGTAGGATGACTTCATATGTGAATAGGATGTGTGCTGGTGTGTAATGTCGATTTAGGTGTATAATTATTTTTGATAGTGTTCTATTGTTCATTGACAGCATGTATGAGTGAATCTACAGGTAAGTGATTAGATGTGTGTATACATTTATAAATCACTGAGTGGGTTTTTAGATACTTGTATTGCTGTAACAATGGATTCAAATATCATACTCTGTATTTTACAAAGAGTGAAGAAATATTTTACTAGTATATGAAAAGGTGTATGTGATTGTAACGTGGATGATGTCATCAGTGATGTCATCAGTGATGTCATTTGAGATGTCATCAGTGATGTCACTGACCTTGTCATGAATGATGTAATATGTGACATCATCAGCAGTGGATTACGGGTGCGCGATATATAGTTAGTACAACAAGGAGCAATTTCAATGGTTTCGTATGAGTTAGTCCAACTAACTATATAGGAGCAATTTCAATGGTTTTTTATATGTTAATTCCTAACTATATAAGGCTTGAAACCTATGGTTTTTTCAGTGAATTTTCAAGGTTTTTTAAATGCTAATTCCTAACTATATAAGGCCTAGAACCTATGTTTTTTTCAGTGAATATATACATATATATATATATATATATATATATATATATATATATATATAAAATAAGAATTAATTATCACTGTTAAAACGACCTGAAAAAATTGTAAAACTCCATATCGGTTTTGAGTTCAATACCGTTTACAGGACTGTTTACAATTGTTAAATAAGAGAAGCTGTGGAAAGTATGTACTTTCAAGATGGCGCTCGCCATACGGCGTTCAAGCCAGCCCTTGTTTGTTTCTATTCTGAAATGTTCAATGCTTTAAAAATGGCGTCGCGCAGCGCGTTGTTTGTTGACACTGATGAAGGAATTGCTTCCGAAACGCGTCTGTCCACGAAAAGATTAAGGGCCCGATGTAGGTGGCACATTACCGGTCAGTAAACCCGAAATTCGGAAAAATTTCAGGCTTACCGACCGGTATTGAGCCATTTGCAATGTAGGTGATGATTCGGTAAATACAGAATCGGTGTTTACCGATTCGGTATTTACCGAATCGGTAAATGGCACGTAGGAAGCACTTTTAAGAGTGCTTGTGTGCTCTAAGGATTCGTTATTTACCACCAATTATTAGTTGGTGGTAAACACCCAATACCTTTGAAAATGCAAATCTGTGCATTTTCAACAGTGCCATGTGACAGACATCCATGCCCTTAGGGCATGTATGTATGCCACATGTGCACACAAGCACTATTCAGGGGTGAAACAGGTTGTCAATGTGACACCCTGCCACCTTTGAATGTTTCCCTATTTTACAGAATCAGTAAATACCGATTCAGTAAATACCGAATCGTACTGATTCCGTAATACTTACCGAATATTTATCTACATAGCATTTACTGATTCTAAGATACCGAATCTGTAAAATTCTGTATTTTAGAATCGGTAAATTTACATTACCTACATCTAGCCCCAAATCTCCGCCGAGTTGAAGTCTCGTGATTGCTGTCTTCCTTTTTGTGAGCCAAAAGGATTGTGAAGTAGTGTGTATATATGTGTATATATGTATATATATATATATATATATATTTGTGATCTTTAAATAAAAAAATATTTTCACGTTACTTTCCCGTCCCGTTCTGCGAAGAGCTCCAGGGTCCAGCTGCTGGTAGGCCTGCTGTGCCCTATGGCCTCTGCAGCCCTGATTCACACCTCATTAAATCCTTCTGTGCTGCTCAAATGGGGTGAAGTAGCACAGCAGGAGAGTTTAAAGAATTGAACTTCTATCCCCCTTTCTAAGAGGGCTGGTTGAAATGTGAGCTTGCACAACACTGTGATTAACGTGCAGGTTCACCCGACCATCCCTTAAAAACTGGGACATTTCTTTAAATAAGCCAGGCACTACCAAAAAACCAGGACATTTCTACAATTTGGAGAAAGGTGTCGGGACACTTCTCCAAAAATCGGGAAAGTCCGGGGAAATCCGGGACGTTTCGTCACCCTACAAGTAGGCCAGACTTCAACCAGCACTTCGAAGGGTTCTTTCAGGTGTCTGATTACTTTCCAATCGCTCTGAGGTGTCCTTCAGCGCATAAAGGGCAAGGCCAATGATGAAATACGATATACAGAGGAATTAAAACCAGAGGAGCAGGGGAGCTCAATTTGTACCCTTACACTATATTTGCATTGCTGTGAAATATCAATGTCAATCAGCCAAAACATTTTAAAACTCGTTTTAGTGCAATTAGTTTAAATGTTATCAATTAAAATGGGCCCTTTCCACCTCATTGTCGAAAATGCAATCTGAGACTCTCATCAGGTTGAGGGCGGGCAGCCTAGGTCGTGGCACCTGTTGGTGCAGTGTCCTGGGCTGTGGTGCTGAAGTAATTTCAAACTGAAAACAGCGCTGGTAGCCCTGGTAGATACCAACGGAAGTGGGCTCCGATAGTAACATAAATATCCCAGATTCCCCAGTGAACTTTAGAGTAACATTACATTCAATAAAGGATCACTGGATACTTTCTTATTTGTGTCCAGCATATATGTATTGGAAATTGATTTCCAATGTGCATAATACGTGAGCTAATTCAGCTGTGCTTACCACATGCACAGCTCAATAGCAGTCATTTCAAAGTCATCACTGTGTGATGGTCCTCAGTATCACTGGAAGTTGGAAGAACCACTTTAAAAATGTGAATCACTCAAAGTGATTCCTAGAACTTTATTTTGACCATACTAGTAGATCTGCAACTATGAGAGACATCATCATCCACCACAGGAGGTGGCAAAATACTTCTCCACCTCAGGGTACGACAGAAGACCTCTCCACCACAGGAGGTGATCGGCGATCTCACTACCATAGTAGTTAAAAATAGACATTACCAATGTAATAGGTGACGAGAGATGACACTTCCTCAGGGACCTCACTGCCTTAGAAGGTGGGTGACAGGATGCTGGTTGGTGGTGGGGCCCACTGGCACTCATTTTTGGGGACAGACACTTATTTTTCCTCATGAGATATCGACAGGGAGCAATAGAGGTAAAAACACACAAACGGGAAGAAGGATGAAGAGAAAGCAGGGAAAACGGGCACAAAGGGAGAAAGCAAGGACTGACAAAAGTGAGACAACTCGTTAATGGATTAAAGAGGCCTGAGATAAATTGAACAACACTCAGCCTTGCTCTTCGACGAACAAATGTTTAATAGCAGCGCTGGAGCAGCGCTTTGGACACCCATTCTTTTACCAATTTAGCACTGGTGTCAGGATACAGGACAACTTCCATAGGAGGTGACAAGAGATCACCTTCTTAGGAGACATCACCACCTTATTATCTTAGGAGGTGACACGAGACTTCACTTCCATTTGTAGTCAAAGGAGACCTCACCGCCATAGGAGGTAACGGGGAAACCTCACCCACATAGGAGGCAACAAGAGAAGAGGGGCATCACCACCATGGAAGATGACACCAACTCGGAAAGAGCTCCAGGGCACTCTGAGAAATTAGGTTACTAGTTTTGGTGGGTAAAACCCTACTAAAGCAGCAACCACAATCCAGGTCAGGATGAGGCACAAGCAAATCCCAAATTAACCTGTGCGCAACCCTCTGGTAGCATTGCACAGAGCAGTCAGGCTTAACTTGGAGGCAATACGTAAAGTATTTTTGCAGCACTTCAAACACTAATAAAGGATAAAGACAACCCAAGAAAAAACCGACACCAAAATAAAAAAAAGAGCAACATTTTATAACTAAATCAAGACCAAAACGAAAAAAATGCTATCTGTAGAACCGGAGGTATGTAATTTTAAAGATTTAAGTGAAAATAGTGACAAAAAGCCCAAAACGCTACTCCCAGCTTCAACATATAATTAAGGTTTCTAGAAGTCACCATATCTAGTTTAAGGGCACAGATAGCAGTAAGAGTTATATGAGGTGTGTTTTCCCTGTTACATAGAATGGAAGAAAGGCACTCATTCCTGTTATGTTCTTGTGATCAAATTTGAAGGTGTAAGTCTGTCGTATCCCCAACAAGCATTTGTGAAACCTGGCATGTGTCAAAATCGCAGGTTCTGGATGGAAACAGTTGACAGGGACACAATAGGGACTATGAGTAGGCACAACTGGCCCGTTACATATTTATGTGCAGCTGAAAGCAGTACTCAGCGGTTACTCCAGTCAGCATAGAATGCTAAGTCAGTGCGCAAAAAAAGTGGTGCCGAGTTGTGCCTCTAAACTGTAGGGTACTCTGCTATACAAGGTGTGATTCACTAACAACCCAGTGGGACCTCCTGTATGTATTCAGAAAAACTGATGGAGGTGAATCAGAGATCCTATGTGATACAAAAGTGTGACTCCCTGGCAAGAACCCAAGGCCTCATGTATACAATCTGAAGGGAACACTAACACCTTAAGGGGATGGAGGACACCAGGATATCATCATTTAACCCATCTATATCGCTCCGTAACCTGCATACCCACTTCAGTTCTCTAATAAAGAGAAACCGGGTGAAGTTGGTGATGGAGGATTGTATATTGGGTTTGTCCAGAACCGCCCACTTCGGCTCGTCTGGTAGATGCCCCTTCTCGATGAAATGATTAGTGAATTTGATCACCTGTTTTCTTAATCGTATGGTGCTCCTATGTTCCATAAAACTCTTTGTGTGTTGTCATTCCAACGTATCGCAGGCCTCATGGGCCTGAGATCACATATATCAGCCTCTCATTGTTGCAATTGGTGTGTTGTCTCTGTTCCCATGGTCGTTCCATGCCAATTTTGATCTCGATTGAATGTGTGGTTTATGAGTACACTCCACAGGATCCGCCAGGAAAATATCCATTCACCATTGGGTCTCCCCAGAGGATGTCTTGTCTGGTGGCCTTAAGTGCCCTCGTCGTGTGTGTACAAACTTATCTCTAAGATAACTGCTCCTCTTGAAGAGGGGACGTTCAATGGACCATTCTCCTTTGTTCAGAATGTGCTAGCTTCCGCAAATCGATTTTTTGATGAGAGTGGAGGAGGCAGAAAATGTATTAACACACGTTAGTCTCCCTGTGGGTTCCTACGGTGTGTGACTGTCTATGGGGTGTCTCAATTATTATTACGTGCTTTCTTAGCTGCTCGTCGTATGAGTGGAGGCGGGTATTCCCTGTTCTGCAGGTGTCCTGACAAGGTCCTGGAGTGCTCCTTATACTTCTGTATGTTCAAGCAATTGTGCCAAAGTCACACAAATTGTCCAAATGGGAGAATGTCGTGTAGAGATTTTGGGTGATAGTTCATATATGGTAGTAGGGAATTACAAGCCATAGGTTTCTTTTTCTTTTGTCCTCATTCTACACAAACATGCTCTTAATTTGAGAATATGACCCTGGTCAGACCGATTATTGCAGTCTCCTATGAAAGGAAAGTGAAAACCCGGTCTTTTCTCACCGAAGGGTGGGTGGATTGGACCCCCAGGTGTTACTTCCAACGAAACTTATCAGGAGTAACCAGGGCTCTTCCTCTTTTTTAGGCTTTTCATGCTTGACCCTTATTTGTTTCCTACTGTTTCGGCCATATGAGCAAATTTGTA
This sequence comes from Lissotriton vulgaris, assembly GCF_964263255.1. Taxonomy (NCBI): domain Eukaryota; kingdom Metazoa; phylum Chordata; class Amphibia; order Caudata; family Salamandridae; genus Lissotriton; species Lissotriton vulgaris. Next base: position 1,576,420,021 of record NC_141693.1, read on the forward strand.
ATCATTGGAGCAGTGAGTATATACATTGTGTTATTCTTAAAAAGGAGGGACAGTGAAGAGTGGAAAAAGGAAAAAAGAAAAAAGGGGAATAAACAAAAGAAAAGTTCCAAAGACTAAGTAAATAAGTTGCTCTAGATGAGTTTATCCCCGAAATCAGAAAAAGGGTTTATATACATATTAAATGGGCCCTGAAGGCGAAAGAATGAAAGCCCCAAACCAACTATCCCATAAATCAAAGAATTTTGTTTTTTAGCCCTTTTACTTGTCCGATCAAGAGTTGAGATGCATTGAACTGAGCTAATCCATTCGTGTTTGGTGGGTGGAGTGGGAAGGATCCATTTTACGCAGATCTCCCTTTGTGCCCAAAGGATCAAAACAAACAATAGTGCCCTCTGATTTCTTGAAAAAGGAACATTTTCTGTTTCTTTCGCCACCCCAAAAATTACTATGGACGCTGTTAGCCCAACCTCTCTACCTCTAATTACAGAAATTATATTACTCACGTGGCCCCAGAAGAGCTTGATAGAAGGACACTGCCAAAACATATATACCTTTCTGCACTAGTTTCCTCACACTTCCGGCACTACTTTGTCGTTCTGGTCCCCAATTTGGAAAGTTTCAGTGGCGTCCAGTATGCCTTGTGGAGAGTAAAAAGATGATTTCTTTTTAATGGGGTGGCTTTCACATGCGACCAAAGAGTAGACATGGATACTTGCCCGAGGGATTCAAGGTCATCATCCGGCATGTCCTTCTTCCAGCTCTCTGCAAACAGCTTCGATATCTTATCCCCACTCTCAATCATTTGCCAATACCATGCTGACATTTCCTTTTGAGTTCGTCTGGTACAGATATCTTTTACCAAGTTCCTGTTCCCGGTTATTTACTTCCTTGTTGCCTTAGTCCAGCTAAGAATGTGTAAATACTTCAATTGTGATACCGAGTTATTAGAGAAGCACTGCCATGGAATCAGCTCCGCTTCTACTATTAATTCTCCCCATCTCTGTATTCCGGCTCTATGTAAGGGAAGAGCCAAGGCGTCTTGTAGACAAGCCGGAGTACCCGTAGAGTCCCAGATGGGTGATTCTTCATTATAGTAGGGTATACCTAACAATAACCTTACTTGGACCCAGACTTTGATGGCAGCTTTAATAGTCTTCAGTCTAACCTTGTTGAAGAACTTGGGATGACCAAATTTTGAAAGGAAGAAGTCAGATTGAATATTGTGTGTCTGAGTTAAAGCTTTGCTTAAAGACAAGTAAGTCTGGCTGCTGTTCAGGAGTTGGCGCAAGTTTTTAAATTGGAAAGCAGAATAATATAGATACAAATCAGGGGTGGTTATACCCCCATTAGCTTTTTTCCTCCGAAGTTTTTTCTGGGAAATTCTGGGATTTTTCCTGCCCCACATAAATGAAGAGAATAATCCCTGCGCTTTCCTAAACCAGGTTTTTGGAAATTCAAAATGGATAGTGTCAAACAAAAAGGTGAATTTTGGGAAAATTTACATTTTCAGCAAATCTGATCTGCCCAGAATCGATAGTGGAAGAGGCTCCCATGTCTGCAACTGCTGTCGCACACCTACCAAAGTTCTGTCAACGTTTATTTGGGCTATCTTGTCTAAATTTTTTATAATTTGCACCCCAAGGTATCTTATTTGTTGTTTTTCCAGTGTACCCTTATAAGGAGAATTCCATATCATTAGCTCCATCTTTTCTTGATTTACAGCATATCCGGATACTTTCCCAAAATCCTCCAGCTGGTACTGTATTTCCGGAAGTGCCTGTTCTACATCCGTTGTCAGAATCATAAGATCATCAGCATATAAGCCTATTTTCTTCTCCCAACCTAGACAGCTAAAGGGGGGAACATTGCGACACAATCTTAGTTTAAGTGCCAAAGGCTCAATATATAAATTGAAAAGTAAGGGGGAGAGGGGGCAGCCCTGTCGGGTCCCTCTTAAAATGTTAAGTTGTTATGTTAAATTTCCATTTATCAGGACCCTGGCAGTTGGATTTTTATAAAGGGCCTTTGCTGCTGTAACAAAAGTTTCTCCCAAGTTAAACCGTTGGACTGCTACTATTAAGAAGGGCCACCTGACCCTATCGAAGGCCTTGGCGGCGTCGAATGTTAAAACGGCCAATGGGATCTCATATAGATTTGACAAATCTATTGCTCCGATAAAGTCTTGGGTTAGTTCTTTCAGCTGTCTCACTCTCATGATACCCTTCTGGTCAGAATGAACTATAGAGCCTGCCACTTTATCTAATCTTTTTTTTTTTCAAAAACCTTTATTGTACCTTCAAAGTTACACAGCGGAATGCCTACAACCTCACGGGCTGGCCGCCATAGCAATTCGTTAATCATATTGCAGCATTCGAACTTTTGTGTAGTCATAGCCAGTATTTGAGATAGAGTCGGAAATGCCACATTTAAAAGGTACAGCATATGCATTTTAGTCCCAAACTGTACTGGTTTTTGGTTTTCTATTTTTTGAAAAAACAACAACAAAACAAAACAAACCAAATTACTGGAATCACAATGCGATCATTCGTTGATTGGTGTCGGTCGAGTATCGCTTCTCCCTAAAATGTATTCCCTGAGTGTCTCCCCCTACGCCCACTGTCTCGTCTAGCACGAGTGTCCAATGTGTAAGTGTTCTCAGCCTGACCATGTTCCCATACCTTCTCCCTACCGCGCCTCTGCGTCAACACGCCATCTAGTAATTCCCTTGCGTCTAGTGTTTCCCCCCTCAGTGCTGTCCAGTGGGAATATTAGCCTTCTTCCTCTTCCCCATCTGACTCTTCCTGTTCCTCCTCTGCCAAGGGCTCACAAATCTCCCCTCTGTAAATATTCCATTTAGTCCAGATTTTGTTCCACTTCCCCGGGCAGGCCCGATTGGAGTAGACCGCCCTTTCTGTTATCATCACCCTGTCCATATTCAAGCACCATTGTGTCTTGGTTGGTATTTCTGCTGCTCCCCAGCGCTGTGCAATATCCCTTTTGGCTACCATCAATCCCGCCGTTACCCAGAGTTGGCCATGTCTGGAGAGATCAGTAGGTTCCCATATATTCAGTAGGCACCGCTTCGGCTCACATAGTAATGATACCTCCAGTGTCTGCGATATTGTGCGTAGTATTTGCTTCCAATATTCCCGGATCTGGGGGCAGTCCCATAAGGTGTGAAAAAATGTGCCCTCTTCCCCACATCCGCGAAGGCAATAAGGGTGTTGTGTTCTATGGATGCGATGTAGCATAGTTCTTGTGTAGTAGACCCTGTGCAGTATCTTCAGCTGTACAAGTCGCATCCGAGCCGAGATGCCCACCTCCTTAGGTGACGCTATCGCCTCATTCCACCCATGCTCATCCATCTCACAGGTGTCCCCCTCCCATTTCTCCTTTAAGGATGTCAGTGGGTCTGGTAAGTTGTTGAGTAGTTTACGATATGTGAGGGACGTTGCCCGTTCAGTCATGTAATCAGTGAGTAAGCGGTCTTCCAGTGGGGAAGATTCCGGTAGATCTGTGTGTGGGGGTAGGACAGCGAGTAATGCGTGTTGTATCTGAATGTACCTGTAGAGCTCTCTTTCACTCAGGCTGTACAGTTCTCTCAGTCTTGCGAAAGGTATCACCTCTCCCCTCTCCCAAAGGTCTCCCACCGTGGATATCCCTATAGTGTCCCAATGGGAAAAGCCCTGGCTATTTCTCATGTTGCCCAAAGATCGAGTATCCCATAGTGGGGTGAGTTTTGTTATTTTCCCCTTCTCGCCCGAGCCGCTGTCGAAGCATGCCATAGCGTCACTGTTAGTCTGGTGGGGCCCACCAGTTTGCGTATTTTGCGTTGGTCATACAACGGAGCCAACATGCTATTGGTACCTAGTTGTGCCCTATCGGCCTGAAAGGCTGGCTCAGTTTGCGGGGTATGAAGCCATTGGTTGATGGGTTTGAGATGTGCAGCCCAATAATACAGTTTCAGATTAGGCAACGCGATGCCCCCGTCGTACCAACCTCTATGTAATTTGGGCTGTGCAATGCGTGCTGGTAAATTACCCCATAGGAGATTGGAGACCAATGCTGCCACTGTTTGAAAGAATCTTGGGGCCACCTGGTAGGGTGTGTTCTCAAGAACATACAGAAATCGGGGAAGCGTCATCATTTTATATAATGCGGCCCTACCCAAAAGCGTTAGTGGTAGTCCCGACCAGAACTTGACGTCCTGTTTAAATCTTTCCAGATGGGGATTCAAATTCTTGTCCATAAATTCCGTAGGGTCTCTAGTTATATGAATACCTAGGTATTTAAAGGAGGAACCTGCTACCTTCAGAGGGCAGTCTGCAGCGAGCGCTGGGAGCTGCCCCTTCAGGACATATAATTCCGACTTGTTCCAATTTATTGTGTACCCGGAGATCCTCCCATGATTATTGCAGAGGTGTAATAGGGCCGGCACCCCACTGTCTGGTTCCGTGAGATACACCAACATGTCGTCTGCATAGAGCGACAGTCGGTCCTCCCAACCCTCCTTCCAACGTATTCCCTTCAGCAAGGGTGAGGTTCTAATAAGAGTGGCAAGGGGTTCTAAGGAGATCGCAAACAACAACGGCGAGAGGGGGGATCCTTGTCTCGTGCCTCTCCCTAATGAGAATGTTCGCGAGATATGCCCGTTCGCCACCACCTGAGCAACTGGGTCAGTGTATAACAGTCTAACCCATGCAATGAAGCGGGGAGCAAACCCCAACCGCGACAGCACCTCAAGCAAGTAGTTCCATTCCACAAGGTCAAATGCCATCCTGGCATCAAGAGCTAAAACCACTGCCTGGGTTGCGATTGAGTCCGCCCTGGCCAATACCCCGTGCAGCCTACGCAGGTTCAACGCCGTGTTTCTGTGGGGCATTTTATCTAATCTTTTGGTGAGAATTTGGGTGTAGAGTTTGTGGTCGCTATTTAAAAGTGAGATGGGTCTATAGGACTCACACAATAGCGGGTTTTTATTGGGTTTCGGTATTATCGTAATTGTGGCATCATTCCAGGATGCTGGTAACTCCTGATTCTGAATGTATATGGAGTTAAAAAATTGGTGCAGAAATTGTGCCAACTCCTCCTTTAATATAATATATACTTCATTTGGTATGGCGTCAGGGCCTGCTGTTACTTTCCCTTTTTTTAGTGTTTTAATAACTTGCAGTACTTCCTCTGACGTGATTGGATTATTCAAGTTATTTTTATCTATATCTGAAAGAGTGGGAAGTTGAAGATCTTGAAAGAAGGCTTCCAGTTGTTCTTTAGGTAAGCTTAGATCTTCCGCATATAGGTCTGAAAAAAATTGAACAAAAGCTTCCTCTATCTCAGAGACTCCCTCTATTAACTTCACCGTAGTTGAACATTTTAAGCTCTTTACAGTGTTTCTGACATATTCAGGTTTAGTTTTCCAAGCTAAAAAAATGTCTGCACCCTTCTCCTTATTCATGATGCGCTAACTTACTTGCCTCCCATTTCTTTTTATTTCTTGCCTCTAGGTAGTCGTTCAATTCATTCTTGGCTAGAGTTAACTGTTGGATATTGAATGGATCAGTTGGAGTTTGTTCTAAATGTAAAGATTTTTGGGCTATCTTTGCTTCCATTCTTTTAATGTCATTCCAGTCTTTTAATGCCTTTTTATTATGTGCAATGGAGAGAGAGGTTAGTAGTCCTCTTAAGAAGGTTTTATAGGAGTCCCAAACTATGCGGTCGGCTGCAGAGTTTATATTGATTAAAAAGAGCTATTTTGTAGCGTTTTTTAGCTTTTCAATACCTAGGGGTTCTAAGAGTATTACCTGACTCAGGGTCCGTCTTCGAGCAATGGGGCCCTGTGTTAAAGCAATTTCCAATAGGACAGCCGAATGGTCAGATAGATGTTCTGGCAAGTGTGCGACTTTAAGTGTATCCCTACTGGTACAACGATCCACTAAGAAAAAGTCTATTGTTGAACGATGGACATGCTTTTTATTGTGATACGTAATTTTTTTCCCCACGGGCCTTGGAGCTTGTCTTCTCTCCTCCCATATATCCAGAAGCCCACCCTCTACCATTAATCGTTTTAGGATTTTTCACGTTTTTTGCGTGGCATTACTGGCTTTATTGTTTTAGGATGTAGAATCCTTGTTGGGGTTCAATACTATATTGAAGTCACCTCCCATTATTATACGATCATTTATATCTCCCAATTGAAGAAACAGGGACTGGAGATGGGTCGGTCGTCTATATTAGGGCATGATAGCTGACCAACGTTATCCAGATTGAAATAATTTTGGCCCTAACAATAACCCATCTGCCCTGGATATCTGCCGTCATTTTCCCGATAATCATCTGGGTGTTTCTTCTGACAATAATAGCTACACCTTTTGTTGGGGCTGACTGTGTTGAAAAGAAACTGTGTTCTATCTACTTATGATCTTTAAGTATACCTGCACACTCTTCTTTCATGAGGTGTGACTCCTGAATTAGCATAATGTCATAATTTGTGAGATGCAAATATTCCAAGATTTTCTTTCTCCTGGCGGGGAACCTAAGACCGTTCACATTCCAGGATAGAATCCTTAAGGTTTGTGATCTAGTCATAGTTGTCAACTAGGAACAGGCTGATAGGGGTTCCTTTCTGCTTCAATATCTTATTTCTTAAAAGCATCTAATGTGAATGAGGACACTTTTTTGATTTTTTTTTCCCTGTATGCTCCCCCACCCTGTGATTTTCTGTTTTTTTTTTAGTTTTTCCGTTTTATTTTCACTTGAGCCCCCCCCACCCCCAACTCTCCCTGGGGAACCCTCCCCCCCAAACCCTCCCTGGGGAACCCTCCCTCTTCTCTGGAGGCATTAGACTGCCTCTTTTCTTTGGCCTCTCACCTCACCTCGCCTGTAGGGCAAAAAGTATTTATATTTGATTATTTAACTGAATGAGTTTTTAATCTGTTGAATCCAGGCAATAAAATGTTTAATTTTAGAGACCCAGAGGAAGTCATCCTCTGGGTCTCTAAAATTAAACATTTTATTCTTCCACATCACCTTCAGGGAGGCGGGGAATTGAAGTTTCGCGTTGGCCCCTAAGGTCTTCAGCTCCTGTATGTGCTTCCCAGCCATAAGTTTCTAACATAAATCTGTCTCCAGGCTGCCAGCAGATGGGAAGATCAATAAGTCCAAGAATAGAAGACACTCCTTGCTGAATTTGCAAGTGAATTTCAAGTAGGGGTTCAACATGTTCCACAATTGGTTGAATGAGATGATGGACTTAGCCTCGCTCTGCCAGATAACCAAAATGTCGTCAAAGTAAAGTTTCCACAGGGTTATGTGGGAGTGGTAAGGATTTTCAGTAACTAGAACTTTCTCAGTTACGAAGGTGTGCATCTACAAATTAATTCACTAGACTGGGGTGAATGTACTCTCCCATGGAAGTACTGGATGTCTGAAGATAAAGACACTCCTTGAAATGAAAAATGTTTTCTTTCATTGTCAAATGTACACATTCCATGATAAAAGGGACTGAAGTGATGGTGTCAAGATTCTTTTCCTGAAGCAAGGCCTCCACTGTAGTCAAGGTTTGATCCTGAGGTATGCAGGCATATACTGACTCAACATCAAAGGAGTCCAATAAATTAATCTCTGCTGCAAAGGGCACTTCAGCCAAAAGGCAAAGGATATCCTTCATGTCCTGAAGATATGTCGGCATCTCACGAACAATAGGTCTCAGCAAGAAATCTGCAAACTGGGATAACGCTATCAACAGGGAACCAATCCCAGAGATGATCTGTCTGCCAGGTGGTGGCCGCTGGGGTTTGTGGATTTTAGGAAGAACGTAGAAGTATGGGGTGACTGGATAGGTGCAATCAGAAAATCAACTTCTTTCGGGGTCACCCAGTTGTTGTCTTTAGACTCCTCTACGATTGATTTTATGATGATAGACAACCTTTCATGGGGTCACATTTTCGGGGACTGTACAAAGCTCTCTTGTTAAGTTGTTTGAGCATTCTCCCCTGTATGTTGTAGTATCCATGATCAATGTAACGCCACCTTTGTCTGCCAATATTGGGCCGAGAGCTCCATGAGCCGCAGGCCAGGGTGAGGTTAGGTGAGGTACGTTCCTCGGCAATAGTGGGTAAACCTTTATCCATATTCTTCTATGGTTTTGCCTGTTTTTTAAGTATGTCTCCATCACCATAGAACACAAGGGGTGTGCCATCACATAAATGTAGATGAGTTTTGGCAATTTGTCTTTTGGTTGTCCCAACACATGGGTTTACTACTTTTCGTCTCACTGTAGATCTAGCTGTAATGTTTATGTACTTTCTTCATATATGTTTTTTTCTATATGTATCGCTAAAGAATCCTTCATTGTATGGCAATTCATAGGATCACTGGATGTTATGTTTTTTCACACATACTCAATTTTATTGAGCACATTGAGCAGCATTTCGCGGCCTTAAATCCTCAAAGTCGTATGTTGCTCTTTATGGTCCACCTCTCGTTACCACCACGGTCTGTTTAGTGATCTAGACTCAATGGAGTGATGAAGCAAGGGAAGGGAAGGATGGGGACAGCGGGGAGGGAATCTGCAACAAGAATACCAACCAGGTAATGCCAGATAGATACATACATACTCTGTAATGCCCACAATGTCGATGGTATATCCTATATACCTTTAAAGCAAAATTCCTCCATATTCTAGTCAGCTCATATGATTAAACAAGGCCCCATACACATCTAAAGATGAAACAACACGTTATAGCATATATACACACTGTAACATTTACCCCTCCCTTTGTTCCAAAAATCACACCTACCCCAAGAAATGCAGAGTATATCTGAAAAGGGGTGCAGCGCTGACTTGGATAGGTTCAGGTTCCCCAGTGGTGAATTAACACAAAAAAGAAGGCCCCCAAAGCAAAGGCCCTTAATAATGGCGGTTGATTCAAAGGTTATACAAATCAGAAGGGTTTCATCACACTTTCCACTGGCACTCTGCTGTCTGTAGTGGACAGTGTTTTCGCTTAGTATCTGATACGTCTCAGATTAAACATCAATGGTTTTCTTTTTAAGTCATAAATTTCTGTTAATGGATATGAACTTCCAAAGGCAACACAGCAATCACGCACTCTCAATACTCCTTCGATCAGGAGGTCCAAGGCAAGATCCACTTCAGTGCATTACCACAGTTATACAAATGTAAAATGTCAAGAAGGTTGCCTGTCTCCTCCACCATGAGAGAACGCCAAGGGAGTGGAGAAAGGCAGCCACCTCCCGACCCCTGTACCAAATCGGTATTCAGTTAATATAACACCTTGCCGGATGTTAAGGACTCAAAATAAGCTGTGCTCGTTTGCCCCGCAGGAACCCGGGAATGGGTTCAGCCAACAGAGCAAATGAAGCTACCACAAAATATGCACGATTGTTATGCCACGTCCGTTGAGCGCTTCAAAGAAAGCAACGAGGAAATGTGGCGCAAGATGCACCCTTACCAGACCTTCATGGACTCCGGACGTCTCAGCGGTATTAGTAAACGGCACCCGCCAGTTCCCTGGAAGGGATGAAATACTCTTCTTCTGTGAGCGGCCTGACATCAGCAACGCGGTTCCCCCATTGAATCATGGGAACTGTAGTTTCTGTAACGTCCGTGGCGTTTATCTATGCATTGTCAGTGTTCTCCGTCTGTTCCTCTGGTGAGACCCGACACAGCAGCACTGATTTTGAGGTCAGGAAGAAGGCCATAAAACCTCTATAGAGGGTTGAAACATGACATTCTTTCTTGAACACTACAAGCGGGTCTAATTTCTTCCCGTAGTGTCTTAGTGTTAACCCTGGCACAGGGACACACAAATAAAGGATTCTTCACTTTTCAAATTGCTCTGCAGCCCCACCACACCAAGCTCATCATCTTGGTATTTAGTATACCTCTCCTCTAATACCAAAACATCTATGAGCTCCAGCCTCTCAGTGAGGGGGGCGTAGTCCAAATCGTGGCAAGGCATCATGGTACGAGGAGATTTCAAATGATGACGCATGTCAGCCAAGGTGGATGAGGGAAATTGTCCTATTAAAAGGATATCCCACAATGGCTAGAGCTTCAGTTGTGATAGCGTTTCTATAGACCCAATGGTACTTTTTTGTAATTCATATATGAAATAGGAGAGTTAACTCTTGCTGGTCCCAACATCTCCTCTGACCCTACTGTGTGAGATACCTCTGGTCAGCACAATCCTCCTGCTTGGCTGAATGCCTCTGATGTCTCTCTGAAAGTGGAAGATTTGCACACAGCTTCATGCGCCGGTGATTTCAGGGTGTACTGGGTGACAGGTATTTGGCTGCGGGTTCTTCCTCCTCATTTGTCTCTTCATGCTGGCTGTTCTCCATCCAATCTATGGCACTGGTTTGATGTCCACCCTGATCCCGTTGCTCACACTGCTGATCTGCTGCATGTGCTGACTTGTGTATGGCTTCATCAGGAGGCATTGGATGACCACAACCACCTGCTTCTCTCAAGGACAACGCGGTACAAAAGGGGGTGGTGATAGGACAGTCCAGTCCAGCCCGAACCGCTTTGTTTGCCATAAGTTGGCAGGGTATGCTCAGACGTGAGTCCCTTGCTCACTTTGCCACTGGAGTCAAGCAAGGCTGGCTGAAGACGGCTGTAATGCCAGAAACCGGTCCTAGGACGCTTGAATCTGGTCAAGGGAAGGCATGGCTTGGCAGTTCGGGCTGGACTGTTCCCATGAGGCACTGGATCAGACTGATTTGCATATGGCCATGTCTGAACTGGGGTGGTAGAGTGGGCTGAAGAAGGGTGATGGATTAAACCCAGATCTGTTGACTGGGTGTGAGTGTTTGATTGGTTCAGATGCTCCGTCCATCACCACTCCTTTTTGTACCGCTTTGTTCGCCATAAGTTGGCAGGGTATGCTCAGACTTGAGTCCCTTGCTCACTTTGCCACTGGAGTCAAGCAAGCCTGGCTGAAGACGGCTTTAATGCCAGAAACCGGTCCTAGGAAGCTTGAATCCGGTCCAGGGAAGGCATGGCTTGGCAGTTCGGTCTGGACTGTTCCCATGAGGCACAGGGTGAGACTGATTTGCATATGGCCATGTCTGAATTGGGCTGGCAGAGTGGGCTAAAGAACGGTGATGGATTAAACCCAGATCTGTTGACTGGGTGTGAGTGTTTGATTGGCTCAGATGCTCCGTCCATCACCACCCCTTTTTGTACCGCTCTCTCAAGGACAACAACATTACCCCTATGTCATGGAGTTTCACACACTGTAGTAGAGACAACGATCACGAGGGGCCATGGTTCATGGGATTCTTCAGGTGCACCCGACAGGCCTCGCCTGGGGCACAAAGCATATGGCATGGAACTCACAGCGAAAAGCATCACTGTACTTTGGCAAGTTACTGCTTCTGAAAGTGAATCACTGGGAACCTACATCTCATGTTCACAATTCCATCTCTAAACTCTGACTGATCTTCATGTTTTTGGATCTTTCAGTGCACTCTCCATCTCAACAGCAGGTAATACAGCCCTACTTTAAAACACAACATGGAGGCGCCAATTCTCTAAAACACACTAACCCATTCCTGGATACTGGTCAATCTCTTCCTCTGTTATGTAGCACTAGTTTACCTATATCACATCCATACAGTTATCAGAGACCATGGAGAGCTAAAAGAAGCTTGGTGTTATCGACACAAAACTTGACATTAAAGACCAGATTTCACAGCACCACTGATATTTTGGGATGTTCCTCCAACCCAAATGGCGGTATTTTGGTCGGTGTATTTATTTTCATAATAAAAAACGGGTTCTCTCATGCATGCGAGGCTCTTGAGCCAGGCCATTGCCACAGGGCAATCTTTATGAACAGTTATATAATACACACTATGGCTCTTCTGGAAAGCCAGTTCAACATATAGGGAATACATTTGAGGCAAATGGAGAATGCATATGTAGCGGTTTGTAACCGTTTTTCCTGCTGCCTCTCCAGGGTGTTAGATTTTCTGTTGGCTTTGTTCAAAACGTGTATGGTAAATAACTTCTTTAATTGTTTGGTGGCTGTTTCTTCAGGCTTTTAGATCTCCCTGGGATTATAATGAACCTTTGGTGTTCTGTACGTATTGAATTGCAAATATTGTTTGTTTCCAAGCGCCCCATTAATAGAGGCCACACCCCTTTCTTTAGACGTGCCGCGTCTAAAGAAAGGGGCGTGGCATCTATTAAGTGCAAGCGCGGCATGGGGCGCTTGGAAACAACCCACCCAGAAAATATTTGTAAAGCAATTGGTGTTGCGTTTGCGAGAGTTTAAGCTATTGTCATTTCCAATGCCAATTGCTCAAACTCTCCTAAATGTGAGAACTATGGCATTTTAAAGAAGTGGCTACCATAGTCCCAGCTGCTTGAAAAGTGAAAGCGCGCATGGCGCACTGAATGTTGTTGCAAAGCACAGCGTGCCTGCAGTAAGACAAAACTCACTAAAGAAATAGTGTTTACAGACTAAATAAAAAAGACAGTGTAACAGCAGAAGTAAAAGGGCCAGTCCTCATGGGAGGTTCCAAATTAAGTCAAGGCGGTACTAAGGAGGGACAAGCAGAATACCGAATCAGAAGCCAGCATTTACAAAGGAAAAAGACACAAGCCAATGAAAAATATGGGCCAAGAGTGGGCGGAGCTTCAAGTGCATACTCTAATACAAGATGCCTCACAGAGCAGAGCATGCGCTGCCCAGGCTCGACCTAAAAAGTAATGAAATATTTACATATTTGCTTTTCTGTAGTTCTCTAATGGGGTATCTTTTTATAATGCAACAGCAGGAAAGTATTAGCAGTTATCTGAAGGTCTCTAAACACATTTACCCTTCCCCTATAAAAACATAATAAAACAAAAATTAGGAATGGCAGATTTTTGATCTGCGTGTTTACAGCCTTCTTTTCCCAAAAAATAACACAATTTTAAGCTTTGGAATACATAGAGGACCTTTGGTAGTCCTTCTCTTTTCCTGGTCCCATCACAGCAAATCTCTTTTGACATTGTGTGTCTTTGAAAATTGAAGTAGTTAATAACAATAAGCCTTGGCAAAGCCAATAGGTCCGACTTGGGGCTAAAAGAATTTTGAAAAGTCTGCTGCGGTGGAGAACAATTAAAAACAACCGTTTTCTGTATAAAATACATTTGTCAGATAAACGACGCAATACAAGATGATTCAGTGTACGTTTCAGTTGTAAAATAGTCCCTCAAGCATTGCAGTTCAAACTCTCGGTAAAAGGCGGAATGATATACTAAACAGTCAATAACATTAGAAGAGAGAGAGAAATACTTCTCTGATTTGAGCCAAAGCTTACTCAATGTATACTTTAAAGAATTGTTAACAGGATCTCTGGAGATAGAGCGCTGTTAAGCCAGTCCTAAACAGGTGAAAAGTTCTCCTACAGTGGCAAGAAGCCCAGTTTTATGTGTGAAAGGTTTTCTCTGCATCTCTGCAGCAGCTAGTTAGGAGGTGTCAGCAAGCTTTTTTTCAGGTGTTAATCAATAGTTTCGTTTTCCCTTTAGTCTCCTGTGTGTGGAAGCCCAGGACTGTTTGTTCAAATCAAACACTTCAAAGTGCCTGCATTCTGCCCGTCTCCCCGTGTTCTGCTGCTCAGTGCAGCTAGAACTCTGATGCACCAGACTGAATCAGTGAGGACAAATCATCAAACAGGCGAAGGTGACCTCCAAGCATACTGAACGGCACAAAACAACCGACAATTCCCCCAAAACATTTGTGTCCTGCCTGAGGGGAAACAGCCTTTACCACACAGGACTTTTACATCAGTTTTTACCACGCAGGTACGTATCACACAGGTAAGTATTTGTACCTTTACCATGCAGGTATGTATTTTCTTTTTATTAAATAGCATATTTAAATGTTATTTAAAATAAAAATAGTGACTTTAGGGGTGGGTAGAGGTAGGGGTAACGTCAGGGTTCAGTGGTGGGTAGGAGTAAAGGGAGGTGAGGGTGATTTGAGGGCTCACGTGGGTAGAGGGAGGTGAAGGTGACTTGAGGGTTAGGGGTGGGTAGAGGTAAAGAGATGTTAGGATGACTCGAGGATGAGTAGAGGGGAGGGTAACTTCAGGGTTTAGGGTGTATACCAGGAAAGGTAAGTGAGAGTGACTTAAGTATTCAGTTTGGGTAGAGGTAAAGGGAGGTAAGGATGACTTGAGGGTTAAGGGTGTGTAGAGGTAAAGGGAGGTGAAGATGACTTGAAGACTCAGGGTGTGTAGAGGTAAAGGGAGGTGAAGGTGACATGAGGGCTTAGGGTGGGTAGAGGTAAAGGGAGGTAAGGGTGACTTGAGGGCTCCGGTGGGTAGAGTGAAAGGGAGGTGAGAATGACTTGAGGGCTTATACGTGGTTAGAGGTAAAAAGGAGGTGAGGGTGCCTTGAGGGTTTGGGGTGGGTTGAGGTAATGGGAGTGGGGGTGACCGAAGGCCAGAGGGGTGGGTTGAGTTAAGGGGAGGTGAGGTGAGGATGACTTGAGGGCTCAGTAGTGGATTGAGGTAAAGGGAGTTCAGGGTGATGTGAGGGCTTAGCGGTGGGTTGAAGTAAATGGAGGTGAGGGTGAAGAGAGTTCAGGGGAAATTGAGGTAAAGGGGAGGTGAGGGTGATTTGAGGGCTCAGTGGTGGGAAGAGGTAAAGGAAGATGAGGTTGACTTGAGGGGTCCCGGTGTGTAGAGGTAAAGGTAGTTGAAGGTAACTTGAGGGCTCAGGGGTGGGTAGTTGGTAAAGGGAGGTGACAGTGACTTGAGGGTTCAGGGGTGCGTATAGGTAAAGAGAGGTGAGGGTGACTTAAGGGTCCAGGGGTGCGTATAGGTAATAGAGGTGACGGTGACTTGAGGGTTCAGGGGTGCGTATAGGTAAATTGAGGTGAGGGTGACTTGAGAGTTCAGGGGTGGGTAGAGATAAAGGGAGGTGAGGGTGACATTAGGGCTCAGGGGTGGGCAGAGGTAAAATGATGTGAGGGGGACTTGATCAGATAGTATGACATAGTGTGGATTGTCAGTGTACAGTATGGTATGGCCAGTTATTGTATAGTATAGAAAAATATAGTGTATGGAATGGACTATAATTGAGTTTTATGGTATGGTATGGCCTGTTATTGTATAGTATGGCATGGTATGCAATGGCATGGTATGGTTACTTACATTGGCTTTCCCAAATTGAGTAGGGAGGCGATATCACACAAAATGCTACTAAAACAAGGATGAGTCATAGACGTACTCTTAGTGAATGCTGCAACACGTAACTTCATTCAAATTTAATAAATTGTATTGTTATGCGGCTTGGAAGAGACTCACCAGGGAAAAGCGGCTTCTGGCCAAGTGAAGGTTAACTTTATTAAAATGTAATAAATTGGGTTATGTTGCTCGGAAGAGACTGGCCAGGGAAAAGTGTCTTATGGCCAAGTGAAGTTTTGAAAAATCTATATAGTAAACAATGAGCGAAGGGAGCTTTGGACCCAAGATGAAAAAGCAAGAACAAAGGAGCAAAAAAGCAGCTAAACACAAGATAGAGCAACATATGAGTGTTTAAAAAGATTTTAGAAATAAACAATACAAACTAACAAAAAAAAAAGAAAAGTACCATAATCCAAGCAAGCAGCGCTAATCAAGAAATTTGTAAATACTTGGTGCATTCCCCAGGGAAAAAACAAAAACACAGAGATGAAGTCAGGCCGACATGCTCTCACCAATGAAAAGGAAGACAATGAAACTAATGGTAAGTATTGAGTGAACTAAAATCCCTTTTTTTAATATATTTTTGTTTTTAAGAAACAATAGATCATCATAAGTGACAGCGCTTATGCAGTGCCTGAAGCAAGATCTAAAATTGGTTAGGACAAACTGGCAGAATCCAAGAGTTCTCACACAATCTGAGCACTGAGTCTCTGAATATTCGGGTAAACTACACAGTGGTTAATCGATATGAGGAAGGTTCACCATGTGCAAGTGCACAAAATAGGGGGGATAGTGTTGAAAAGGTGACAAAACACCAGGGAGTGCATCTGTACGCATGTTCCAAAATGAGTCGGGATTGTAGAGGCCTGAAGGGCAATGGCTAAGTGGAACTTCACAGCTTTCAATCAATATTTCACTGTTAGGATATAAATGTAAGGGTTCATCAGGTGTGTGTATAGTGGGCCTAATAAGGTGATGTCATTGTGTATTAACTCAGGCATCCAGGCCTTGACTTTTTACTTTTGATGTAACAATATCGGAATATTATTTTGGATTTAATAAAAATATATAAAGCATTCGACCATTGCACTAAGAGTGCTTGTTGTATCTGAATCAGGATGGACTTATGCAACCATGGAAGCCTCACACCAAATGGACAGGCCATTCAGTCACTGACTACCACCAAATGACAGATAAAAACTCTAATTTCACAGATACGTCAGGAAATGAGGACAAATGCACACGGTCAAACAGTGTGTCTTTGGAGAGCCTTAAAGCACAGATACACTCTTTCCACAACCCAGAACAGACCTGCTCACGTTATACCATGATCACGGCCAGTTCTGCCTGGAAGGTTGTGAGAGAGCGCAATTTGAATGGAATGTATATCGTAGTCATATTTAGACGCATCTATTATAAACGTAGGAATATTGTGTAACGTGGGAATGAAATGCATATCGTAATGTGAAGTTGATGACTATAGCATAAAGTCGATTAAAGTGATATTATGGTATAGGAAACGCAAATGTATTTACACGTTAAACATGCATTAGATTTAGAAGGCCCGTATACGTAGTGGGCTAATGTAGAAGTGCTTACGAACAGTAGAACGTACAGAGTAGAATTCACGTACGTGTGTAACTTTAAATGCAGAAACGGCAAGAGAAATGTAACATGGAGAAACGTGCAGAGAGCACACATAACGATGTAATCAATGAGAATATAAAGTTATGTTTCATGTATAGGGTTTATATTCTATGTATGGGATTATATTTGGTGTGAACTTTATATTCTATGTATTAAGGTTATACTCTACGAAATTGTATTTTAGCTAAGATGTATTCACACATGAACGAAGTATTTTGCTAAAAGCGTTCACATTTAAATGTATGTTAAAGGTTATACAGTGGAGAAGAAGTTGTAGGAATGCTAGAAGAAGTTTAGGTCATTTGTGAATATAACCTGAATGACCAAGGGTTCGCAAGAGTGTAGTCCAATGTATGTAATTTAGTGGACTCACAGGAGTCGTGAATAGTCTTCACTTGAAGGTGCGAGCCGAAGAGTCTAGCATTTGTTGGATTTAAGGTGACAAATGTCGAACGAAGTTTATTGCCTAAACAGAAGAGGAGGCGATTGGAATTCGAGCTTTGTTTTGAATGACCATTCACAGGACCTAGAAGGGTCAAAACCACCGTCATAATGTTAAGGTCTTGTTTAAGGTTATCTGATTTTGGATGAAAGTGTCAACTAAAAGTCGCCAACAAGAAGATGAAGATGACATCTAAGGAGAAGGGTCAATCTAACGGACGACGCAAAGAGATGAAGTAATGGAAAGAGCCAGAAACTGACATCATCGGGGAAAGTCCGAGGTGGGCGTCAAGGGGCGTTCCACCCACACTGTGATTGTGTATTTTAGGGACAGCACCCCGGGGTGGACGTAGCAATTGGCAATTGGAGATTAGGAACAGCGAGGTGAATTGCTCAGAGAGCGAGGCAAGGGTAGATGCCTTGAGCAGATGCGCTGAGAGAGATCAGAGCGCAAGGGAGCAGTAGGCCGAGGACCCTTAGAAGAGCGGATGGGTAGGCAGAGAGGGTACTGCTTCTTAAACTCAAGTTACCTTTAGAGGCTAAGAGAGTTTGAACTTCTTTGAAGTCAAACTGCTGACACCTTTTTGGGGTACCAAGGAACTTGCGAAATAGGGATGTCACCTAGTATAGAGCAGGGACAGATTTAACTGATTATTTTTCTCTTTCATTAGATGACGCAAAGGAACCACCTTACATCGAAGCTTTAAATTGCTGATTAAGGAACTGATTTTATATTTTGTATACTTGAGATTTATATTGAGAAGATTGTATTCGCATTCAAATTTGACTTTATATAAAAACCTTAAAACTTTATCAGTTGTAAGTGGTTCTTCAGAGTGGCGTCATTTAATGGGGTATAACTAAACCTATGTGGGAGTTGTCTTTTACTCAATGACAGATATTAGCGGTCCAAAATCATGAATGAGATAAATTATTAATTCGATCATAAATTGATACCAAAATCTCATTCCCCGCAGTTGGTAGCAGAGGATGGTTATCTTCTTGAGGAAGACGACCTAGGCCAGGTTTAGTTACCCCAAGGTCCCTAGTCATCGACGACCAGAAGAAGAATCCCTGCCGAAGAAGGTGCTGACGGTGCGTCGAGAGAAAAGCAGCAGAATCGGTCGAGAGTGAGTATAAGGGTCATGCGTTGTAAGATTGCGGTGTTTTATGTTGTACCTGTGTTGTAATGTCAAGCGGAGTTGAATGCCTGTAGTGTGATTGAGGGAAGGTTGTGAGCGCGCGCAACCGGATAAAATCTTATGTCCAGAGGACTTAAGTGGTTCGGGTGTATCGAACACCCAGAGTAATTTGTCTACCATTTAAAGGGGGTCATGAGGTACCATTGATCGCCCGCAGACCGATGATAGGGGGAGCGTTTGAGTGAGTGTATGAGTAAACGCATGCTGGTCGTACGTTTACTGCGTGTAAGTAACCTATCAGTTGAGGTGAACGTCTGACCGTACGAGGAAAGACGTCTCGCCAGTTGAGGTGACAATTACAGTTAGACTGTGGCCGTACAGTCAGAGAAAAGTGATCGCTTGGACGGAAGTAGTCATTTTTCGGCGTATGAATGAAACGCATGTGAGATCGCGAGACGAGTTGAGAAACGAAGGAAATTGCTGCAGAGAGAACAAGTGACGTCAGCGTAGAATCGCGCTGAGATTGGTCGGTCAGCGTAGAACAGCGTTGGGATAGGCTGACTAGCGAGAGTCGCACAGGGATTGGTGGTTGTCATCAGGACGTAAATAAGGAAGAGAATTAAATAAGGGAAATCATAGATTAAAAATGAAGTGCTTTAAGGGCTTAAGAAAAATCTTTAGGAGGAATAGAAGAAACTTATATACCGGAGAAGAAGCTCCACCAGAAGGCACACCAGCTTATCATATGGCAGTAAATGTAGGCTTACACTCGATATTATGGATTTCCGAGTGGAATAGGCTAACAGAAGGAGAAAAGGAACTGACGTTTCCGAGATTCGGAACATTTAAACTAGATGTGTTGAACCAACTGAAAGTGGTAATGCTTGCAACAAGACCTCTACCGAGGCCAACACAATTCGAAGCTCTTAGTGCATGGTTTAAAGCAGCACACGCAAAAGGCGTAAAGAGACGTCAGGAAAGAGTGAGACGATCAGTAAAGGCATTACAGGATGCTAAATGGGATGAGGAAGCTAAGAAGTGGAGAGTGCAAAAGATAGAAGCAGACAAACTGTTCACCATGATAGAAGCTACAGGAGAAAAGAAACCTCTAGAGGAAGATGAGGATAGCGAAACGGAAGAAGATCTGTTAGAGAGGCTGTTAACAGAGAGACCACCTCCATATAGCGGTGAATCTGCAAGTCCCATATTACAGCAAGGGGAAGGAGCTAGATGGGGAGAATATAAATCGATTCCAGTAACAGAGTGGGACTCCAACAAGAGTGAGGAAATACCCCAAGCTAGTTCTGAACAGAGAGTAGTGGGAAGATTTGTGGTCCAGAAAGCACCAGAGACGCAGTGTGCAAGGTCGTACCAAATGCCGGACGCCTTACAAGTACCTGTCACCATAGGCCCTATAGTGTCAATCTACAACCCAGAGGGGGTCCAGCAGGAGGAACAGGCACGATGGGACAGGGAAAGGGCAGAGATGGAGAATAGGAATAACACGATGAATCCTCAAAGACAGAGATTAGCACCAGTGAGTCGGAGTACCCCATTAGACTCCGCGACGGGTCCCTGGATAGAGCAAGGGGGTCAAAGAGGATCGATGGATTTGAGGGGACCAAAACCGAAATCCTATAAGGAATTAAGGGAATATCTGAAAGAGTGGGATACTGCTGAAGAGGCTCGTAATAAAAGTTTAGAAACAGGAGCTGAATGGAGAGACCAGGATAACAAGATCCTCTCTCATTGTGGAGCTGGCGAAAGCAGCCCGGAGTGGGAGAGAGGGAGTCAAGGAAGCAGAAGAGATAATTGCCCTACCATTAGCGGCAATAGGCAAATGTGCGATGATAGGAGTGCAGGGTGTGGCGAAGTACCTCGCGTCACCTTCAGTGAAGGGGAACGTAGGACGCAAGAATACCGGAACACTTTCAGATGCACACACCATGCCCCAGATGAAAATGTGCAACATTGGAATCACGGAAACATGGAGAGTCGCGAAGCGTCTCGACATGCATCCGGTGATAGTGGACGAAGTCATGAGAATATAGGGAGTCGCGAAATGTCTCGCCATACATCCGGCGATCACGAAAGAGATCGCGGGAGCATGGAGAGCCATGAAGGTCCCTATCGTCTGTTAAGTGATACCAGACAGCAAGCGAGTTACAGTGGTTTAGAACAGCACGGAGGATCTTATCTTGTATCTGGAGAAACCGAGTCCAAAAGACAGAATGTAGGGTTGAAGGAAGGAGCATTGTTCCACCACACCCCAAGAGAAGATGGAAAGGCTTGGGATCTAGAGAGGTGGGAACAAAGAGATGGAAGAAAGATTCCTCATAACTCACCTGTGCTCAGGCGTAGGGCGCATAGTGGAGGAGAGAGGGATATGAGAGAACAACCTAGGACTGACGTGCTGAGAGCCGAAATAAAAGCAAGACGCATAGATGTAATGAGTTTAAAATCAGACTTAGATGAAATAATTGACGGCACAGTGGCAATCGAGAGGTTAGATCTGTACGCTCCAGATGAGATACTGTTTTTATCCAAGGATGTTACTCGAAAAGCAAGGGCAGCTCACGAAAAGTTATCTGAATTGGCTGATAAGTACATGATAGACATATCACGAACTAAAGCTTTGCAGGCCAATCATAGGCTGAACTGCACGGATTTAGATTTAGATGAGCGCAGAACGATTGGACTGAGAGTACACATAAGAGAATTGGTCATGTGTATTAGAATATGGAGAGATTTGGATAGATGGGAGGAAAGATGGTCCAAGAAAGGATCTGTCAGACGGAGTGCACTTGTGAAGTCTCAGGATACAGACTTAATGCGAATGGAAGCTTTCCCTTTGCGAGAAATCGCGAACGGAAACTACGTGCATGTACCATGGAGTAGGGGGGATTTAGCGGCATTCACTAATTCCTTCCCGAAACTTAGAGAGAATCCTGTTGAGTGGTACAAGCAGGTAGAGAGATTCGTGAAGATCTCTAAGGTTCTCTGGATCGATTTGAACACATTGTTCGATATCGTAGTACCCGGAGATTTGTGGACGGCATGCAAACTTAGTATTGAATGGCCCACTTGTGAGCCTCAGAGAGATACACAGACAGGTGGTCCATCAGACAGAGTCATGGAAAAATACGAGAGAGTAATAACATGGCTAAAAGAGAAAGTGCCAGTGCAGGACATAGACTGGGTTAAGATAGATCGAACAACTCAGGAGCCTAAAGAGACAGTTCACGAGTTCTACGAGAGATTATTGAAAGCATTCAAGCAGTATAGTGGGTTGGACGTAATGGATCCAAAGGACATAGGACAGTTTGTGTCGAAGTTTGTTCTCGGATTGAGACCAGACATAAGCCTAATGATTCAACAGCATTTGATCTGTTGGCAGAACAAACCTTTAGACGAAATTCTGAGGTATGCAAGGTACTGTAGCGATGAGATAGACTCGAAGGCGAAGAAGCTCAAGGAAAAGTTAATGTTAGTACAGATTCAAGCAGCTGGAAAGGGTGGACAGCGACAGCAGGGAACAGGAGCGCAGGCGAAGAAACAAAACAATCAGAGCAGAGAAGAGGAAGAAAGACCGAGACCGAGAATGGATATCGCGACACTGAAAAGGACAACCAGGTGTCATCAGTGTAACGAAGTGGGACATTGGAGACGCGAGTGTCCTTACAATGTAGAGACAGGAGAATTAGAACAGGAGGAGGAAGAGGTACAGAATAACGTGGTTAAGGGAGCCACAGTCCCGAAAGGAAAGTTTATAAAAGGGGGGACTCAGACTCCTCGAGCCCCGTTTCCTCAACCGCCTCGAATTGCGAATGGAGGGAAAACCTATAGACAAATGCCATTGTTCGTAGGAGGAGAAGAATGCTACTACGTTGATCCTCTTACAGGGCAACGAATGCATAGGGAAGAAGATTGCACTTTAGGAGCAGCCCTGGAAGTAGATCAGAGGGGACCATACGTAGAAGCTGAAGTAGCCGGATGTCCTACGACCTTTTTGGTGGATACGGGAGCCACTCGATCCACGTTGAGATCAGCGGTAGTCCCAGGTCTGCCCATATCAGGAGAAATGATTCAGGTGGTAGGAGTCGCAAACAAGAGGATGACGAATCCTCTAACAGAACCAGTGTCAGTGAAAATAGGGAATTACAGTGACGAACATCAGTTTGTGATTTGTGATTCTAGTCCGGTGTGTTTGTTAGGAAGAGATCTGTTGTGTAAACTGAATTGCACAATACATTGCACACCTGAAGGAGTAGAAGTACAGACCAACGATGAAGATGCTGATTTTAAAGTCATGAAGTCGCAGGAATGCGTGGAACTATATCCTACCTTAACAGTGGAGGAACTTCCACAGGACTTGAGGGAGAAAGTGTCAGCTGAGGTGTGGGATTTTACTGGGGAAGAAATAGGCTTGATCAAAGGAGTAGAACCAGTAAAGATCTTGGTAAGACTCAATGCTGAGTTCCCAAGAACACCACAATACAAGTTGACACCAGAGACGATTGCAGGAATAAAGCCTGTGATCGAATCCATGATTAAACAGGGAATACTGAAGGAGATCGTGGGTAGTCCATGTAACTCACCGATTATGGGTTTACAGAAACCTAGTGGAAAATACCGAATAGTGCAGGATCTTCGAAAGATTAATAATATTGTTGTCTCATGTTGTCCAGTGGTACCGAATCCATCAGTGATATTATTTCAGATACCGTTCCAAGCTGAATGGTTCACAGTGATAGATTTGTGTCAGGCTTTCTTTTCGATACCTTTAGATGAAGAGAGCCAGTATCTTTTCGCTTTTAAGCTGGAAGATCGCGTTTTAACATGGTGTCGTATCCCTCAGGGGTATACAGAGAGCCCATCGATCTTTAACCAGCTTTTAAAGAGAAATCTTGAAAGTCTAGTGCTGCCCAAGAACTCAGTTCTAGTCCAGTACATAGACGACCTCCTAGTTGCGTCAGAAACAGAAGAAGCTTGCAGAGTAGACACCATAACCTTGTTAAATCACTTGGCCGAGAACGGGCACAAGGTGTCTCCAAGTAAATTGCAATATTGTCAGACTGAAGTGCAATACTTGGGCCACAGGATTGAAAAGGGGAAACGGAAGGTGTCTCCAGACAGAATAGAGGCGATTATGAAAATGAACGCGCCTACAACACAAAGAGAGGTCAGGATGTTTCTAGGCATGGTCGGTTATTGTCGACAGTGGATAGCTAACTTCGCTGAAGGCAAAACCGTTATTGCAACTGACGCACAAAGGAGTGAGTGATCCGGTACCATGGGACAAAGACTGTTTGATGGCGTTTTTGCAGCTGAGGGAGGACTTATGTCGCGCCCCGGCTTTAGGAATGCCTGATTATACAAAACCATTTTTGCTTTACTGCTGCGAAAGAGAGGGATGCGCTTTAGCGGTTTTAGCTCAGATCCATGGAGATGCGCGTAGGCCAGTAGCGTACTTTTCGGCTACATTAGATCCAGTAGCCGCAGCGTTGCCCGGATGTCTCAAATCCGTAGCTGCAACGGGTGTCAGCATTGAGAGATCAGAAAGCGTAGTGATGGGACATCAGTTAGTGGTGTATGTACCGCATTCTGTGGAATTGTTAATGACCAGGACGAAGACTCAGCATCTGACGAATAGCAGGCTCACACGCTACGAGCAGGTCATACTGGCTGCCGAGAATGTGACCCTAAAAAGATGCTCTGTCTTGAATCCTGCAACTTTGATGCCACTTCCGAATGAAGTGGAAGATGAAAATTGTACAGATCATGACTGCCTCGATGTGACTGAACTATGCACCAAACCGAGACCCGATATCGTAGATGAGCCATTGACTGACCCTGATGAAATTTTCTTTGTCGATGGTTCATGCGTAAGAGACGATATTGGTCAGCTGAGAGCAGCTTATGCAGTTTGCACAATTACCAGAGTTGTAGAAGCCGCATGCCTGGAAGGAGTACACTCCGCACAGGTAGCTGAAATTGTTGCTTTGACTCGTGCTTGCTTAGCAGGCGACAAACTTCGAGTCACCATATACACCGATAGCCAGTATGGTTTCGGGGTAGTTCACGATTATGGGCAGTTATGGTCTCAAAGAGGTTACATGACCTCCTCGGGTTCTCCCATTAGGAATGGAGAATTCGTGAGACTTTTGTTAGATGCATTGCAAGGTCCGTCAGCTATAGCCGTTGTCAAGTGTGCCGCGCACACTAAAAATGTAGACTTTGTGTCGCAAGGCAACCGCTATGCTGATGAAGTAGCACGTTATTGTGCTGAACAGGGATATTCTCACACTGATGTGAAAGTGGGGGGAATTCAAGAAAGAACTGAATTGACGATGTTATTAGACACGGTAGATACATGGGATGAGTTAAGGAGTGTCCAAGAGAATGCACCAGATGATGAGAAAAAGGGCTGGGAAACAGCGGGTTGTGAGAAAAGCGAAATGAATTTTTGGGTTTCTGCCGATGGGAGAGCAGTTTTACCAAATGAACTTGTTAGCCCAATGGCAAGGAAATTGCATGGATCAGCACACATAGGTAGAGATGCCATGGTGAGAGTATTCAGACAAACGTGGTTCAATCCTAAGTTTAGAATAGCGGCAGAAGCAGTATGTCAGCGATGTGCGATCTGTCAGCAACTAAACGTGGGAAAGAGAACACCAGTTACATTGAGTCATATAGGAAGGTCTGGGGGGCCTTTCAATCGAATGCAGCTTGATTTTATAGAAATGCCTCCATGTAACAGACTCAGATACGTTTTAGTGATTGTCTGCATATTTTCTAGATGGGTTGAGGCTTACCCTACACGTAGATGCGATACACTTACAGTAGCAAAGCTGTTACTTAGAGAGTTGATACCGAGATTTGGGGTGCCATCCTCTTTGGAATCGGACAGAGGAACTCATTTCAATAGCGAAATAGTGAAGATGTTGTGCTCAGCTTTGAATATTGATCAGAAGTTACACTGCAGCTATCGACCAGAAGCTTCAGGGATTGTAGAGCAGATCAACAGTACAATCAAGTCCAGATTGGCTAAAGTTTGTTCATCGACATCCCTGAGTTGGCCAGACGCACTTCCAGCGGTTCTTATGAGCATACGTAGCACACCTGATAGGAAAACAGGTCTCTCTCCACATGAAGTGCTAATGGGGAGAGCTATGAGATTGCCATCGGTTCCGACTGCAGCGCTAGTGAACATCACAGACGACTTGATCTTGGACTACTGCAAGGGACTATCTGATGCCATTAATTCTGTGTCCCTCCAGGTCCAGGCTGCAGAGGTTCCATCAGCACAAGACTTGTGCCATGACCTGAGTCCTGGAGACTGGGTCCTGGTGAAAAAGCATGTCAGGAAGAACTGCTTAGACGTGCGCTGGAGAGGACCGTTTCAAGTCATACTTGTCACAAATACTGCGGTGAAGTGTGGAGGCCTGCCAAATTGGATACATGCTTCACACACCCGAAGAGTGCCAACACCTCTAGAAGAAACAGCTCCTCTCTCGGATGAAAATCCAGCAGAAAGTGGAGAAGCCATAGAGGGGGAAAGCCAAGCTGTAGAGGTGATCGAAGAGGCTGAGGCTGTGACAGAACAGGTCGACGAAGGTCAGGACACTAGCGAGACCGAAGTCGCCTCAGGAGAAGACAGTAACTGGGAAACTGAATCGGAAACTGAACAAGCTGAGAGTGACCAAGAGACTGGTCCAAGAACAAGGAGCAGAAAGACAAGGAGTGACGAAGCCAGTTGGCCAGAGAGAAAGAAAAGGCCAAGCTCGGAAGAAAAGCAAGAAAGAACTCTTGTCCCGATCGCTGAAGAATCGGATCAGGAGGAAGAAACGACTGACTCAGGAACTGAGAGTCCACGAAGGTCGAGGAGGGTACGTGTGCCCTGCAGAAGGTACGCCACCCCAGAGTGGACTTATCTAGCAGATGTCTTGGGGACAGAAATCTGGGAGAGTGAAGAGTGTGAAAGTAATCGATCTCGATCCATTTGTGGCAGTGGAGATATGGATGTTGACGCCTGGACTCGAGACTGAGGGGTTACTGACTTTCACACTTCCCATACCCCCATACTTGAGTCGGATTAAAGATTTAGTATTGAACAGATTACAATTTCCAACATTTGGTCATCAAATATCAGAGGAAGAAGACAAAATCATTCGTTTTGAATTGTTGGAACTTGTTGCAAGAGCTGCAGGTGCAAGAATAATTGTTGATGCTTAAAGACTTTTGTATATAAGTTATAAAGAAGAAGATAACCTAGCGCCGAGTGGAAAGAAGAATAAAATTAGGGATTACATTTAGAGGACGGAGAAAGGGTTAGGGTTGTCCGTTGTTAAAAATAAAGAGACATTGTTGCGAAAAAGAGACTTTGTTGATAAAAGAGCACTTTACGAACTGAGAAGAAAACAAAAGCGAGCTAAGGACTGAACTGAAAACTTCTTCGCAAAAGAAAGAGTTGCGCTGTTTTGACAACATGGAGAACGGCAACCCAAACAGAAAAACTAGATGTATAGTAGGTACACTTATAGCGATAGTGATATTTCTCATAATTACAGTAGTGACAATATCATACATAGTAGGACATGAAAATGATAAAGACATAGCAAATGTAAAAATTGTAACGACTTTGAAACCTGTTCTTGATGGAAAGAAGGAGGAGAGCCATGTCATACGTGAAAAGGCGTTACTAGCAGATGAAACTCGTAGATTGCACGTAGACGAGTCACAGGGAAATTTTAGGTCAAACGCATATGCCAAATTATTGTACGAATATATCGATGCCATGGAGGCCAAAGATTGCTACGTTTGTATGCAATTGCCGGCTTCTGTAGACGAGGGCATTAGATATCATCATCTCCCATTGACTTATGGGATAACATGTAGCTTACTGCTTAGTATATTTTATGGTAGAGAAGGATTTGAGTACTACTTTTCAAATTATGATTCGGTACTGCCTGAAGTTCCGAATTATAAGCAGATGAATAAGTGGGACTATTACAAAAAGGAGGATAGACTAGCAAAGTTCTTCCTTCCTTGGGATACATTTGATACATCATATGCACGCAGAAATAATCTGACTTGCAAAGTGTCAGAGATTGAGAAAAGGTTCATAGCACAAGTAGATGACCGATACAGAAGGCAAAAGATTCTAAAAATGTCAGGACAGTGGAAAACTGATTGGACCGAAGAAGAGAAGGCACATAAAAAGAAAGGGAGCAATGGTCCAATAGCATTGGATAGAACGCAGAAAGGAAAGTTATGTTTAACTCGAAGCAAGACATATTATGAGAGTGTATTTGTAGGTGAAGTAAATTGCGAACATGCTTTTAGACTAGAGTATTATACGAAAGATTTCATGAAGGAAATGCAAGTGATTCCTAATGTATATTTTGTATGTGGGAGAAATGCCTATGTAAAACTGCCTGACAATTGGTATGGTTCGTGTTACTTGGCAATTGTCTTCCCAAAAATATATCATGCAAAGGATTTAGCGGTCATAGAAAGAAAGGCTTCGACAAGAATGAAAAGGGAAGTAGGAGATGCAGAAATAGTAGGAGACGTATTTGGAGCGATGTTTCCTATGTTAGGTTTAATACTTAACGATGTTAAGATCAGGAGACTAGCTACAGTCGTGGATAGATTATCTGCGAGTACTGCAAGGTCATTAATGCTAATAGAAGGTGAGATGCAATCGATCAGAGCAATGGTTCTTCAGAATCGACTTGCTCTTGATGTGATATTAGCAAAAGAAGGCGGAGTTTGTAAATCTTTGAAGGTTCAGGAATGTTGTACTTATATTCCTGATAATTCAAAACCACTTGAGAAGGTTATAAGAAACATTACACAGATTCATCAAGAAATAGAAGATTTGACAAAAATAAATGTTTGGGAAAAAGTAGGTAAAGGAGTAGGAAAGGTTGGGAGTTGGTTTGCCAACCTTGGTAAAGGTATTATATGGTACATATTAAAACCTGTATTATTAGTATTAATTTGTGTAATCTCATTGATAGGGTTTGTGAAACTATATAAATGGTATAAGACGAACCGGTTACAAAGATCTATGAGAGAACAAGAAAGGAGATTGGCTGTTTTACAAGATCAACAGTATAAAAGTTTGAGAGCACTTGAAATGATGAAAAGAGGAAATGATGTAACTAGTTCGGTTTAAAAGGGGTTATTCAAATTGCTTTTAGTGATGACTCCTAAAAGTCATCAAAGGGGGGAACTGAGAGAGCGCAATTTGAATGGAATGTATATCGTAGTCATATTTAGACGCATCTATTATAAACGTAGGAATATTGTGTAACGTGGGAATGAAATGCATATCGTAATGTGAAGTTGATGACTATAGCATAAAGTCGATTAAAGTGATATTATGGTATAGGAAACGCAAATGTATTTACACGTTAAACATGCATTAGATTTAGAAGGCCCGTATACGTAGTGGGCTAATGTAGAAGTGCTTACGAACAGTAGAACGTACAGAGTAGAATTCATGTACGTGTGTAACTTTAAATGCAGAAACGGCAAGAGAAATGTAACATGGAGAAACGTGCAGAGAGCACACATAACGATGTAATCAATGAGAATATAAAGTTATGTTTCATGTATAGGGTTTATATTCTATGTATGGGATTATATTTGGTGTGAACTTTATATTCTATGTATTAAGGTTATACTCTACGAAATTGTATTTTAGCTAAGATGTATTCACACATGAACGAAGTATTTTGCTAAAAGCGTTCACATTTAAATGTATGTTAAAGGTTATACAGTGGAGAAGAAGTTGTAGGAATGCTAGAAGAAGTTTAGGTCATTTGTGAATATAACCTGAATGACCAAGGGTTCGCAAGAGTGTAGTCCAATGTATGTAATTTAGTGGACTCACAGGAGTCGTGAATAGTCTTCACTTGAAGGTGCGAGCCGAAGAGTCTAGCATTTGTTGGATTTAAGGTGACAAATGTCGAACGAAGTTTATTGCCTAAACAGAAGAGGAGGCGATTGGAATTCGAGCTTTGTTTTGAATGACCATTCACAGGACCTAGAAGGGTCAAAACCACCGTCATAATGTTAAGGTCTTGTTTAAGGTTATCTGATTTTGGATGAAAGTGTCAACTAAAAGTCGCCAACAAGAAGATGAAGATGACATCTAAGGAGAAGGGTCAATCTAACGGACGACGCAAAGAGATGAAGTAATGGAAAGAGCCAGAAACTGACATCATCGGGGAAAGTCCGAGGTGGGCGTCAAGGGGCGTTCCACCCACACTGTGATTGTGTATTTTAGGGACAGCACCCCGGGGTGGACGTAGCAATTGGCAATTGGAGATTAGGAACAGCGAGGTGAATTGCTCAGAGAGCGAGGCAAGGGTAGATGCCTTGAGCAGATGCGCTGAGAGAGATCAGAGCGCAAGGGAGCAGTAGGCCGAGGACCCTTAGAAGAGCGGATGGGTAGGCAGAGAGGGTACTGCTTCTTAAACTCAAGTTACCTTTAGAGGCTAAGAGAGTTTGAACTTCTTTGAAGTCAAACTGCTGACACCTTTTTGGGGTACCAAGGAACTTGCGAAATAGGGATGTCACCTAGTATAGAGCAGGGACAGATTTAACTGATTATTTTTCTCTTTCATTAGATGACGCAAAGGAACCACCTTACATCGAAGCTTTAAATTGCTGATTAAGGAACTGATTTTATATTTTGTATACTTGAGATTTATCTTGAGAAGATTGTATTCGCATTCAAATTTGACTTTATATAAAAACCTTAAAACTTTATCAGTTGTAAGTGGTTCTTCAGAGTGGCGTCATTTAATGGGGTATAACTAAACCTATGTGGGAGTTGTCTTTTACTCAATGACAGATATTAGCGGTCCAAAATCATGAATGAGATAAATTATTAATTCGATCATAAATTGATACCAAAATCTCATTCCCCGCAGTTGCCCTGAGGGAGCAGCATAAAATATTCTTAGGGGCATGCAAAAGAGTTTCTGGTTTAGAGAAACGATGCCCCTAAGTACTGTGCCAGAGCTTGAAGTATTGGAATATGTCATGAGTTCAGATCATAAGAGCCTGCAAAAATGATTTTATGTAAATAATATCTTGATAGGAGTGTTAAATGTAAACTGTAAACTTTAAAATGAAGTGTTCCATTTTTAGGTGTTGGCTAATGACCTATTGTGGACAATACTAGCACCTACAGTGGGCTTTAGGTCATACCATTGGTTACTGTTGGTTGGTTTTCTTACCAGTCTCATTTGCTCCTGCTCACTCAATGACATTTATTACTTTTCTTGATGCACAGGTTTTTTACCATTCCTTCGATTGGATGACTTTAGTCCTTCCACTGCTCATTTTCAGACAACGGTATTTTATTTATTTTTTTTTATCATTCCATTGGATTGCATGTGTTTTCTTGCTATATCCCTTGTTTGTTGATTCCCTCCTCACATCCCCAACAAATGTAGCATGTATGTTACTTACCATGCCCCTCCAATCCCGCTTAGTTTTATTTTGTTTTAACCTCCCTTCATTACTACCACTCATTGTGTTGTTCCCTCTATGTTGCCAGTTGGCAGTATTTACCTTTACCCTCACCCACCTGATCCACAATTACTCCCCTGACCCTACCCGTCAAGTCTTTTTTCGTTCATGTTTTTTTGGAGGAGTAAATTAAGACACAAAAAAAACTGTATCTGGAATTTGCTGTTGGGCTACAATTTATTTTTATAAAAGCACTTTCACACACATTTTTTTACATTTGTGTCTTACTACTCCAAGAGGTGTAGCTGCCAACCTGGAACTGTAGATAAAACCACAACATGATGGGTGCATCAGGCTGTAAATGTGTGTATGCCTGATGATGTATGCTGGAGGATATGTCATCACTATAGACTGCCGTAGCTCATGATGCATTAGTGCCCATGCGTGATGATTCATGCAGGCGCACAAATCATTACATTTAATTATTGCTATTGTTTTGCTGTTCAGCATTTCCAACAAAATGTTTTAGGTCCGGCATTAGCCAAGACCTTTTCATTTTACAAAAATTACTAGCACCGGCACCATGGGATGTGAAGTCTAAATTATTTTATTCACGGCAGAAACAACAAAGGACGATGCGTTTCGGTGGTGACTACTAACTTGTTCACATGGTGCTCCCGCCATTTTCTTTCCACTTAAATACTTCATTGGTCATCATACCTCTGTGTAAGCACTGAAGAAATACTTAAAAAAGAATTAAAACTGTGATTGAAGTAAATAATGAACTGCACTGTGCTGAATTAAAGTGCGTGGTACACAAAGGGTTAACCCGGAATCACTGGGACCTGGGTACAAGGCAGTATATATTGGAGTGGTCCCAGTATTTTGAACATCCATAGTGTCAAGGGGGAAGAAAAATACAGTGAGATTCGCAAACACAAATCAAAACGTGAGTAACCTAATGTTCCAGTGTTGTTTAATCACACTGAGACTTGTTAGCATTTTTTCAGATAAATATTGAAGAGATTTTTTTTTTATATAAAAACATCGGCATTGCAGTGCCCGGGGGTGGGAGGTTGGGAAGGGGAAGGCTGTGATTTCAGGTGAAGTGGTGAGGTAGACAAAGTCAGGGTGGTGATAACATGTCATAAACAAATGTTCAAGCATATATTATTCATATGCAAGAGAAGGCACATCAATTAGATATTCATCACAGTACAAAATCGCTGTACAGAATTGCCATGTAACACAAGATTCCACAGTAAAGTGAGTACTGTTGAAGGGACTGGCATTATGAAGTGTCGACGTTTCGACCCCTGTGTAGATGTAGGATCTTCTAGACCTTATTCCTCAGGACAAAGGTGAGTGGTGAGGGGTGGCGGGGCACCTATGAAGAATAAAGGATGGTGTGTCACATTCATGCTTGAAGTGAAGAATAAATTTAGTACATCCGATGAAACAGGCATGGTCAATATAGTTACCGTGAGTGGAAACAGGGGAAGCCTCTCACTATTCAATGGTGGAGGGTCAATGGGGTCCGCGGCTCTCAATCAAATGAAGGGAAGAGTGAGATTACACCTGAAAGAATAAGGTGTTGGTCAGCCCAAGGATGTATCAGAATGGGAGGCTGCAAGTGAACAAGTGGTAGTCTTTAAATCACAACACTTACTCAGATTAATGCTGTCGGTGGTCCAGGTAAGTCAAGGATCCATCCAAACAAAACGGTACAACTCCCGTAGTCTTATGGAAGTAGCACCATTCCCGATTTAATCAAGGGAATGTGGGGGTTTATTAAAAGAGGGAAAAACAATAACAGCTGCTAAGCCAGGACCCAGTCTGCAGTGCTGCGAAATTACATCTTAAGCAACAGTCAAGATGACTACAAACCAGTGACTAAAAACTGAGGAAAATGGTATAAGAAACGTATAGAGACAAAATTCCCAGGGGCTTCCCTAAAGCGGTGGTGGTGTGACACGTAAGTGCTATCTCGAGAGCCGAGTGCCTTGGGACAGTTCTCTCTTTATACTGGCATGCATGAACTTAAGCTGACAAATGGCCTTGTAACCAGAAACAGGCATGACATTAATGAGCGTTTCTGACCGAGCACTGTCGGTAGCGGTTGCATTAATTTAAATTGCACCGCCAGTGAGCACATGATCTTGTGACACGCTGTTCAAAGCCACTGATGGTTGCTGGAATGCAGTAACGGGCAGCCATCAGGTCGAGTGAACTGAGAAAACCAAAACTTGATTTCAGAACCCTGAGTTTGCCCTCACGAATTTGCTGAAGTTATAGCAATGAAACATGTCGGCATCATACAAACATGGTAAAATATGAACCATTTTTTATCTTGGACTACTTGCAGCAGCAGAATAAAGTTATTATAGCCAGCAAGTGGTTCCACATTTTAGTAGCGGTGGCCATTTCGCCTTTTGGCCATTGCAGGGATTTTAGGTGCACACACCCACTTTATTACTTTCAATATAGATGAGTGGACAGTTAGATTGTTTATATACACGGCACTTATATGAGTTGGGATTTAACCTTCATTATTACTTTGGTGTTTTTCTCTGTTCTTTTGTCACTACGAAGAGAGAGCGACCAATGATGAGAAGTGGGTAAACTGGTAATTGCATGCCAGGAACCCCCTCGGGTGTTACTACCGTGAGGCGCTTTCTCTTTGTTCACACATTTTTTCACTCTCTCCACCAGCGGGAACTAGATTAGACCTCAGTAAACTTGTTAGTGCACACACCATGACCTGCAGATTAGTGTTAAGCAAACACATCTGGGTTTGGAGTACGACTGATTGTGCAACTCTGCCTCTGGTCATTTGACGTTTTGGTGTCTGTTGGAGGAGGTATTTATTGTTGAATATTGACTGAATGGGGGCTGCCTCCTCCTTTATATTGCTTTCCCCCTTGAGCTCCTTTTGTTTGTTACAAATGACATTAATGAAGTCTAAATTCGAAAGGCTCAATGTCCCAGATCAAAATAAATGAGGCCCGTCACTAATGGAGACTATAAGTGCATTGTAGTGGACGGGTATGAAAAATGGGAGCAGGGATTACGTTGTTAAGGTCAAAGGGCAAGCAAGAAAAATCACGTGTGGCACAAGTATCTGAACACAGTCTACAGTAGTCAAGCAGGGGCGTAATAACTGTCAATGCGCAGGTAATGCTTCTTGCTCATTGATACGGTATTGTTAGCCTAAACCTGGTCGGTGGTGAAAGTGATGTATCAAGCAAGCAAAGGGGCTAAGAGCGATTGCGTGTGGCACAAGTCTAAGAGTATATGCTCATTCGCGCTAATAATGATATTAAAACAATGATAGTGCTGACAAAATACGGGGTGTGCGGTCACAGCAACCCAAAATAAGAAACTTGATAAACTATCGAAGGATATTCGCTTTTATGAAAAAAAGAATACATGTCCCTTCTTAAAAGACGACTATTACAAACAAGACAACCAGGGACAGTTCAAAGGAAGGGTCAGAGGAGGCTATAGAGGCAGAAGGAACTACACCACATTCTCAGATTCATCGGTGAGCACAGACAGCGACAGTGAGCAACAGGGCCCTAGTGCCGGCTACGGATACCGTCAACATTGGTATCCACCCCAGGGTTACCCTCTTTTTTAGGCGAGGGCCAGTGGAGACCCCTAAGAGGACGAGGTGGGAATTGGCCAAGGGGCCCACCACGAGGCCAACAACCCAACAGCACAGGCTGGGAGAGAGGCAGCGGAAGTGTGTCCAAGCAAGTCCGCTTCCAACCCGAGAATCACGGTGAAATTTTAACCCGTCGGAAGGTGTACAGATGGTAGCTCTAAACAACAACCCGGTGGTGAACATCTCCTCATACACACTGAAAGACGATGAAGAAAAAATCCTGTCCAAAGGGTTAGCATTTGTACCGACTGCCCATCCCAACATCTTTAATACAAAAACAGAACTACACAGATTTTTCCGGAAGATCCGCCTGAGGTATTTCTTCAGAAACTCTATCGCTGCACCAACAAAGTTACTAACAGGATTGAGGGTCCCCTCAACCTTTGTTTTCCCGCCTTTGCCATGACCAGCATAATACTGGCCTACGAAAGCATGGTTCTGAGAGAGGCGTCTAGCCTATTAACCGCATACAAGCACACCGCCCTGAACACCACCAAGGCGGAAAAGGCAGCCCGTGTGAGCCTCAAAACCAACAAGGATATTGTGATCAAATTGGCGGACAAGGGTGGTGCCATAGTAGTGCAGGATACAGCAGCCTACAAAACTGAAATCATGAAACAACTGCAGGATGGGGTTAGCTACGCCCAACTGAGATCTGACCCTACCAAGGACCTAGCTACTGAAATTCTGGATATTACATCATAGGCATTGGAGATCGGGTTTTTGAGTAAACTCGAATTCGACTATCTAAATCAGAAACATCCCTGGCTCCTTATCATTTACACCCTGCCCAAGATCCACAAGGATATGTCTAACCCTCCTTGCCGCCCCATATTGTTGGGGTGCGGATCATTACTTGAGCCTCTGTGCAAGTACATTGATTTCTTCTTAAAGCCCATTGCTGAGAACACCAGAGCATACCTAAGAGATACCATGCAGACAATAACCCTGGTCGATGGACAGCCGTTCAACCCGGAAGACCAACTACTAGTTATATGTGATGTTGTAGCTTTATACACAAGCATACTACAAGACCCAGCATTGGAGGTGATGAAAAACGTTCTGAATCAACGACCGGCCCCAGTTGAGGTGCCCATTGATTTTATCATCAACCTACTCAAATCACAATGAAGAAAAACGTTTCTATTTCCAATGATACCATTACGTTTAGACTAAGGGTGTGGCGATGGGGGCAGCCTTCGCCCCAGATCTGGCGATCATCTATATGGACAACTTTGAGCAAACGTTTGTTTTCAACAACAATCCGTTCCAACACAGGGTTAATTTGTGGAGAAGGTATATAGATGACATTTTGATGATCTGGTCTGGAGACAAGACAGAGTTGAACCTCTCTATGAATGGTTAACCCCTTCGCTGCGGGGGTTATTCCCCCGCTGTGCTGTGGGGGAGGGGGGCGCGCACAGCGTCCGCATGCTCATAACGAGCTAAGCTCGTCATGAGCTACAGTGCTCCTGTGCTCATGACAAGCTCAGCTCGTCACAGGTGCATTGGCTCCCGTGGAACGCTCAGCACAGCAGGGGAATTCTCCCCGCACCTGAGCAATCCACGGCCCATGACGAGCTGAGCTCGTCGTGAGCACCGGAGCACCGTGCCTCATTACAAGCTCAGCTCGTCATGAGCATGCAAAAGGTTAAACCAGTGCGACCATGATATTAAATTCACACTGCAATCTGTTGCCACGGAAATTGCATTCTTAGACATTAAAATCTGTTGTGAGAATAAGGAGCTCTATACAACACTCCACCGTGAGCCATCTGAACACAACTCACTCCTGAGATACAATAGTCACCACCCAAGGGCCTTATGAGACAACCTACCGGTGGGGCAATTTTTGCACATATGGAGGAACTGCTCCAAAAAGGCGGATTACATAACAGAATCTGACGATCTATGCACACGACCATTGTCTAGAGGTTATCCGAAAAGAATGGTGAAAAGAGCACAGAAAAAGAGCCTGGTTCAGCCCATAGGAAGATTTGCTGATACCAAAGCACAAGAAGGATGTAGTACTACAGAGGCTGTTCTGCGTGACAACTTTCTCAACCAGGAGCAATGCAATAAAAAAGGTGATCAATAAACACTGGAACCTAGCCTCAGAAGATATTGAACAGCCAACGCCGCCTATGCATGCATTCAGGAAAGAAAAGAGCATCAACGATCATGTGGTTCAAT
The DNA here is from genome assembly GCF_964263255.1 of Lissotriton vulgaris. Lineage (NCBI taxonomy): Eukaryota > Metazoa > Chordata > Amphibia > Caudata > Salamandridae > Lissotriton > Lissotriton vulgaris. The sequence goes on from NC_141693.1 coordinate 1,576,456,813, forward strand.
CGTTCCTGGAAATTGAGAAGGCCCCTACTATTTAATCTATGTGGAACCTACCACCGATCAATGGACATCATAAGTGTGGCCATTGCAAAGCGTGCCACACCACCATTCAAACAAAGAATTTAATTTACAAACAACAGACGATTGATCTGCAAGCCTTCACAAACTGTAATTCAATGAATGTCATTTATGTTATTGTGTGCCCATGTGGATTGCTGTACGTGGGCCAGACACAGCAGAAGGTAAAAGTTAGAATACTCCAACATCAAAGCAGAATAAGATGCATGGTCCAAGGGGCCCCACTCGAACACTTCTCTGCAAAGGGTCACAACCCTGACCAACTACAGTGGCTTGTGCTGGAGAAGGCGGAATTAGGACCAAAAGGAGGGGACATTGGAGCAATCCTGAAAACACGTGAATTAAAAAGGATCATATGCCTGGACACGATCAACAATGGGCTCAACGAATTGGACTCGAGCAATGCTCAAGTAGCCTGTTTAACTACTGAATGATCATGACCTGACTACAGTGTGCTTCTGGTGGTCCTCCCACCAACCATTCATTGGTGACCTATTGTCCGAAGATACACTCTGCCTGGCCTATTTCCAATATTCAATACATTTGGGTGAGCTAGATAGCACTAATGTTGGTTGTCTTTTACATGTTTAATGCTTTTTTCCTGATTACCGACCACTGCCGATCGATATCGAGGCAACCTAGTTGAGACAGCCCCACCCGAGGGACAACATGCACATTTGGATATGTTTGTGAACTTGACTTTCGAACATATTTTGACAAACTGCTTTTGAAGCTGTGCATAATCATAGATACCCTTTGACTATTGTCACCACAGCAGGATTCAGTTAATGCTCATTTACTCCATTGTGTACGTACCAGTATCATCATATGATCATGTAGGCTGTGCATTTTACTCCTCTTTGAATGTATGTTGATTTTGGGGTTGCTAACTGTTTAGCATTGCAATGCGTGATAAGGACTCTAGCTGCTGAATAGCGATGGTATCAGATACTCATTCTTAAGTTTCTTTTTTCCTGTTTCAAAATATGCCCAAACTGTTTTCACAATGTTCAAATATATTTTAATATTTATAGGAGTCAGTTGTCCGTAGTACACCATGAACATTAGGTAATTGAGATAGTAGGTCTCTTTTTTCTTTTAAATAAAGAAGCTTTTCCATGCTCAAGTTCGTTTAAGTCAGTTGCACATTTCAGGTTCATTCCAGATAATTTCCTGTTACACTAGTGGGCCATTAGTGTTTTACACTGTATACAATCCCAAGTCTTTTTTTATGCTCCAGACATCTCGGGCAGCGAGCATCCAGCTTCTGCATGCCCTCCATCGTCGGCCTGCGCATTTGCACGCCTTCCAAGAAGTCTCACCCAGGCCACCCGTTTGATCTCACTTTTTGGAGATCAACGTACAGCAGCCTCCTCGCGACCACTGGTGAGTGTTTGTAATGTCAATTAGGCAAAGTTGTCTAGCGCTATGACCGCACACCCTGTATTTTGTCAGCACCATCATTGTTTTAATATTATTATTGGCGCAAATGAGCATATACTCTTAGACTTGTGCCACATGCAATCGTTCTAAGCCCCTTTGCTTGCTTGATCCGTGTCTCTTTGACCTCAACGGCACCACGTATATTGATGAAAGTGATACATCACTTCCACCACCGACCAGGTTTAGGCTAACAATACCGTATCATGGAGTGAGTAGCATCACCTGCTCATTGATAGAGTTATTACGCCCCTACTTGATTACTGTAGACTGCGTTCAGATACTTGTGCCACACGTGATTTTTCTTGCACTGCGACCTTAACAACGCAATGCCTGCTCCCGTTTTTCATACCTGTCCACTACAATGCACTTATAGTCTCCATTAGTGACGGGCCTCATTTATTTTGTTCTGGGCCATTTGGTCTTTGGAAATGTCATGCCTGTTTCTGGTTACAAGGCCATTTGTCAGCTTAAGTTCATGCATGCCAGTATAAAGAGAGAACTGTCCCAAGGCACTCGGCTCTCGAGATAGCACTTACGTGTCACACCACCACCGCTGTAGGGAAGCCCCAGGGAATTTTGTCCCTATTCGTTTCTCATACCAATTTCCTCCGTTTTTAGTCACTGGTTTGTAGCCATCTTGACTGTTGCTTAAGATGGAATTTCGCAGCACTGCAGACTGGGTCCTGGCAAAGCAGCTGTTATTGTTTTTCCCTCTTTGAATAGACCACCACATTCCCTTGATTCAATCGGGAATGGTGCTACTTCCATAAGACTACAGGAGTTGTACCCTTTTGTTTTGATGGATCCTTGACTTATCTGGACCACCCCGACAGCATTAATCCGAGTAAGTGTTGTGATTTATAACCTACCACTTGTTCACTTGCAGCCTCCCATTCAGATACATCCTTGGGCTGACAGACACCTTATTCTTGCAGGTGTAATCTCACTCTTCCCTTCATTTGATTGAGAGCCGCGGAGCCCATTGACCCTCCACCATTGACTAGTGAGAGGCTTCCCCTTTTTCCACTCACGGTAACTATATTGACCACGCCCGTTTCATCGGATGTACTTAATTTATTCTTCACTTCAAGCATGGATGTGACACACCATCCTTTGTTCTTCATAGGTACCCCGCCACCCCACCACCCCACACCACTCACCTTTGTCCTGAGGAAGACCCGCGAGTGAAGTCTGGAAGAACCTCCATATACACAGGGGTCGAAACGTCAACACTTTATAAATGCCAGTCCCTTCAGTCCTTACTGTGGAATTTTGTGTTACATGACAATTCTGTACAGCGATTATGTACTGTGATGAATATCTAATTGATGTGCTTTCTCTTCAATATGAATAATATATGCTTGAACATTTATTTGTGATATGTTATCACCACCGGGACTTTGTCTACCTCGCCACCTCACCTCAAATCACAGCTTTCCCCTTCCCAGCCTCCTTCCCCGGGCACTGCAATGCCGATGTTTTTATATTAAAATTTTTTTCCTTCAATATTCATCTGACAAAATGCTAACAAGTCTCAGTGTGATTAAACAACACTGGAACAAGTTACTCATGCTTTGATTTGTGTTTGCGAATTTCACTGTATTTTTCTTCCCCCTTGACACTATTAATGTTCAAAATAGTGGGAACACCCCAATATATGCTAAATTAAAGTGCGTGACATTCCTTAAATATACCAATTTAACATTTCTCGCCTAGCAATATATTGCATTGCAATACCAATATAAAACCATTAACACAGAATTGGGAAACATGATTCAATGAACTCCAGCATTCAAAATACAATACACAAAATATCATCCAAGCTCAGAGCGATGTTAATAGATGGGATGGGTCAAATCGATACTTTTCAAAATACATTGTACCTTCCACCCCACAAATTCATACTGACCGAGTGATCCATACAGGATACCATTTCAGAAATTTTAGAGCGAATTTATATACCCAGCATATTTGTGAAAATTGCCTAAAATGCGGTAAAATCATTTCATCTCCATTAAACATTCTTGATATATATATATATATATATATATATATATATATATGAATTCAGCTTTTCTCCTTGCAGAGAAGTTTGTTCCTCGTGCATTCCCGTGTGTCATTCAAAATCAACCACACTGGTTATTAGTCGATTGTAAGTTTTATTTCAGCAACCAGCAACACCTTACGCGTTTCAGACCTTGCTCACAGGTTAACTGAGTCGACATGTTTTTGCATTTAAATAAAGAGAAAAAAATATTTTAGAAGTTACATCACTTCCTGTTTTTCACACAGGCCTTGTGGGACATGTAGTTTCTGGTGATAGTTTTTAAATTACAGTGTATCCATACCAAATTGTTTTCACGCAATTCTATACATTTGTACAAATTAATTCAGTGATTTTAACCAATTTAAACAAAGATTAAGCCCTCCAGTGGGCATTTCTAAATTCCAGTGTGTCCATACCGACTATTATCACACAATTCTATACATATGTGAGAATTGATTCAATGAGTTGAAGCAATTTAACCCAATATTGAACAAAAATTAAGCCCTCCAGTGGGCCCACCAATCGGTTGATATTTAGTGCTGGTTTGGTAGGGATTCTCTACCACATTATTCAGTTATATCAAAGTTATTGTTACATGTCCTAGATGAGGGAAAAATAAAATAAAGAGTGAGGATTTTGTGTAAGAACAAATTAGTGCAGATTAAAATTAGGCAGGGTAGGTATCAGTTGTTTCTGATAAATGTTTGGGTAATGTTCTTCAAGTACAGTTTAAAGGTGGCAATGTAGTTCTTCGTCCTGATTATGCCCGTAGGGGCTCAGAGTTCGGAAGTTCATAATGTGTTTTGATTCTTTCTGTCTCATCACTTTCTCACGGTCTCCACCTCTTTGGTTAGGTCCGACACTTTCAATTCCATAAAAAATTAGAGCTTTCCAATCTCCTTTATGTTCCTTCTCCATATGTTTTGCCATTGCGTTGCTACGGTCCGAGTTGATAGTAGCTCGAACATGCTCCAAAATGCGTAGTTTTAATTCTTTTTTTGTGCTTCCGATGTACTTTAAGGAGCACGGACATTCTAAAACATATATGACAAATTGTGTTTTACAATTGATTAGTTGATCAATCTTCCATAGTTTTTTATTTGCCATCTTTAGTTCCTTGGTTGTTTTGGCAATACAACAAACTTTGCATCCAGAACATTTGTAAAATCCTCTGGGTCTCCGCCATACTTCTTGTTTCTTTTGTTTTGTTTTTGTATATATATATATATTCACTGAAAAAACCATAGGTTATAGACTATATATAGTTAGGAATTAGCATTTACAAAACCTTGAAAATTCACTGAAAAAAACATAGGTTATAGACCATATATAGTTAGGAATTAGCATTTACAAAACCTTATTTTACTCACACAAAACCATTGAAATTCGCATATATAGTTAGTTGCACTATCATGTCACATATTACATCATTCATGACATGGTCAGTGACATCACTGATGACATCTCAAAGGACATCACTGATGACATCACTGATGACAACATCCAGTGACTGTATGTTTCTGTAAAGTTAAAATATGTCTTACATATTGAAGAATGAGTGGATGTATAAGTGTCTGGATGAAGGATTTAGTAGGTGCATGACTGACTGTATGAGTGAGTGATTAAATGTGTCTCACTGAGTGCATGAGTTAGTGACTAAACTGTCTTAATTTGTGCATCCTTATGTCTAATGTTCTGTAAACTGCTGCTTGTGTTGATCAGTAGCTATATGAGTAACTATATGGGTTATTGATTGGTTGCCCAAGTATTTGTATGGGAGACTGAGTGTGTGTGTGGGGGGCTGGGAGGTGTATGACTCTGTGCATAGATGTGTGAGCTGTTGATTCACTAGATGTATGGGTTCAAAAGTGCATGTGGAAACAGCTGTATGGGCGGTTGACTGTGTGCATGAGTGTATTGGTGAGTTAATGGATATCTCAGTGCTACATGTCAAAGTACATATGTAAAACACAGTACATGTGAGAGTTGACATATATAAATAACTGTGCATAAGAGCCAGTGAATGTGTGAGTGGCTGTATGGATCATTGTGAACTTGTATCAGGGATTGTATAAGAGAGTAAACATGTGTTAGTATATGTTTGAATAAGTAAGGTGTGTATAACTGTATACTTGAGGAAATGGAAGTGTGATTGATTCTTTGCATGACTGACTAGGTGTGTGAGTAACTCCATGGATGAGTGACAGTCTGTGAGTGTCTGTTTACACTGAGTGTATCTAAGGTTATTTTAGAGTCTGAAGAGGTTCATCGTATAATCACATGAATGATGTCACCAGTGATGTGATCAGTAATGTCAAATGAGATGTCATCAGTGATGTCATCAGTGATGTCATTTGAGATGTCATCAGTGATGTAATCTGAGATAACATCTGTGATGTCATCAGTGATGTCATTTGAGATGTCATCAGTGATGTCATTTGAGATGTCATCAGTGATGTCATCAGTGATGTCACTGACCATGTCATGAATGATGTAATATGTGACATGATCAGCAGTGGATTGCGGGTGCGCGATATATAGTTAGTGCAACTAACTATATTTGCGAATTTCAATGGTTTTGTGTGAGTAAAATAAGGTTTTGTAAATGCTAATTCCTAACTATATATGGTCTATAACCTATGGTTTTTTCAGTGAATATATATATATATATAACATTTCTATGGCCAAATGAAACCCCTCATTTTGTTCCTTTGCAAATTAAATGTTTTAAGTGTTAACACTTTATTCCAATCAAGATGACTTCAGGTGTGCCATACTTTTGTCATAAGTAAGACTGTTAGCGCTCTAGTTGTTCTTTAGAACACTCTGGGACATTCTATCACTGGGCTATAGTTGGGCTACATCTGGCTGATATTTGGGCTACATTTGTTTTTTTTTGTCTCTGGTGGCCATCTTTGGGCTACATTGGGCTACATTTGGGCTCTAACATATATATAGCCCAATGTAGCCCAATATATATTTTTCAAAGTTAATTTTTGTAAAAACCACTGGAACATATATCTTGAGACATAGCAAAGGCACATCGGGCTACCAGTCCCTACAATTTTGCCAAGTTTTGTGGAAATCCATTCAGCCGTTCGAGCTAAAAGTGAGTCCAACCGCCCTATGGAAAACTCAATGTTAAAAACACGTTTTGGGACCCCCCTTTTTTCTCGGCCCCCGCTTGACGAAACCCCCCCAAACTTTCAGGGGACGCTCAAAAACAAAATGTGCCATTTTCCTGAAAATTTCAGCCAAATCCGTCCATCAACGCCAAAGTTATTCAACATAGAATTTTCAGAAATCCCCATTCAAAAAAATCCTAACTATATATACCTACTGGCGACCGCCAGTAGGATATATATATATATATATATATATATATATATATATATATATATATATATATATATATATATATATATATATCCCAACAAAGTTTTGGCGCTGAGCTGTGTTGGCCCCTTGCAGCGGCGGGCTTTGGACAGGATCGCCAGTCCCTAAACACTCCAACCTTTCGTCCACGCTTCCAAAGAACGATGTCCAAGCCACAGATGTATTTCAAACTGGATTTATTTCACAGCCCACTCGACGCGTTTCGGGAATTGCCTTCCCTTTGTCACGAGTACCATAGTCTGTTACATCCATTCTTTTAAAGTAAATCACATGACTTAATTGCATGATAGACATAGCCAACAGACTACCAACACATCATATGTCTGGAGCTAATACTACGCACTGTTTACCAGAATAATCGTGATCTAGAATGTATAAATCATAATACACATCTTAAATGCATTTCTTTAAAATGATAATAATTATTGCTGTTGTAAGCTGGACACAAGTTTATCACAGAGCTCGTTCGTAAATTTCAGTTCTGTTTGCCCCGTACCTGCCCATGATTCAAGCCTTACATCACTCCATTTAGTTGCAGCGTGAAATGCAAAACATTCATTTAGTTGTATTCACTATTTAGATATATTCGTGTTATTTATACATCCATATTTTGAAAAAATATAAATATTTCACTCTGGTCGCCCCATTCACCAAGGAGCTTCGAACCCTCAGTTCCGCCTTCATTTTATACTGAAGTGCGCTAGCGCTGTTGCTTGAGCCAACGTTCTAGTGCATTCATATGTATATGTATAAAACACCATGGACTCCCTGACCTGAGTGGGGTGTTTTTTCAGCCCGCTCAGGCCAATCTCTGCGCTTCTCTACTAGGAGAGCAGTTCAGGGATTGAATGGGAGTCTGTCCCAGAGGCTGCCGGGAAGAGAAGAGGAAGCGCAACACAACTCGGGAGACGAGGCGGCCGTCAGCTTCAGGTAATTTCTTTTTTTTAATTCATATTTTATTCCTGAGCCCCCCGACGCGTGACGCGGTCCATCACGTTTTTCCTCCACCCGCCCGACAACCCTTCGTTTATGGCAGCCACCCCTAAGTGCTCTGTAAATAGCTGTGCAGAATTAAAAGATTCCCAAATGAAGCTTCAATAACTGCAACAATACAGCTATTTAAGGTGTTCTACAATGCAAATGGTTTCAGATTACCTCATTGTACTTTAAAAAGCTAAAATTCTTTGGACATTCAAACACGAGTAAGCATTTGCTGGTTAAGTAAATGCGGTAATATACCTATTACAGCTTCATTTTTCACACTAAGCACAAAATAATCATGGATAAATATAGATATAATGAGCAAAAAATAAATATGGATAAATATAGATGGAAAGGTCAAAAAAATAAATACTATACAACCGGGAGCCATAGTCGCGCTCAGCAGCAGTCAAGGCATGCCGTTTGAATGCCAATTTCTCATCCAGTCTCCTTTCCTTCATTTGAAACCACACTTACTCTTGAACCAGAACACCAACCTTTCTCCAGTGCTTAATTTGTAGAATAAAGAGTGCTGGTGCACAAAGCTCTGCTCAGAACCCCGCGACCGGCTCTATTTAATGTTGGCGCATCAAAAACCAAGGCTGCACAGCCTTCAAACTACCTCATGTCTCTTTAATCCACTACCAGACACCCCCTGCTCCTTTATCTCACTCTTGCAGGTACCTGCTTTCTCCATTTGTGACGGTTTTTCCGTCTTTCTCTTCAACCTTCTTTTCATGTTTTTCCCCGCTTATGCTCTCAGGAAATATCCAATGTGGAAAAATAAGTGCCGTACCCAAAAATGAATGCTAGTGACCACCACTGACCATCACCGGATCAAATTAAGCACGGACCTCTTTTGTATAGCCGGGTATTTTAGAGTGACCAGCTGTCCATGATTTCAGATGAGTGTCCTATGTCCTAAATGGTCATTACAGACAGCATTCATTTGCCAGTAATTTTAAAGCAGTTGAACTAAATTAACATCAGCTTGCTGACAGTTATTCTGTGCAGGAAATGTGTGGGATCCAGCTGGGACAAGCAAACTATGATGAATACGTTCATCAGCACCTACACGTTGTCTGCTTCAATTCGGAGCTGCAATTTGCAGGGGTGGAGTGGGTGCTATTTTATTTTTACTACCAGCAGGGACCAACTCAAAGGTATCAATTATAGGGCCATCAGCCCTACTTTTGTTGGACTCTCACCTTGCCTGGGAATTATCTTGAGCCTATTACCTAGTACCGTGGAAGGAAACAAAGGCAGTATTTGCTGTCAGCTTCACAAGTGCTTAAGAGACACTGTGGTTTGGAGGCAGGCTTTTTACTTTGAAAACTCCCTGTATGTAATGACATCTGCAGGCTAAGTAAGAATCTCAGACATATCTGACTGTATGAGTACTTACACTAACAATTATTTAAGTAGCACTTACTAATTTATTTGTATTTAATTTATTTTATAGGCTTACTCTCCCAGTGTGGAGTGTCTGAGTGCTTTGCACATTATCCAGAGGCAATGAATAATACAAGTGTGTAAATCAACATACAGGAAATGTTAGATAAGCTATTGAGGATCGAAAGGACCAGAAGTCACATAGTATCCATAATGGTAGGCATTACATGTTAGGAGGGCTTGGTCTGTGGGAACTCGAAGTGAGAATTTAAAATGTTAAACAGTGGTTGGGGTTATCTGTATTAATAAAGGCTTATTAATTATTGAGGGAACGCTTTTAGCAACCTTAGACTAACTAAAGATTGATAAAAAAACAGCAAGGTTCTACATGTATGCCTTACAGTTTGTATGCAGCTCCTTAATGGTGAGTCATAGCTAATTTTGCTATATCAGAAAGCTTTTAACATTTAAACTGCAAGCAAAGAAAGGATCTCTGTGACAAAACCAGTAGCCTTCTGAGCTATCCACATAAAAGACATAAAATCTGTGATCTGCGTGTTACATGCTGTGCTTTGCAGCAGGTACATTTACCCTATATTTTACTATATGTCAAACTGAGATTAGATAAAACAGAGCTCTCTCCAGCACCAGGATTATTTTACCAATATTATGATCCCCTGAAAATTGCTAGGCACACAAAGATTTTACTGTAGCAGGTATCTTAACCCCGTAAGATCTATTAAAATTCAGCTTGTTTGTGACTGATTAAGTATGCCAGAACAGATTTCCATCACATTTATCATTGTTACCAATTTTATTGCAGCAGAGCTTTTAATAAATGTATAAATTGACTGTGTAATTTGAATTATACACCACATTGCCTTTAGTCATGCATAGCCCGCATAATCCGCAGTAATGCAACCAGCTACTGTGAGTGTGTTTGTATCCAACCAAAACTCTGAGGGGTCAAAGAGGATAGCCTCAAGTCTACCTGCTCCATATAAGGCAGCAACATCCGAAGACCCTCATCAAATGGCCATACTTGGAGTTACAGTTGTAGTTCTGCTTATAGTTTGTGCAGAGGAAGTTCCCTGAAAGATAAATAAATAGCTGCATGAATGAAAACACTGACATAGCCTGACTCTGTAATTTGCACCGCTTAACTACATTCCAGCTGTGATTCAGTGGCGACTGGAAAGTTTGGCGATTGGAAGGGTGGTAAAATGGTTTAATACATTAAAAAAAATTAAAAAATTAAATACATAAAACAAATAAATATAAAGGTACTTATCATGCTAACCGAAGACACGTCCTCCTTGCTCTGGTTGTCGTCTTCTGTTGACGTCACGTTCGGCTGGCTTAACAAATCCTGGTGCGTCTTTCATGCTGTGAAAGAAAACAGATTTCTCCCCGGCTATCGCCAAAAACTGTCTGGCGGAAGTGTTTAAATGGCTAGGGCAGGCCCAATTAAAATGTAATGAAGAAAAATAGGAGGTGCTCCTTTATGGATCCTTCCCCCCATATTTCAGAGAAGATATCTGGCTGGTGGGCTACCCCTTGCCTAAATCGACGGAGAGCCCGGCAAAAAATGTGGGGGGATGGTTCAGTGAGGAATTGAGATTTATGCCTCAGATCAACAGGCTGGCCAGTGCGTGCTTTAAACACATTGAAACGACTCAAGAAATTTCTGTCACTTTTGCCCAGAGTGGCCAAAGAAATGGTGACCCGTGCCCTCATCCTTTCGCGTTTGGACTACACTAACGCCCTGTACATCGTTCTTCCGGCATATCAGCTAAAAAAGCTGCAGATTGTTCAGAACGCAACAGCTAGAGCCTTACTGGGTAATCCAGGAAGGTCCAGTACGAGGCAGCTTTTATTGGATCTGCACTGGCTCCCGGTTGACCAACGTATTCTGTTCAAAGTTCTTACGCTTGTCCATGGGAAACTTTACAAGTTTGGGCCCCAGTACCTCAGAAGTGTTTTTTCTTTTTATGTTCCGCCCGTCAGTTACGCTCTACTGGTCAATGCCTCGCTCTTGTTACCAGGTATCGCCTGGCTAGAATGGGAGGTAGCTCCCTTTCGGTCAAAGCGGCCATGGCTTGAAATGCCCTGTCCTTTGAGCTGAGGAACACTGGCGACCTCAGGCTGTTCAAAGACACTTGAAAACTTTGTTATTTAAGTAATCCTTCAGTCTGGCTTGTTCGTCTCTGCCTCCACCGTTTGGTTATCGCGCTGGGACACTTCCGAGTAGCCGTGCGCGCTATAAATAGTGGATAACATAACATAACTCATCAAATTGGCAGTGGTGGCCTGTAATGTGGCTGAGAAGTAGAGGTCACACATACACATTCACTTCCACTCATTCACTTACAAATGTGCACACACACACACCCACCATTCACAAGCACATACACATGCACACACCCATTCACAGCATACATACACAGATACACATACTGCCTGCAGTTGGAGATCTCGAGGGAATGGGATAAAATGTTATTAACTCATGTTAGTTGCCGTAGAAGGGTTCCAACTAGACTAGAGGAAAGAGGGTTAGACTTGCTAGCAAGCCTCCAGATGGAGTGGGAAAGTGAGGACAAAAAATAATGATCTCAGAAGTGGGTTGGCATATGATATTAATTTAAAAAGTTAGACGTTTTATAAAAAAAAAAAAAGTAAGAAGTATATGGTATTTTTAAAAGAACCAAGAGGCAAGCACGTTAAAAAAGGGTGGCTCGACAAAGAATGCCAAACGCAAAAAGCAAGTTAAGGACTCTTGGTAGTTTGCGTAGAAGAGGGCAGGCTGGACTAATACAGAAAGCAATTTATAGTCTACATCAAGCATACAAAAACATTAAGGGGAAAAAAGACATTTTATAATTCAAATCAGGAAGAAATGCAACTAGTAATATCACTCAAGGATACAAAACACTCTGGCAATTGGTGCATCTTGTGGTGGGAAATAGCTAGGGTGGGCGGAACTCGCAGAGTTTCATAAACACTCTGTGAGATTCCGCAGGGTTCTACCAATGGGTGCAAAATATGCATGCTGCACTTGCACTGCAAGTTTGTTCCAGTAGCACAAGTAGTGCTGAAAAATCAGCTATAAAGTCACCATGCGGTGCACAAGAATGCGCAGTCATTCAAGTTGATTTTGCTGCAGCTTGAGTAGCGCTTGAGTAGATAATCTACTCAAGCTGCAACAAATCTACTCGAGAAGCAGCCCTCTGACAATGACCACTGGCGACCCACCCGCGTTAGAAAATGGCGTTAGGGAACGCCAAATCTCGCTTGCATTTTGGAGCCTTGTAGGAAAAAATTCCTCCATGCGGCAAATGGTGGAATTTGGCCGGAACTCCGCATTACAAGAGTATTGCAGAGTTGACAAATTCTGACAATTCCCCTCGAAATAGCTCATACAATGTAGAGTATCTAGTATTAGAACAAGCTTGGAAAAAACATTTAGAAACCATCTTTGCAATTGGGAATGTTAAACCCACAAAGGATATTTTTAATGTGGACAAGGAGCTCTTGTCAAAAGTTATGGGGAATTCCATAAAGGAAGTTATAAAAGGCCTCTCCTTGACTAGGGCAGCGGGACATGATACTCTCCCAGCGATAATGATAAAGGTAAATGCTGGCAGGTGGAGTAGGGTTTTCTATAGGCTGTGCAGAGCAATAACTTTAACTGGAGAAGTGCCCGAAAGCTGGCAGGTACCCATTCGTAAAAAAGGGTCACCCTTAGATCCGAAGAATTATAAGATGATCAGTCTTATGGACGTGGGGACAAAAGTCTATGAATGATTTGTTCTGAGGGAGCTTAAGGAATGGACCGAGGAGAATGCCCTAGTTCCGGTGGAGAAGTAAAGGATTAAGGAAGGACTTTCCACTATGGATCACTGTTTTAGCCTATAGTCTATTGATTAGAAGGCAATTGACGGGAAATGGAACCTGAATTATTGCTTTGTTGACGTTAGGGCGGCCTTTGATCTAGTAAACCAGGAGATTCTGTGAATTTTATTTTTTAAAACTTGGATTCTCAAAAGGGTTACTATGGGTCTTGAGTGAACTCGACACAATGGAATTGGGCAAGAGTGGAATTGAAAAAAAATGATAGCCTATCAGAGAAGTATAAGAAATGGATTGTATCAAGGTTGAGTGTTGGCCTCGACCCTATTTGCACTTTATTTAAGAGATCTACCTGAAGTCTTATCAAGTACACGGTCCTTCTCACCAAAGATGGGAAGTAGGTATGTAACCTGCTTGCTCTATGCAGAGTACCTGATAACTATGATAGAACCCAGGTTCGCCTCCAGCGTTGACTGGAGGAATTTGCCTGTTGTTGTATATAAAACAAATCGTGGTTAATATGGATAAAACAAATGTAATGGTCTTTGGGTACCAGAAGATTGACTTTAAGTGGTACCTGGGAATAATAAAAACTGATAAAGTACACATATACAGATATCTTGGTATACTTTTCTCATCCAACCTAAGCCTGTGAAATGGTAAAAGCAAACGCCCTCCCAACAGCCAGGGGATTATGTAAATATAGAAGAGAGTTTGTGAGTCGGATAGAGGTCCAGTATTTGAAACTCATTCTGAACCTACCAAAGTCGGCCATGGTCCAAGCAATAAGGCCGGAGACCTGGCTGACATCATGGTTTAATCTCTCTGAGAGAGCAGCTTTGACATTTTGAAACAGGCTTAGAGTCCGGTGAGGAGAAAGTGACCATGTACTGTAGAGATGAAATTGTAAAAAGAGAACTGCAATGGGCTGTGAGCTATATTAAACTTCGAAAATCAGTTTTGACTCTCCCATTATATGTGAACCAGTAATGCTACTAAAAAGCAAAGTGCATCTCTAATGGATAAAAGCTCTAAAGATAGAGATGTTAGGTATGTGTTAAATAGAAGTCCACTACTCACTGTGGGGTGTGTGACGTAATCAGTCTTCATTCCTGCACCTAGCTTTGTTGGGTAATCATTAATGAGACCGGACATTTTTAGGTATAGGATTAGTGTTAACCCATTTTATTCTGGCTCAGAGACGGCTGTGTTCTTAAGTGAGAATGGCAGAGTTTGTAACTGTAGGTTGCAGGTAAAATGTTCAAACTCTCATATTTTATTGGACCATTTTTATTTTTTGATGGAAAGACAAAGAATTTTAAATCCTATTTTAATTAAGTATGAGGTGTGAAGCTTTGAAATTGGTATTTGATGTGCAGTTTTAATGAATTGGATTGTATGGTTTTAAAACTTCTTTTCTTCAATTTTAATGGACCACGATCTAAAAAACTTGTTAACTGACTGATACAGATACATTCATAGATACACACATGCATACAACATTCAAGAAGCACTTACAAGGCTGTGGCAGTAGCATCGGGTGGGGGGGGGGGGGATGCAGCAGAAAGGCCTCAGTGGCGCATGGAGGCTTAAGGGAAAGAAGAGATAGAAAGAAAATCCCACCACCTCCTCTCATTGGCTGACATTGTCATGAGGCCTTCCCTTACCCTTCACAAAGTGGGATGGGATCAGTGAGCATTGCTGCCCCCCCCCCCCCCCCCTCACTCTGTGAAGATGTCTCACTGATAGCTTTGGGAACTTCAGAGCTTAAACCTGAAGTGCCCAGGTCTGATTTTATTAGTGACACTCTCCATCCTCAGGAGTATATGACCTCAGGGGGCTATGCTGAGCTGATGAGGTCGCGCCTTCGGGGCTGTGAAATCTTCCACAAGGCAAAGCGCAACTCAGACTTCCAGGCACCTGTGCATTAGCACATTTAAAATTCCTGACTGTCAGACCTGAACTTGATGAGTGTTTGCCAGGCTGACCTTTTGCTCAGCCTGACAGAGACTCATCCTGCTTGGAAAAGAAAGGAGAGGCAGAGCCCTGAGAATTGGACTTTATCAGCACTGAAGTGGGTGAGCGAATCACTGGGCATACAAGTGGGGCCATTTCCAATGAGCACTACGGCAAGGAAGAAATCTAGCGAGAGCACCCTGGGGCTTAAGCCACCCCACCTTCCCCGTAACAGTAACAAGGATATAGGGGGAGGAAATTCAAGGTAACCCTTATTTGAAAGCTAGGGACAGCCAATTAATGGAGACTTCCCCAAGTGCCTGTCTGTTCTGCATCTCTGTCCTCTAACAAAGTGAGTCAAAACGCTATGACCCTGGGTGTCACGATCTTGAGTTACATTCCGTTTTGAGTGAGCTTCACACTGATGAGTTCCACTGGCCATGTTTCCACATTGGTGGATTTGTGGATGACCTAGAGCCATTTTCTTGTTGCAGTTTATTTAGGGCATGTTTTCCTGGCGGATTACTTCCATTGCATTTAAACATTGTCTGAAAGTGGAAGCCTCTATCCCCATTGGCTATCGCAGAGGCCGCCCCCACAGGGGGCTTAGAGGGGCGGTGCCTTAACCCGCGCCAGGCCCCCCAGAAAAAAACGGTTCGGGGCCCTCCCAGAAGCGGGAAAGTCCGTGCCTCTCCTACCCACCCTCCCGCTAGCTGCGCCAGGTGGGCGTCGGGCCCACCAGCCAATGGGGTCATCGCAGAGGTCAAACCCCCCAATAGGAGAAAGGGGCCAGCTAGCCGGGGATGCAAAAAATGGGGCATAAAAGCGCCACGCCCGAGTCCAGCTGGCATCTTGGACCAGGGGCAGCGGCAGCACGGCAGAGGAATCTTGTACCTGGCGACATCACCTGGGGGATCCGAGGCGAAGCGCTGCCCAAACAGCAATCGATCAGGCTGAACGAGTGACCCCCCACCCATCTACCGACGGCTCGCGGAGGCTCTACATGGACGTAGAGTTACCTCTGGGGGCAGTGCTGTGCTGAGCCAGGAGCACAGGGGCAGAGAACAGCGGAGAAGCGGTCATCTGGAGGCCCTGCAGCAGGAGCACCATCATCGAGACAGAACCGGGCCTAGTCAGGAACCAATAGCGGAGAGGCGGCCATCCAGGACGCAGCGCTCACCGGAGGCCCGTCGGAGAATGTAATACACATCGTCAAGGGCCGGCGCCTGCAAAACAGGAACCGGAAGCGGCCGAGCAGTTCCGGGGCAGCGGGGCCAGGTCGGGCTAGCGGTCCAGACGCTACGGGCCTGGAGCATTCTTTACCCCAGCACAAGGACGAGCGGCAAGTGGGAGGCCAGGGCTTGTCGCCTGCTCGTCAGTAGGGCACCGGCACGCACGCGCGTCTGAGGCCGAATCTTATCGTCGGAACTGTGCCAGCGGGAAGTAAGGCACCGGCCGGCAGCCCGGTGTCGGTCAGAAGCCTCTCCGGCCACGGGGAAATCGGCAGGCAGCAACAGCATAGGTGGGTGCATCGAGCAGGCGTCAGCACCCCGCCAAGGACCTAATACTTTGAAAATCGGACTGCAGAGTCCCGAGAGGGCAGCAAGCAGAGCGGCTGCGCGCCGGCAGGAGCATACGTGAGAACAGCCAGAGGCAAGGAGAAGGCGGGGGACTGCAAGGCGGCAGACAATACAGCTAAAGGGCTAGATTGGTGCATTGATTGGGCGGCTGCACCCCGCCAGGGATCTGAACAATTGTAAATAGGTCAGCAGAGTCACGTGATGTCAGCAAGCAGTGCAGCTGCGCACCGGCAGGAACATTGTTGGAAACAGCCGGAGGCAAGGCGAACTGCAGGTGCAGTAACAGGCACAGTCACACGGCAGCGCCCCCCTCCACCCATCCCCCCCCACGCTCCCAGCATGAGCAGTAGGAGGGAGCTAGGGGAGCTGCTGAAGCAGATCCGGGCAGCCTCCAGCAGGAACAGATGAGCCAGCGCGAAAACAACTGAGAAGACCACCAGCCAAGCTACAGGACACGGCAGCAGCTAAGAAAACGCAACAGGAAAGGAAAGCACCCCCGCCTACGAACAACCCAAGGGCAGCAAGACCGAGCGGTGTGATGGAGACAGCAGCAACAAGTGGTGAGCATATTAGCACCATTGTGCAGGAATGCATAAAAGCCATGACTCCGCTCATCATGCAGGGGCGTAACATGCAGGGGGAGGGGTGTATTAGCGACCCAGGTGAGGGGGAATGTTCTGGCCTGCCATGGCACCTGATAGACCCAGGGTGGGTTAGACAAGCACAATTAAGGGCACAAGGCCCCATGCCAGGAGGGCAAGGGGTTTTAGGGTCACCAGTAGCAGGCTGGGGCGGCCCAGCCGGCGGCCCACCCATCGCCCCTCCAGCGCAGGAGCCATATGCGCGCCCCTCCCCCGGCCCGCATCCTTAACTACCAGGGCCACGGGGCTAGCAAGCCTGATACCATTGTCAGTCAAGGAGAGAATTTGGAAAAAAGAATTTATAGACATCTTTACATTATTAGAGATCCAGTAGACGGGCTAGACCTCACAGCCTGTGACAAGAAGGACAGAGGATAGAAGAGAGAGGAGGAGAGAAAGGAAGGAGCGAAATTTTGACAATTGGCTAGACGCTTTTAGGATCATGGCCTGCATAATTGTAGAGAAGTTCCCGCGCTGCGCTGCAGACCTATGGCTCTATGAACCTAACATACACAATGCACAGAGGCAGTTCCCCGGGATGCATGGTTAGAGTATGACAAAGGTTTTCGCTTAAAGATGCAGACCCATCCAGAAATGGAATGGAATGAGGATGTGTCTGGCTTCATCCACAAGATGATGATTGCCAAGGAGACCAGGAGCTGGACAGTGAGGAGCGAGCAGCCCTTTCGTTCACCCTTTCACAAGGGAAAAAATAGGACTTTCCAAAAAAGCAGAGCGCGCAACACATGGAAGGCCTCGCCACCACGGGGAGGGGCAGCCATATGCTGGAAATACGAAGCCAATGAAAGCTCATGGGGGTCCTCTTGCAAGTTCCTACACATTTGCTCCAGTTGTGGTGGAGGGCACCCAGCAGCTGGGTTCAAGCGCAAAGGCAACCAAGGAAGAGACAAAAATGAGAAAAGGAAGAAGCAGTAAGGCGACAGCAGTGCGCAGAGGGGGTCCAAGGGGTTTTCAACAATATCACCTGGGCAGGTCCTCCATCACCACAAAACAATTGCGCAGGCTTGCAAACACGTACCACAACATAGAGAACGCAGCGATACTAGTGAAAGGTTTTGAGGAAGAATTTGTTATCCCGTTCAAGGGGACCCCGCCGCTAGGCGGTGCAAAGAACCTGAAATCCGCCCTCCAGTACCCTGGAGTGGTCTCCAAGAAGTTGAGAAAAGAAAAAATGTTGGGCAGGATAGAGGGCCCTTTGCCACCCCACATGCATTCAGGGCTGGTGGTCTCGCCATTGGGGGTGGTTCCAAAGAAGGAGCCAGGACAATTTAGATTAATCCATCATCTGTCATTCCCTGAAGGGTCATCCATTAACGATGGGATCAGCCCTGAGGCTTGCTCAGTGGGTTACGCTACAGTCGACGACGCCATTGACCTAGTGCGGGCATCGGGCCACGGGGCCCTTATGGCAAAAGCAGACATAGAATCGGCATTCCGCCTCCTGCCCGTCCACCCAACCAGTTTCCACCTCCTGGGATGTCAATGGGAGGGGGAGCTCTATTTTGATAAAGCTTTGCCCATGGGTTGTTCAGTGTCCTGCCCATATTTTGAGACATTCAGCACCTTCTTAGAGTGGGCCCTTCACGCCAGGCACCCAAAAGGGGGAAAGCTCCATTACCTGGATGACTTCCTGTTTACAGGCCCAGTCGCAACAGGCGATTGCGGCCGGGCATTAGCGGCATTCCAAGCATTAGCAGAGGAGCTTGGGGTTCCCCTGGCAGCAGACAAAACAGTGGCCCCTACGACAACCATAACGTTTCTTGAGATAGAGCTGGACTCAATAGCAGGCACCTCAAGGCTCCCAGAGGAGATGGTGAAGGAATTCAGGGAGGACATTCGAAACATGTGAGAAAGAAAAAGCGACTCTCAGGGAGCTACAAGGGCTGATAGGTAAGCTCAATTTTACAGCAAGGGGGATCCCAGCCGGCAGGGTTTTCGCTAGATGGCTGACCCAGCTGACATCAGGTATGACCCGCAAACACCACCATGTTAGGTTAGGTGCAGCAGACGGCCAATAGATTTTTCCAAATTGGCGCTCCTGCTGGAAGCCCTGGGTAGTGTCACAAGAGACACATTTGAGCTCCGCCTGTTTAGAGCAGCCTTTGCCACTGCATTCTTCGGGGCCTTCCGGATCAGCGAGCTGGTGGCCCCGAATAGGAGGGGGCCCGCAGCGGATTGCTTACGAGCCAGAGACATAACACCAGAAGGAGCCCAGGTGGGGATTCGGCTTTGGCGCTCCAAGACCGACCAAGCTGGGGCAGGGAGCACAATCCGGCTGCATTGCATCGAAGACCCGAGGTATTGTGCGGTTTGCTGCCTGTAGGCATTTATGTTAATCAAACCAGTAGGGGAGGGGCCACTCTCCAAGCACCAGGATGGCATCCACCTTAGTAAATTCCAATTCACAACGGTGATGCGCTTGGCCCTAGGCAGGACAGGCCTCCCTCCTGCCTCCTTTGGGTCACACTCATTCAGGATTGGAGCTGCCACATCTGTAGCACAACACGGGATGTCAGAAGCAGGGATAAAGGCCGTAGGGAGATGGCGGTCCCGCGCATTCAAGGCATACGTTAGGCCCCACCTGGAGTAAAAAGCCAGCCGCGCACCAGGGTGACCCCAGCAGCACCACCCCCCCCTCCCCGAGCAGTGACCAACGGGGAGCTGACCATTGTGACCATTAATTTAGCAGGAAAAAGACCGCGGCTGGTGCTGGTGGTGGGCCACTCTTTTGTGTCCAGGATGCAGGTATGGTGGCAACAGCGAGGCTGCAAGCAGAAAGGAAGGCCAGTGGAAACATGCATCCGCTGGTTGGGCAGGCCTGGGATGAAATGGGAGCAGATAACGGCGGCGCTGGAGAGAGTGCAAGCAGACACACCCTGGCTCCCTGACATCTTGATCATCCACCTGGGGGGGAACGACCTGGTGAGCAGGGGTAGGAAAGCGCTCCTCCATGACATCCAGAGAGACCTCACGGAGACAGCCAGGTCATTCCGGAACACGGCTGTCATATGGTCGGAACTCATCAGCAGACAGGAATGGCGTGGGGCGGAGTCAAGGAGAGCAGTAGAGAATTCCAGGAGGAAGCTGAACATAGCCACAAGCAAGTTCTGCAGAGTCAACGGGATGGAGAGCGTGAGGCACGGGCTCATCCACCTGGGCCGCCCAGAGCAACCAATGAGAAAGGGGGTAGCAAACAGAAGCGGCACTCGCTGCCCAGCCCCCGCCGGTTTGCAGGGCACAACAGAAACCAAGAAGGTGGCGAGTATGGTCCTAACTCCGGGAAGGATGCTACCCCCGCGCAAAGTAAGCGCTGAGACAACCCAAAAGAACTAACGAACGAACTGCCAGTCCAAAGGGAATGGACGACAGATGGGATCAGCAACCACAGACTGATGATTTATGACCATGCATGACAATTTACAAAATAGTATTGTATGGCAAAAACTACATGTGACGTATGACAAACAGTATTCGCATGTATTGTAATAAAAACTGCGGCCAACACTGACCACTAAGAACCAAACGGGTGTTGGCTTGTTCATCCAGAAGACCTGCATAGGTCCTATACATGTGTGTACATACTCTGGGGTTGGGGCACAGTGCGAGAGTTATTACATGGCATATGAATCCTTGTTGTTGGGCTTCCTAGCACACATTTCCTTCTTGGTTGGTAACGCCGAGGTTTTGCCCCTTTTGGGTGCTTCATGGCATGTATTAAAATTATGGAGATTTCACTGGCATGTGGGTGCTCGCTAGGTTTTCTGGGATGTGTTTTCATTTTGGTAGGATACCTGATATGCATTTTCCCATGTGTGATTTCCCTACCTTGAACTTCAGCATAGGTGAGGGCCTTGTGTAGAGCCCGGTTGCTACTGGTGAATTCAACTGTTGGAGAGTCACTTGATGCACCTTTTTAAGTCTCACCGGCAATAGCGCATGCGCTGCATACACTCCCATTTGCAAGATATATGTTATACAAGGGGCTTGCAGCCTACCAATTGCTTAACATTAGTTGTCTTCATTGTCACTCTTATTAGCTGCTTTCTATTTGGCTGGCATGTGCTGGCGTCACTTCTTCTTCTTCTTTCAACTGGAGAATGGACCATGTGCTGATTGCTTCAGCTTGATTGCTGCCCTTCCGCTGATGGCGCTGTGATTGAGGTACTACTTTTATTTTTTCTTCCTCTCTGCCTACTTGGCTGAATCCCTGGTCATTTTTAGTGATGTTTTACAATGCCACAGACACTTCAAAGAAGCCCATTTCTCCTTTGCAATAGATGTTTAATGTAACAACAGATGTTATCTAGTTTTATTGTGACAATGGATTTTATCTGTTTTCAAATAAAATTTCACCAAGACATGGATATAGGGGCAATTGCTTTTTTTACATGATAGGATTTTTTTTTTCCAAATGTCATCTTATTTTTCTTTTTCACGCATGAGGAGGTTAACTGTTTTGCTCAGAATCTCAGGCAATGACTTGTATGCCAAGCTGTATAGCAGTGTGGCTGCTGCGTAGATCAGCTAAAATTAATAATAAAAAAAGGACTATGATGCATCCAGCCCTAATACACTTTTTAAAAAAGAAAATCCGCATTAGTCCTGGCTGCATCATAGCTCTTTTTAAAGTAGTTTTAGCCATGCTGCAAAGCATCCGCATTGCTGTACTGCACGGCTACCAAACATATCCAAAGCACATAGCTCTAATAAGCGAGACCTGCTGGCTTTGCCATTGCTTGTTCTGTTAGTAGGTTGTTCAGTTTAGGTTTCCTGTTTGGCATTTACCTGTGGAAGAGGCTGCCTGATCTGTTTTGAAGAGGCTACCTGATCTGTTTCCCGAGGCAATAGGTTGGTGTGTGTTCACTCACATAGGTTGCCTTTGGAGAGAGGCCTTTCTAAGCCATTGCCTCCAAGTTGACACCAGATAAGTATAGTCGGGCGTTGTAGTGTTACATTTTCACTAAAAAGAGATAAGAGAGGGGAAAACAGGCTAAGAGGTATGTGTATATGTTGTATGTTCTCTATGTTTTTTTAATCTTTAAGTAAATCCAGTTACATGGGAATATTTGCTCCATACGTCTATGCATTATACACACCAGAGAACACAAACCTCCCTCTTTTGACTTGTATCCGGTCATCTGTTTATTTCTTTACTTTTATGTTATTACTGGATCTCCACAGATGGGTCCGTAAATTTCACCTCTTATCCTGAAATTGTGTCCTGAATTTTTACAATCATTGCCAAGAAATTGCCCCATATCAGGGGCCCTATTATGTATAAGGCGCACTTTACTTGTTTGAGCCCTGACGCACCTTAAAACAGGTGCGCCGGGTGCAAACAGGGAAAGTGCGCCCATTACATAGAATGCGTGGCCCCCAGGGCAGCCGCAAACTTGTGCTGCCCTGGGTGCAGCACTTTCAAGTGAAATACAGAGCAGCTTTAAAGCAGCCGCTCCGTGTTTTACTCTGCAGGTGGCAACCCGCCTGCACTTTTAAGGGGGACTAGAGATCCCCTTGCAGGCGGGTGCAGCGAGTGATAGCAGCCACCTGCAAGGTGATGTCTAATGGCCCATAGGCCACCCTTTCCCCCTCCAGAGGGCTGCTTTCTCAAGAGGAAACGCCCTCTTGAGAAAGAGCTGGCGCTGTACGTGCACAAGCGCTTTCAGTATTATAGAAGGCTACACACAAGCATCTGCGGCCCCGTTTGTAATCCAAAGTGCCCCAGGGGCACGAAAATCAGGAGCAAACGCCTATTGCACCACTGGGGCACTTTGTCTAATACGGCCTAAGGTGTTTCTATGTATGACTGCCAGAGAGGGGTCACTTTGCTTGCCCAGCAATTTTTCTGGGACGTGTAGATAGGAGAGCAGCAGCCACTGGTGAATTTGTGAATACAGAAGGAGCAGGGGATGCTGAAGCCTAAGGCTATAACCTTCTTATTTAGGGGCTTATTTACAAGTCCCTTGCACCGCCTGGACGTCACTTTTTCCCAATTAAAAGTGACACACCCACAGCACAAGGGGCTTGTAAATAAGCAGACTTCTTCTTCCTTAATTTCTATTGATGTTGCTCTGGCATGGGGGCAATTCCTTCTATTTATTTATTTTTTATTGTTTTATTGAAGTTGAGCAACATATGGGCAACATTGACAGCAATCAGACATTCGTATTGCATGTTTAGATTACATAGTTTAAATTTAGTATCCTTACAATTCCAATATTACACTGTATATCTCGTAACAGTTCCCTTGATACCTCTTTCCCTTCCAAAATCCCCCCTTTACTCTGAATCCTCATCCGAACTATCTACATCAGGTTCTTGCAATGGATCACATATTAAACCTCTAAAAATATTCCAGGCCGCCCAGATTTTAGTCCATTTCCGGGGGGTTCCTCTCGTTGCATATACTGTCCGTTCTGTGATCATAGCAAGATCCATGTCTCTAGACCAAACTGTAGTTAGGGCAACTCCCCTGTCCCTTATTTCTGCGCTATATTCCTTTTAGCAATCATGAGGCCCAACGTGACCCATATCTGTCCGTGGCATGAAAGATCATTAGGTTCCCATATATTAAGTAAGCATCTACGCGGTTCCGGTAGGAGTGACACCTCCACTGTCTGTGATATAGTTCGTAAGACCTGACGCCAGTAGTCTGCTATAGCTGAGCACTCCTATATTGTGTGTATAAAAGTGCCTTCTTCACCACACCCTCTAAGGCAATATGGATGTTGTGCCCTCTGTAGTTTATGCAAGATGGTTCTGGTGTAATATATTCGATGCAGGATCTTAAGCTGTACCAACTGCAGCTTAGCGGAGATTCCCACCTCTTTGGGCGATGCCAGGTCTTCCTGCCACTCAGAGTCATCTATGTCCCCCACTTCCGTCACCCATTTACCCCTTAGTGTAGCTGTCGGGTCTGGTAAGTTATTAAGTAGCTTCCTATATGTAAGTGATGTGGCGCGTTTATGCATGTGGTCTGTGAGTAGTCGGTCTTCCAGCAGGGCGGCCTCGGGGACTTCAGTATTTGGCGGGATCACCGCCAGTAATGCATGTCTTATTTGCACGTACCTATATGTCTCAGTCGGGCCAAGGTCATTGTTGCTGAAGTTGGGCAAATGGTATCACCGTTCCTCTGTCGAAGAAATCCCCGACCGTGGAGATGCCTATCATGTCCCATTTGGTGAATCCCTTACTGTGCCACAAGGTTCCCTAATTTGGGGTTGTCCCAGAGCCGGGTAAGTTTAGTTATAGTCCCTTTCCATCCCAACTTTGTCTGAGCCATGTACCACAACATGGTTGTATGTTTCGTGGGTCCCTCCAGTCTCGGTGTCAACCCTTTGTTATACAGTATGGCTAGCATGTTATTGGTGCCCAACTGTGCTCTATCTGCTCTATACGCTGGATTGTCCTGAGGTGCCTGGATCCATTGGTTACTGACTTTAATATGTTCCGCCCAATAATATAATTGTATGTCCGGGAGTGGGATTCCGCCATCGTACCAGCTTTTGTGTAGTTTCGCCTGTGCTATGCGCGCCGGTCGATTGCCCCAGAGAAGTGTCGATACTTGCGCCGCTATTTGCTTAAAGTATCGGGGTGGGACCGGGAAGGATGTGTTGTCAAGGGCATAAAGAAACCGCGGCAGAGCCATCATTTTATATAATGCTGCCTTACCCAGGAGTGTAAGGGGTAATGACGCCCAATGTGTCACATCGCGTTTTAAGCGTTCCAGAGGGGGCTCCAGGTTTCTAGCAAAAAAATCTGTTGCATCTTTGGTAATATTGATTCCTAAGTATTTAAAAGAATCCCCAGCCACTACCAGCGGGCAATCGGTGGGGAGTGGTGGCTCCGGCCCTTTCAGTATGAAGAGGACCAGTTTCTTGTGTATCCGGACCCTTTCCAGAGGGGATCGCAAATATTAAGCAGTTCTGGTATACCGTGTTCTGGATCCATAAGGTACACTAGTATATCGTCAGCGTAAAGGGCGAGACGGTCCTCCCAACCTTCCCTCCACCGGATTCCCTTTAGCAAGTGGGTCGTTCTGATCAATGTTGCCAGAGGCTCCAGTACCAGTGCAAACAGGAGCGGCGACAGGGGGCACCCCTGTCACGTCCCTCTTGCCGGCGATATTTCGTGCGATATGTGTCCATTGGCCATAACTCGAGCCAAGGGCCTCGTGTATAGGAGTTGTACCCATGCACAAAATTTAGGGCCGCATCGCTGGTTTTGACAGCGATGGGGCCTTTGCCAGTGCCCCATGCACTCGTCTAAGGTTAAGGGCCGTGTTCCTATTGGGCATAAAGCCCGACTGGTCCGGATGTATTAAGTGCTAGAGGTGGGTCAACAATCTGTTCGCCAACAACTTCGCTAAAATCTTGGCTTCAGCATTTAATAGGGATATGGGACAATATGAGGTGCATTCGGTTGGGGATTTACCAGATTTTGGGATTGCTACTATTGTCGCTATTCATTGGTCTAGTGGTAGCTCGCCCCTGTCCAGGCTTTCATTATACATTGCCAATAGCGGCGGGCTCACAGTCCCAGCCATTTTTTTGTACCATTCTATTGGGCCCCAATGCTTTACCCGATTGTATCGTGCGAATTGCAGTTTGCAATTCGTCCTCTGTTAGATCCGCTTCCAACTCTTAGGAAGCTTCTGGTGTTAGGGTTGGCATCTCTATATTTATGAGGGTTCCGCCTCCGTCACTTCCAAAGTCGGAGTATAAACCTCCCTGAAATATTCTGCTAGTGTGTGTACTATGTCTTCTGGTTGCATTTGGAGCCGCCCCTCCCTCGTCCATAGTTTTTGTATTCCCTTAGGGCCAGTCTCTCTCCTATCCAGCCAGGCCAACATTTTACCGGCTTTGTCTCCCACCTCATATATTTTATGCTTTGTCGCTGTGAGTCTATCTACTGTCTGCTTTTGTAGGTATTCCCTGTGTTGCTGTTGTCTGAGGTGCAGGGTGTGTGCCTTATCCGGTGAAGGGTCAGCTGAGTGGTCTTTATTGGCTGCTTGCAATGCTAGTTCTAGCTCTAACAGTTCCTTCTGTTTTGCCCGTTTGTGACCTGTAATGGAGGCAATTGCGTGTCCCCTAAGGACAGTTTTGTACGCCTTCCACACTATTGACGGCAATGCCACCGATGTTGTGTTTTCCGCAAAGATATGCTTCATGGCACCACGGAGCTCTTTTTTAATGGCTGGAACATTGAGATAGCCAGGGTAAAAAGGGTATATCCGCCGGCGGGACTTCCACCTACTGGAGAGGGTTAACAATACCGGGGATTGATCTGAGATGCCCCTGGGCTTGATTTCCACCTCTTCAACATTTTGGAGTCTAGCGCCTAGCATCAGATAGTAATCCAATCGGGACAAACTGTTATGGACTGTGGAGTGGTACGTGTATTGACTAGCTGTAGGGTGTGTGCGTCTCCAGACATCTACTAGTCCCATTGCCTCTATGAAGCTTCGGAAACGGGAGGGTCCGGGCGTTTGGGATCGAGCCGGGAACTTGTCTATGGTGATGTCCAGTATCGCATTAAAGTCCCCCCCAATGACAAGGTCTCCCTCCGGTAGGGTGAGAAGGAACTCGCTGACCGCTGGGAACGCCACTGAGTGAAGTGCCGGTGGGATGTATACTGATACAACATTAAGGAGTCTGCCTTACCACTGGCCCTGTAGTGCCGCAAACCTTCCCTGTTCGTCCGTCCTAGTCTGCAGTACTATGAATTGGGATGTTTTCCTCACCAGGATCCCTGTCCCCCTGGATCCCGAGGAGAACTCGGAATGCACTGCCATTTTATACCCCCATCTATCTAATGCCTTACATGCCGCACCCGTGAGGTGTGTTTCCTGTAATAGCGCTAACGCGGGGCCCTGGCGTTTTAAAGCCTGCAATACCAGTCCCCTCTTTATCTTATCCCCCAGCCTTCTCATGTTCCAAGTTTGAATCTTTAGGGGGGCTACTGGGGCCTCCTGTGTTGCAGTCTGTGCGCTGTCAGGTTGTGAGTTCAATGCCATGAGTGTAGTGTGTAGGTATCAGGACCTGCTGCCCACCCAGCTCAAGTAAGGATCTGCCATTCCTTCGATTCTCCGATTCACTATCAGTGCCCATACAAACAAATCAACTTGAAACAAATACCAAACTCCCCTCCCCGTTATCCTCCCCCCTCTCTGCCTCCCTGCTCAAAGGACTTACAACTGCCCGCCACCCCAACTCAGCAGAGTGCTTCTTCCCAACCCCAACCATAGTACTTGCTTGACGGGGGTAAAGAGTCCAGAGGAGGTTCCAGTCCTTCCACCCCTCCAGAGCCGACGTCAGTCCAGTGTCCAAGGCGGCACTGCCACAGCTTTACAGGTATGGGAGCTTCTTCACGAATCACATGTGGACCATCAGGTTTACCCTTGCCCGTTCTCCTCTACTTCTGACCTCGGCGAGCGGTCCGTTTCTTGGCGTTGCATTGCCTGGTTGTCTGGTTCGTCTTCTGCCCCTTGGCGTTGGTGGTCCCTGTTTCCGCGGCGGGGTTTCTCCACCCGTCGCGAGCCTTCAATCCAGTCATAGGCCACTTCCTGAGTGTCAAAAAACCACGTCTTGCCATCAGCCACCACCCTGAGCCGTGCAGGAAACAGCATTGAATAGGGCAATTCTTGGGCACGCAATTCTTTTTTCACTTCTAGAAGACTCCGTCTGCGCCGGGAGACCTCTGCTGTATAATCTGGGAAAAAGGCCACCGTCGAATTGTGGATCTTGATCGGCGGTGAGACTCTTGCCGTTTGCAATATGGCGTCCCTATCCCTAAAATTGAAGAGCCTGGAGAGCACCAGTCTGGGGGGCGCTCCCGATTTTGATTGTCGCCCGGGACCCTATGCGCCCTTTCCACTGAGAAAAAAATGGATAGTCCCTTGGGATGTAGCCGCGTTTTCACCAGCTCCTCAACATAAAGGTCCATAGCTTGGGCCCCTTCACTTTCCGGTTTGCCAAGAATGCGCACGTTGTTCCTTCGGGAGCGCCCTTCTCGATCATCAAGCTACTTCATCAACTGTTTGTTTTCTGCTTCAAGTCTGGATATTGCGCTCTGTATCTCCGCCGTATCAGTTACTAAGGATTTGGGGACTATCTCGACTTCCTTCACCCTGTCCGCCATTTTGTGGAAATCCGCACGGAGCAAAGCAACGTCTGTCGATATCATTCCCACTGTGGCCTGGACACTCGAAAGAGCTGCCATAATGTCTTCCAGAGTTACTTTTTTTGCCCCGTCGCCATCCGTCCCCTTACCCGAGGAAGTGCGTCCCTCCGGGAGTGGCGGAAAGCCTTTATCATAGGCATACTTGTCTAGTTTAGCTTGTGCGGACTGATTCCTTGGGCCCCTGTCCGACATGTCGTCTTCACCGGCTGGGTGCGTACTTATTCCGGATGTTGTGCGTCGCGTCGTGGGGTACAGGTTCTGTGACTTATTTAAGCGTTGATGTCCCTAGTTGTGTATGCGTGGGGGAACGTTGCCGAAATTTATAGAAGCACCACTGCCACTGCACCCCCGAGACCTCAAGACCTGCGTCCGAACTCTGCTACTGGCGTTACTTCTGGGTTCTTCCACACCTCCCTGTAACCGCAGAACTGCGATTTTTGCCCCACTGATCCGCCTTCAGGGCCTCCTCCGGTCCAATTACAGTGTTACAATGTTGGTCCCTCACCGGTCAGGCCGACTGCAATCACGTTTTTCCACTGCTCAGGTTTTGGTTGCGATCCCCTCCTAGTCCTCTGCATATGATGCGTCCCTTGCCGCTGGTGCAATGCATGTGTCGTGGCGCCGGGTTACCCTTGCCCCGTTCCGTCGGCTCTCTGTCTCTGCTACGGGCCTCTATTAACTGTGGTCCCCGGCTTCTGTCCGGATATTAGGCCTCTACTGGCCGCGCTCGATTTCAGCACAGGGGGTGGTGTGGGGGGGGGGATTCAGGAGGGGACAATCGTTCGTGGCACCCACTCTGTTGCTGCAAAGTATGTCAGTCCCTCACCGGCCAAGCCGACTGTATTCACGGCTTTCCACTGCTCAGGTTAGGTTGTGTCCCCCTCCGATGCCTCTTCACATTGCTGCCGCACCCCCCGTGATATGTCCCCTGCCGCTGGTGATCGTGGAGCCCCTAGGGAGAGTTCCAGGCTCCGTATGACGTGTGTCGCAGCGCCGGGTGATCTTGCCTCGTACCGTCACCTTTCTGTCTCCGTTACGGGCCTCTATTTTCTGTGGGCCACAGCTTCTGCCCGGATTTTAGGCCACCACTGACCACGCTCGATTTCCGCCGCTCCCCACCGTCGGATTCTACTCCGAGTGCCGCTGCTTAGTACCGCCTGGTCCTGGACCTCCGTTCCGGCCCTTGGAGCATCGTAGGTCACCGGATAAGTATGCGGATTGTTGCGAAGGGCTTCACCGTCCCCGGAGCTCTTCGACTACGCAGCCATATTGCTTGGCTGTTAGCCACGCCCACCCAATGCCTTCTATTTTTGTTGATTTTTCCCCACTGTATGCTCCCTTGCAAAAGCTATAACTTTTTTTGCACTTTTGGTTCGACATGCAGCAATTAGCAAGCAATTAAGGGATTTTCATTTCTTTTTTGTATATGTGATTAACAGCTAGTTTGTTAGCTGAAAACTGCAGGCTATGTCAGCATTATGAAGAAAAGTGAGAGGTTTGTGGAGCTATCGGTCATTTAAGCTAATGTTGAATTTAATGTTTATTTCATATAGCATGTTAGTATATTTACATCCAAGCTAAAAGCACATAACATCCAGTGGGTGAGACTGCTAATGAACTTGCCCTTGACACCAATAAAACAGAAAACAAATGCTAATCTTAAAGTTACACTTTTCTATTTTAAAGTTTTCAAAGATGTCAGCTCCATTTTCAGAGTGCGTTTCTTCTGATACGCTTGGAAACATCCTGTTGTAGTGCCTTGTAGCATTTATATAGCACCTCAGAAACATCCACCCCAGATATTCCAGCCGCACTTCCAGATAATTATCTCCTACAATCTAATAGATCTACAGGAAAAAGGGTATCTAAAAGAAACAGGTTAGTATTAGATTCCTTACCTTAGAATATCCCCAGGCGTCAGACTGGATCCGGAAACTCTTGCGTAGCAGTACCCTTGCGCGTGGGTAGGCGTCGTCTGCGGCTCCGCGTCCGTCGTCAGCGTCGTTTGCGCCGGGATGACGTCGCCGGAGTACTTAGACGCTGCCCTCGTGCGCTGATGTCAGTTCTTTTTTTTTCGCGCCAGCTAAGCGCAGATCTGGAGAAGTAGTACCCTTTTAGTCATTTTTTGACTAAAACTTTGATCTTTTTGATCTGTTTTTCGAGTCGATTGACTCCGACGGTGCCGGTAGGGATGCCTGGGTTCAAACCCTGCTCCAAGTGCAGCCGATTGATGTCGGTTACCGACCCCCATCGCCGGTGTCTTCAGTGTCTAGGCCTCGACCATGGCGATTGAACCTGCTCCGACTGCTGTGCCCTGACGTCTAAGGCTAGGCGGGAGCAGTCCCGCAAGCGACTTGAGCTCCGGCAGTCGGCCCCGCGCTGTTCGAGGTCCCGGTCCCACAGGAGGTCGAGGGACAGGTCGGTGGGTCGGAGCCCTCGTAGCTCCGAGAGTCTGCATCAGTCTTCGGGATCAAGATCCTCAGGTAAGAGGCATGAGAGGTCTTCCGACCCACCCTGACGCTCGTGCGACGTGGCTGGGGATTCGGGTGACACCACACACGCGGCTCCGACGGAGTCGCGGGCGTCGCAACCTGCCCCATACCTTCCGGTCCCTGGGCATGACGCGACGCCAGAGGAGATCGCGCGGTACCTCATGGCCATGAGATCTCTCCCTCCTCCGCTGGGTTCCGTGGCGCCGCCGGGTGCTTCGGCCGCAGGCCCTCACTGGATCCGATTCCGGATCCGGGTCATCGCCGGTCGACCTCATGACCTCACCGGCGCCGGCCCCTAGGGTGTCGCCCCCGGTGACGTCGTCCCCGATCCTGCCCTCGATTCGGTTCCGGCGCTCTCGACGTGGTATGGAGACTTTTACTTCCACGAACCGGCCCCATCCTTTGAACCTGCATACCAGGAGATGGGTGACGAGGGGGATTGAGAGGGGTCTGAGGACCCTCTGACACGGGAGTGTCAGTCCCAGCAGGACTGGACAGGTGAGCTTGGGACTGCCAGTGGACTGGACACCTCGCCAGACATTGGTTTTGTCTCCCCTCCCACCGTGGCTACGGAGGATGGGGCTGCCTACAGTGTGCTGCTGACGCGGGCGGCCAAGGCCTTGGGACTGGAACTCCCAATCGCGGCCGTGAGGACTAACCTCCTCACTGAGGTCCTTAAACCGCAGTCAAGCTCGGCTGAGCCTCTGCTGCTGTTTAATGAGGCCTTGTCAGACATTCTGTTGGGCACGTGGTCCAAGCCCGCTACAGGTCAGCCTGTAGATAGGAACGTGGCCAGACACCACCGCTCGGCTCCGGGTGACCCTTGCTTCCTGTCCACCCACCCCACCCCCGAGAGCCCGGTCATCCAGGCCTCCAACTCCCAGACCGCATTCCCGACGGCCCCGATACGGTAAGAAAGTATTCTCCTCCCTGAGTTTGGGACTGCGGTCAGTCAACACCGCGTGCCTCTTGGGCCGCTACACCCACTCACGGTCGCGAACGTGCTGCCACAATGTCCCGCGGAGGTCCAGACTAAACTCCCAAATTCCCTTGCGGAGGGTCGAGATGCGGCACGGTTTTCTATCCGGTGTGGGCTAGATACCACCGACTCACTGGGCAGAGTGATGGCAACGACGGTGGCGATTCGGCGCCACGCCTGTTTGAGGTCCGCCAACTTTTGGGCCGATGTCCAGGACACTCTTATGGACATGCCGATCGATGGCCGTCGCCTTTTCGGCGACAAGGAAGACCATGCGCTTGAGCGCTTTAAGGACTCCAGGGCTACGGCCAAGTCCTTGGGCCTCTCGGCCCCGCGCCAGCAGACGGGTGCCTTTCGCTCCTTTCGTGGCCAAGGAAGGGGCGCTCCCACACGTGCTGCCAGCCACGCTCCACAGACTAACATCCAACACGGTGGCGGCCGTGGAAACTGCCGTGGCGGCAGTCGGGGACAACGGCGAGGCCAGTCCACACCTTCCCCTGCAGCACCCGCCTCTAAAGCCTCCTGGTCCATGCTTTCAGGCCCATGTGACGCCAATGGGGGTCAGGGTTCGCCATCACCACTTCCACTGGTGCACTGTCACTTCGGACAGGTGGGTGTTGCAAATCGTCCGAAGGGGCTACTCCCTCCCCTTCGAGACACCCCCTCCAGCCATGCCACCGCAATACCACAGCGTGTTGGGGGACCACTTGCAACTTCTGCAAGAGGAAGTTACGGCCCTCTTGGACAAGGGGGCCATCAAGCGCGTTCCTGGGCCGGAAGTGGGGTGTGGTTGTTACTCCCACTACTTTCTGGTACCCAAGAAGGGCAAAGGGGGCCTACGCCCTATCTTGGACCTACGGAACGTCAACGGCTTCCTCCGGAAAGAGAAGTTTAAGATGCTTACACTGGCTCAGGTCTTAGCTGCCCTGGACCCTGGAGACTGGATGGTAGCGTTGGACTTGCAGGACGCTTATTTCTACATTCCCGTCCTGCCGGCCCACCGGCGCTACCTGCGGTTCACGGTAGGCCACGAGCACTTTCAGTTTACCGTGCTCCCCTTTGGCCTTACCAGCCCCCCCCACTGGTGTTCACAAAGGTGATGGCGGTGGTCGCAGCTCATCTGCGCAGGTTAGGGGTTTCAGTCTTCCCCTACCTCGACGACTGGTTGTTGACGGCGGGCTCGTCCCAGACAGTCGTCAGCTATCTCCAGACAACGGCAGACCTCCTGTACCAGCTGGGGTTTGCCATCAATGTGTCGAAGTCACACCTGTGTCCCTCTCAGAAGCTCCTCTTCATCGGGGCGGTTCTCGGGTTTATCCTCCCGAACAGCGGGTTCGGGATATTCAGACTCTGATTCCAATCTTTCAGCCTTTATCCCGGGTCTCGGTCAGGTTGACGCTGCGGCTTCTGGGGCTGATGGCCTCCTGCATCCTTCTGGTGCATCACGCCCGGTGGCGAATGCGGGCTCTGCATTGGGACCTGAAGTTTCAGTGGGCCCAGCATTAGGGCAACCTGTCCGACCATGTCCTGATCTCATAGGGCACTGCGAGACAGCTGCAGTGGTGGCTCACGGACCGCGATTGGGTCAGCGGCAGGCCCCTCTCCTTACCCCAACTGGAGCACATAGTTGTGACGGACACGTCCCTCCTAGGTTGGGGAGGCCACATGGGAGAGGCGGAGATCAGAGGCCTCTGGTCTCCGGCGGAGTCCCTACTCCATATCAACCTTCTGGAGCTGAAGGCATTCCTCCCCTCTGTCCGGAGGAGTGTAGTGCAGGTGTTCAAAGACAACACCACCGCCATGTGGTACTCCAACAAACAGGGCAGGGTGGGGTTGTGGACCCTCTGCCAGGAGGCTCTGCGCCTCTGGCAGTGGCTGGAACATCAGGGCTTGACCCTGGTGGTTCAACACCTGTCAGGTTCCCTGAACGCCAGGGCAGACAAACTCAGCCGATGGTGCATGATGGATCACGAATGGCGTCTGAACTCGGATGTGGTGCCTTTCTGCAATGGGAAGAGCCTTGGTTGGATCTATTCGCCACAGAAGAGAACGCGCAATGTCATCAGTTCTGCGTGTTGGAACTTCCAAGGCGGCACTCGCTCGGAGACGCTTTCCGTTGCTAGTGGAGTTGCGGTCTGTTGTACGCCTTTCCGCCTATACCACTTCTGCCCAGAGTGCTGAAGAAGATCAAGCGCGACTGGGTCCAAGTTATCCTTGTGGCTCCGGACTGGGCACGAAGGTACTGGTATCCCAAGCTACTCAGTATGTCTGTCGGTCCCCCGGTTCATCTGCCTCTTCAGGAGGACCTTCTGTCGCAGCAGCAGGGGACGGTCCTCCACCCGAACCTGTCCAGTCTCCACCTACATGCTTGGAGATTGAGCGGCGACAGTTGAGGCCATTTGACTTGCCTCCTGAAGTCTGTACTGTGATTTTGGCAGCCAGGCGTCCCTCTACAAAGTCGGTATATGCCTGCAGGTGGAACAGATTTGTGGCATGGTGCACAGCAAAGGCTGTGGATCCTCTCTCTGCCCCTCTTTCTGAATTTCTTCTCTTCCTTCTTTCTCTTGCCCAGCAGGGCTCAGCTCTGGGCACTCTCAAGGGCTACCTTTCTGCCCTTTCAGCCTTTTTAAGGCTACCTGATCATCCATCTTTGTTCAAGTCCCCAATTGTAAATAGGTTTTTGAAGGGCATCACACACATGTTCCCCCCTGTTCCATTCGTGATGCCTCAGTGGGACTTGAACCTTGTTCTTACCTATCTGATGTGCGCTCCCTTTGAGCCACTTCATAACTGTCCTCTTTGCCTTCTTACTTTGAAGACCGCTTTCCTGGTCGCCACCACCTCTGCCAGGAGAGTGAGTGAGCTTCAGGCTCTTTCTTCCAAACCTCCTTTCCTTTCTGTCCATCCGGATATGGCCCTCTTTCCTGCCCAAGGTTGTCACAGCCTTCCACATCGGGCAGTCCATCACCTTTCCCACCTTCTTTCTACCTCCGCATCCCTCTAAAGAGGAAGAGCGTCTCCACTGTCTAGACCCAAAACGTGTGTTCTCGTTTTATCTGGATCGCACACGACAGTTCCGGGTGGATGACCAACTCTTTGTTGGTAACGTGGGCGCTAAGAAGGGACGGGCGGTACACAAGCGGACCATCTCGGTGGGTCGTGTTGTGTATCAAGGCATGCTACTCCTTGGCTAAGAAGGAACCTCCTGTTGGGCTGAGGGCCAATTAAACTCTGGCCACGGCGGCTACTACTGCCTTGGGCCGGGGAGTCCCCTTGCAGGACATTTGTCAGGCAGCTACGTGGGCCTCGCTGCACACGTTTGCAAGACACTACTGCCTGGACAGTCAAGTCCAGAGGGATGGTTTCTTTGGCCGTTCCGTCCTCCAGGACTTTCTGGTGTGATTATTGGTTTGCAGCCCCACCACCGGGGTTGGTATTGCTGGGGTATCTATTCTAAGGTAAGGAATCTAATACTAACCTGTTTCTTTCAGATGAACAAGTTACTTACCTTCGGTAACGATATATCTGGAAGAAACAGTAGTTAGTATTAGATTCCTTACCGCCCCTCCCATTCTCACCATTCTGTGAACTGATATCTAGGGTTAAGGTCATCCCCTTTCAGGGCCCTAGTTTCATGGCACCAGTGTTGGTTTTTATCATGGCGCTGCGTTTCTGGAGCGGAAAAGCTGTGTATAAGAACTGACGTTAGCGCGCGAGGGCGGCATCTAAGTACTCCGGCGACGTCATCCCGGGGCAAACGACGACGGACGCGGAGCCGCAGACGACGCCTACCGACGCACAGGGGTACTGCTACACAAAAGTTTCCGGATCCAGTCTGACGCCTGGGTATCTTCTAAGGTAAGGAATCTAATACTAACTATTGTTTCTTCCAGATATATTGTTACCGAAGGTAAGTAACTTGTTCGTCAGGGTGGCAGTCGCTATAAAAAAAGGAGAGTCTTTCACCGCCATCTTCCCACTAGAGATAACACTAGTTAACAGCCTAATAGTCAAATTAGACTCCTCTCATAGTACAATGCTATGTGTACTCCACTACACCCCGCCAACAGCGATGCCGGATTTTCCCAAAGCATTTGCAAATTGCATCGCGTTCCTAACCGTGGACTATGCTAAAGCCCTGGACATTGGTGATATGAACTTTTGGGCAAATGAGGTGTAAGGGGGTAAGGTGCCGAGGAATTGACTGAGTCCCTACCAAGTTTGAATCTCATGCAGCATATCCATGTACCTATGCACATCAAAGGTCATACACTCGACCAAGTTTGTTCTATTAACCTCACTCTTTGAATTTAGCAATCCACCCTTGTGTATGGTCAGACCATTATACAATAAGTTTCACTTTATGTGACATTACTCTGCCCAAAACTACGTGCCATCAAAAGGGCTCTTCCAGGAATTGGAATCCCATAAACATGGAGTCCCTATGTGATACCCTGAACTTTGAGCTACCCACAAGTCTGGACAATATAGACAACTTTGAGAGAAAAATCATCAATTGGCAACTGAATGCCATCAACACTCATGCTCCTCTACAGACTCAAACCTCTCGGATTAGGTGGCATGAAGCATCTAAATGGTTTACGACCAATCTAAAATCAGCTAAACTCAGAACACGTCAGGCAGAAAGGAAATGGCGAAACACCTACTCAATAGAATCCAGAGAACAACATAAGTTGAGTCTAATAGCCTACAAAAAAAGCCATTTTGGAGGCAAAAAAATGTTTTTCACTAATAAAGTATTGAACTCAAACAATAACACTAAAGACATTTTCAACACAGTAAGGGAAGGGAACTATCTAACCCGGATTGTGTGACCCCTCCGATCACTGCCACACAGAAACTATGTAATGATTTAAACACCTTCTTTATAGATAAAATTTAAAAAATTCAAGAATCTATAGATCCACCCGCAAGGAGGTGGAACAATGGTCAGGAAGCACCACCTCCCCTAAAGATGCCTGTTCCCCTTATATACAAAAATCAGTTTTCTCAGTATTTCCAGTGATTCTCTCCCTACTGAATTTTTCCTTAGCCCAAGGGACGGTACTGTCAGCCTTTATAGAAGCAGTGATTATTTTGCTTTAAAAAAACCACAAGGTGTTGACCCTCAGAGGCTGGACAATTATAGACCTATATCCCTTCTCCCCTTCCTGGCCAAACTAGGAGAGATACATGTAGCCAAACTTTTTCTGCACCTTCATAGAAGGCACCAATTTCTTAGATTCCCACCAGGCAGGTTTTCGCTCATCCCACTCCACGGAATCAATTATTCTATCCGTCATAGATGACCTAAAAGGAAAGGCTGATGAGGACAGCACTCAGGCATTGATTCTCCTGGACCTGTATGCAGCCTTCGATACCATCAACCATGACATCCTGCAGCAGGGCTCAGAGGTGCTGCCCTAAATTGGTTCAGATCCTTTTTAGAGGACTGGAAGTAATCAGTGTGACTTTCACCTTACAAATCAGTCATCGTCAACATGAATTGCGGAGTACAGCAGTGCTCCTCCTTGTCCCGCACCTTTTTAATGTATATATTCACCCCCTCATACTCACACTTCATCAGATGGGGGTGAAGCAATACAACTATGCTGACAATATGAAGTTGATCTTCTCCATTGATGATTACACAATCTCTGAGGAGTTTCTCAGGAACACCATGCTGTTCCTCAGAAATTGGATTAACAAAAATCAATTAAAATGAAACTCCACAAAAACTGATATTGTCATCCCTACCAACAAATTATCGCACTGGACTCCTGCCTGCTGGCCCTCGAAGCCAGGCCCTGCACCTACCCCTAAGAACTCGATTAAGAGCCTAGGCATTCAAATCGACTTAGACCTCTCCATGAACTCGCAGATTGGTCAATTCTGCCCGTTTTTTTCAACTTCGGAAACTTGGAAAATCAGAGGATCAGAGAGGCTAGCATCTAAATCATCATTGGCATGATCTTATCAAAAATTGATTATGCAATCGCAGTTCATCTTGGCCTCCCGTGCAACCAGAAACACCATCTGCAGCTGATACAAAATCAAGCAACCAGAATTATTTATCAACAAGGCAGATGATGTCACGTCAAGCAGCTGTTGAAGGAGCTTCATTGACTTCCAGTGGAGCAGTGTTTCAAGTTTAAAACAGGACGTATACTGTTCAAAGCTATACATAGTACTGGTACTAAGTATTAATCTTCAAGAAGTCATAGATACTCTCCACAGCACACTCTAAGATCTATGCACATGAATCTATTGGTGGTTCCTAGATTCAGACACAAACGGACAGGAGGGTCGCGGTTTTCAACACAGGGACCCCAATTTTTGAACTCTCTGCCCTCATCGTTGAGACTAGAAACAGACCATATGCGCTTCAGGAAGAAGCGGAAGACCTGGCTTTATTACTCAATCTTATAGCAAGACATGAACTCTTCTAAATCGGTGACTCCAAAGAATAACCCAGCGCCAAGAGACCTGTTGGTGAACGTGCGCTCTACAAATTTTCAATAACATAACAACCTTATACTCCTGAGGAGGTCACTAGCTGCTCTGATTTGCAATAGTCTCATGGGCGACCTTTAGGAGTCTGTGGTTCATAAGGTATAGGGAGTAGTTTCGCTCACATGGGAGATGCTGATTGAGGTATATGAGGCTCAAAGATGTGCTTCCAATGTGATGCAGCGAAAACCACTGCATATGAGCCAGAGGAAATTGTGGAAAGTGTGAAAATATGTGCATTTGTGCAAGCCTGCTAATTTTAGGAGTGGATAGAATTGAGTTCTTAGTGTGTGGATCAGTCATTTCCACCAGAGTGTTTGGTGTATTATGTCCACCAGGAGGCACTGTTAGGCAACTGAGGTTCTGAAGACCAACAAGATCAGGGGCAACACCATATAAGGACGGCAATGTAGAAGCAATATGGGAAGAATGCAGTCAGCTTTGATGGTACAGAGAAATAGCATGTGTGTGAATGAGGAGAAACAGTGAGAATACAAAAGAGATTGGTGTGGTGGGCCAAACAAGAAAGGTGGCAGAGGAAGATGTCCTTAACTTTTAAGCCCTTTTCCTGGACGACTGGATGTTGATGGAGCGAGCTGCAGAAATGATTTTATTCTGGCTTGTGATATAAAACTCTCATAACTTGAATTAACATATTAATGAGTTATTGCATGGTTTGTTGTATTAAACCAATTTTGAGTAAAATTCCTCATCATTACATGGGACTAATGTGCTTTATGTTGCATTTTCAAGTTTGTTTAATAATTCATAACTAATGCTGTTTTGTCTGTCCTATTGTCTTTGTCAACATTAATGCGGCTGATTAATTAATGGCATGTGCTCATTTCATATGGGTAATTTTACCTGCATTGTTGAAGCTTTCCATGTCCTCATCATCCTGTAATCTTTTTAATCTGTCTATACTGATTGTATCATTTATTAATTCTTCTAAATCACTTTTTAATCTTGCAACATCCAGTAATTTGTTCTCATCAGGCTGTGTCAGGTCAATCAGGTCAACGTCAGAGTTTTCACTAGGTGAAGCTAAAGTCATCACTCTCTCTTGCTGAGTTGGAATCATTACTAGCTGATTTTCAGGTACATTAGAATAAAGTTTTTCAGCAAACTTTTGAATTTCACAATGCAATGGGACCGTTAAAGCTGTGGGACTAGTTTCATCTTTTCTAAGCACTGGGGGAACAGGTCCAGCTGGATCAATGTCCTTAGAGAAAATGTTAACAAGGGTCACAAGAGAGGGCATAATAGGAAACCTAAATGAGTAAAATTAAACACCTATTGCTCGAAGTTAGTGGAGTGTAACTGTAACCTGTAGCAGCCATGATTTCTGGTAAACATTGTTTACAGCGATATTTATACATCACATGCCATTACAACTCGGTTATTACAACAACTGCGTTGTTACATCGCATGCCATTGCAACGTAAGCTGTTACAATGACGTGCTGTAGGGGGCAGAAGGTATTGGATTTTAAATCCAACACCTTTCCTACTGTTGCACCGACTGGAGTTGAAATAGTAAATTATACTATTCCAACATCCAGCGCCCCCACTACAGCAAGTCGTTGTCATGACATGCGTTGTAATGGTCTGCGATGTAACAACGCGGTCGTTGTAAGGACAGCGTTGTAATGGCATGCGCTCTAAACGCATCCGTTGTAACGTGGCATATTCATGATTTCTTGCTCATGCAAACTCTGCTTACTTAATGTGCATCATCACACATATAAAAAGAGGAGAGAGGTACTACTACTTTTCCATCCTCCTTATTGTACACACAATACCCACAAAAAGAGGAAAAAGAGGAAGAGGTCAGTGTCTGAGAAAACACCACTCTCTAGGAAAATTTAGTGTTTTAAAACAAATGCCCTCACCCACTAGATAGTGGCATGCTTCATCATAGGGCTGCTACAACATCCCTTCGCAGACCAATGCCTGGGATGGAGCAAAGCGAGGGGGGAAGACAATACAAACATATATGTGTTAGGATCCACACAGTAAACTACATGTAAACAGACAGTGATTGGGTAGGTGTAAAACTAACTCAAGGATATCCTTCAAAATATTTATTTATTGGTTCCCTGGATAGGATTAAAAATTACAGACTGGAGATGGTCTAGGGGATAATTAGGACACCTTGTTTCTCCTGTACTGCTTCTATGTTGACATGTTTTGGCCACTTTTGCTGCCCAATAAAGGTCGCTTGATCTTCCTCATCACTAGCGTTCCCATTTTCCCTATAAATTCCTTTTCAGGTAAATATGCTGTTATCCTGTTGTTCACCTCTTCCCCCATTGTAATTAGATATTTGTTGACTCACTGCTGGCCTTTTCACCACCCGCTTTTCTGAATCGGCCTTTTCAGTGGAGCATTTTTTTTTAGCCATTTGTTTCTAGCCTAAATGGAGGCTGTGCTGGTGAATGTTGACCATCTGTGCCTGTGGTGGGGAAGAATCTTGGTTGGCCAAAAGACAGAGAGATATCTTGGCATCAGATATTCTAAAAGTCGGCCAAATTCTAGATTTAGCTTAAATTTGACCTCAAGCAAGGGCAGTGGTGCTGGAGTGATCAGGGGAGTTGGGGAGGGTGTTAGAGTGACTGTCCCTAATCATTCACCAGGACTCTGTTACACTTCCTTGGGGATGTTAAGGAGATGGTGCTTGCGTCAGGGACCAAGTTATGGCTCACTTACCCGGGTCCTTCTCTGCTAATGGTGCCGGGGGGGGGATTACTCATTAGTGTTTGTTCGAGCACAGTGTTCTTTAGGAGCCCAGCATACAAAATGACCTAAGCTCCCTAGGTACTGGGGAGTTAGTGAGTTCATCTTTTGATAATGTTAGCAGGGCTCCCAGGAGGTAGTGTTAGGGGCCCTCAGTCAATTAGCTGATTTTTGAAGGACCAATCATGACACTGGTGAATCTGCTGGTAAGGTGATCAAATGTCAACTTTTGTCTAATAACAGATGTATTTATGTTTTCGTTTTTATGGCTGCTCAATCTCACTTGTGACTAAATAGAGCCTGGGAAATGGAATCGCACGTGCAGCAATTTTGGGTCTCAGACTGAATTCTTGAGGGGTAGGAACAAGATGTTGGGTAAGTGGTCTTGCTGTTCAGTCTCCCCACCTTCCTCAGGAGGGGGGGGGGCCTCATCAATGGGCTGGATACTCTGCAAGAAGATATTACGAAGGATCACAACAGAAGGGGAAGGAACAGCCAATCTAAAATGTGTGAATTAAACATATTTTACTTGACAGTAGTGCAGTAGAACTGTAAACTGTAGCAGCCTTTCTTTCTTTCTTTCTGTTAACTTTATTCGATTCAAAGAGAATCATAAAAGTATACTATTAAAAATATCAAATATTATACATACAGATCACAAATGGTATTTCAATGTCCAAAATTCACGGACGATAAACAATATACAAAAAAATCATATCACTATGCATTGTTGGGCTAAATTATTAGATAAGCAGGAGTTTAACCTCTCACACCAAACCCCATGCCTATTGAGAAAAACTAC
Source organism: Lissotriton vulgaris (assembly GCF_964263255.1). NCBI lineage: Eukaryota > Metazoa > Chordata > Amphibia > Caudata > Salamandridae > Lissotriton > Lissotriton vulgaris. The sequence continues at coordinate 1,576,498,893 of NC_141693.1, forward strand.
AAAGTGCAGTGCATTGAGGTAAATTTCACATATACAAATCACTAATATTATTTCATTTTCACAAGAAGAAATCGTGGACAAATACACAGTACACAATATATCATATCAAAAACATACATAAAATCAATAAAAATAAGTTCATAATTCATAATGATTCCTAATTAAAAGAGCAGATCTAATAAAACTAAGCATAGAGCTACATATAGCAGCAGTTGATAATGATCTTAAGTACTCAAAGCCTTCCATGTATGTGCAAGGTCTAATATCCCTCAAGAGAGGTTTAATAAAGCAATCTCTTGGGGCTTTATAAAGCGAACAGAAGAGTACAAAGTGCATTGTTGGGCTACATTATTACATGGGCAGGGGGCAGCCTCTCACACCAACCCCCTTGCTTAGGGAAAGCAGCCAAAAAGTGCAGTGCCTTTAACCGGAATCTGGTCAAATAAAAACACCAGTGTATATGTGTGGAGAAAGACAAGTAAAACTGTTGTTGTAATCTAACCACTTGGTCAGATGTGTGTTTATCTTGTCTAAACAATCCTAAAGCAGTATGATAGGCATTCTTAATGACCATCTTCATGTCCGGATTAATAGAGTCAGGATTTTCATAAAAAATTTCTAGGCCTATTTTATAAAAGGTTTCCTTCACATAACGTGACTAAGGTATCATCATGGCCTTGTCGAGATTCATACAATCCTTTAAAATTTCTTTTGAGAAGAACAAATCCTCGGAGGTCCATATTTTCCCAAGAGGAGCAAAGGGGACACGTAAATTCTGTCACTCACGAAATATAGACCCACCTCCGAATGACAGAAAATGTTTGGAGAACTATTAGGAATTGATAAAAGTAGTTTTAAAAATGTGTTATCCATAATTTGTTTTTGTTCACTTTTGTGGTATCCCCATACCCCTGCCCTGTAAGTCGCCACTGGCAATCATTTAGATTTATACAAGGTCATCAATTCTGGTATTGGGTTTTGACTCAGTTTACTAGCGAAGCAGAAAAGGGGCTCTACTGATCTATTTGTTTTTTGAAGCCGGGTCGTTATCAAGTAGTCCCAGTTTAATGTTTTATTAAAAAGATTTCCTAGATAGTTAACATTTGTAACTTTCTCAATAACCATATTGTCCACAATATATTTACAAGTTTTAGTTCTACTTGAACCACAGACCATTGCAAATGATTTAGTGAAGTTCACCCCAAGATCTAGTCCCAACATAAATGCATTAAAAGCATTCAGACATTTTTGCATACTATTCGCTGTTAATGTCATCAGCACGGTATCGTCCGCATATGACAATAGAGGTACGTAATTGCCATTTATTTTAGGAAAATCTAAGCCTTTTTGCAATAAAAACTGTTCTAAACCATTTGTGTATACTAAAAACAAAAAGGGTGCCAAGATACAGCCCTGGCGGACACCTTCAGATGAGGCAATTTTCCAGTTTTTTTCACCACCTGGGCCATATCGTACAGCTACGGAAGTTGCAGCATGCAGTCTACGCAGCAGGGTGACAAGTGGCTCCTCGAATCCCATAGACTCCATTAACAACCAGAGGTTTCCCCTGCATACAGTATCAAATGCGCTGAATAAGTCCATAAAGGCCAGGTGTTTTGAAACACCCTTGGCCTTTATGTACTTACCCATAATCATGGCCAAATTGAGACACTGTTCCGCAGTCCCCCTGCCTCTCCTAAAGCCATATTGAGAGTCCACGATAATGCCAGAGGCATTCGCCCATGTCTCCAAGCGTGCTAATATCACTCTCCTCAATAGTTTGCAAGAGGCATCTATTAGGGAGATTGGTCTGTAACAACAGGGATCGCTTTTATTTCCCTTTTTGGAAATGGGCACGATTACCGCCTCTTTACAAGATGATGGAATACGTCCCACGATAGTCGCTTTGAAAACATTTAACAGGAGGGGTGCCCAAACTTGGGGGTTATTTTTAAACAAATCCAAATGTACCGCATCGGGACCCAGAGCCTTGAGAGCAATACCTTTTCTCAAAGCCTCTTCCACTTCCTCCAAAGAGAGCGATAAACTAAGCTGATGTGCAGTCTTGATATTAAAAGGGACATCATCTTCACATTCATTTGATAATAGGATGCCCTTTGAGTTAAATATCTTTGAATAGTGGGCCTCCCAAACCTTCCCGGTTATATGCGAGACCATAGACCTATCTTCATTAATAAAAAGTGGACGATGTATGACCTCCCAAAATAACCTGCTATCTCTCAAATCGCTGGCTTTCTCAAGGTCATCCCAAGCCTGCTTCTTCAATTCTATTTTCCTTTTGTCAATAGCCTTTTTATAGGTTTGTCTTGCATTCCTGACCATTTCTTTATCCTGAGGGACCACGTGAAGTGCCTTCCTCAACGCTGTTTGTGCTGCGGAGCATTCAACATTAAACCATTTCATGTCCAGGATAATACTTTTCCTGGCAGGTTTAAGCAAATTTATGGCCACACACTTACAGAGAGCTTCAAAATTCTGCAATATCAGCTCTGGGTTGGAGGTGACCGTTAGACAGGTCATCATTTGCAGTGGTTTGGCTTTAAGAATCCTTTGCTCCATTTTTTTGGGATCAATCTTGTCCCATTTTATTCTAATCCCTTGATTATGATTATATGTTATTGTTGCTCTCGGGGCCTTGTCCTTGATACCGCAGTACTCAGAGATAGAATAAGGGGGGTATGATCACTGGCAGGATTTGGTTCTACCCTGAAATTATCGACAAGATGAACATATCTGCTGGAAATTACCATGAAATCTATTACACTCATACACCCCCCGGCCCCCTGAAATGTTGGAATGGGTACCGTTGGTATATTGGTCAGGGTGTCAAGTATACAAAGATCATTAACCACAATGATGTTATTTAATACATCACCCTGTATGGTATGCTTAAAATGTGCCAGGGGTTGTTCATTAGTGTCAAATAGCCCACAAGCATGACTCCCACTATATTGACATAAAGTGTAATTGAAATCCCCTAGCCACATAATACACATGGGAGAATAATTTTCTCAGTCACTTTAGTAATTTCCACCTGCAGGGAGTCAATAATAACAGACGTACGAGTACCAAAAATATTATAGTACCAATTAATTAGAAGCAAGGGTACAACAATCAAATTAGTACACAAAGTCAGTTGATACCAGGGACAAGCAAATATTTTTTCTATATTTAAAGACATATTCCATATTGAAATTGAGGTCATTAAACCACCCTTTGCCTTCCCAGAGAGTGACGGTTCTGCCCGTATGATCAGTGAATTATAGCCATCTAAAAAAAGATCCTTTCTGCTCCAGGTTTCTTGGAGACAGGTAATGTCGAAGCATTTAATATACTCTCTCCATATCTCATCCGATAACCTACGTGAGATGCCTGCTACATTCCACAAAATTAGACGGAGGGCACAACTATCAGATTGGCTATTTGCTAAGCCAGAGGGTTTACTTGGCTTTTTCTCTTCCACTATATGTTTGACTTGTGTCATATTCTGTTTCTCCTCACTGTCTTTTATTGAGCCCTGGGTTTTATTAATAATGTTACTGGACAGCTGCAATCACTATTATTGCCCAAGGGGCCAGGAGAGATTATTTCTGTAAAAGCATTTTCCTTAACGTTCTCTAATTGTAGTCAATCAACCTCAACCAAAGTGCTCAGGGGGTCAAAACGATTTATATGGTACCATGGAGGAAACTGTGGTTGTGGTTTTGATCTTATTTGGGACTCAATTTCTGTTTGGCTGGGTCGCCATATGGTAGGACGATATAAAAACCCTAAGGGTAGTATCAAGACCTTAGACTTCATCATATTTTGATCATTCACCCTGTCGATTATAGCTCTTACCAAACCCGGGGGCCTAAACGTCAAGACAATACAATCTCCCTCCATTGTTTTCTCAGTAAGGCCAACCCATCTAACCCTACGTGCCATCTTAAGTTCTGAGAACAAGAGATTTTGATTTATACCAGTCTTGGCATTTACAAGATGTAGGGATTTATTCCTCCAGTCTTCACTCTCTTCAGGAGCTAGAGGTGGGACATTTGCTAAGACAACAATATAGGGTGTAGTTTGTGGGGGCAGATTAAGGATCGAATCTGGGCCACTCTGGGGCAGATGGCGTGAATGGCGTTCCACAACTGTGGTCGTGTTTAATGTACCTTTATTTTGAATATTTCGCTCCCCTTGGGATTTGTTAGTACTTGGAGGGTTTGGAACCTGAGGACCATCCTTGGTCTGGCCATCCGAAGGTATCAAGATGGTATTTAAATGGGGACTCGCATTACCTAAAATCCCCCTCGAGTTCCCATCATGTATTATATTTTCCCCCAAGGAATCTGGTTTATCTATGTCCATGCTACCAGGTTTTCCTTTGGGCTTTTTCGAGCTAGGTCTTATTTCAGGGTGTGACACTCAGACACTGGAATATTGGTTCTCTAGGCGCGATAATCTATTTTCAATAATAGTCAATTTATGGAGCACAGGTTTTAAGTGAGTGCAAATTACCGCTTCCAATTTAGTCCAAAAACTCCCCTCCAAGCCCTGTTCTGTAGTTGGTAATGTCAATGTAGATGGTATATCTTCCACAACTATATCTTTACTTGCCTCAGGCACAGGCTCAGATAAAAGTTCTGTATAGCCTTCCTTGCCTCGGGCTTGGGTATATGCTGAGTCTGTTTCCGTGTTTTTTTTAGTACTTGACCCTTTCGTTTTTTTAGCGGTCGGGATAGGACAGCTTCCATTTATTTGCTTAGGTTTTTGTGCCTTTGTAACTACGCTAAGTTTATCGCTGGAAGCAGGAGAGGAATCTAAAGAATCTAAAATCTCCTGAATGCTAGGTGACTTAGCCAACTATACAACACACCCATTACTTTGTAAACCTCATTAACCAAGCCATCATTTGGGTTTGGGCTGATAGTGATATGGCCACTTTGGAGCATTTGAGAATCTAAGGACAATCTGCGCTCTGTTAGCTTTATTTCATGGATTATGGCAGATTCAGCTCGTATTAGGAAGGCATCCAGGGTGCCAACTACCCCCTTCCCTTTACCATCTTTTTTTTTTTGCCATTCTAAATATACCCCCGCAAGGCAGTAGCTTTTCACCAAGAGAAATAAGACTAAACAATTTTGAGCCCTACAAGGGTAACATAGGCGGGGAACATCACTTACAACGCATTTTTTACAACGCACTACCATTACATCGCAACCATTACAACGCATACCATTACAACGCATTGCGCTGGGGGGCGCTCTAGGATAGGGAATATATTTAATTTACTATCCAACACCTTCCCTGCTATCCACGGGGACTGGAGTTGGAATAGTAAATTAAATAATTCACTATCCAGCGCCTAAAAGCATTATGCGTTGTAATGGACTGCGTGGTAAAAACCGCGTTGTAAAGGCATGCGATGTAAAAGCATGCGTTGTAGTGACACCAATCCACATAGGCATATATAACACTCAACAAGCAGCTGCCGGTACCAAATAGTACACCAAGTTTTTCCAGTCCCGCTATACAATTTTCAAGCAATATCTTACATGGTCCAGGGAGTAGATGTTAATATTGTGGCCCTGACCGGCCTCCTTCGGCCCCTGACGGCCCGCCCTTGGCCCGGGCTTAGCCCGGCGCACACCCGCACGCGTCCCGCGTGGCGGAGATGACAAGCTGTTAAAAAACGCTGTGGGCGGAAGGGGAAGGCTGTGGCTGGCGCTGTGTTCCTCTGCTCTCTCCTTGGGCCAGTAGTCCTCAGAGCCCCTGCACGCACACACTCGGCGAAGCGTCTCCTAGTCCAAAAACTAGAATCCAGGAGACCAACTCCCGGGACCAGAAGCCAGGGAGGCACCTTCCACTCTAAGCACCGCTCAATCTGCTTAAGGCGCCTTTCTACGAGTGGCTCAACTTGGCACCCTGCTGCCCTACCTGGCCTTGGATTATTTCAGCTCTCACACCCGCCTTGCACCAGCCTTAACCAGCCTCAAGCAGCCGGTTCGCCTTCACCTCGTCCCACCCAAAAGCCCGGGAATAGGGGGGGGGGCGGGGAGGCCGGCTGGCAGGCAAACTATAGCAACCATGATTTCTTGCACATGCTATATCTGGTTACTGGCTGTGCCCTTCTCCAAGATGAGATATGTTGGACCTTGACACCCGAGGTGTGAATTTCTTAAACCATTTACAAGCTTGATACTTATGAATGTTACCAGCTAGGCCATTCATAAACTCATCTGTGCACCTCTCTGCATTCTTGGTGAGAGTTCAACCATGTGATCCATACTAGAAACGTCTGTTGTAGGGAATATATTTGCATCTTGTCTCGCTTTGTTGGAGCTTCTGTCCATTGGCAGTGCATGAAGACCCTCTATGGTACACTCTGCGACTCACACTAATCTATACTAATATAATAAAGAGAGAGCCCAAACATTCGAGGCGGGTAATCTCAGGAACCACAGCGCCAATCACAACACCCAATACAGCATTGGAAAGGGCAGTTGCAGCAGAAGGACATATGCTATGCAGACGCCCACCATATACATTTAAAGGTAAAAGAACCGTGCCAGCAAAGTAGTCCCTTGTGGGCGTGTCTGCGTTGTGCTGTGGGCGTGTGCTGGGGGCGAGACAAACGCTGGGGGCGTGTGGTACGTTCCGCCCTTCATGCCATGTCTCATATCATGTGCTGTGGGCGTGTGCTGGGGGCGTGGGCGTGGGCGTGGGCGTGTGCGTGGCGCGGGATTACGGGGAAGAAAAGGGAGCGTTGTGCCCAATATTTCATTGTTTTTTCTTCCCAGGTGCTGTACATTCCAGCTCCGGGTGTCCACCCTGCTCCCTTTAAATACCCCTGCACCCCATAATCATAACCCACCCTTACTCCTTAAAATACCCCTACACCCTTAAACACTAACCCATCTTAACCCTATAAATACACCCTTTACCCCAAAACCCAAACCTATCCCTAAACCCCAAAAATACCCCTGTACCCCAAAACCCAAACCTAGACCTGAACCCTATAAATGCCCCTGTACCTCAAAACCCAAACCTACCCCTGAACCCTAAAAATACCCCTGTACCCCAAAACCCAAACCTAGCCCTGAACGCTAAAAATACCCCTGTACCCCAAAACCCAAACCTACCCCTTAACCCTAAAATACCCCTGTACCCCAAAATACAAACCTAGCCCTGAACCCTTAAAACACCCCTGTACTCCAAAACCCAAACCTACCCCTGAACCCTAAAAATACCCCTATACCCCAAAACCCAAACCTAGCCCTGATCCATAAAAATAACCCTGTACCCCAAAACCCAAACCTACCCCTGAACCCTAAAATACCTCTGTATCCCAAAACCCAAACCTAGCCCTGAACCCTAAAAATACCCATGTACCCCAAACCCCAAACCTACCCCTGAACCCTAAAAATACCCCTATACCCCAAAACCCATACCTATCCCTAAACCCTAAAACTACCCCTGTACCCCATAACTCAAAACTATATCTGAACCCTTAAAATACCCAAACACCCCAAAACATATATCTCAGTACCCCAAAACATATACCCCTATACACATACTTACCTTATCCAAACATAAAAAAATACATGCTTTTACCATTCATGCATTTACAACGAATTTCGTTGTAAATATAAGCGTGGTAAAAGCATATAAAATGTAATGCCATGCGTTATAATGGCATTGCGGAGTCATGGTACTTTTGTAATGAAAGTATGCAGAGTGAGTTTATGCGGAAAGAAAGTTGCGGAATAATGGGTGTTTACCCTCCCCCGGTAAGTACATTGGTGGCACGGCGGCCCACATCTCCAGCAACATACTCATATTTTTTCACCACCGATTTGAAAAATGCACAGGTCTCTCTCATTGATGGCCAGCACAACATACACTTTTAGACACACCTCCCGCCACAAGTTCTAGAATTGCGAACTTTAGAGCTGGGGAGCTAAGTTCGAATCTCGGCATCAGCTCAACATCCAGGCAAATCGCATTGGTCCCGATTCACAGAACTAACCTAAGACAAAATCCTAAACTTACTACTTTTGGTATTCACAGAACTTAAGTCTGTCTTAAGTTTGTCTTAACCTCATGCGCGCTAGCGGAATTCCGCTTGTACGCTGAGATTTTTTAAAACGCATGTTACGTGACGAGCTGGGCTCGTCATCAGCGTGCGAGGAGGCTACGCCATGACGAGCCCAGCTCGTCATCAGCGTAGAAGTGGTTAAGACAGACTTAAGACAAACTTAAGACAAAATCCTAACTTCTGTGAATACCAAAAGTAGTACGTTTAGGATTTTGTCTTTTCACAGAAGTTAGGATTTTGTCTTAAGTTTGCCTTAAGACAGACTTAAGACAAACTTAAGACAGACTTAAGTTAGGATTTTGTCTTAAGTCTGTCTTAAGACAAACTTAAGACAAAATCCTAACTTCTGTGAATACCAAAAGTAGTAAGTTTAGGATTTTGTCTTAAGTTAGTTCTGTGAATCGGGCCCTCTGTCTCCCCGTCCCTATCACAAATGAAGGTGTGTTCTTCTGTAATACAAATTGTGCTCATGCCATGTTGTTGAGTTCGCGCTATATTATATTGCAAGGAAAAATAAAGTAGGGAAACTCGAGTTCACACACTACTGAACGCGCACTCTTAAGTGCATCAGCAGTGCATTGTGAATCGGAGCGTTTCACAGGCCTGTCACAGATAAGAAATGCTATCTAAACGAAATCCTACAAATCAATATACTACTGGCCGGCAGCAATTCATACCCGGACAACGTCAGGGCAGGCTGCTAGTGTTTGCAATAAAGGCTTTTCCGACTCCACATGAATGTGAGACACAGTTATCTTCTGCAGAACTTGGTACGTTATCTCAGAAACCTCACCATGAAGAGTGACTGAAGCTAGACCGGACCTCCATTCGTTAAACCCAGGTGCCAGAGGCTTTTACATAGGGAAACGTAGGTGGAGAGTGGCCCAGTTCTCTGATCCCCAATCAGGCCTGACAAAATCACGTAATTTTAATTTTGAACTATGAGTGGGAGATGAATAGAAGAAAATGGTTGGGAGTAAAGTGGGAAGTCAAAGGAACTAAGAGATAACGCTGCAGCTGATGACAGTCCACAGCAGTAGAGCAGAAGACTTGTGAAGGATGTCCTGGCTGCTTAGGTCCCAAGCATAGATCCTATTTACGAGTGCCGGTGAAAGCGGTACACTGCAGTCCAAACCTCAGTGGGTTTGGACTGGACGTGTTCTGCTAGCCTGGGGCAAGTGGACACATATGAATACACTTTCTGACCTTCCTCTTAGGTTGAACTGAGCAGAAGATCCATTAGTCCCTTTCCTCTAACCCTGAAACCTTTTCTTCTCTCTCATCTTCGATGAGTTGCAGCGATAGGCGGTAAACTACCTACACATTTTTCTTCGGAGAGAGTGAATTTTTAGTAGGCTAACATTGATCTGGAGAAACCGAAACGACTGAGGTTCTACTTAGGGGAACTCCTGCCCATATCATCTTTTCCTGTCAACCAGTATGGGGAGGCAAGAGATGGTTTTTAGAAAATTGGAGCATGTGCACTGAGGATGATATAAAGGCACTTTCCCAAAGAAGGTGCCTTTGATATTGAATACCTATATAACCTTAAGAGACAACTAAAACAGCCCAAAATTAAAACTCCACTGAACTATAATTGACTTCCTTGAAATGACACTGGGAAGCCCTGAAATGCAGACAATAAGCACAACTCAGGGATCTTACATATACCCAAGAGAAAAAGAAACAACATTAGTCACGCGAGGAATAGAATCTGTGCTTCTTTTCCCACTACCCTGCCTCCCACATACCTTTTATCCCAAATCACTGATGAAGCACAGAAAGACAGGGAGTAGGATCTCCTTAAATCCTAAGTTTGCCCATTCTGGCAAACGGTGGGGAGGGCACACAAGTAGTAGCAGGGGTTGTTGGTGCAGAACTAGCTGTAGGAGTGAGTGGCAATGCGGAATGGGATGATACAACTGACGGTAGCACAATTAACACTAGGGCCAGGCGAGAAGCTTATAACATGACAGTTTAGTTACCACCCATAGTCTGGTCAAAATCGTATTTCACCTTTCCTAAGTGCACGCTCAGAGCAGTCAGATGGGCTGTGTGGTTATTACATGGGAGAGCAATGATGGACTGCTGACTGGGGAGCTACAGACCCAGACTGGTGGCCCAGCCCAATAGATGACTGTGTTCCCTAATGACGATGCCAGTGATGGGTCCAGTGTGCTTTCTAGTATAAACTCAGATGGACTCCTTCCCTCAAGTCAATATCCAGACATAAGAGATGGGGGTAAGGCCACCATACATGTCCATTGATCTCCAAACAACCAATTGAATATCATCAGACAATTCTCCAAAATTTAAGAAAATCCTCAGAATTTTTTTAAAAGAACTTTAACAATGGTTTTTGAAAGTTATCCTAATGGCGCTCATTTTAGCCAATTACTGCATAATATTAAGCCTGGAGAGGTCCAGGTCTAATAGGTCACTACAAGCTTCTAGGGCTAATGTTGCATTAGGCACGGTTAAACTGCAAAACAAAAACTGATTCATGATTCGACAAAAATGAACATTTGCAAATAATATAAGGATTAGGCTCCCAGTGAGCTCTTGGTTGATTTGAAGGGTATATAGAAGTTCATTATAGCATTGTAGGCACCGCTGAAACAGCAAGAGTCAGTCGGCAGCATACATTCAAGGGTTACTACCTAAAGTGAAAGAACAGCTAAGACAGATTTTCTGTGGTCATTCACTGTGTGATGGTTCAATTAAGAATTTACTGACTGCAAAGTAATGTCTTTGCAAATGCAATACTTATTGATACTGGTGCTAGTCAATCTGCCCTGAAAATCTCTGAGTTCCAATCTGTTCCTCTCGCAGCCAAAACGATTGATACATGTGGAATTACAAACACATCTAAACTTGCTACTAACTCTTTCTTGTTCCTTCGGTCAAATTGCAGACCACGTGCCTTTCCTTTGAGCCCCAGGGTTCTGGTAAGTCTGCTGGGGAGGGACCTTTTATGTAAACTGAACTGGACTGTGTATTGCATGAGTGATGGTGTCTGTGTGGGTGTTCATATTGAAAATGCTGTTTAAGCCACTGCTACAAATGCTGATACAAATATTAATTTTCAAAAAATTTCAGCTGTATTAGCACATGTCCCTTGATCGATTTAATCCCAGCACACTAGCGATGCAGGCAGTTTTTAACCCCGGACTCATTAAGTTTTAATTTAACCCAGTGAAGAAGCTTCTAGCATACCACAGTATCATTCTGTCCTGATGCATAAGATGGAATCTGCCCAGTAATTGCTGCTCTGTTAATCGAAAGGTTCTGATCCCCAATGTGAGCAGCATCTGCCATACTCCTGTCCCAAGAGACTTGTGAAACATCAATACTGTATGCTGCCCGAATTTCATTTTGTATCAAAGCCAGATATTATTCTTTCGTACATTCACTGCCACCAATGTTATTGTTGTCGATGTTTGCTCTGCTTTCTTCTCTATCCCTATTCACCTTGAGTGACAGTTTCTTTTCGAGATCTCTTTCGGCTGCTCGCAAATGAAGTGGACTTGGCTTCTATAGAAGTATACAGGGTCACTTCTGTATTTTCACAAGCGCTTGAGAGAGTTGGCTTTCCCATGCGGTTCTACCCCACTACAGTATATTGCCGACGGCTGGTAGTGTTTTGTTCTGTGGACCAAAGTAGACGTGACTTCCTCTAGCTAGATATTAAAATAGAAAGGCTTTGGCACACTGACTCAGCAGACAAATTATAGGTATTTATTGCCATGTGCCTGATATCTATGCTATGGCATTGCTGCACGATAAGCCCCCTTCCTGCTGATCACATGCAAGCTATCTGTAAGTCATTGTACCCCATTGTACTCCGTCCAGTCGCTATACTTCAAATGTGCACTCTTCTAGGAATGGCAGGCGACTGTCACCAATGAACTCTAGGTTATGCTAAACTTGTGAAGCCTTTGTAGGACCTGATGAAAAGGTATACTGACAAGCCCTTCCTCTGGCGGATGCCACCAGTGCAAGTCATTGCATTCTTGAAAAGTGTGCCTTCTGTCAATGTTATAGGTCTGCCTGACTATACAATACCCTTCTCTCTGTGTGGTCATGAAAGAGAGGGCTTTGCCTTTGTCATTTTAACATATAGATGATGGTGATAAAAAATAAACCAATTGCATATCATACTTCACCTGTTGACGCTTTGGCAGCAGGCCTTTCCTCGCTCCTTGCATGGTGACTGCGGAGCTTCTTGAAGCGTTTGAAAACATTGTTTTGAGATATTTTTTTGCTGTTCTTTTTGTGATGGTTACACTATTATTTACTACTGTTGCAAAGTCATCCTGTGCCCTGGGCACCCCCCAACGTTTTGCTGACTGATACTGTTGGTAACTGATTTTGACTGACCCTGGGCTCTGCCTAACCAGGCCCAGGGCCAGTGCTAAGGTGAAAGGAACACAGTAGAATACAGTAGAATACAGTTAAAACACCTAACATACACTAGGGTACACTATGGTATAGTGGGGTACCCCCTGTTATTGGCATGACATACCCCTTAAGCCCCTAGTATATAATAGGGCAGGGGATTGAAACTACCTAGAAGTCCCCAGTACCCTGGGGCATGGCAGTTTAGAGGCCAACAGCTTTTTCTGCACTTGCTTGTGTGCACTGCTGAAGCCTGAGGTCAGTTTAAAAACAGCCCTGGGTGCCAGGACTGCTTTTAATAAGTAAATTGTGCCTAAACTCGACTTTAGTGGTAGGGGCACTTAAAAATAGATAACCTACAATGTTTTTGCATATTAGGGACCCCCAGGGTCACCCCTAGGTATCCCAGAGGTTGGGGGTCAGTTATCTATAAGGTACACCGTTATGAAATGAGTTTTTATATGCCTGGGTAAAGTGAAATTTCACATTTCACTCCACACACTGTGATAAAGTGCTGCTCAAATTTGACTTTTATGCTAGGAGCCCAGTAAAAGGAGAATCTGCAATATTTCTACAGATTCAGAACCCTAAAGCCTACCCTAGTTTCACATGGGGTGGGGCTCCTGTAGATATAATGCAAGTACTATGTTTTTGTAAGCCCTGGTGCTGGAAAAAGGCCCAAGTAATTTTTCCCACTGCAAATCCCTTGTTACATAGATTAACATGGTAGGAAGTTATTGATTAATAACTATTGATAGGTGAGGACTAGCCTGACCATTCAAAGACTTCCCGGAATGGTAGTAGTAAATCCAACAATATCATATTGTTGAATCTCTCTTAAAGTGTACATACAAGAAGTTATGAGATTTTCTTGTTTGTAAGTCCAAATTCTGCCTTCCAGTGGTCTGCCCTGATTGGTCAGAGTTAAGTGGATTATCCAGGCTGATTTGAAGAGGTGATAAAGAGCCCCTGGGGTTACCAACTCTGCTGGGAGGGCAGTGTGCTGGTCCATAGGAATGCCAGGCCAGGGGTTGGAGTCGTAAACCATGCTCTTCAAAGGCAGAGGGGAGGCCTGGATGTCAGTTACACTTTTACACTCTTGACCCAGAGTCAGGGTTGGGCTTAAGGAAGGTATGTGCAGATGATAGTGGGAGAGTCTAGGGAAATAGGCCATCCTGGGGGTGTGTATAGCCAGGTCTTGACTCTCTGCTGGAAACTCTGCCATTAGTGATTTGGAAGATTTGATGCACTCTGGACAAAATAATGCCACGCTCTACAGGATGTCATCATCGCCTTGAGGAGTTACCCTGCTCTCATTGGTCAGGAGTGACCCAATGCTTGACCCCGCAAATTTTGAATAAGTATCTGAGAGGGGCAGAGCCCTCCAGATCTGCTGCTTGAAACTTACTGAAGCAAGAAGTTCCCTGCTGAGAAGTTTAGCTATGCAAAGATTACTAAGGCCTGACCACTGAAGACTGTACCAACTTAAACTGCAGCCCTGTGGATTACCTTGCTGCAAAAGAACTAAAGAGTGGACAGGTTAACAGAGCTCACCCGGACATCACCACAAAGAATGCCCAGCCTGGAGTGCCAGTGGATTTGTAGGGTTTTGTTCAAGTGGATTGCGGAATTGAAGTTTCACACTTTCAAGCACCCTCTTGGAGATTCCAGAACCTTGAATTGTGTGTTGGATACTTTGAGACCCACAAGCAGAACTCCAGGAAGGAGTTCTAACTGAACCCAGCCTGCTGGACAAGGCTGCACAACATATTTAATGAGATTCTCCAGAACAGTTTCTAAAGGTGTCCCTGTCAGAGAAAACAAAATGACTAAAAGGGGCACTGTTGGCTTCTAAGCACTAGAAAGTGACTCATCTTTAACAAATCATATTTCTGGTTCCCTACAGTGGATTTGTTTCATTTTTATGTCATTTAAAAGATACAAATATTACCTATTTTTATACATTGGTGTTGGATATTTATTTTGTGTTGTGTGTTAATTATTTACTGAAATGGTGTTTTCAAATGCTTTACATACCTGTCTTTGAAGTTAAGCCTGCCTGCTCGCAGCCAAGTTACCAAGGGTTGAGCATAGGAATCATTTTCTAAGACCTATGCTGAGTCCTACCATGTGTTAGTGGCCTTATTGCCAGTGGCAGACATACATTTGCCCCTACCAATAACCCACTTTCCAACAACTACTAAAACACACCTTCAAAGTCCATATTATCTAGCTATAAAATATTGCTGGTGCAACAGTCTTTTTGGTGCCCCCCCCATGGCCTACTTCTCCATGAATTCCCTCACTACCCCTCTGCAACAGTGCTCCTCCTAGTTTACTGAGTTTTGTGATCTGCATGGTTCACGTTCTTTGCAGCAGGCACATTATCCGTCTGTGCTACTTTATGATAATTAAAAACTGCCACCAGACAAAATTTCGATCTCTCACCAGCAGTAACATTAATCACTAGAGTTATCTTAACATTACTATTTTTTGCCTGAGAACTGCTGGACACACTTTTAACCCATTAAGTTATTTTTAGCACAGTGCCCCTAACCATAGTCCGTGCCAGGTACTGTTGAACGGGTTGCACCACCCTAAAACCGGCACTAGTACTGTGCTGAGTTCAGCCTCGTTGTTTCTTTTTACCTTGACCAGGAACCACAAGATCAATCCTCATCACTGCCTGTTAGAACTGGCTTTTTCTGGTAGGCTAAGGCTGACGCCAAAGCCAGGCAGAAGCCACCATTCTAGTCAGGGAAAGGAAGTCACACGCCAAGATAACCCCTGCTCACCCCCTTGGTAGCTTGGCACAAGCAGTAAGGCTAAACTCGGAGGCAATGTGTAAAGCATTTGCGCCGGCGCACAACAGCAACAACATACTAGGCACACCACAAAAGAGACTCCACACAAGGTTATTATAAAAATAACTTTTGTATTGTAAAAACACATCAGATAAAATCACACACATACATTGTGCCAACTGGCACGGGCAATATTCACATGGGATTATTCACAAGACAGGGCCACATGGGCGCCTGTCAGAATCAGATATAGCACTTCTAGATAGAATGTAGAATATAAAATCACTTCTAGAATAAAGATTAATAAACATAAAATAATAATCACAAAGATTACAACCAGTAACCACTGGTAACAGGAACCAGGACCATACTAGGACCACCTGTACTAAAGAGAAGAACCACCTAAGTATCACACAGCATTTAGGGGTCTAAGAAAAGAATACATTACTCATGATGCATTAACTTACATTCAGAGGAGTAGTAAAGACAACCACCTAAGTATCACTCAGCATTTAGGGGTCTAGTAAAAGAATACATTACCCATGATGCAATAATTACATTCAGAGGAGTAGTAAAGACAACCACCTAAGTATCACTCAGCGTTTAGGGGTCTAAGGAAAGAATACATTACTCATGATGCAAAACCTACATTCAGAGGAGTAGTAAAAGGGAAAGAAAGACACATGATGCAATAAGACATTCAGAGGTGCACAATAAATCAATAGCGCAAAAACTCACATTAGTAATAACTATTAAAAAGCATAGAAATCACATTGCGCCAACACTACATAAGCCACTACCTGTGGCAGCCCCTAGGCCAACTGGCCTTGTGGGGCAAAGATGCCCTGAGTCCAAAGTCAGGGTGCGCTGCCATGCAGCGCCAGTCTCAAAGTACAAAAAGCCTAAACGTGGCAGCTGCCCACAAAGTGCTGGGCAGCTGTGTACTTCACAGAAAAGGCCTAAACGGTGCAGCTGCCCACTAATTGCTGGGCAGCTGGGAAACATCAGGTCTGTGGCAGGGGCTCTCAGTAGCCCTTAAAATAAAACTGCGCCACATAGGGTGGAGCCACACAGGCTCTAGACATCTATGCACATGTTGGAGCCACACAGGCTCTGCCAATAAAGATGCCCTCTGGAGCCCTCTGGCTCCTTAACAATGTCCCCTTGAGCCCGCATGCTCTTTAATAAATGTTGGGTCGTGGGAGCCCCTCTCTGGGGGGGGGGGGGGCTCGAAATCTCTACAATGCCCCGAGCCTCTCATGGGCTCTCTATCGCGTTGGGGCGGCCCACTGGCAAACGGGGCCGCCCTGACTCTCCATTCACGGTGGAGTCCCCTACGGGGGACTCTAACTTCACAAAATGCCCCCAGAGCCTCTCATGGGCTCTCTATCGCGTTGGGGCGGGCCACTGGCAACCGGGGCCGCCCTGGCTCTCCTCGTTGGAGCGGACAACATTCGCCGCCTCCCGCTTCACCCGGGCCCCCTCCTGGGACCCGGGGCTCTCAGCCACAACTCCGTTCCTCCAGGGCTTCCTCAGCACAGAGGAGCCCCGCGACCGGCCGCCATCATTCTTCTTCCGTTCCCCACCCGGCGCAGCAGCTCCACGCGTCCCCGGGCGGGGCGGGAATTCATGCCGGTTGCGCTGGGATTGGCCGGCCGGCCGGCCAACCACTTCCGAGTCGCTGCGGGCAGCGCAGCGGCCCTTCTCCTTAGGCAGGCAGGATCCGAGGGGTGGCACCCTCGATAAAAATATTTTAAAAGCAAATACGCAGCGTGGGCAGCCGCCGAAGGCCCTAACAGCGCGACCAGGCGCTTGAACGGGGAAATGAAGCGCTCCCAGCGCTTAGCAGCGAAAGTCAAGTCAAGTCAAGTCATAAAATTTATATAGCGCACTACATACCCAGAGGGTTTCAAGGCGCTTAGGAAGGGGAGGAGGATTATTTGTCAAATATCCACGTTTTAAGCTGCTTTCTGAACGCTGGGTGATTTTGGGTGAGGCGAAGGTAAGCGGGGAGTGAGTTCCATGTTTTGGCAGCCAGGTATGAGAAGGATCTGCCTCCCATGGTGGTCTTGTTGATGCGAGGTACAGTGGCGAAGGCTTGGCTGGAAGAGCGAAGTTGGCGGGAGGGGGTGTAGAAGGACAGTCGAGAGTTGAGGCAATCTGGTCCGATGTCGTAGAGTGATTTGTGTGCGTGGGTAAGCAGTCGGAAAGTAATCCTTTTATTGACGGGTAGCCAGTGGAGGTCTTTAAGGTGACCAGAGATGTGTTCGTTGCGTGGGATGTCTAATATGAGCCTGGCTGAGGCGTTTTGGATTCGTTGGAGTTTCTTCTGGAGTTTTGCGGTAGTACCTGCGTAGAGGGTGTTTCCATAGTCCAGTCGGCTCGTGACTAGAGCGTGGGTGACTGTTTTCCTTGTTTCGGTGGGGATCCAGCGAAATGTTTTTCTGAGCATGCGCTAAAAGTGAAATTAAAGCGCTCCCAGTGCTAAAGGCACACAAAGTCCAGCCAAAAGTCTTTCAGGGGATACAGCAAAGTCCCTCCAGGGTAAAGCAAAGTCCCCCATCCTTCCAGGGCAGCAGAGGGGTCCCCCAGAAGTCCTCCAGGCATCCAGGGGCTGGGCAGCGCCCGCCCCTGGTAGATTCAAGTCAGAAACAAGAACATTTTGGAAGGGGACACAGCCCCTTCTTATAAACAGAAAAGTCTTTGAAGTCCTTTGAAGTCTTTGTGAAAGGGGGCCCTGAGCCCGGTCTAAACCAGTTCTGGGGTTGCTGGAGCACTGGGGTGTTTCTGGTTTCCTTCAGCCTGTCAGTATCAGGGTCAGAGGTGACATTTGGCCACCAGGAGGGGGAGCCAGCAGGGTGGTCAGGCAGGCACAGCCCTGCACTATCAGATGCAATCTGATTGATTGATTTCCTCCCACTTCCCTGGCAGCAGATGCTGCCTTTCATCCACGGGCTGACTCAGACAACCTCCGGGGCTCTGCAGCCCCTGTCACCCTCAAACCAGACAGTTAATCCACAGCAGGCCCAGGCACTCTGGGCCAGGCTCACCAGCCAATCACACGCCAGAACCAACTTACACAAATATGCCAACTTCTAAAAGTGGCGCTTCTAGACTAGACACAATCATGCCGCATATACCATTACGCAGCATTCACTCTCACGAGTTCGTACATATCAAACTTGCCCCTGCACTCCCCACACATCAGGAACTACCATGGGCATACATATTCCCCATTCATTCCTATGGGAGGGCAGGTCACTCACCACGCATACACAGAGAGCTCAAGCACGGTACACTGTACCACAGTGAAAAAGTGCGCAGAGTCCTAAAATCACCAACACCAGGTTCCATAAACAAGCTAGGAAAAAGCAAAAAGTCTAGGGGTGAACCTGCCTAAAGGGCCGGGTCCAACACTGCCCAACTTAAAAACCCTGAGACACATTTACAAACAAGTTCTGCAGTGCTGCACCACAAGCCCTTTGTTTGCACCACGCCACAGCACGATTTGACATATTTACAAAAATATGTTGCATTCCTAAGCTCTCCCCTGCCTTGCCACATAATGGGCTGCCAAGCGCTGACGCAGGCACCCTTGCACCATGGTGCAAGGATGCCTACGTCACAGGGATGTTTGTTTATGTGCAGGAAGGGTTCTCTTCCTGTACATAAACAATCTGAATTGGTGTTTTAGATCTTCTATGTGTGCTGCATTAGCACACGTAGAACTTTCAAAAGAAATGTTTGAATCATTGTTTATGTGCAGCAAGGGACACCTTCATTTACATAAACAATCACCAGAGGTGATTTCCTCCTTCTATGTGTGCTGCAGAATGCAGCACGTAGAGAAAGAGGGAAAAACAAGGAAATATTAATACATTTCTCCTTGTTGCGCCTCCCAAGGGCTTAGCATTCAGACGCATTTCGAGGTTTACGATTTCTCGTAAATTTGGAAATGTGTCTGGTTCCATGGGTTTTGCGTGGGAACACCCACAGCAACACCCATGGAACGCCCCTTTCATGCAAAGTGCTGCGTGTAAAGGGGCCATATTTACAAGGACAGGAAAAGCCATGCAGGGTGGCTTTTCCTGTTATTGTAAATATGGGCAGTAAAATGCGCCGCAGGTGCGTCACAAAAAGTAACGATCCTGTGGCACAAGGGGCTTGTAAATCTGCCCCCCTTTATTGATGCCAGTGATACACACCTATCTTACTGTGCCGTTGTATATTATGCTACTGATTCTTGCCATAACAATGATGAAGAAAACTAGCTGGTGGATACGCTGTCTCTGACTTACATGAAATACTTGAGAGTCGATGTTTACGGTAAGTACATTCAAGGATAGCTGTCCTTATTGCTCTTACCTGTGCTTGTATCTTAGCTACATAGAAAAGTGACACAATGTTCACCAATTCAAAACATGCTTTCAGGGTTGCTCCTAATATTGGACTCCTATGGTTCCTAAAGGGTTTCCTTACTTCAGCAGGCACTACTACTAAGAAAGGACCCTGTGTTAAAGGATTGATTGGTGCTCTCCAATGTCCACTTTGACTGCACGTCCAGAGCAAGAAAGAGCATCATGGGTAGGGTCTCGGAGCAAGGCCCATATCTAGGGTGACCAACCGTCCGTACATTTCACGGACAGTCTGTAATTTCGGCCGTTTGTCCGTTGTCCGTGAAGGATTCTTTAACGGACGCCATTTGTCCGTTATTTAAGCTGCTGTTGGGTGACAGCCAATCATGTGCCTTTCTATCACCAACCGTTGCTCCAATCTTTGCTCTGGAGAACACACAAAGCTATCTAGGATTGGCTTGAAAGCCATCAGCCAATCCTAGAGCTCGCTGGTACACTGCAAGAGTGTTCTCATTGGCCCTGATGCGCATCAGGGCCAATGAGTACAGCTTTAGTATACCCAATAACACAGCCACTGTACTTCTGGACGAGTGTGAGTGTATCGTGACTTGTGAGCAAAGTGCTTGAGTTGCATACCTTTCTTGTACATGTGCAGAGTGCCTGTGTGCACTGGATGTGCAGAGTGAGGCCTTTACTGGTGTGGGTTCAGGGTAAGGTGGTGTCTGTGTTAGTACAGGATGAGAGGTGGGCTTTTGAGTTCAGGGTGCTCTGCGTGTTATTTCAGTCCAGTGGGATGTGCACCCGTGTGAGTTCTCAGTAGGTAGTGTGTCTCTTTTAGTGTAGGGTGAACACCATTGGGTGGTGTGTCTTTATGAGAGGAGGATGCGTGGTGTACCGGAGAGATTGCAGCCCATAAAAGCCAAATCTATTGCCTTTGATACTGCTCGTTGGATCTCACACACACATGCACGCACGCACTCTCACACACACACACAAGTGTATTGCTCCACATGCATTAAGTTTCTCTTTGAGAGGCGTTCTTACTCTAAGGCTCTCATCAGAAAGTAGTACTAATTCAAGAGTAATACCACAAGAAAGCAGTTACATTACTGTAGTTGGGAAATATATCTCTAAATTTATATACAGTGCACCTCATAATATGGGGTATTTTTCAATGTAGGCTGTATGGCCCATGAATGACAAAATAGGAGTGATGCCTTGACAATAGATTTACAGTTAAGGCACAAAGAAGTTACAGGAACCTTTTGCACGTAATGAAATGAAATGAAATGAAAAATTACACTTGTATAGCGCATAACTACCCGGAGGCCTTGCAGCGCTTGTGACTGATTGCTTAAGGCGAGCTCAGGGTAGTTCAGCAGGTTTTGGCAAACAAGTGAGTTTTCAAAGCCTTTCTAAAGGACATACGGTTGCTGTTCTCTCAAAGAGGGAGAGGGAGAGAATTCCAAAGCTTGGCCGCAGTATGGGAAAAGGAGCGGCCACCCCAGCGGGCTTTGTTGACTTTGATGGCAGTAATGACAAGCTTCATGTTTTTTTTAAATAATATAATGTAGTTTTGTCACATTTCAGTAAATGTACTCTAATTGGACCACACTAATATGCAGCAATTCAAAACAACTCTCATATGTGAGGCTTTAAAAACACTCTAAAGAAAGGTTTAAGTATTAGGCAGTGATATGCTGTTGAAGCCCTCATAATGCAAAATACCACAAAAACACAGTTACTTTTGACAGAATGCTTTCTTTTATTCCTTTTGCAGTTTTATATAGTGCAACCACGACCCAAGAGCATGTCAAGCATACCATCAGCAAGAATCACCTCAAGTGCATCCTGCTCAACACCTGCTCTGTCCACAGGCACGCAGTCGAACTCTGGAACCTCCTAGACACAACAACACTGAACGTCGCCTTCCTCACGGAAACCTGGATGAACGCCTCCTCAGCCCGTAGCCATAGCAATCCCGGAAGGATACAAGATCACCCGGAGGGACCGCGTCAACCAAACAGGAGGGGGCATCGCCATCGTCCACAGAAACACCATCCGCATCACGACCAACTCAGAAGACACCCTCACAGCCGCCGAACACCCACACTTCCAGATACATACCGACCCCAGGACCACCCTCAGAGGCACCCTAATCTACAGACCCCCGGGACCACGCACTCAATTCAGCTAAACAATTGCATACTTCGTAAGCCTGCACGCCCTCACCTCCCCAGACTGCATCCTCCTAGGAGACCTCAACTTCCACCTGGAGAACAACAATGACAGCAACACCACCACCCTGCGGGACAACCTCGCCAACCTCGGACTCAAGCAACTGGTGAACACCCCCACCCACTACGCCGGCCACACGCTTGACCCTGTCTTCTCCTCCAGCAAGCACATCTCCTTCAGCCACTCCACCGGACTCCATTGGACAGACCACAGCTGCGTCCACTTCTCCTTCAAGAAAACTACGACACACCACCACCCACAACAGGCCCCCCGCAGAAGCTGGAGCAAAATCACTGCCGACCAACTCACCACCTCCCTCAGCCAGAACCCTCCCACCATCACGATGGACCCCAACGAAGCAGCCCGCAACCTCGCACAATGGCTCACCGACTGCGCCGACGAACCTGCACCACTGAAGAAACCTCCCAGCAGACCCCACAGCAAGAACGCCTCATGGTTCACGGACAACCTCATAAACTCTAAGAAAACCTGCCGCTCCCTGGAGAAAACCTGGCACCAGGACTAAACAACAGAGAACATGACAGCCCTCAAGAACGCCACCCGCAAGCACCACCAACTGATCTGCACCACCAAGAGAACTACGTACAAACAGCGCCTGGGCAACAACACCCACAACAGCAAGGAACTCTTCAGCATCGTTAAAGAGCTCTCCAACCCCAGCGCCTGCAACAACAACATCACACTCTCGCAAAACCTCTGCGACTCACTCGCCTCGTTCTTTCACAGCAAGATCGTCGACATACACGACAGCTTCGGCGCACAGACCAACCACCCGACCATCGAACCAGCGCACCCAACCGCCACCCTCTGCACCTGGAACCCGGTCAGCACCGAAGACACCGCACGCACAATGAGCACCATCCTCTCCGGCTCCCCCACCGACCCATGCACACACCACATCTTTAACAAAGCCGACTCATCATTGCACCCCAACTCCGCGATGTCATCAACAGCTCCTTCGCATCAGCCACCTTCCCGGAGAGCTGGAAGCACGCCAAACTCAGCGCCCTCCTGAAAAAACCCACTGCGGACCCCACGGACCTCAAGAACTTTCGACCCATCTCGCTCCTCCCGTTTCCCGCCAAAGTCATCGAGAAGACTGTCAACCAACAACTCTCCGCCTTCCTCGAGACTAACGGATCCCTCGACCCGTCACAGTCCGGATTCAGAGCAAACCACAGCACCGAGACCACCCTCATCGCAGCCACCGACGACATCAGGTCTATGCTCAACAACGGGGAAACCACTGCACTCATCCTCCTGGATCTCTCAGCAGCCTTCGACATGGTATGCCACCGCACCCTGATACGATGCCTCAGCGACACCGGAATCCAAGGCGTGGCCTTGGAATGGATCATCTCGTTCCTCGCCGGTAGAACCCAGAGAGTCCGCCTCCCCCCGTTCCGGTCCGCGGCTACCGAAGCCATCTGCGGCGTCCCACAAGGATCCTCGGTCAGCCCCACCCTCTTCAACGTCTACATGAGCCCCCTCGCGGCCATCGCACGCAAACACAACTTCAACATCATCTCCTACGCCGACGACACACAGCTCATCCTCTCCCTCACCAACGACCCGGACACCGCCAGAGTCAGCCTCCAAGTATCAATTTACAGGAAGGAATGAAGGACGTGGTGGAATGGATGAAGCTCAGCCGCCTGAAACTGAATTCAGACAAGACGGAAGTCCTCATCCTGGGACCGTCCCCCTCTGCCTGGAACGACTCCTGGTGGCCACTGCCCCGGGCACCGCCCCCTAACCCACAGACCACGCACGAACCTGGGCTTCATCCAGGACTCCTCCCTCACGATGACCAAGCAAGTCAATGCCGTCTCATCATCCTGCTTCAACACCCTGCGCATGCTCCATAAAATCTTCTGATGGATCCCCACTGCAACCAGGAAGACGGTCACCCAGGCCCTCGTCACCAGTCGCCTAGACTACGGAAACACCCTCTACGCCGGAACCACAGTCAAGCTCCAGGATAGACTACAGCGCATACAGAATGCCTCGGCAAGACTCATCCTGGACGTCCCCCGCCACAGCCACATCTCCGCCCATCTGAAGAATCTGCACTGGCTCCCCGTTAGCAAGAGAATCACATTCCGACTCCTCACCCACGCACACAAGGCTCTCCACGACGCGGGCCCCAGGTACCTCAACAACCGCCTCGCTTTCTACACACCAACCCGCCAGCTCGGCTCCGCCAGCCTCGCCCTTGCCACCGTCCCATGTGTCCGCAAAGCGACCGCCGGAGGAAGATCCTTCGCCTACCTGGCATCCAAGACATGGAACTCCCTCCCTACCCACCTCCGGCTGACACAGGACCATCTCGTCTTCAGGAAGCAACTCAAGACCTGGCTATTCGAGCAGTAGCAACCACCCCCCAGCGCCTTGAGACCCTAGCAGGTGAGTAGCGCGCTATACAAATTCCCTGATTGATTGATTGATTGGTCAGCACTTTACATGACCACCAGATTAAACTACACGAGGACATATATATATATATATATTTTTTTAGGGTCAGGGAAATTAATTAATTTGCCCAGGATCATGGCCTCTATTTACAAAGGGCAGCTTTGTTCACTCTGCCACATGGCCTCCCTTTCACCAAATAACAAACAACACACGTCAGCATTTTGACACTAGAAAAAGGGAGATTTTGAAATAAAAAATTTGGGGGCATATTATCAAGGATAGGCGATACATTATCGCCGCTTTTATCGGCAGGAAACTGCCGATAAAGCGGCGATAATGGCCTTGATAATATGCTCTGTGAATTCCAATCGAAGCCCGTTAATTTTACGGACCATCAGTAATTTGGATCTCACGTCCATTGTCCGTGATGATCCCTTTTACGGACACCGTTTGTCCGTAATTTTGGGCATTGCAGAAAACGACAATGTTTGTTCCCCTGCATGAAGCCTCATCTCCGTGATGGGGCAGCCTCAAAGCACTCCTCCTTGGAGCACAAGAATAGCCCCACCCTGCCCTTTGTCATTCTGTATGCAGCTGTTTGACACATACAGAATGACAATGTGCCAATCTGGGCTGCAAAGCATGTGGTGGGCCTCCCCCAGCATCGGTCTAGGGCAGTGCATTCTGTCAGATGGAAGAAATGTCGAAAAATTCCAATGCTGCTGCATGAGAATGAAGTTAAAGAATTGAAGCCGATGAAAGACGTTAACAAGAAGGGGCTAGAGTTCTTTCAGTCTCATCATTTTAGAACTGATGCAGTTTCAATGTTATATTCAAGGGAGCCATGATTGCTGCTTTTTTTATTTTGTGCAACTAACAACTATTGAAAAAGCCAATAGTTCTGGCTTGTTGTAGGTGTAACATTTCTTGTTGTGTTATATATCTGGATACAATGACAGAAGAGGCAAAATACCAGTCGGGCAGTACACTATACTAAGCACATATTTTTGGCTTAGATGTTTTAAGCCACGCCCTTAATTACATCAAACACCCCCTTTGGAGAGACCCCCAGCCCCCAGTTTTTTCATCCCACTTAAAGCCCTGGAAACAACACCGGTCCATGTCACAGTCGCCTCATGGCCTGACACTGTGCATCATGCATGACTCATGACTTCCACTTTTTCAGAATGCCTATGTGTAGGGGCATAGTGAACCCTCCCCCACCCTTTGCTTTAGGAACTACAGCCAGGGTGAAATTCTTGATTGGCTTCTTCTGTCTGCAACTCTGCAGATAAAGCCTCATAATTAATATGAAAAGATGCGCAAGTGAGTAAGTGTAGGGATGGGCGGATAGCTGGATGGATTACAGGAAGGGTGAATGGATGAATGAAAGGGTGAATGGATGGATGATGAGAGAAAGGATGGATGAGTGAGAGAAAGGGTGGATGAGAGAAAAGGTAAATAGATGGATGAATGGGTGGAAGAGTAAATAGGTGGGTAAAAGGGTGGATGGATGGATGAGTGAAAGGGTGGATGATGGGCGAGTGAATGGGTGGATGGATGAGTGAAATGATTGATGAATTATTAGGTGAAATGGTGGATGTAAGAATGGATGAGTGAGTGAAAGGGAGGGTAGATGGACACAAGGATGGATAGATGATTGGAGGAGTGAAAGGGTGAACGGATGAGAGGAAGGATGAATGAGTGATAGGGTCAATGGATGGATTCATGAGTGGATGAGTAGATGGATTGGTGGATGGATGGAAGGAAGAATGGCTAAGGGAAAGGGTTGATGGTGAGAGAAAGGATGGATCAAAAGGGTGAATGGGTGGAAGGATGAGTGACTGGGTGGATGGGTGAGTAAGTGAAAGGATGGCTGGATGGGTAAATGGCTGAATGAATGAGTGAATGGATGTCTGGAAGAGTGGATGGATAGGGTGAAAGGGTGGATGGATGGATAATGGATGGATGAGTGAAAGGGTGGATGGAGGGATGGATGAGTGAAATGATGGATGGAAGGATACATGATGTATAGGTTTGCAATGGTTGAATATATTTGGATATGGATGGGCATACTATTGCACGACCTCATCTGATGTGTCTGTAAAACTTAGCTTTGGTCCTGAAGTTTTGTCCTGAATTTTGACCTCCTGTCCTGAATTTTTGTCCTGAATTTTGACCCTTTGTCCTGAATTTTTACACTCACCGCCCTGAATTTGCACCCATGCCAGTTGGTCACCCTACCCATATCATGTGGGCATCACGTGGGCAGGCAAGGACAATGAGTAGTGCAAGCTGCAGTGGCCTCTTCAGCAGGGCCGTGGCAATAACTTTTTCAGAAATTAAGCAGTGAATAATGTCCTTTTCTGCTTGCATAAAGGCAAACGACATACTTGCAGGGAACAACTAATAAATAAATGCTCTTTGTGAGTGCCAGAAGCACGTGCTTAAGTCTTAGAAAGACATGTGCCATTGCTTGTGCATGCAGTATGTTTGAGTAAGGGAAGTCTGGGAAGCTGCCTGCGTTCTTCTTGCTCTGTCATGTCATAAATAAGCTTGCACATCTAATGCCCAGGCTGCACCTGTTCTGTTTTAAGGACTCATATAAAGTTCTGCTGCCTCTACTGTAACTAACCTGTGTGCGAGGGGGGCTTGGAAACCACCCGTGCCTATGCTACTGCCCATGCCACACATGTCCTGCGCGTGAGAAACCTGTGCAGCGTGTGTTCTGTCTGCAGAGCGTACACTGCCCCTTCTGTGTGTGACGGAAGCTCGTACTGCTGATGCTCGTGTGGTATCTGTGGCGTGTTTTAGAGAGATCTTGTTCGCTATACAAAAGCCAAGTCTCTGCTTGTCTGTGGCATATTTGGGGAGAGAAGCAGGCAGTTCCTCGGAGTGCGGGCAAGCCCTCTGCTCTGCGAGACTGGCCTCGAGCTGGTATACTGAGGTAACTTCCAGAGCTGCCTCCGCCTCCCCGTGCGGCCTTGCCTGCCGCTCACCTGCAGCCACAGGCTTGGCAGCGAGGCAGCGTCCGCCCGGGCTCGGGTAAGCGCCAGCAGGTCTTTAATTATGACCCTTCACGCAGACTCGTCTCATGATGAGCGGTACTGCTCAGGCGTCGGATCTCAGCGACGCGCTCGGGGGCCCGGAGAAGCGGATCATAATGCGGTGTGATGCTTGCCAGGGCGTGCTAGAACTTGAAGCAGCGGTGGGGGGCCTGGACGCAGAGGAGGGGCCGTGAGGGAGGGGGAAGGGGGGCTGCGCAGCATGATCAGAAACCATACCCCGACTCTCTGTTTGAGCTCCGCCCAGGTGAGAGGCCCTGCTCCCATCGCTCCTTGTGAGGGGAGCCCCCTGCGGTCCATGCTGTACTGACCCCACATGTGTGTAACCGCAGCCCTCATAAGAGCACCCGCTGCTGTCGATGACCCCCCACCCCCATGCCCCCCCCCCCACACACACACTTTCTAATAATACTCAATCTTGTCAGTGCCTTCTCCCTTCTTCATACAGGAGCGTAGCTTCCATTGGTGTGGCAGGTGCAGTGGCACCGGAACCCAGTGACTGAACTCTATTACTGATATATTTTATAATTCTAACAGCAGCCAGGATTCCCATTATGTTCCTTGCACTGCGGCCCACGAGACACTGCACTACGGTCTTCATGAAAATGCCCTATGTTGTTGTCGATCAGTGTGCCCCACCCTCACGACAGCCCAATTCTTTCAGTGCTCCCTTCATGCAATTGTCCTCCACCCTTAGAGTGCCCATTCGTGTCAGCAGCGTCCACCCACAGAGGACCCCACCTATCGGCGCCCCCTGCCCCCAACGAGTGACGTGGCTTCCAGTAATGCAACGTGCACCGCTGCACCAGAGCCCATGGCGTGAAGGGCCACTGCATACCACCCAACCGAGGGGGGCGGCGAGGAGGGAGGGGGCAGACAGAAGGCAGATTCCTTGCTTGCTTTAGGGCCCACGGTTCCCCTGCTAGGCCACCGCCCCCTCCGCCCTTACAGGAGTGCCCTCTGTCTGCTGTTAGTGTCATGCACCAGTGGCGTGGCAAGGGTACACGGACCCCGCTGCCACCAGGTGAAACCGGCCACCCTACCACCTGGAGATGTTATCAAACGCCGGGACGCTCTTTGGAGCAGCTGAGCACTCTATAAAACAAACAGTAACATAACATAACATAACATAACATAACATAACATGCGCAACCGTAGATTGCAACGGGCCACGCAGACCACTGGATCCCGGTGCCACTGCACCTGCAGTACAATTGAGAGAGATACCACTGCTATCCGTGTCACCCACTTTATTCGAGGACGCCCACCCTGGTTGACCAGCCCCCTCCAACATTCGTGAGAGCGAGCCCTGCTTTCGCTACCCAGAGTCTCCTAATAGCTCACAGCTGTCAGAGCCCCCCCCCAGCCCGAAGAAAGCACCCCCGCCGTTCTCACCTCTCATTCTGGTTAGAACCCCTTCTGATTCCATGCCCCCCACCATGGTGCGAGGCGAGTACCATCTGCTCTCTCAAAGCCCCACGATGTGGGAAAGATCCCTTTTTGCAGAGCCATTGGAATTATGAGACAGGGGACCACCACATTATGCAGCAGGGCTGACTAAATTACACGGAAAGAAAAGGCAAATTATGCGGCATAATGCAGCTCATCTTTTGATAGAATTGCTTCATTCTTTTGGAACTTTTACAAATGGCAAAACTGCCGGTGCAGAGATTTCACAACATTAGTACCACTTTAACAACCAAAAACACATAAAAGCAACTGAAAGATGACCAGTTAACCTTTGTGAAGGGCCTCCTGCTGTGCGCAAACACGCCACTCGATCAAATTGAGCTAGAAACAATTTGCTTTGTTAAAATCTGCAGATTATGCAGCAGATGATGAATCATGTGGCAAATACTCAAATTCCACAATTATGCAAAAAAAAATTATGTTCGCACAATTGAATGATTCTAGTGGCCCGACCTTGTTTTTGCATACCACCTTCGGTGAGCACACTCACTTGGCACTGGTCCAACCAGGTAAGAGTGCTCCCTGGTCTCACTAACCCCGCCTCCTGGTGAAAAGGCTCCTGCAGTCATGCACTCTGGCGAGAGTACCACCTCCTGCCAGTGCCCTCACCCCTGTCAGTGTCCCACCCTTGTGAGACTGGAGAGAACTTACAGCCTGATTCATCAAAGAGCCGTTTTGCGAGTCCTTGATAGCGATTATTAAGGAATCGCTATTAAGGACTTGCAAAACAGGATTCATGTAGGAATCGCTAAATAAAATGCGATTCCTACACATTCCTTATTTGCGATTAGAAAATTACTAATCGCAAATAAGGAATAACTCCCCATTCATTCCTATGGGCCTAAAGGCCCATAGGAATGAATGGGGAGTATTCCTTATTTGCGAATAGCAAATTGCTAATCGCAAATAAGATACCGATTTCAAGGGTGCCAGGGGTGTCCAAAGGACACCCTGTAGCACCCCTGAAATGCAAATTCATACAGGTGTTGCGCACATACATGTCCAAAGGACATGCGTGTGTGTAACATGCAACAGAGAAAAATGCACTAAAGTGCATTTATCTATTTTTTCGCTATTTACCATGAAGTCAAACTTCGTGGTAAATAATGGCCTAATATTGCGAATTCGCAATTTAAAATTGGTTAATGAATTGCATTTAAGGAATCTCTAATAGAGATTCCTTAAATGCAATTCCTCGCAAATATGCGATTTCGCAAATAGCGTTTTTTGCATTTGGGATGATGAATCCCAAATGCAAAAATTGCGCTCGCAAAGGGCTAGATTCTCAGAATCTGGCCCTTTGCAAGCGGAAATTTCCTTTCATGAATCTAGCTGTTAGATCCTGGCTGTACACTCTCAAAGCTGCTGTGCTTGACAGGATTCTATTTGCTCTGGTTGTTTATCAGCATCAGGACACCTTTTTATGGGCACAGCCGCGCTGTATAAATGTAAACAATAATAATAAAATTGTCAACATTTGAATCTCAGCTGCACCATTTCTTGCCTGTAGCCCCAACTCTATGCAGAAACCCTCAATAAAGACCCAATAGCGAGGCCTCTATACATCAAGTTAGATCTTGAGTCCTCCCCTTGACTCGGTTTATTACTTGCCATTTCACCCCTAACACCCTTTCATGACAAAGTGGATGTACAAGTGACTCTACTGTACTTACATTTCAATACAGGTAATAACTTTTGCCCAGCCAGGAACCAGGTGTTCAATTTTCTCCCTTATTTCCAAAGATAAGAGTTTGTGTTTTTTATCAGCTTTTTGTATATGGCATCCACTGAAACCCTTTAGCGTGAATAAATCCATTAGAATCCGGTTATTCACTGCCAAAATATAGTTACTCATCAAAGTGGTTAACTACTACTGTGACGTCACCCAGGGGAAACATTCGTTTGCTGTTTGTTCCCTCAAGTGCTATGGCGCATGTGGTTGGGGGTCTCACCTGCCTTCTCCCATGTCCCCAGGATCGCCACAGACCAGTGGGAGACAGGAGCATGTGGGTGGTGCTGGTCCTGCACCTACCTCTTTCTTCTCTGTCAGGGTGAGCCTACCAAAATCAGCAGAGACGAGAAAGGAAGCTATACTGATAAGCCACTCTCAGCGCTGTGCTGACTCTCCGCCTTCAGTGTGACAACAGAAAGTGAGCCTTATGGCTGGGGGAAGTTGTAATTGCACAAGGGGCGGTGGGGCGGGTGGCAATAGACGAAGGGGTAGATTTTCAAACATTTCGCGCTGCGTTGCATCACAAAAGTGATGCTAACCAGGCCACATTTTTTGGGGGGATTGACTTTCGAGCGCAAAACCTGTTTTGTACTGGAAAGTACCCTAAAAGTAGCACAAAGCACTGCACTGCGTTACTTAGCACCAAGGGGGCGTTACATGGGTCATACATGGGTGTTTCCATGCAACCACCCGTGCCTTTTGATGCAAAATCCTATGAAGAAAGAATTGTAGCTAGGGCTTTGCGCCAAAAGTTAATTCCACTTCCAAGGAGGCGCTAACAGGAGAATTTTTTTTATTTCTTCTTTCTTCTTTCTTCTTTCTTTTCTAACTTTGCATGTGTGTAGCCTACATACAAAGTGGGAAAAGCTTTAAACCTTGCCTGGGCATGGTATTTTGTAAAGGAAGGGTACCCTTCATGTACAAAAACTATGCTAGACTCACGCACACATCCTAGCGCTATTGCCCTAAGGTGTGTGCGTGGTGCACGGCAGCTGAAATTCGCACCTGTGCTAGGGAAAGGGGAGGAAAGTTCCATATCTCTGGAGATGGCGTTCTCCTGCTACCTCCCGGCAAAACCCTGAAGATGAAGAATCGATTGGAGAGCCACCTTTAGAGGTAAATTAGGCCAAATAAACCCTGGACCACCAAATAGCCGCAGAGCTTTGGTTAGCAACCATGGTGCACCGCCGCCATCATAGGTCAAGGGTTCCTAAAGGGGTACCTCTGATAATTGCAAAGCTCAGCCTGAACCAGAAGCTTATCACAAATGTGTAATCTGTATATAACCCGGCACTTCCCTGGCCCCGTCGGATTACGTTATTGTAATGCGGAAAATCGCACCTGATTCTGGGCTGCTGTTTCGAATACTGGTCACTTCTCCCTGTCGATCTATTACCAGTACATTGTCCAGTTAATTATAAGTTAAATAACGTTAAGGCAATTATTGAATGTCCTGATGATGGTCCCCATGATTTAATAGGGGGACCGAAACGCCGTCGACCTGTCTAGCACCCTATACAAAACTTGATTTCTATGTAATGTAATGGTGCTTTATTGACAATTCTGTACAATTGGATTCTAAACAGAAAACGTTTGTTTGCCTTGAAAAGTCCTTTTATGTTCCTAGACCTACCTTCTGTATCTGATCCGTGAGTGTTGGGCACAGGCTTGTGTACCACACTGGTGAAATTGTGGAAGGTATTTTCTCTTGTTTATTGAGTAAACTTAAAAGACCTCTGTCCGGCTGGACATGCTGCTCCAAATATAGATTTGATTCCGTCTATATTTATTGCTTTTTGTATTCTTGTATGCATGGGACCACTGTTGTTCTAAAAAGTATGTTCCCCGAGGTCCCCTGCTGACTGAATTGGGGCCCCTTGTTGCTGCTAATATATCTGTATATAAGTGGCATTCCTGGGAGGAAGGGCGGTTACAGGTGGGAATTTGAAGTTGGGTATATCAATGTATGTAATAATCCGAAGACTGAACACAAATGGACCCTGACCATTGCATAACTGTGGGAGGAGGGAGGTCTCATGAGCACAGCAAGGACCTTTCAAGTTGTTGTCCTACGGAGCTGTACATATCAGAGTCCAGCAACTTCGTATATGAATACATGATAAATGTGGTGTAGTGACGATTTATGGAAACATTCTGTAAACCCCAATAAAGTTTGTTTAAAAAAAAACAATAACCACCGAGGGTGACTTCACAAACATGCCGACTTTGCATTGTCACCGGAACCGAAGCCTCACTGCCAACGCAACCATCTTCCCCTAACCTGGACACGACACATCGTCTCCTCCGCGGCAGCCATGGAGTTGGCTTCAACCTTGGCACTGACGCCTCACCTTCACTACATTGTGCATTGTCATAAACTTCGTTTCCATGGTACTGTTTGTTTGGGGGTCCTTGTGACTCTATGCATGATGACGCGCTCCTCGCGTTCGGCACCGTACTTTGGATTTATTGCTGTCACAATGTCAAAATAGTCCCAGGTGGAGCTATTTGTTTTCTAGAACCTTCATTATTGCGAAAACTGTTCTAAAGTCATATCATAATACCTTTATGTTGGATTTTTGTTGTTTTGGTCTTGTTGAGTTTAGATAAAGATACTTTATTTTTCTAAACTGGTGTTGTGTCCATTTGTTGTGTGTTCACTGTATTACTGTGTGTTTTGAGTAAAAATACTTTACATATTGCCTTTGGGATGTCTGTCTGTTCGTGCCAAGATACCCAGGGGGTGAGCTGGGGTTATCCAAAGTGTGTATCCCCCTTACCCTGACAAGAAGCAAGGGTCCCTATTTCGACAAAGGTACGTACCTCTGCTAACTAGAGACCCCCATTTCTAATATATAGGAATAGTCTTGGGCTGTTTTCAGCAAGAGTAATTGAGATATTGCAATGTGATTTAAGTGTACTTTCTTATGTTGATGACATTTGCATTACAGATGATGATTTGGAAGAATGTATATTTACAGTATGTGAACAACATAATTACTGAACTAGTGGAAATGGGATTTAAATAGAATTTCAAGAAATACAAAATATCTTTTTTTAAAATGTAATTTCTTTAGGATATGAGTTATCCAGTAAAGGAAATGACTCACATACTGGTTTGTAGCAAAATGTGCGACTCTTGAACCCTCAAATGCCCCACAGGAATTTCAAGCATTAATGGGATAGCTGAATTTTGTCGGGAAAACTTTGCTTCATTATACTGAGAGAGTGTAAGCTCTTTATCCAGTAGTTGTACCTACATTTTTAGAGCAGACTGGAAACCGGAGCATACACAAATAATTTGGGATTTACAAGGAGACATAATTACTACAGCACATTTACAAATGAGACATAACACCTTGAATGTAGTGCTAAGGATAGTTGACAGTTAATCAGGGTATGCATGTATTTTGTACAATGAAAGACAGACTATACCAATGTCATATATTGAATATAAATCACATGTGTTTACATCTGCAGACAAGAGATTTACACGGACAGAGAATAATACTAATAGCAGGGCAAACTTTAAGGAGCGGCCTACAGCACAACTAAGAAAATAGTCATTGTTAGATTTAGGGGTCTCTAGTTGGCACAGGTAACCTGGGACAAATAGGGACCCTTGCCTCTAGTCAGGGTAAGGGGGTACACTCCTAAAATAACCCCTGCTCACTCCCTTGGTAGATTGGCACGAGCAAACAGGCTTATCTTAGAGGCAGTGTGTAAAGCATTTGTGAACACATACAGTAATCAAGTGACAACCCTACAGATGGACACCACACAGGTTTTATATAAAAAATAAGTATTCTTTATATAGACTTATCACAAGACCACAAATGACAAAAATCCACAATACTGTACTTAAACTGGTAGAATTAGCTTAGTTCTCTTTAGATCTTAAAATGCAACACTTTGAGTCAATGTACCTTAAGATACGACACGCACGTCAACAAAAGTGTTGCAGGAGAGGTGATGCGGTAGTCCTTTACACACAAGGACAGTGATGCGTCTGAGATCTGGTGCAAAGAAATAAAGATGGCGTTTTCTCCTTGATGCAACATGCTTCCCGTGATGCAGCGGCGTCTGCTGCAATGTCGATCCGCTTCTCCGGTAATGCGAGATGCTTTACACAATCCGAGCCGCGACGAGCCAGTGATGTGGCGGTGTCTGCTGCGATGTTGAGATTCTCTCCTGGCGATGCGAGTTGCTTCCACAACGATGCGAGCCGCGACACGCTGCAACACTTTTCCCGGTGATGCGCGGGGTCTGCTGCGACGTTGATCCTCTTCTCCGGCGATAAGCCACAACAGGACCTGCGACATGCTTCTCGGAGATGCAGTGGCATCTGATGCGACGTTGATCCTCTTCCCCTGTGACACGCTTCCTGGTGAAGCGGCGGCGTCTGCTGTGATGTCGATCCTCTTCTCCGGCGATGCGAGGTGCTTCGTGGTGTGAAGCGGCAGTTCGGCGACACGCTTCCTGTTCTTGAGTCGCGCTTCCAGCTCCTTGCGACACGCAAGTCCTCAAAAAGTCCAGCACAACTGCAGGCCCTTCAAGAAAACTCTTGGGGAGCTGGTGGGTGAAGTCTGTCGTCCCTGAGACTTCAGCAGGAGGCAAGCTTTGTTCCAAGACCCTGGAGATCCTTACAAGTTGATGAAAAGTACCCTAAGTTCCTCTCTCCTTTCTTTGGCAGTCAGGCAACCACTGCAGGCCAATCCCCCAAGCAGCACTTCAGCTTAGGGATAATCTCCCCTCAGTCTCTCTGGTTCAACTCCTCAGAAAAGTTTTCTTTTTGTTGTCCAAAGTGATCTAAATTCTTGGGATCAGGGTCCCAATTCTTATACCCCAAAATCCTTTGTCCTCTGAGGCAGAGGGGCCTTTGCCTAGTCCAAGCCAGTTCTGGAGCACTCTGTTTACACGACTCCTTCTTTCCTTTCACAGTGCAGGGCAAAAACATCAGCCGCACCACAGGAGGTGGAGCCAGCATTGTGGAGAGAAGGTCCAGCCCTATTCAGTCCCAGGTGCAACTCCTCCCTCCCATCTAGATGCAGATCTCTCTATTCACCACTGGGCTGTCTCATCCTGTCTCCTGGAATCCCCCAGCCTTGTCACTCAAACTCCAGACTAGAAATACACAACCTAGCAGAGGCAAGCTTGGATAGTTAGACAAGAAAATACCCACTTTCTAAAAGGGGTATTTTCAAACACAGAATGTTAAAACCATCTTCACTAAAATATGTATTTTATCATTCTGAGTTCAGGCATACTAAACTCGAATTTCTACCATGTTCCTTGAGTCAGTTAGGATTATAAAATGTAATAATCTAACTGCCCATTCTGGCCTATGGAGAACAGGTAGCCTTGCAACAGTGAAAAACGAAAATGGTTGTAATTCCCTATTAGGACATGCCACACACACCAGGGCATGTCCCACCTTATACTTACAATGCACCCTGCCCTTGGGCCTACCATAGGGGTGTCTGATAGGAAGAAAAGGAAAGGTTTATGGACTGGCAAGTGGGTGCACTTGCCCAGTTAGCATGGCAGTATCAGACTGCACACAGGCTCTGCAATGGCAGGCCTTAGACACACTTTTACAGGCTGCTTCTGTGGGTGGCACAACCAGTGCTGCAAGCTCACTAGCAGTATTTGATTTACAAGCCCTCGGCACACTCAGTGCACTGTACTAGGGTCTAACAAGTAAACCAAACCAGCTAATTATGGAGTCACTAATCCATACATCAATTTACAATAGGGAGAGCATATGCACGTTAGCACTGACAACAGTGGTAAAGGGCCCAGAGTCATAAAACCAACAAAAACAGGTCAAACAAAATACAGGTGGAAGGCAAAAAGTTCAGGGATGACCCTGCTAAAAGGGCCAAGTTTAACAGTCATAGTAACATGAATACCATCTCTGGAAGCTGCCACGTATGCAAGTATCCCAAATTAATGTGCATTACATGCCTGTTGGATACTGCGAGATGCAAGTCAAGCTAGTACTGATATACAGTTTGAGTATGATACATCTTTGCAAACGCATGAATTCTTACATTTTTAATAAACAATTCAGTACAAAACAGAGGTGCAAGGACAATTTGAGGGTTTAGAATTTAAAATTAGTAGTATACATTTGAAGACAATAGGATATTTTACTGTACAAATTGCAGAATTAATTGCATTCCTTTTAGCTCTACCAAAACTAGACAAATTAGTTCCAACATTAAGAGTATCTGATTCACCATTTTGTGTACAGGGTTACAATCTTAATTTAAAACATTCAGAAACCAATAACTACAAAGTCTAACAGTAAAGATGATTTAAAAAAAGCTAAACAGCTTTGAACGCACAGAAGCCACTAAAGAACCCCTCCCTCCCCCAGTCATAAACTTATCACCGGCTTCCACTCCATATATTCTCATCCTTGCAGGCATCCCTGAGCTCGGTGTAGGCCAAAACGAACCTCATCAAGAACTAAAACACAAATGCATGCAATGGTTAGCTAACCACAGACACGTTCGGTATGACGATGCAGGAGAGATCCTAACAACACGTAGAGTTGGTTGGCTAGGATGGAGGCCCAAGGACAAGCAGGGAGACTGTATAGTGATAAACTTTAGAAACCTTTGCGTTGTCCAAGAAATTTTAAACAGGGACAATGAAAGACATACCGGTACTGTCCGAGCCACCCCATTGGGTTAGTTTTATCCCCCAGAGAGAATCCATCAAGATAGAAGGCAATTTGGGTGGGTCTGGAGACCTGCAAACCAAAGCTACAATACAGTTGCTTTGGATCACTATTGGCCTAGACAACCAATCTTCAATAACCCCACAGCAAATAGATATAGCAGCCTAGAAGGAATGGATTGACTCGAGACTCAGGCCACTGGTCGCGAAGTGCAGCTGGGCAAGCCCCTGGTGGAAACTGAGCTCGTAAAGATGATGTAGGACACTGCTCGAGAGGAAGGAGTAACCTGTGAGAGCATGAGCGACTCCCCAGGAAACATCCACGAGGGCCTTTTCACGACCCTGTCCAGCAACCAATCCCCTCTATTGTACAGCGGGACTGTCATAAAAGCTGATTTTGCGTTTTGCAGGTCTCTCTCTCAACCCACCCCTCCAGTTGTCGCTAAAACTAACTCTTCTGATCGCCCAAGGCTGCAAGTCTTATCATAGAACATAGCAGGTTTGAACACCAAGATAGATGACCCCGAACACGAGATCTGTATGTTTCAGGAGACGCGGGCAAGAGGGGACACCTCAAAGTTGGGTTTTGCCATCTTTAATATTCCAGCAGTATCAGGTGGAAAAGGGAGACCCTTGAGGGGACTAAGCATATGAGTGGAAGTTCACCTAGGCTGTACAGCTAAACAGATAGAAACATCCTCAAACGATATTCCGTGTGTCCTCCTGCACTTCCTGCCTAAGATCACTATAGCCCTATTAAACGTGTATTCAAGACCAGTCAGTCTGGGCAAGGAGCCAAAAACACTCGAGGAACTAATGTCATTCTTAGCCACCATCTCAGATAACTGCATGGTGATTATAGGAGGGGATTTCAATTGTCAGTTTGAACCATTAGATGGTATGTCCATGGACAGTCTCTGTGAAGAAGATAGGTACTGGGCCATCCCGGAGACTACCTGCCCACCTGTAAAAATCTGGTCCCCTCTGGTGACCCAGATGAATTGCCTTGCTCTAAAATACTCTCTCAGGCATTTGATGGAAGAACAAAATCTGATATATCCAGTAACTTTACTTTCATTAGAAATGGGCGGGGCTCTTTACTGGATTATATTTTAATCGACTCAAAATCTTGGCATAGGGTAATCGACTTCAAGGTCATGGCACAGCTCAATAGTGACCACAATGCCCTTGTACTAGAACTAAACGAGTTAAAACCCGGGAGTGATGACAGGTTGTCCCTCACAAACTGTAGGAAGAGAGTACGTTGGGCGGACATAAACCAGTCACAAGATAGGCTAGGCTCCCTGTATGAAGCCATAATCCCGGTTCTTTTAACTGCAATTGAATCCCGGTTCTCTTACCTGCAATTGAATCTGCTCCTACTAACATCACCAGAATTGATCTCTAGATGGTTACCCAGAATCATACTAGGTTTACGTCAACCATGGCAGACTTCTTCTTTCCTATACAAAATACCAGGCCAAATAGGAAACCTCCCCACTCATGGTATAACGACCAATGTCGAAAGGCCAAAGCAGCCTTGATCACATCTATTAAGGCTAATGACCGTCCCTTAATCAAAATAACTAGAGCGGCCTACAAGGCCAGTGTCAATGAGGCAAAAAAAGGGTGTGAAAGCAACAAGTGGGATACCTTCAGAAGCTCCCTGGGCTACCTAGAGGCAGACGTATGGAGGGACCATTTTGAGTCCCTCTACTCAAGGGTAGAGACACTGGATGACTCAGCCATCAAACGCCATTCTTTGGCGGCTGATTGCCCGATTGCATCCATGTTCATCAACAGAACTATGGATGACACCCCGATAATAACTCTCAAAGAGATAATGGGTACCCTTTCTAAAATAGCCCCGGGTAAAGCGCCAGGATTAGACAAGATCCCAGGGGACTTATTCCACAGCGAACCCACTGGGCTCCATATCTCTGGGTTTTATTCAGTGGCATACTCCAAGGCATGAAGATTCCTGTCAGCTGGGCAGGTGCCAAAATAATCCCCATATATAAAAAGGGCTCACCGCTGCTACCTACAAATTATAGGCCTATAAACCTTATAGATATCACCCAAAAAATCTTTGCACATGTGCTGCTGCTCCGGCTGCAGAGTTGGATGGAGGAGCATAAGATACTTAGTCCTCTCCAGGCAGGGTTCAGAGAAAAAATGTCCACGTTGGATCAAATTCTCAGGCTACAAATATTACACTGGAAGATCGTGTGTCTGGAGGGTGGCAGCCTCTACTTAATATTCTTAGACCTGAAATCTGCGTTCGATCTGGTCCCAAGAGAGAAGCTGTGGGCAGTTCTCCATGAGATGGGGGTTCCACCAGACCTGTGCCATATCATAAAGCGGCTACATGAGGGAAATTACGCCCAAATTAGATTTGGCAAGGAAGGAAAACTCACGGCCCCCTTCCCGTAAATAGAGGTGTTGCCTGGGATGTGTCCTCGCCCGACTCTCTTTAGCCTAAATATAAATGGGCTAGTTGACTTTTTACTCAGCGAGAAAGACTTGGACGTCCAAAAGTTGGCATCACTCAAAATCCCAGCCATGATGTTTGCCGATGAGACTCTATTACTATCAAAATCGCCCATGGGGATACAGAGGGTACTTAAACAATTCAATACATTTTGCAAGGAAAGAGGGCTTGAAATTAACCTCCAAAAAACAAAATTCATGGCATTTAACTCAGCCAAAAGTACCCGACCAAACCTGAGCTTAAATGGTAAATCCCTAGGGAGAATATCTGCTTTTGATTACCTCAGCATAACCATCACAGAATCTATGGATTGGGGGCCCAAATTAAAAAAAATCAACCCAGAAACTGGCAGAATCATCAGGGGGTTTAACGAAGGTTTTTCGAAAATCTAGCCACTAACCTGTGAGCCCAGATATAGAAATATAAAAGGTCCAAGCCAGGGGAGGGGCGCTGTATGGAGCAGAAATATGGGGCCACAGCAGTTCCGAGAGACTCACACAGACTGAAAACACCTTTCTCAGGCAACTGTTTGGCCTCCTACGGAGCACCCCACTCACGCCGCTCCGACTGGACCTGGGGTTTAGGGCTATCACCAAAGAATCTAATCTCAGACCCCTTTTATTCTGGCGGCATCTGAACTTTCAGAATACAGGGACGAATTAAGAAAGGTGATGAGTCTACCAGGGGAGGGCAATCTACACTGGCTCTCCTACATTCGACACACTGCAGAGAATCTGGGACGGGGCTATCTCTGGAGTGACCCAGAGGTGGCTTGCGCCACAGTGTCCAGGAAAGTGCTAAATGACTTCCTACTGGGAGTATAAATTGGCCCAACTCCAGAGCAATCCTTTAGTAGTTAAGCTGACTGCAGTTTTCTTAGGAACCAAGGACTGGTATGGTTTAGAGCCGGCAACTGCAAGAAAGCTCTATCTGTAGTTTAGACACGGGGTCTTGCCACTCTGTGCTTTTACAAATAAACGGGTGGGCTTGCAAACCCTGGGGTGCCCGGCCTGTGACTGCTCCACAGAATCAGACTTCCCTGTGTTCTTTTGCTGCCCCGGTTATCACAAAGCGAGAAAACTGTGGCTGGTCTAGATCCGCAGAACCCTAGGCACCAGGCGCTGTTGTGAGGCTTTTAGGATATTGAAACACAATTCTAGCCTCCCTGTTGTATACTCGGTAGCAGGCTTTTTTATTCTCTATGTGGTGCACCCGCAGAGCATTTTTAAAACCAATTCAATAAATAAGGTCTATACTCTTGCACAATGGAACAAAATGAATATTTAAGGGACCACCTGCTCTATTGTCCAATTGAGTTCACTTGCAAAGAGGATGTTTATTTACATTTTGAATTTACTGTTATATTGGTTTGTTGCTTCCTAGAATTGACCACTTATAGTGGCAAAGATAAAGCTCTGACCTCTCATATTTGGACCGGTGACCTGCTCACATATATCGCATCGCTAATACGGTTTACATCTTTGACTGATCCTGTGACTCACATGAACCGTTTCACCTACTTGTTGAGCCACTACCGTAGATTGCACCACATTACATATAGCTCCAGGTCATATTTGTGTATGTTTTATCCAATTGTTTTTATTGTAGGCACTCGATCTTGCTTTTACCTTTTTTTGCCATTTTGATTTTAAAGTAAATGAATTGTATGCTATTTTAGATGTACTTTCAAGGTCAAATTGACCGAAATAAAGTTATTACTGACTGACTGACTGATTTTAAAATAGCTAAACAGCTTTGGGCTTGGATACCTGCTTTTCAACAACAGCTTCCAATGGTTGAAGTCCAGCACATGCTGGCTCCCCAGAGTGAAGGAGTTCACTCCAATGGCAATTCTGCCACAGATCAAGCTTGGAAATTTACATCAATAGTGCAGGTTTGTAAAGCAGCTACAATGAGCCAGTCAAAAACTCAAACTGACCCGGATTTATATTCAGCAGTCTAACCATCCCACAACACACAAAACAAAGATGCCTTCACGCTTTCCAGAGACGTACAGCTACTTCCTGGGACAAGATTGTCTCCATACTGTAAACATACCTAAAATAGGGTAAAGTAATATCCTGGATGACTGAGCCAGATTACATTTAATAAAAGCCAATCCATGCTAGAGTGCTTGCAAACGTAC
This sequence comes from Lissotriton vulgaris, assembly GCF_964263255.1. Lineage (NCBI taxonomy): Eukaryota > Metazoa > Chordata > Amphibia > Caudata > Salamandridae > Lissotriton > Lissotriton vulgaris. The sequence goes on from NC_141693.1 coordinate 1,576,540,816, forward strand.
ACATGGTACAGGAGCATTACTGGTGTCCATTAATACTAAAGCAACCTAAATAATATGTGTTACAATGTGAAATATTAAGGGAAATAAAACAGACGTGTTAGGCTTAGTAGCAATGGATAGAGTGCATTCATTTCGTTATGACCAAGGGCCAACATTTACCTTAAAGACATTAGCTGATACACTTGCTAAGGTGGGTGTTAGTCTCTAGTTCTTGCACCCCTGTAGTCCCAATTCAAACAGGGTTGTATTGTGTTGAGAGCTATTGTTATGTTAAAACAAGCCTTGATGGTTAGGGTCCTATGTAATGGTAGCTAAAGGGCCAAAAGACCAGGGTGGGAGGATCCTCATGATCAATAACGTCTCACTCTATGACTGTGCAGCATACCCAGAATAGTCTGAGCCAGAGTGCATCTTCAACAGCGTGTCTTGTGGATGGTTACCAAAGATTGGAGAGCTTGTGTTAGAGCGACTCCGGATCACCAACCGACCCCTGCCCTCACCACGTCTTCAACAAGGCCGACGCTGACATCGCACCCCACCTGCGAGACATCATCAACACATCCTTCGACACCGCCATCTTCCCTGAAAGCTGGAAACACGCCGAACTCAGCGCTCTACTCAAGAAACCAACAGCGGACCCCACCGACCTCAAGAATTACCGCCCCATCTCGCTTCTCCCGTTTCCAGCCAAAGTCATCGAGAAGACCGTCAACAAGCAGATGGCCGCCTTCCTCGAGACGAACGGATCCCTCGACCCCTCACAGTCCGGCTTCCGAGCCAAACACAGCACCGAGACCGCCCTCATCGCCGCCACCGATGACATCCGAGCCCTGATGGACAATGGAGAAACAGCGCCCTCATCCTCCTAGACCTCTCCGCGGCATTCGACACGGTCTGCCACCGCACCCTAATACGGCGCCTCAGCAACATCGGAATCCAGGACAAGGCGCTGGAATGGATCATCTCCTTCCTCGACGGAAGAACACAGCGAGTCCGCCTACCACCGTACAAGTCAGAGGCCTCCGAAGTCATCTGCGGCGTCCCCCAAGGATCATCCCTGAGCCCCACCCTCTTCAACGTCTACATGAGCCCCCTCGCGGCCATCGTACGCAAACACCACCTCAGAATCATCTCCTACGCCGACGACACCCAGCTGATCCTCTCCCTGACCAACGACCCCGCCGCCGCCAGAGCCAACCTGCACGAAGGGATGAAAGAGGTAGCCGAGTGGATGACGACCAGCCGCCTGAAACTGAACTCGGACAAGACGGAGGTCCTCATCCTCGGCTCCTCACCCTCCGCCTGGGACGACTCCTGGTGGCCTCCCGCCCTGGGCACCGCACCCAAACCGACAGACCATGCACGAAACCTGGGCTTCATCCTGGACTCCTCCCTCTCCATGACCAGGCAAGTCAACAGCGTCTCCTCGGCGTGCTTCAACATCCTACGCATGCTACGGAAGATCTTCTGGTGGATCCCCACAGAGACCAGGAAGACCGTCACCCAGGCCCTCGTCACCAGCCGACTGGACTACGGCAACGCCCTCTACGCCGGGACCACCGCCAAGCTCCAGAAGAGACTCCAGCGGATCCAAAACGCCTCAGCCAGACTCATCCTCGACATCCCACGATCCAGCCACATCTCCGGACATCTGAGAGACCTTCACTGGCTCCCCATCAACAAGAGAATCACCTTCCGCCTCCTCACCCACGCACACAAAGCCCTACACGACCAAGGCCCGAGCTACCTCAACAGCCGAGTCAACTTCTACGCTCCCAAACGCCACCTCCGATCAGCCAACCACGCCCTCGCCGCCGTCCCCCGCATCCGAAGAGCGACTACAGGAGGAAGGTCCTTCTCCTACCTGGCCGCCAAGACCTGGAACTCCCTCCCGTCCGACCTGCGCCTGACCCAAGACCACCTCTCCTTCAGGAAGAAGCTGAAGACCTGGCTGTTCGAGCAGTAGCGGCACCCCCCCCCCCCCCCCCCCCCACCGCCTTGAGACCCTACGGGTATGTAGCGCGCTTTATAAGTGTCACTGATTGATTGATTGATTGATTGAGACTGAAGGAAGAGTTGGATCCAACTTATTGAGAAACTGAACTAGTTCTAGGAATAAAAGGAACAAGAACAGTGATATTACCACTGTTACTTAGAAAAAGGATAACACAACTTGTGTTGATAGACACATTAAAACTGTATCATGTGGTCCATCCTATAGAGCAGTCCAGTGCAACTTCTAAAACACCACTCCCATCGTAAACATATAGAGCACCCTGTTGAAAGAACAGATCAACAAGTGGTAAGCACTTAAGGAAATAATGGGAATGTCAAATTTCTGTGCAGAATAATGGAGAAGTGGTAAGAATAGGAAGAGAGCAATTTTTTTATTATACGGATGGTGTATGGATCATACATCTCAGAAATGGAGAGTCCAGGAACATCATGACACAAAATTATAGCCACCCAGTTGCCAGATGGTGTCTATAGGGAAAAATTATACAATCAGACTTTTTTTCATGATTTAATTGACTTCTTGCCTCCAAGACCTTTTTTTGAGTGATTAGACTAGAGACGCTGCCAAAAATCTGTCAATGGAATTAAAAGCATGTGCTTCAATGAACAATTCTGACCCTCATCTTACTATAGAAAATCCTAAGCAGATGTCCTGCTACACCTGGTATGCTCACTGGTATCTACACATAACTAATGAATCAAGGAAAATACATACGTATTAACAATGGGACCAATACCCAGTCTCGACGATCTACAGTATTGATGAGTTTGAAGAAATATTTCCATATTTTAAGTCTCAATTGCAGTACATGAGTGATACCGAAACATATTCGTATAATCTAAATGCTACAAACCTTACATGTGTATATATTTCTAGGCGCAAAATGATATAAAAATGTGAATTTCTAAATTCACAAAGGTTATCCAACCTTGAATATACCCATACCAGTAAAATCAGCTTTGAGTCTGGATATACATTTCTAAATGCACCATTATTAATCATTGCTTGCACTTATTTATAATTCAGTGGTTTTCCCCATTTCCAGTTTGAGAAATTAGAATAATTCTCCCTAGGAATCAGAGGTATGAATAACTCATTTACATCAGCGAAACCTGCATACGTTATTTATTGAATTGTACCATTCAAAAAATATACAATATTCTATACAGTAACATGCTTGTAACAATGTTTCTGACCTGTGAACCTGTCAGCTTTCTAATAATAAGAGTACTTGTAAATTATGCCCAGAGTGGGCAAATAAATTCTCGCTGGAAGCTATAAGACAACACATAGATAAACATTACATGAAAACATGAATGTTAATGTTTTTCTTAATGGTTCAAGAAAAGAAAGAAGAATTAAATGAGACTTGATTGCCTTTGTAGCTATGGCTATAACAGATAATTCTGCTGTAGAAGCTCTATGAAAACTTAGAGAAACATATTTACAAAAATCACAAGGAACATTTAATATATTAGAAAGGATTTAAAAATGATGGTAAAGAAAATGTATTGAATAACACAAATGACTTTTATTGCTTTTGCTGTAGTGAAAACACATTAGAAAATGATAGATTTGAACAAGAACAGTTGCTATATTCACTTTACAAACGTCCTTATATGAACTGAGAACTCATAGGGTTCTCTGGAATCTCATAAAGGAAATTGAAATATTTTGTATATATAAACTAAGTTATCACCTAAAATTGTGAGCAAATGTGTCTCAATGTATCTACTCCGACTTTACTCTTGAAGTTGAAACCACGACAGAGAAATTTGCATTTTACCAACAGATAGCATTGCCAAATTTTGATGCAAAATATCACCCGACTCAGGTATATTTGGACTCTTTTGTCTTGTCATACCAATCAGCTTTAGTAAAAAGGCTGTCATGACTAGCCTTCAGGGCAACAAACAAACCTACCCATGAAAACACCCAAGCGCTCCTCTTGCTTGGTTTCTTGCAGTACACTGGCACTCGCGCGCTGTCAGGCGTTGTGCGTGCTGACACATCTCCGTCGCGCTACCTCCTTATTCTTGTGCGTCTCTGTAGCTTGTCTCAGTTAGCGCCTGGTTCCTTTCATGTGCCCCCACCCTCCCGTGCACTGCTGATACCTTGAGCCACCTCCAAAATGTTCCCTGGTTTCAAATGTTGTTCTGGCCACTCTTAACCTCTGAATACACGTCGGCCCAATTTAGCAGTGCTTGCAGACTCACAGGATGGCGCATGAAGATATCGACTCCAAAGACCTCCGCAGTACGATACATCAATCAGGCATGCCAGAGACTCCTCAGCCACATGTCAAGAATGACAGGATGCTGGAGGATCAACCCGTTGTCACTATTAAATCCACAACTCCTTGTCATGTGAGTAAGAGGGAACTTTTTTACTCGAGAAGCAATGTATATTCTCCAGCTCTCCAGTCCAGCAGCAACTGCCACTCCTAGAACTTCCACCCTTTCATTCCGCATTCTATATGTTCTGCACACAACACTGGATATCATGATACAACAGTATTTCTTGACTACTCCACGGGGCCAAGAAACTCTCACTCTTGTAGGGCAGGGAGCTCAGAGGTCAGCAGATATACATCAGCTGCACAGCTTGTACCAGCTTTTGCCTGGCTCTCTTTAAATAGTGGAAAAAACATGGTATAGACTGGAACTAGCAGTAGGCAGACTGTCCCCAAGGGACTATTTATGGACACCTAATAGTACACATAAACTCCAAGGTTTCCTATTACTGTCAACTTGAACCATGCTAGCTTACAGAACAGAGCGGTAACATTCTGCCAGATAACCAGCTACCCTACTCCCTTGACACCAATCACAGACAAGCCTGATCTTTTGTCAGGCATAACAGGCAGGGGATACAATAGAATGAAGGGAGGTTGCCTCCCTACACTTGGAGCATTATAAAACCAAGGTATGTGGTACCTCAAGTTTGTGACCTAGTTTTACTTTTGTTTATATTCTATTTTGGAATGTGCCTTTATGAAAAGGTTGTGGAATTTAGACATTTGTAAAGATGTACCTTATTGGATGGTAGATGGAGCTTTCCTTGCTGTTCTAAACTGGAGAACATCTCAACGTCGGCGTCGCCTCTTCATTTATGAAACTCTACACTGGTGATAACTGGATATTTATGTATGCCTTTAGTCAACATCAAAGATGTAGTTATGCTTACTAGGTACTCTAGACCCTGATACCCTCCTGTACTGTCATTCCCTCAACTTCTTCCACACCAGCCCTGTGGAATGCAGAGAGAGCTAAAGAATGTCTGGAGAATTATCTGTACAATTGAAAAGAAAAATGTAAGTTGACAAGTGCAAAGAAACGAAGGATATTGATGGAAAAGTGTGTGCTGAAGTATTGATGAAAGTTTCTAAATGCCAAGTGGGAAATTTAAAATGTTCTTCCTCACTCAAGGTGGTCAAAATGTTCAAAAGTTTGTTACAATTGGAGGAATCGTACAATTAGAACTTGAATTGTGTAGTTATAATTGGGAATTATCTTGTTTTACTCCTTTATCTGGTTATTTTCCTACAGGGCACTCTGTTGTTTGGTGGTTAGGGTGAAGGGTAGCTTTCATTGTGTTCACAGTCTCCAGCATAGCATTTTAATAATCAGGCATAATCAGCTATTAAGGAGGCCTCTCCTGTCAGAACTAAATACAATGATAGGAGGAAACCAGCTCCTTGGTTTTCAGAAGTACTTAAAGACCTCCAGAGGCAATGTTGGCGGCAGGAAAGGAGGTGGAGAATGGTTCTCAATCATGAAGAGAAAGAACAAACATAACGAGTTTATTCAAAAACATAAAAGTGCCCTTAATGAGGCTAAATCATCTTCTTTTCCCCAGAAGATAATATCTACTATTAATCCATCTAAGGAATTATTTAGGATGGTTAGCAATCTCCTCTCCCCGTGGACTCAACATGCTTTGGAGTATTCCCAAGATTTTTGCAAAACGGTGGCTGTGTTCTTTAAGGACAATATTATGAAGATTTTTGCAGAATTTCAATAGCCTAAGGACAGGCCAGAACTTCTTTCATGGAAGGTAATACTCCTAGGGAGCCTACCAACATCCTTATAGCCATGTTCTCCCCCAATCCGGTGGCAAAAATAACAACCCTACTGGCGCAAACTTCTTTGGGATCACTGGATGACACCTGGGTACTACAGTTGGCCCCAGATTTAATTGCAGCATACATGGAGAATGTTTATTCTCAGGTTCTGGAGTCAGGTGTGTACCCTCAGTGCTGGAAGGAGGCCATAGTTATCCTCCTTAAGAAAAAACCTAATAGGGACTTCGGAAAAAATAAAAACCGCCACTCGATTTCCTCTCTGCCTGTCCTGTCCCAGTTAAAATCCTGGAGAAGCATATTAACAGGAATTAGCTCTGTTTTTTCTCAATCATGAACTACTGGACCGCTACAAAATGGGTTTAGGAGTAACCACAGTACTGAAACTGCACTGTTTGTGGTGACTGATGCGATTTGCTGTCAAGTTGATCAGCAATGTACAGCTATTTTGGACATGCATGATCTGTTTGCAGCCTTTTACACCATATCACCATCTCTTTTGGTGCAAAGACTGAAAAAGGTATGGGATGAAGTATGTTGTCTTGAACCTGCTGGAGTCCTTCTCAGCCAATAGACTCTCACAGTCAGCTGCAAGGACTTTAGGGCTAAATCTTTTCAGCTTCCCTGTGGAGTTACACAGGGTTCCTCCCTCAGTCCTACCTTATTTAACCTGTATGTCTCCCCCGTAGGGAAACTGGTGCACTCCCTTGGTTTCCAGGTGTCTTCCTATGCTGATGACACCCAAATCATTGTTTCCATCTCCGATGATTAGGAAGGGGTGGTAGATAAGTTTAGGTCCTGTATGTCGAAGTCAGTATTTGGACAAGGGAGAACTGGCTTAAAAGGAACGGGGGAAGAAAGAGATTGTGGTCTTTTGGACAGAAAATGTATCTGGACTGACTGTTGGTGGCTGAAAACCTATGGTCCACTACGCATTCCGATGGCCACAGTAAAAAATCTGGGACTGAATTTCGACAATACATTGACATTTGACACCCTGGGCAATTGAACAGTGAGTTCTTGCGTTTGGATCATTAAGACCGTAAAGAAACTCCTTCCCTTTCTTCCTGGGGAGTTTAAGGTATCAGTGGTCATTGCGCTTATTACATCTCGCCTTGACTACACTAATGCCCTGCATTTAAAAGTCACCCAATATTTGTGAATTAAGCTTCAGGTCATCTACAATGTGGCTGTTTGTTTGGTCCTAGGCCTGCCTAAACACATCTCTGTAAAGGAGGGCTTGAGGACTCTCCATTGGCTGCCAGTGAAGAAGCGGGTGACCTTTAAAGCCCTGTGCCTGGTATGGAAGGCTCTCCATCATCGGGGTTCATGGTATCTTAGGGCCACCTTCAACTGGTATGCCCCTAGCAGACTTCTGAGATCAGCAGATGGAGAAAGGTGATAGTTCCTAGGTTCCGGAAAACTAGATGGGGGAAAGAGCTTTCTCGGTGGCACCATCCAGGTTGTGGAATACTCGCCCGAACAATATTAGGCGCTTGAACTCCTATTCAATCTTTCACAGGCAGGTGAAACCTTTATATTTACATGATTACATTGTTGTGGGTGATTTCCTGGCTATTTCTGGAACTACACTACTAGGGCTGATCCCCTTTCCCTTACGTGCCTTATTTAATGACACTGCTTTGATGGCTATTGGTTTATGTGCTTTATATATTCTAATTCTATATTGAAAGGGGCTGCTATGAAAATGTTTTAGCTTCTATCCACTTGTAGAGGACAGCCCCTCGGGATGGTGGTAAGAGCTTCTTTGGCTGCATGAACTGCAGAACATCTCAACTTGTGTGGTGTCTCTTCACTTATTAAATGCTACAAGTTAACCTGAGAACGAGGGAGCAATGCCTTGACTTCACTGCTCTCTAAAATTCTTTCTTCATGGTGCCAGTCCTTATACGCTGCTACACTAACAACACTATGGAAAAATGTGCATTTGTACAACATTAAATTAAATGCAGCGGGCATCAGAAATGCTTGTAAGTTAGCAGGTCCTCTAAGACTTTAGTGATCTACAGACTGGTATAAGAGGGTAGGTTTCTCCCCTTGACTAACATGAGGTTTCACAACTCCTTATAGCCTCCAAAAGTTGCCTGGAATAATGCTCTAATGATATGACACAAACTTGACCTGTCATCAGTTGTGCACACCTGCCTAAACCTGGGCATCGCGATAAGAGCAGGTTGTATGTGTTAGGTAACAAAAGTTTAAGTAAAGGTTTTTTTTAAATGGCTAAATGCTGGAACCCTTCCATGAAGCTGAAAGCCAGACTATGCAATAAAGTGGAACAGAGGACAGTAGAGCCTAGTCTGCAGGCTGGAGCTGTTTTTATTACTGTTTTTATTACTGCACTCGGTATGATGTTTGGGCCTTGGGCTCTACTGTTCTTAATTGTTAGAAGAGTTTTATGATACCTGCCTCAGATATGCTGTGCTCAAAATAATAACAGAGGCAAACCCAGCTCCAGCGCCAGTCCCCTCATGAGAGGAGCAGTAATCCTAAAGGCAACCAGGTGGACTCTGTATTTTGGTCCCAAAAACTTTATTCAAAGGGGCCATTCAGAGTAGAAGAAAAAAAATAATTCTCCTTGTCCAGTCCTGCTTCTTTAATAATCACCAACAAGAAATCTTCTAGAATGTTTGTTAGTTTACTTCTGTTGTTGTGCTTTTGAGATCTATTGTTGTCTTTACTGAGGGGGAACGAGAGTTGGGTCAAAGTTCTGTTTAAATTGGTAAATACTTTTCAAACGTACTTGTTCTGCATGCAGCTCACTGCATATTTGCACATTTGCTCGGTTTTCGTATGTCAGAGTGGGACCTCTATTTTGGTTGCTGCTCTTGTCTTTTTGGTAGGAGAGCATAAATGCACATGCTGACATGACCACGCAGCGTTGTATTTACCAAGGGGGGGACAAGAGTTGGGTCAAAATGCTTTTAAATTGCTAAATATTTGTAAAACGTACTTGTTCTGCTTGCTGCTCACTGCTTATTTGCACACTTGGTAGGCTCCAGTATGTTGGAGCAGGTCTGCCATTTCGGTTGCTGTTCTAGTCTTTTTGGGAGGAGAGCATAAATGCACAAGCTGACGCGACCCCGCAGTGGATGCGCGCAGCGGGTGCACCGCCGGCGCATAAGGCAAGCACGTCTTCGCCCGTCCGCGGCCGGTATGCTCTGTGGGCCAGGATTCCTGCTCATTTCTCCACCCAAGCTTATATGAGATGAGCTGTTATGTATTGGTAATACGAGTAAGCAAAGATGTTGGGTACCCTTTGACTTGAATTAGAATGTTAAACAAACTTGTTGTCCTGTTTGCAAATATGCTCTTAACACTAATCAAATTGGGTGTCCTAGTCACGGGACTATTTTGAAACCTACTCAACCCTCATAGAAAACTGAACAAATGAATGAGGCACTTACCTGTGTGCTGCTAAATACTGGGTCGCTCATTAAGCATAAATACGAATTTGCAGACTTTATGGTAGAGCATAATCCTGATTTGATATTCCTTATGGAAACTTGGACTGATAGTACATCGGATCCCGATTTGAAAATTGCCATCCAGTTAGGTTATGAGATGTTTAGAGTAGATAGAAGTGGGAAACTTGGAGGAGGGATCGCGATTATTTATCGCAACCATATGGGAGCTGTATTTACCACTATTTCTCATTTAGAGAGAGAAGCCCTGATATTTCTTTTTAAATGTAATAATAATGTGACATTCAATGGTGTCCTAATCTATCGACCACCAGGTCCTAGGAATAGTTTTATAAGGTCTGTTTAGACATTTATGGAATCTTGCATGGAGTTTACAAGTTTTACTCTACTGTTCATCATACTCCAAAAGTTTACAGGAATAGTTCTATTTAAATGTTCAACAGCCAGTTTTATTTAAACATTCAACAGCCGACACGTGTTTCGCCCTTTGGTGGTCATTTGGACCAGGGCTTTCTCAAGGCTAGAAAGAAGCAAATATCTTTTATAATCAAAGCGGCAGTTTTGACCATATCACATAGTATTTGACAAAGTATGTTGCATCAAAACTAAAAGTATCAGGGGAAACAAAGATATTGTCAAGTCAGAATGCCACAGGTCCTGGGTAGAATACCTTGCCTAGTCGAGTATTGCTGTAAACTTTTGGAGTATGATGACAATCTATGAGCCCGGATACAAACTTGAAGAACAAATGCAGAATACAAAAATTACTTGGAATTTTGAATTTTTACAAATTGGAATATTGTTCATATTTACTAGGAAGGAGTATGCACTCATTTTGGTCGACCCCTCAGCCGCATTTGATACCGTTAACCATCAAGTACTGGAGAATCTGGGAATTAAGGGTACAGCTTTTAGCCTGCTCAATTCCTTTTTGTCAAATAGAGGACAGACTGTGGTGCTTGGAGGGCAGGCATCAAACTCTTTCTCTCTTCCTTGTGGGATGACCCAGGCATCGTCATTATTCACAATATTATTCAACATCTATTTCACCCCCTTGGCATAGCTTATTCGATTTCACAATTTTTCTATAATTTCACATGTGGATGATAGACAAATAGTGGTATCAATTACATCCAAGGTGGACGGTGTGGCAAAAAAAATGTAACAACTGTTTGGCACACTTCACTAGATGGATGCAGGAAAACTGTCTCAAGTTGAATACTGAGAAAACAGAGGTGATATTCTTTTGAAACAACACCTATATCTGCAATGATTCTTGGTGGCCGATTGTTTTAGGGATGTGTCCATCCCCAGTTCAAAAAGTAAAAAATCTTGGAGTCATGTTTGATGACAAACTCTGTTTCTAAGAGAAGCTCAATCATATAACATCTTGATGTTTTTACCTTATGAAGATTTAAAAAAAAATCTATCCATTCATCCCACTGGATTTTCAACAAGCATTTACAATGCAACGGTCTCGCCTCTGCAAAAGTTAGAGCTATTGGCATTGTAAATGACAACATTTTTATTTATGTGTTGGTTTTGAAAACAGATAAATAAATGGCATTGTCATTTACAATGCCAATAGCTTAATCTCTCGCAAATGCGAGACCTATTGCATTTGCACAAAGAGCCACACACACACAGAGCCACACACACACAGAGCCACACACACACACACACACACAGGGGCTTCCTGGGACGCGGCACAGCTGAGGCTCTGACGCAAGCAGCACATCTGCTTGTAGGATTTATACTATGGTGTAAAGTGGTGGCAAACGCGTGCAATATTTTGTAAGTTGCAAGAGGATGGGAATTCGCAATTTCTGGCCGCAATTTACCGCAAGGTCAGACCTCGTGGTAAATTGCGAAAACTCAGATAAAATGCTTTTAAATGCATTTTCTGAGTTGCATGTTACACACACACATGTCCTTTGGACATGTGTGTGTGCAACACCTATGTAGAATTTCATTTGAGGGGTGCTACAGGGTGTCCTTTGGACACCCCTGGCGCCCTTCAAATCGCTATCTTATTTGCGATTAGCAAATTGCTAATCGCAAATAAGGAATACTCCCCATTCATTCCTATGGGCCTTTTGGCCCATAGGAATGATTGGCGAGTTATTCCTTATTTGCGATTAGCAATTTGCAAAATCGCAAATAAGGATTATGTAGGAATCGCATTTCTTTATGCAATTTCTACATGAATCCCGTTTTGCGAGTCCTTAATAGCGATTCGCTATGAATCGCTATTAGGGGCTCGCAAAACGGGAGAATGATGAATCAGGCTGTAAGACTTGGAGAAATATGTGAAGAATATAAAACATGTAGTAACCTCCACTGCTGATACATCATTGGACTGGGTGCTTATCAGAATTGTAGGGAATTCATTGTGCGCTTCGGCACCTTCTTTTCATACAATTTTCAGATGTAAAAGAGTCCCTCGTGTTTTTGAACTGAAGCACTTTCTAGAAGGTGGAATGATACAATAACCAGCCAAAAGCATGAAGTGAGATAGATGTAGTTCTCTGGGTGGAGCCAAGGCCAGCTCTATGTATTTATTCAAGGACTGGTAACAGTAGGTTACAGCAATACCAGCGCTTTCAATGTATAGCTCAGGCCCAGAGCAGTCTCAGAATAACTCCACAAAAGGCTCAGAACAGTCACAGAGGGACCAGTCAACAGAACAGGCTCGGAGCAGGCATCCCTTATGAGTGAAGGCACGAAGCAAGCACGTATAAGAACAAGTCAAAGAGCAGGCATGGCTCAGGCTCAGCCCATACGCAAGATGCAACTCAAGTCAGGCGTAGGCAACACTTGTAGCGCCTGTTAGGTGATTCTAACACATAGGCCATACTCCAAGCCCACAGCAGCAACAGAGCCGTTTCATAGCAGGCACCAGTCCCACTCAGGACAGGCACGGTCCATACTCGTATGGGCTTATTTACAAGCCTCTTGCGCTGTCGGTGCGTCACATTTTCCCATATTAAAAGAGACACACCGGCGGCGCAAGAGGCTTGTAAATATGTCCAGGAGTTCCCACGCACTTGGCTCAGAAGAGGGACAGGTAATGTTCAGAACAAGCATCATAAAGCAGGCAGATCAGGCTCAGAGCAGGCACTGAAAACAAGAAATAGGATAAAGGCGATAGTGATGAGGAAGAGAACAAGCACATACCTTGTTAAATAAAGACAAATCCCAGGCAGACAGCAACAGCAGGCACAAACAAAGACAACTTGCAAAGCAGGCATTTAGCTGTTATAGACGAAGACCACAGTAGGCACAGATCAAGCACAAACCGGGCTCTGAACAGACACTGACATGTGGTAAGTCATTCTCAGAAGGGAGACGGCAAAAGACGTGCTACAAAACAGCTCTCCAAGTGTCACGGGCAGGCAAACGACGCTATTATTAGGACAGGCACGATCAGATTTGGCACACAGAGACGTTTTAAGGCAAAAGCAAAGTGAGCCCCGAGCCAGGGCCCCAGCTTTTCAGGTGGGCCACGATAGAGCCAACTTTGTTCATCAGAGTCTTGCCATGATGACCTTGTATAATTCTTTTTAAACAGATTGTTTTAAAGACCGTTTTTATGTAATTTACATTTAATGCAGTTGATGGGTGAGATATTACAGACCTTTTGCAGAGAAATGTTAGCTTTAAGTTTCATGTAAAAAAGTGTCTTGCAGATCCAAACTGGACCTCACAATTTAGAAATGGGAGGGTGTCACTGTTGATGCTTTTATACATTTTTGAAACATACCTCACTATTGCTGAATATTCGATGTAACACATTTAGGTTTTGGGCGAGTGTGCCTGGGCACTGTCTGTGACCTGGCCAAAGAGGGCATGAAACAGCTGAAATCCGACCATACATCCAAAGCTGTTCTGAACAGGGGCCCTCAAAATACGTTTGGCCCAGGGCCCCCAAAATCCTTAAGATGTCCCTATAGGCACAACCACATACCATTTAACAAAACAGGCTCGGAGCTGGTCAGACTAGGTTCAGTAAGGAGCATCTTAAGGATTTTGGAGGCCCTGGCTAAACATATTTAAGAGTCCCCAGTTTGGAACAACTTTTAATTTAAGATCCAATTTGACTTCTTTCGTGTCCCCTTTGGCCAAGCCACTGACATAGCACTGGAACACTGGTGCAAATTCTAAATTTACTTACATCTATTATTCAGGGAAAGTGATGTGTGTTTTCAATATTTTAATTCAACAGCAGCTCACTAATAATATTGGAAATAATCTATGTGACCCCCGTTCTTTTTCTTATATGAGAAGTCCAGTTTTAATCTAAAAAGATACCCTTTTTAGGTTTTGCCTCGCCAAAAAGATGCGCTCTGCGCATCTTTTTCGCGCAGGCGAAAACCTGATGAGAACTGTAGTGTGCTTTGGGTCGGCCCTCGTCATTCATTGGCTGGCTCCGTAAATGGAGCCTAGCCATTGGATGAGGGGCCTGTCCGTCAATGCCGGACCAGACACGGGGGCGTTCCCGACATTCTTTGGCTTTTGCCGACGTCACGCGACGCCGGGAACGCCCCCGAGTCTGGTCCGGCATTGCCGGCACTGTAGGGAACGGGACGGACATGGAGCTCTCGGCTGTTGGGGAGCGAGTGTTTGCAGCGGAGGCACTGCTCAAGCGTCGGGTGCGGAAGGTGAGCGAAATGTTTGCCGGTTCCCACCCCCTCTCCCGCTCTCCGTGTCTCCCCGGCCCTGTTCCCGCCTCCTACCGCTGCCTCGGCTCCCGTTCCCGCCCCCCTACCGCTGCCTGGGCCGCCCTGTTCCCGCAGTGCCGATTCTCCTGTGCAGGTCACGTAGCAACACTCTGGGACAGGGGAGGGGCGGTACTGGCGTTGCAGCCAATGGAGGTGCAGCGGAATATTCCACGGAGCTCAGTCCTTAGCAACGGCGCTGGCAACGACAGTTACGTCACGAGAGTATTATGGGCTGCCTGGGCCACTGACGGGTGTAGGGAACGGGACGGACATGGAGCTCTCGGCTGTTGGGGAGCGAGTGTTTGCAGCGGAGGCACTGCTCAAGCGTCGGGTGCGGAAGGTGAGCGAAAGGTATATGGGTAATAGGAGAGGACCAGTAAGGTAGGGCCAGTGTATACTAAAGGTCTGTCAGTACAAGGTAGTCTTAATATCGAAGTTGTCAGTAAGAGGTGGTTCTGGGGGAGGGACATGCTGCAGAACTGTCAGACGCGTGTGCATTTCGGAGTAGTCACCCTGAACTATTCAGCCCCGTTTGTTTGAAGACTATTCTACAACGAATCTCATCTCTGGCCCCCTCCCCCCTTCCAGCCCCCCCCATCAAAGAAAAAGCTTCCACCGGCTGCTTCTAGCAGTGGAAATCTCTGCATATAATGACAGCGATCCGAAAAACCCAATGGACCCGGGACCTGCTGTTACTGGCCCCATCTGAATTAAGCGAGCACTCGTAACGGGGGCATGCGTCACAATATTGAGACTGATTTTTTTTTTTATGACTTGGCCGAAAAGAACACGTGGAATGCACGCAGCGTCTCCCATGCGTAGGGCCGTGGGGAGTGGGCAGTGGGCCATGGGGAGTGCTGGGTGCAGCGTTCACTCAGAGGGTTTGTGGTGTCCTCCAGTGCTTGGACCGCTCTGCTCGGGTTGCTGTTTGTGTTAGATTTAGAAATGGCACCAGTGCTGATCAGGGGGAGAGCTTGCCTTTCTTTTCTCTGGAAGCTGGGGCAGAGTCTCGCACTTCTGCTCCCAGAGCTACAGGAGAAACAAAGCGCCGTACACAGGAGCCAGACCGACAAGAGCGGGAGGGGGGTCTTCCAGGCATCCCTGGGCTCCGGGCTTCCTTCGGGTCAGACCAGGCTAGAAGAGCTGGGGCAGAGTCTCACACGTGTCCTCCCAGACCTACAGGAGAAGCAAAGCGCCTTACACAGGAGCCAGACCGACGGGGGGTAATCAAAGAATTACAACTCGAGTGTTCAACCCCTTGACGTCCTAGAGGCCCTCAGCTGGGCTTCTCTGAACAGCTGGACATAAGGACACACAGAGTGGGGGCGAGCCAAACACGAACAATCCGTGGGTGGAGTGGGAGGAACAAGGGGGCGAGAGAGCGAGTGAAGGAGATTCAGCTTAGTAGACCGAGGAGAGCGCATGAGTCAGTGCTTAATTTGAGCCAGGGATGCACGTGGGCCCAGCACTTCTAGAACGACCCGTGCTGTGTCTATGAAAGTAAAGTTAGTAACAGTTGGAAATCTCAAAGTATTTTGCGTGTTCCTGGAAGTAGAACGCAGTCTACTGACAATGATTTTGTACAAATCGTAGTGATAATGTTACAGTTCATAATAGTAAGGTAACACCTGATTCTGGATTAAATTCTGCATCACGTGTCAAACACAGTGGAAAGGCTCGAATGCATTCAATTGGATTGAAAGCTTTTGTAAGTTGCTCAAGTTTGGGTTCTTTCCAGGTCGGTTTAGTAAATGTAGGCTATGATTCTAAATGGAATTTTCTGTTATTATTCTCGCCCCCTTTACCATAGAATTTTCCTATTGATACCAAAGAAGCGCAGGGTCACGGGGTGACGTGCAGGCTCACGGGGTGGAGCGCAGTGTCAGGGGGTAAAGATGTCCGTCTCTTGAGTCGAAGTTGGAGTCCCGAGGACGAATTGTGAAGGGCGTTAAAGATGGGCCGGTTCTGGGGGTGATGGGCGGGCTGGGCACGGACCGGGTAGAGTGGCCGCAGTGGGCCAAGATAACGTGTCTGCACGGGGTGAGTGGGGTGGTGGTCCCAGTGCAGACACAATTGTGAATCAGGTGTGAGCCGTCTCAGCATTTCATCCTTACTTGGTTGCTTTTCTGACCGAATACTTTGCCCGGCAATCAGAATGATGCTACATAGTCAGAGCCTGTGTTAACTACTCCGTCCGTATGCTGGTGAGACACACGTCAGTCTTGACCTAACCTCTCCTGAGAAGTTATGAAGAACTTCTTCATAAACCTGCAGCAATTTCAAGACTGTCCGACCTGCCACCCCTTGAAACACAATCCTTCAAAATGAGTATCTCCTCATCGAGCCCTCTCGCCTCGTCCTCACCTGTACAATATTGGCCTGAATCCAATGGCGAACTGGATTGCTAACAGGCAGTCATTGGCAGGGTTTCATCCCGGACAAAAGACCTCATGTGCAGTTTCTACTGAATGATTTCTAAAAAATCTGCACTTTTAGGTAAGATTTCTTTGGAGGCTTCGTTGATATATTCCCTTACAGGCCCTCCAAATCCTTGTCCAATCTCTTGCTTTCAAGATGATTACAATGTGAATTATCCGCTGACTGCTCTTCCCAAAAAATATCTAGCCCCCATAAGGCATTTTTAACTTGTAGTGGTTTTCTTCCGCAAACGGACCAAACCAATGTGCATTAATTGCAAGTCCGAAATTACCCCCACAACTCCCCCTCCATTTCCTTTCCCCAAACAATGTCCATACTCTTAACTAAATGTAGCTTATGAGCTCAGTCGGTTCGCAGCACGGGGACTGTGGCACAGTCCTTTTCTGGAGTGGAGACAGAATTTTGAAATGGATAAAAGGACACATTCAGCGTGGAGGGGCCACCGCCCCCCCCCCCCCCCCCCCGAAAATTACTTCACTGAATGGGAACGTTATTTTAAGCAGAATAGGGAATAATTTTACCCGGGGCGTGGTAGTCGCGCTAGAAATGCAGCTTTTTTGGCAGGCACACAGATAAAAATAAACAAATCCGGCTTAAACAGTAATGTTGTTGTTGGCAGCTTTTTATTAAAGTGCGTTTTGCTTTGTGTCCTCGGCGAAGTGGTGTTCTTATCTCTGTTGGTGGCGTGGTATCTCCTGTTCACATCCTGGAGGACATCCCAATCTGTGACAGCCTTCCTGTGGTTTGCAGTCCAGTTTTGCCCACTGTGTATTGTTGTGCATTCACCTACTACGACAGTTTACTTTGTATGTTCAGTGCTTCAATTCTTTAGCTTCTATTGCTGGGTTTAAAAAAAATATATTTTCATATTCTCGGTTATTGTACTTGTGTTTACCGCGGATATATCAGTGTGCCTCACTTAAGTGCCATTTCTTAGCTAAACTGCTCTTTAAAATTGGAGGCTAGCGCAGCGTACGAAGGGGGTGTTGAACGGCTCCTGTCAGGATTGGGAGGTGGGGGCTGCGTCATGCGCGCGCACTTTATTTTTCCGGGTATCTCGCGCTCTCCAGTGACGCCGAGATTGATGGATCGAATACAGACTGCGCAGAATGATAACTAATGCACAGCAGAAGGGTCTGGTATCCTCTGTGGATGAGATCTAAAGCCCTGTGACTCGCATTAAATGTAGCATACTTCTGCTCTGTGTGGGGGGGGCTCTGTGTGGGTGTATGTGTGGAGGGCGCTGTGTGGTTGTGTGGGGGGGCGCTGTGTGTGTGTGTGGGGGGGCTCTCTGTGGGTGTTTGTGTGTGGCATTTGCGAGAGATTAAGCTATTGGCATTGTAAATGACAATGCCATTCATTTATGTTAAAAAAAACATAAATAAAAATAATGTCAAGAGCAATGCCAATAGCTCTAACTTTAACAAAGGCAAAACCATTGCATTGTAAATGCTTGTTTATAGATGTTGTATGGTTAGAAATGAACCATTCTCTGCAAAATCTCTGTAAAAGACCCCCATACATTACCCACATTAGAAAATAAATTCAAGGAAAACGATATTTAATGCAATATTTTTAAGAATTATTTCAGGTCATGGGGGCAAGAGACTGCAGAGGAGAACTGACTATCAGTCCCCCTCACCCACCGAAAGGCAGGGGCCCTGAGCCAGAGCCCACTTTGCAAAGACCAGCCAGAGGGAGGGCGCACACCAGACCCAGACCATAAGGTAACCACAAAGAGCAGAAACGTAAGACTCCAGTAACCACAGACTAGGCGCAGACCAAGTACAGCCCAGGGAGGCTCAGCGCAGCACACCCTAGAATCAAAGAAGACGTAAACCAGACTTACGCGGAGAACACGGCAGGCACGGCCCGTGGATGGGACGGGGCAGAGTAGGCCACCAGTGGGCACAAAGCGCACCCGGTGGGGTGGAGAGATGGCAGATACACCCGCGCACACACAGAATACGGACACCCCATTGGAGACACACATCCTGGTCACAATGTGTGCAGTTTCTGTGCCAGGTGGACTCATAGCTCCGAGGTCCCAGCCCTTCAGTGCGCACAAGCCGAGCACAAATTCCCCGCACCTGCATTCACACGAATGGGACCCCGCGCTGCGCAGCGCATGTCTGATGCCAAAATGAGAAATATTCTGGACTTTGCAGATGGGCACATAACAAGTGCTGCAACACGCTGGGAAGGTAACGATGAAATAAGGAATTAACGCTCCTCGCGGATTGAGAACGGGGGCTGGCATCACATAAATCAAGGCCATCTTCTCTTACCATCCAGTATAACTTGAAGTCAAACGTCCTGAGTAGAAATGTGTCCTGCTCAGAAGGTGCTGGGAATATATAGCCTTACCAGACTAATGGGGCGGGCGAGGGGAGCCCGTTATCGGAGGAAGGTCACAGTCCCGATATTAAATGTACTCCGGCCACATTGTAGCCTGGGGGCCCCCTCTTCTCTTGGGTTCAGCGTATAAAATGCACTTCTCACAGACCCAGCGGTTGGTTGGTGTGTTTTTTGCTGTTTTTTCTTTAAGGCAGAGATTCGCTGAGTACCTACAGGGCGTTGTGAGTCTAAGGGTGGAAACCCATGGGTGTTGTAAGTGTAGGGGTGCAGTGGATAGGGGGAGCGGGCCTGTAAGTGAAGGGTTTTTAGTGCAAGATTAGTAGTGAGAGTGCTTAATGCAGGTTTGCCCGGAATTTGCAGCTCTTTGCCCCTTACTTCAGAGCAGAACGAAGACCACAAATAAACAAGCAAATAGCAATTTTAAATTCCCTAATAAGGCGCTGCGATCTGGGCATCGAAGGCTCTCAAGCGAGAGGAAGTAAAAAGTATGTACAGAACTTTTCACGCTAAGAAACATGTTAGGAAGCATTCGTGAGATGAATACATCAGTTTTACCTCCCTGCACTTCGAACGTTTCCTGGCTCGAGGCTACACAATGTGAGTAACTAACTGGATTTGCATAAAATGCTGTCTGTTCCTGCTCCTCTACCCTCGCCGCACCGCGCATACCGCTTGCCTGGTCATGCTTCTATGTAAACCATGGCCGCAAAGCACCTTTTCCTTCTTCAGGCACGCTGAGATCACAGCGCACCGCTTACTCATCGGTTGCTCTTAATACCCCCGGCTGTTTCCCACCGTTTTGCCACCAACCTGTCTTGTCTGCTCCGAGTTATCCTACACACTCAGCCTGAGTATTAATCGAGCGTGTCGTACACAAGTACCCCCTCTATACCTGGGCTGGGCTGCACGGTGTGTAGAGGAGGCAAAGCCTGCTCACGCTGCCTGCATGCGCCAGTCGGCCCTCTCATTGGTTAATAAGGAGCACCAATCAGAGAGCTGACTTGAGCGTGCAAGCAGCGTGATGAGGGGTTGCTCTCTGCCGATGACGTCAGGGAGAGAAAGAACACCGAAAACACACCCCCGATTCCCGTCTTGAACTGAGTGATGCCCCTCTCCTCCAATGGCTGGCCTCCGTTTAGGAAGCCAGCCAATGGAGAAGAGTGGCGGGTTCAAGCCCTCACACTGTCAACATAAGATCTCTCCCAGCGACTGCGTAAGCGCAGCTTACGCAGGTCTCGACCTAAAAAGCGGTTATAGTTGCCTTGGTTCTATCAAAGATAGACTACTGTAATGCTCTCTATTTGGGAGCACAGAGGCACCTGCAGTCGAAGCTTAAGTCTTTGCAGAATGCTGCAGTCGGCTTACTCCTAAAAATTCAAAAAATTACTTCCATATCAAAGAGCATTAGGGATCTACACTGGTTACCTGTCAAGGCTAGGGTAACATTTAAGGCCTTATGCATTGTGCATAAGGCTCCGATTGGATCTGACCCTTTTATCTATCAGAAGTCCCTGAGGTGGCATGTCCCTTGATGTAACTTGAGATAATCTACCGCCAAGTTGGTGACGATCGCAAAGTAAAGAAGACAAATGGGGGGGGGCAGGTTGGGTGGGGGGGCAGAAGTTTCTTCCATTATTGCTAGCAGGGATAGGGCTCCTTCTGCTCATGACACGGGGTCCCTGCACTGGATCTGCCAGCTGTTGAAACACTGGGTTCCATTTTACAGGCCAGAAAACTCAGCCAACAAATTTGAGTATAGATCGTACTGGGGCTCAGAGCATAAGTGACCCCTCCTCCTCCCCCCCTACACACACACACAAAGCACATGAACGCCCTTCCTTGCCCCACCCGCTGCCCCTTACCAGGAGCGACCCCAGCCCCTCCAACCACCCGCATTTATAAACTGCTGGAAGTATGAGGTAAACTGGAGAGAGGAAAAGGGCCTGCTGTTCCTCCGGAATGTGGACCAATATCTGGGTTTGTATTGGTAAAACCGGGCCCCATGGTATTCCCTATTCCTGGTGGAACGCCTTTTAATTTGACAGTGCAGGGGAGCATTGGCGTAGCTAAGGGGGTGTGGTGGGGGTGGTCCGCCCCAGGCGGCACTATATTCGGGGCGGCGGCCACGCGGCACTGATGGCGACCTTTATAATTTATTTGGGGACACTGACACAGTGTCCCCAAATAAATGATAAAGGCTGCTGTCATGGGCCATCAGTGCTGCACGGCCGCAACGTGTGTAGGTCCCAGAGCCATGATTGGTAGCGCACGAAAGCGCTACCAATGATGGCTCTGGAATCATTTTTGGCCTGCCCCCAGCAGTGACATGCTCCACCACCACGACCGCTCTCGAGTCTGGAGAGTGCAGGGAGATGCCGCCAGGCCTTTGAATTATTCGGCCACCAAGAACCAACAATTACCCAAATTAATAATGAAACAATTATTAGGGAAAGGGAATACAATCTACTGTGCCCCCCGCTTCCAAAATAAGAGAAACTCGTTCCCTCTCCCACTTTAACATAATCGGGCCCAAGTCCTCATCTTCTGCCACAAATCTAAGTAACTCCGAAATAATAAACAGCGTGAATTTTCAGTGCCCGTGGTCGCCGTTCATCCCCCGGATCCAGAGAAAGAAAGGCCGGTACCACAGAGAGTTTAAGTTTAGAAACCCTGAGGCGGCAGAGACACAGTCAGTCCTGGGAGGCCCTGGAGGGTGCGGGTGGCGTGGCAGTGATACGGCACCAACAGGGCCTGCATGGACAGCGTCGGACCCTGGAGAGAAGTCTAAAGAGCTCACTGGGTTTGTAAGCGAGGGACTGCCTGCCAGGTACACTACAATGGCCTAAACCATGTGCCAAGGAGACACAGACCGTGTCATTAGCTGTTTGAACGCCACTTTCCAGTCAGGTAAGCCAGAAATCTGACTGCAATTAGATTTACTATTCTCTTTACAAAGTTTTGGGTCATGTCGTTAGTAAAATATCACTTTTTATCACTTTATGTACAACTAGCAGCCCGTCCCGACGTTGTCCGGGTATGAATTGCTTCCGGCCAGTAGTATATTTGTAGATTTCGTTTTGATAGCATTTCTTATCTATGACAGGCCTGTGAAACACTCTGATTCACAGTGCACTGCTGATGCACTTAAGAGTGCGCGTTCAGTAGTGTGTGGACTCGAGTTTCCCTACTTTACTTTTCCTTGCAATATTATATAGCGCAAACTCGACAACATGGCATGAGCACAATTTACATTACAGAAGAAAACATTCATTTGTGGTAGGCACGGAGAGACAAAGCGATTTGCCTGGAATCACAGGATGTTGAGCTGATGCCGAGATTCGAACGTAGCTCCCCAGCTCTAAAGTTCGTAATTCTAGAACTTGTGGCGGGAGGTGTGTCTAAAAGCTCATGTCGGTGCTGGCCATCAATGAGAGAGACCTGTGCATTTTTCAAATCTGTGGTGAAAAAATATGAGTATGTTGCTGGAGATGTGGGCCGCCGTGCCACCATTGTACTTACCGGGGAGGGTAAACACCCATTATTCTGCAACTTTCTTTCCGCATACCATCACTCCGCATACTTTCATTACGAAGGTACCATGACTCTGCAATGCCATTATAACGCATGGCATTAAATTTTATATGCTTTTACCACGCATACATTTACAATGAAATTCGTTGTAAATGCATGAATGGTAAAAGCATGTAATGTTTGGATAAGGTAAGTATGGGTATAGGGGTATATGTTTTGGGGTACAGAGGTATATGTTTTGGGGTGTTTGGGTATTTTAAGGGTTCAGATATAGTTTTGGGTTATGGGGTACAGGGGTCGTTTTAGGGTTTAGGGATAGGTATGGGTTTTGGGGTACAGGGGTATTTTAGGGTTCAGGGCTAGGTTTGGGGTTTGGGGTACAGGGGTATTTTAGGGTTCAGGGGTAGGTTTGGGTTTTGGGGTACAGGGTTATTTTTATTGTTCAGGGCTAGGTTTGGGTTTTGGGGTACAGGGGTATTTTTAGGGTTCAGGGTTAGGTTTGGGTTTTGGGGTACAGGGGTATTTTAAGGGTTCAGGGCTAGGTTTGGGTTTTGGGGTACAGGGGTATTTTAGGGTTCAGGGGTAGGTTTGGGTTTTGGGGTACAGGGGTATTTTTAGGGTTTAGGGCTAGGTTTGGGTTTTGGGGTACAGGGGTATTTTTAGGGTTCAGGGGTAGGTTTGAGTTTTGGGGTACAGGGTATATTTATAGGGTTAAGATGGGTTAGTGTTTAAGGGTGTTGGGGTATTTTAAGGAGTAAGGGTGGGTTATGATTATGGGGTGCAGGGGTATTTAACCCCTTGCATGCTGCCGCGATTCTGCGCCTGTGCGGCACTTTTATTGAGTGGGCGGGTTCATGACAGCCCCCAGCCGTCATCAGCACACGAGCACTGTAGTGCATGACGGCTGGGGGCCGTCATCAGCATGCAAGGGGTTAAAGGGAACAGGGTGGACACCCGGAGCTGGAATGTACAGAACCTGGGAAGAAAAAACAATGAAATATTGGGCACAACACTCGCTTTTTCTCCCAGTAATCCCACGCCCCGCACACGCCCCCAGCACACGATATGAGACATGGCATGAAGGGCGGAATGTACCACACGCCCCCAGCGTTTGTCACGCTCCCAGCACACGCCCACAGCACAATGCAGACACGCCCACAAGGGACTACTTTGCTGGCACGGTTCTTTTATCTTTTAAATGTATATGGTGGGCGTCTGCATGGCCTATATCCTTCTGCTGCAACTGCCCTTTCCAACGCTGTATTGGGTGTTGTGATTGGTGCTGTGGTTCCTGAGATTACCCAACTCAAAGGTTTGGGCTCTCTCTTTATTATATTAGTATAGATTGACTGGTGACTTTGATTAAACAGTAGCCTACAGACTGCTGCGTGATGATTCACATCTTATTAGGCCTGTGCAATGCATATTCATGCAACTGGTTTTGTCATGTTGTCACTTTTCACTATCACCATTGTGTGAATTTACATGAAAACATCTTACTTTGCATTTTCCATAGTCCTCCTCATGCATGACACTTACTTTGGTGTGCTGTGATGTTGAGTTTCTGTTGGTGGGATTGGCGAAGGATGTTTTACATAATTGTAACCGCCCGCTTCAACCCATCTGGACATAATCAGCAGGTCTCACGGGTCTGAACTTCACCCTTACCAGTGAAGCCCTCCAGTCATGTACGTTTGTCACAGTCTGGAGAAGTGGTCCTGATTGTATCTCTCACATGTCCCATAGGAGAGAGACACTACCACAGAAAGGCTGCCTGTCAGTAGACAGCGCCATCACCATTAAGCAGCACTGCATGACCTTCAGAGAGCAGAGCTGGCCTGAGAGAAGCAGAGAGCTGCACTGTGTGAGTCACTGCTCAGCTGCAAGGCTATCCTTGCAATGTCAGTGTGCAGCGGTCCAGGGTCTGTAGCGGTGGTTCCAGTGAGGCCGAGCACAGGTGCGAAGGCAGTGGGGATAGTGGGACTTGTGGTTCCCAGTGGGTGAGTCAGCATGGGCTTCTCCCTTGTATTAGTGGTGACCCTGGAGTTGCGTGTCTGTCTCCTGCAGATGGTATCAGTCAGACAGCAGTACTTGTGCCCTCAGAACCAGCAAATATGACAGGCGCTTCTCAACCTCAAATTGTAGTGATTCCTGAAAAAACTCTCCCCATTGCCAGATTTTACTGCTACTGCCAGGACTGCCCACTTGATCTTGGTTTGGTTACTTTCAAGCATTTTCTCTATACAGTGAGCCTTTTGGCTGTGACCAACCATAAGTTAGGTGTATGTGGCTCATCTAGTAATCTTTGTCCTATGAAATTCACTCAATGTGCCCCCGTTAATCTCCAACTGCTCACTGAAATAATCACTTCACCTTTTTTGGAATTCTTCTTCTCTATGGTACGTAAGCAGGCAACAAACATACCTTCGCTTAGAGAATATAATTATTGACACCTCTGATACCTATGGTAATTCCCAATATCCCTTTTCTACTCAATATCCAACCAAGAATTGTCATACAGATGTTCAAATACTACAATTTGTTTCATATCCTTAAATCTGGGTTTGGGGAGGCCTGTTTTGATCGTACACCCCATGCATGCGATTCTAGGCGGCTGCTTAAGGCAATACAAATTACGGGGTGCCACACCAGAACCACTAAGTGCTCTGCAGTTTACCATTCTTCTTTCTTTTGCAGTAAACTCCTATTAAGTTTCTATTCTAGTACTGCTGCAGCAAGCAGTGCATTCATTAGGACTCCCATGAGGCCGAACATTGAGGACTGCAGTGGTCGGGCTCACCTGTACAGGTACCGGCTGCATTCACTGGTGAACAGAAAAGAGCTGGAGGCAGCGTAGAACATGATTGTGGGGGTTCTTCCCAGCTAGGTATACAGCCAGATGCAGAGAGGGAGTCTGGCTGGGGATGGATCCTACGTTTAGTTTTAGGATTATTACTGCTCAGTGTCTCGAAGTGTCTTTTTGAAATAATACAGCATAGATATCTAGGCTATGTGTACCTCAGTCAGCCTCTTCTCCTGAGGCTTACCCATCATGCCTCATTGTATTGCAATGTAATTACTTAGACTAGCCATGCAACTTACTTTCAGCCTCAGGTTAATAATATCTGGTGGCGCTGCGTGCAGTGCTGTAATCTACAAATTAATTTTTATTAAACTGCTCAATATGACTTTTTGAAATAAATAGCATCATAATGCGTAGCAAGGTTTCAGATTGCTATGTGTGACATTTTTAGAATTTCAGTGTAATTATGAGTGACATTTCAACAACTATGAGTGACACTTACGCGTGAGCAAAATTAAGCAATGAAGATGAGGGAAACATATAAATATTATAAATTACACCCATTTGAGCAACAAGAAACTATAAGAAGATCTTAAAACTGCTGGAAAGCTCCGGAAATGGATGGGCACACACAAAGCTAGGGGTCACAACCCAGGCTGGAAGTTACTGAATGTGGTGATGAGGAATAAAGTTAAAAATTCATGGTAACGGGATGAAATAATGGAGTATGTCTAACGTTATGGCGTAAAGCACGCCAAGAATGTCAGAACACAAAAGCAGTGTGCGATTTCTCTAAGTCACTAGGTCTTGTGTTAAATGAACTTCTATATATCAATAACAAGCTGGAGGTTGTTGGCGCGAAAGAGCCATCTACACAGTTGTCTTCATTGGGAGCTCTGGAGCAAATACGTCCTTTTTTCCGCAGCCCCCCACTCTGCCTCCCGCTATCGACCATGGGCGGCAACCTGAGGGATAGCCCTGGGCGCCAGAAGCTCTAGCTACGCCCCTGCAGGGGAGGAAGTAAAAGTCGGAATTGAGAACTCCTTCGTCAAGCCATTATTGTGTATATGCACGGCTTACTAAAACCTAGCCTCAACAGTTCATAAGAAAGGCTTCTGTAGAGTGGGGGAGGGATGCCCGTGTCTAGGGTGTTTAAAAGGACGCCACACACGTTGACGTTTTCTCTGACCTGTGTTTGTGGCAGGGGCAGACGTGCGTGCTGCCGCCTGGACGTGACCGTGGAACAGGCGACAGGCTTGATTGGCCAGACGTCTAAACTGAGGTAAACCACGTCCGGCTAATTCCTTATTTTCCGCTAGGGGGCTGTAGTCTCTCACTGTTAGGCATGCCCTGTCCTCGGGCTAGGCTTTATTTCAGCCTTTCAGCACTGGCTCCCGGGCCGCGACTCTCAGAGAAATTGGCACAGGGTCCAAGAGAGAGATCCTAGAGGCATACACAGGAAGAGTGGTAAGTGGAGGCTTGTCAGTTCGCAGTGCTTAAATGAAAAATATAAAATATATGTGAAAGTGAATAACCATTGCCTTCGAGTGAGATGCTCAGCAAATCAGGAGAGCGCAGACTGGGCTGGACTTAAAGTTATGTAAATTCCTGGATTTTGCTTTTACATATCACTGCATTCTGGGAGGTGTAGTCTCGGTTCATTTTAATGGAGACATTTGCAACAAAACACCTGATAACAATGATATGTAAAAGCAAAATCCAAGAATGGAAAAGTGGTTCTAGCATTCTCTTTGCAGCCCTGTGGTACAGTGCGAGTAAGTAAAGCATGTCACTCTGGCCCAATTGTGCATTTCTGGGGTGGGGTCACCTTCCAAAGAATTGTTTTGAAAAAAAAAGAAACCAACTGTTCGTATAACTACGCATTTGTTTTAAAACAACACTGACTAAAGAGGCATAGGCAGTTCAGGGAGTTCTTAAGGGAAACAATTCAATCGTTAGTTTGGCCACAGCGTCCAGGAGCAATATATTGCCAAAGTAAACAATCATCTTTGCACCTGGGCTATAACAATGTGGAAGCGGAGAGTATGGCTCCTTTGCTGAACTGTCTTAGCAGAGTTTGTTTTGTAAAATATTTTGTTGATTTTCTTAAGAGTTACAAATCAAATATCAGTGAGTAAGGACAAAAAAGGGCAACAATTAGGCCAGGTACAATCATGCCTTCAATAGAATTAATCATGACCAATAATACAGTTATATCACTTGGCGAGGTTAAAGGCATAATATTCTATTAACTTCAAACTACAATAATATCACGTGTCATATAAAGTACACACTAGAAGTCAATACTGGGGGGGAGGGGTGGGAGGGGAGGCTCTCAAATGAGATGGTATTCCTGGCTGGCTGGCCTACCCATTCCCCATTTTGATTGGTCCTTTTCCCCAGACCTTCTCGGATTTATTGGGGCTCCCACAGCTTTGATAAATGTCCCTGTTTAGTGGCCATACACTAGTCCATGCCTCATATCCATTCCTCGAGGGCTGGCCTGACATAGCTCCCCATTTTCCGGCTAAATCTCTTTTTGCTACTCTGAGGCCCAGGCATTTAAAGGTCTGATGTATCCCATATTCTGAGAAGCATAGTGGCTGTCCTCATTTCCAAGGTCAGCTGTTACACCCACTCAGTCCCTATGTTTCACTCCTTGATTAGCAATCAAGGGGCATTCAATGATTGCATGGAAGATGGGACCCCCTTCTCACCAATCCCTCATAAGCACTTATAATTGTTGGCGCACCCCAAGCCTATATATTGGGACCCTAGGTAGTACACCCTGTGCAGCAGTTGTATCGGCCTGAAGATGGCCTTAATGCAGATCTCTCTGGGAAAGAGAAGGACCTCTGGCCACATATTGTCCTCCAAAGTGCAGACTTCTAAATCCGTCTGCTTTTAAGTGTTGTTAATTCTTTACACGCGTTATTCATTAAGGTAGATTATGTTAGGAAGATTGTCCTTCAGCACTTCTGGGAACCTGCTCTCTATTGGCATGCTATCAAAGTGCTTTTAAGTTGTAGGTGTGGGAAGGTCTGATAGAGGTATAGTTCATATTCCAATTAGAAATGTGTGAATAGGATTATGTCGTCCCCACCCCAAATCTCATTTAGTGTTTGTCCTTATACTGTCCCACCCTTGGAAGCCAATCCATGTAGTTACTACTTTTGCCTCCTATCCAATGCTTAATTTGTAAAACAATAAGTACCAGGGCCCTCGCTAGGAGTCCATCACAGCTTGCACCACCCATTGCCCCTGTCAGCTCTCCCATCACAATACCTGCACAACTATTTATCATCACACTGGTACAAGTGTGACAACTCAGGAGTATATTCTCAAGAGCGTGTGATAATTACTGCAAAATTAGCTTAACGCAACTCTACTTATCGCAGTCTATTGCGGGAAAATAACGCTGTGTTAATGTAGCATTCACAACATGGCGGTACCATGCGATAGGCTCACGATAACGCATCAATAATGCGAAACACAAACGCAAAACAAGTTGCGATGAGGCCAATTGCGATACAAAAATCTGCGAAAACCAGTGACAGGCCTGCAATTCACACACGTCAGGAGGGAGAAATCGCCATAAAAGTAGAAAAAAACAGACAAACAAATTCAAAACAACAGCGAAGCACAATGGATGTTGCCGGAGCAAGTACGGAGGACAACCACAACCCCACAAGCCCCCCGGAGGACCAGCCAGGGACCTCGGGGTCAAGGAAGGGCAAGGCGAAGAAGAGTAGGAAGAAGCGATTCAGTCCGCAGGAAAACAGGATCCTGATAACTGAGGTGGTAGAACACCATCAACAACTGTTCGTCACCTCCACTGTGTCATTGGCAACAAAAAATGGACTATGGCAGTCCATCGTGGACAAGGTGAATGCAGTGGGAGTGATGAAGAGGACAATGGAAGAGGTCAAGAGGTGCTGGAATGATGTGAAGCGCAAAACCAAGCTGAAACTCGCCAACAAACGGAAGGCAGCGAGGTGGGAGTCCTGCGCCACAGGAGGATCTAGACAAGATGGAGGAAATGGTGTTCACAGACATCAGTGGGGAGACGTTGGCAGGAGTTGGGGGACCGGACACTGCTCAACATGACCGGACACAACAGCAACAGGGTGAGTAACGACCAGGGACTGGGGGAACAGGAGGTGATAGGCACACTTGCACACATGTACAATTAAGTAGAGCACATCTGCGGACAAACCATGCCCCTGCCCCGAGCTCCCACAAGAGACCAATGTACCCAAGTATGCAACATCTCAGCACTGTATAAGCATAGAAGTCAAAGGCACACCGCATGAAAGGGATAAGGGGCAGCAAAATCAGAGCTGCAGGGGCGACTCCCCCGAAATGTAGCACACACACACGTAACATGCAGAGCACATCAACATTGACAGCAACGTGGTACAAACCGCAACATGTCTACAACAGAACACAGGATACAACTGGTGCCGCTTGTGTGTAGAAACTTGCCATTCACATTTGGCATTGCAGGGAAATGTGAGTTGATAATGTACAAGTACAAACACACACTCGTTATGTTGTCGAAATGTCCACTGTCCCCCATCAAATAAGCAGCTCCTCCCATACAGCCACAATGTACACAGTCATGCTGTCTGTATGAAAACATGTACAATGCGACAACATACATGTGAACACATTGTTAAACTGCATCCCCCCTTCACATTGCAGAGAGAGAATCAACACCTCCTGTAGAGCAACCTGCACCACGCTTCTCTGATGCCTAAGAGGACCACCACAGCTTCGACTCCGACGCCCTCCAACAGCTCGTGGAGAGCCTCCGCATCCCACCTCCTGGAGCAGGGCAGCCCAGCTGCTACGAGGAGACCACACCCCCTGCACAAACCACACAGCAGGCAGCACCCACCTCCACAGCTGCCTCCCAGGATCCCCACGAAGAACACATGGCCTTCCAACGCCGTGTGTTGGGGTGCCTAGAGAATCTGGCTAAGCAGGTGCGGGTGGACTTCGACCGCATGGCAGCCAAACTAGATGCCATTCGTGGGTGTCTAAGTCCCATCAGGGACCACTCACGGTCCCTAACGGACACCCACAGTCCACTTCATGCTCTCCAATGGACCACGCTAAAATCGCTGGAACCTTGACTCAGAGACTAGAACAACTGTCCAGTCAGAGTGGCTATAGCGATGTCACCCAGGAGTTAGGACACATGCAGAGGTTAATGGAGACCATGGAGTGGACGCAGGCGGAAATCAATCAATCAATCAATCAATTATATCATTTGTAAAGCTCACTACTCACCCGTGAGGGTCTCAAGGCGCTGAGGTGGGGAATGCTGCTACTGCTCGAAATACCAGGTCTTGAGGAGTTTTCTGAAGGTCAGCAGGTCTTGGGTCTGCCGTAGGTGGATGGGGAGGGTGTTCCAGGGCTTTGCAGCGAGGTGGGAGAACGATCTACCGCCTGAGGTCGCTCTTCGGAAGCGGGGGACTGTAGCGAGGGCTAGGTCGGTGGAGCGGAGCTGGCGGGTGGGGGTCTAGAAGCTGAGTCGTCTGTTAAGGTACGTTGGTCCAGTGTTGTGGAGTGCCTTGTGTGCGTGGGTGAGGATCTAGAAGGCTATCCTCTTGTTGACCGGGAGCCAGTGCAGGTCTCTCAGGTGGGATGTGATGTAGCTGCGGTGAGGGATGTCGAGGATCAGGCGTGCAGAGGCGTTCTGGATGCGTTGGAGCCGTCTCATAAGTTTGGCCGAGGCTCCTGCGTAGAGGGCGTTTCCATAGTCCAACCTACTGCTGACAAGGGCCTGGGTGACTGTTCTTCTCGTTTCAGTGGGGATCAGTGGAGATCCACTTGTAGATCCTACGGAGCATGCGGAGGGTGTTGAAGCAGGAGGAGGAGACGGCGTTGATCTGTTTAGTCATGGAGAGGGTGGAGTCGAGGATGACCCCTAGGTTGCGTGCATGGTCGGTGGGTGTTGGAGTTCAGCTTCAGTCGGCTGTTCCTCATCCATTCAGCAACGGCCTTCATTCCTTCGTGAAGGTTGGTTTTGGCGGTGTGGTGGTCCTTGGTGAGGGAGAGTATCAGCTGGGTGTCATCGGCGTAGGAGAGGATGTTGAGGTCGTGCCGATGGGCGACATGGGCGAGCGGTGCCATGTAGATGTTAAACAGAGTTGGTCTGAGGGATGAGCCCTGGGGTACGCCGCAGATAATCTCGGTGGCTTCTGAGCAGAAGGGGGGAAGGCGGACGCTCTGTGTTCTGCCGGAGAGGAAGGAGGTGGTCCAGTCCAGGGCCTTCTCTTGGATCCCAGCGTTGTGGAGGCGTGTTCGTAGTGTGTTTTGACAGACCGTGTCAAAGGCGGCTGACAGGTCCAGGAGGATGAGGGCCGCCGTTTCTCTGCTGTCCAGCAGGGACTTGATGTCATCGGTGGCAGCGATGAGGGCAGTCTCGGTGCTGTGGTTGCTGCGGAACCCGGACTGGGAAGGGTCCAGGATGTTGTTCTCCTCGAGGTAGCGGGTCAGTTGTTGGTTGACGGTCTTCTCGATGACCTTTGCCGGGAACGGGAGCAGGGAGATGGGCCGGAGGTTCTTGAGGTCCTTGGGGTCTGCCTTGGGTTTCTTGAGTAAGGCGTTGATCTCGGCGTGCTTCCAGCTCTCCGGGAAGGTTGCTGTCTCGAAGGAGGTGTTGATGACTTTCTGGAGATGGGGTGCGATGGATGTGCTGGCTTTGTTGAAGATGTGGTGTGGGCATGGATCTGATGGAGATCCGGAGTGGATGGTGTTCATGATTTTGATGGTGTCATTGTCGTTGATGTTGGTCCAGTAAGCAGGCGGTTGGTGCGGATGGTGGTCGTGGGGTCGGAGGTCTCAGTGGTTGTCGTGGCAGTCGTGGCGTTGAAACTGTTGTGGATGTCTGTGATCTTGCGGTGGAAGAAGGTGGCCAGCGAGTCGCACAGGTCTTGCAAGCGTGGTACCTCATTGGTGTTGGAGCTGGGGTTGGACAGTTCCTTCACGATGTTGAAGAGCTCTTTGATGTTGTGCGCGTTGTTGTCTATGCGGTCTTTGAAGGAGGCCCTTTTGGCGGATCTGATGAGGTGATGGTGTCTGCGGGTGCCATTCTTGTGGGCGGCGTGGCTGTCCGGTGTTCGTTCACGGAGCCAGATCTTCTCCAGCTTTCGGCAGGTTTGCTTGGAGGCCTGGAGGTCTTCAGTGAACTGGCTTTCTTGTTGGTATGATTGTTGGAGGGTTTCTTGATCGGGGTGAGGGTTTTGGCGCAGTCGTGGATCCACTGTCTGAGGTTGCGGGCGGCGGTGTCGCCCTGATGAGCCCAAAGGCCGGATAGCTACTCTATGGGGCGAAACACGTGTTGGCTGTCTCGTATTTTCTCGTACACTCACTCAGATTTTCTCCTATGAGTGAAAAAACGATATCCAAACTTCTAACACAAAGAATCTGGCGTATTGAAAATTCTTTTTGGAATAATATTATCACCTGGACTTGCCCTGATACCCACCTTGTAAACTAGACCGCAGTGTAGGCCTGAGCCAGCGGGCAGTGCACGCCTACTGCCACGTGGCATTGCCTCGTGGGTCACAGAGTTAGTGGTACCTCAAGGGCTGAGCGGGTGTGCAGCCTGCAATGACGCTGCGTGCACTGGTATGTCCTCTGCCATAGCGAAATCAAGACCCAGAATCAATTGTGAGACCTGGTGGCCGGCAGAGTGGGGCTGCATGATGTGGAGGGTGCCATGTTTGCGGGCCCCAGGCTTGGGGCTTGCACCGGCACGTGGTGGGCCCTCTTTGCGACGCGCCGGTGACAGAAGGTGAGCAGTGAGGCCTGGGTGCGCAGGGGCGGGCATCTACCGCTGGGTGGCGGGAGGGGCTGGGGTGCAGCTGCCTGGGTACGCAGGGGCGGCCATGCACCGCTGGGTGGAGAGAGGGGCTAGGGTGCAGCTGTATGGGTGCGCAGGGGCGGGCATGCACCGCTGTGCGGCGGGAGGGGCTGGGGTACAGCTGCCTGGGTGCACAGGGGTGGGCATGCACCACTAGGCGGTGGGAGGGGCTGGAGTGCAGCTGCCTGGGTGTGCAGGGGCGGACAGGCGATGATGATGTGTGCAATTGTATGTACTTTTACATTAATGTATCTGTACTCTGTTTAAGATGAGGGATCTGTTTCAGATGAGGGACCTGGTGAACTGCACTACATACCGGCACGTGGTTGTAGACACACCGGTGGCAGCAGGTGAGCAGTGAGGCCTGGGTGCGCAGTGTTGGCACGCTCTCTCCCTGTCCCTCTCTTCTTTTCTCTGTGTCTCTCTCCCCCTCTCTTTCCGCCTTCCTCTCTCCTCCTCTCTTTCCATCTTCCTCTCTTTCCGTCTTTCTCTCTCCCTCCTTCTCTTTCCGTCTTTCTCCCTCGCTCTCTTTCCGTCTTTCTCCCTCGCTCTCTTTCCGTCTTTCTCTCTCTCTCCCCCTCTTTCCGTCTTCCTCTCTCTCTCCCTCTCTTTCTCTGTATCGCTCTCTCTTCTTGGCTCTCTCTCTGTCCTTTGATGAACACATGACAGATCTTCTTATCTGTTTTTTTGTCTTGCAGGCTGTGACCTACAGATTGTCCCGAGGAGAGCTGCCATGTGTCTTCAGAGTTCTTCGGAGTTTTTAAAAATAAATTTTTTGTTTGGTAATTCGAAGGTGAATATGTGTTGCTCATTTTTGTGTCGACATATGCATGTTACCTGTTGTGATTGTGCGACATCAGGCAGATTCTTTGGTACATGATTTCGTGAAGTTGATGTGATATGTCTTTGCCTGGGAGGGGGGGGTGCCGATGGGGACCTGGGGGGGCCTGGGGGTAGTGGCAGTGGGGGTTGTGGCCCTATTGGGGCTCTGAGCTGCATATTTGTTGGCTCCATGGCATCTGTTGTTCCTCCGGTGTGGCTCTGGGTTGGGCTCCGTTTTCTGGTGCAGGCTGTCGTACGACTTTACACCAGGTCAGAGCAGGTGTTAAATTACTGCTGCTAATGCGCCTTTTATCGCCTGTTTTGGGTTCTTATCGCTGATCTGGCTGGTCATAGAGAATGTTGCGGAGTGGTGTTGCGGCTTTTTGCACGGGATTGCCTACTCTGCATCTCATTAGCGATAGTTGCCAGGGTCATCTGTGGCGATGTTTTTTGCAGCTGCTATTGCAGGTAAACTGGTGATATGGGCTGGTAACACCAGCTTGTGAATGGGGCGATAGATGTATTGCCACTTTGGCTGCGATAAAGTACCATTAACTCAGCGATAAATCCTTGAGAATATGCCCTTCAGACTGTTCGAGGCCCCCAAAGCTTTTAGAATGTCTTTGGCGACAGCTATTAGTTGTGCTTAATGCATATTGATTTATTAAAACTATTGTTGTTCTGCATATCTCTAAATCATACACACAGCACCACCATGTGGTAGCTGTCATAAGTGCCGGTGTTGACAATGAAGTGCTGGTGCCGAGCACGGAAACCTCCGGCTCAAACTAAGCACTGCTCCTGTCTACCCACGTCTGTGTTTTTGGTCTAGTCTCTGTCTACTTCATCTCCCTCTTAAGTTTATGCCATTTTTCAGTCGCCTATCTTGTGTCTGGTGGTGCATGGCCCAGTAGTGAACCACCATGTAAGGCTGGTGTGTATTCCTAGGCCCATTTTGTGACTATCTATACTAATGGCTGCTCGTCTTGGAACGTGAAGACCCAGCTATTCACTGTTGCTAATTAAGTGACTTGGTAGTACTTTCTAATTCTGGGAAGTCTATTCCACCTTCACACTTGATACTCTGCAGTGTTGCTAAAGCAATTCTCAGGGTTCTCTCGCTGCATACCGGCATTCTTGTCATTTCTTTTACTCTCCAGAAAAGCCTCTCTGGAATTGCAAATCGTGTGTTCTGCGGCATATACAATAATTTGGGAAGTGTGATCATTTTAAAAAGGACCACTCTGCCCATTAGAAATAGGGGTTGTCTCTTCTGGTCCCCAAGGCTTTGCAGAATAGGTGTTTTGTGCAAAACATGAAAAGATTGTAAGATGCACACCGGCGTACTCATTATTTAACCATAGTTAATCCAAAATGTTACATCGTTCGAACTGTATAGGCTTAACTGCCTCTTCAGCGCTCCGCCCAATTACGCTGTGTTCAGTTTGCAGAATAGGGTCATGGATGTCAGATCTGTGCATCAGTGGAGATCTACAACCATATTTTTTAAATTGTGTGTTCCATGCCTCCAGGCAATGTGTGATGTGCTTTTGGGTTCCAGTGGCCTAGTGGAAATAATAAATATGTAGTCCAATTTACACCAACGCCCAAGTACTGCCCATATGCTTAAATATGTGTTTTAACTTTGCCAGTGTCTCATCTGGATTGGCCATATATAGTTAGATGTTGTGCATGTAAAGTGAGGATCTTTTGTCTCATTCATTTTCCCATCTCCACACCCTGTTCTGGGCATCTCTGCATATCATCTCGGCCAAGGCTTGATCACCAATGCAAATACCACTGAGGAGAGGGGACAACCCTGTCATATACACTATGTTAGAGTGCAAAGCAGTCTAACCCAGAATGAAAATTAAGGATCAAAACCCATTTCATCTGAGCTTGGAACAAACTTCCATTCCAATTAGGAAAACTATTTGCTTGCATCTGGGCATGCCACAGCTATAGGTTCCCTGACTGTCTTGGGGAAGGCCAGGTTGCATTACCAAAGAAAAGCTACACCCTCAAAGAAGAGTGTTATGAAAAGAGGTCAGAAAATGTCGTTTGCCTTGTAAGTGGCAAACTTAAAAGCGATATCCATGAAACTATTGCACAAGAGAAACTGTTGACAAAGGGCCAGCATTGTTGAATGTTTCAAGAAAGCCTAAGTGTGATAAAGCCTATTTACTTTGTGAACAAAAAAATTTATAAATGCAATAATATGTTATTATGACAGTAAATAAAGTAAAAGACTGTGAAATGGTGATTAGCAAAGATGTCCTCAGCATAAGAGCCATAATTAAAATGTGACCATACCACATCAAAGAATACACATTGGCTGCAGTGGCTTATAGTTACAAGCTACACTTCATGTTGCATTTGACCTCTTAAAAGCACTACTTGATGGCCATCTTCAAAACATAATGGGAACACAAATCGGACAATGTAACATCCTTAAAATTCCCTGCCTTGGCGGGCAGCCGATTCAAACATTTGCAAACCATGAAAAACACATCAAAGCCAATGTCTAGAGGGAAGTAGGAGGGGAACGAGGAAGGCGATGTAAAGTATTTACCTGTTACTCCTTCTGCTCCGCCAAACCAGTCTCCGCATCTTTCACTTAGTATAGAAGACTCAGAGAAAGAGTTGGAGAAAGATGGAGGACTGATGCAACAAAAGGGAAAAAGAAACATGGAAACAGAAAATGACTTCAGCTTTCTTCGCAGGGAAGGAACAGGAAGAGGAAATCAACAAAAGAGAGAAGTGGGGTAATGAAGGAGATAACATAGAAAAAGGATGGGGAGGGAGATGGGTTCCTGGACGAGAGGAGAGGCATGGAAAGGTGGTCCCCGATCGAATACATTGAGGGCAATTTTGGAGGTAGTGGAGAAAATCACAAGAAGTGACATCACAGGAAGTGACATCACGGCATGTGACATTGCATGTAGCATCACAGGAAGTGACCTCACAAAAATCATGACCTCACATGCGTTTAGCGGGTCTATTGTGAGTACATTTGAGCGCATTACAATATTAACAAATTAGATTATTGGGGTCATGCCAAAATATTGACGCAACTCTGACGCAAAATCTGGGCCTCAGATTGAATATCTATGGTTTTTTATACCTTCCCACAATGAAATTTACAACAAGGAAAATGTGGCAGTAAATCTGTTCTGCCTAATTGGTTGCAATGTCTATATTTTAAAATATCTTATGGTGTTAGGTCACCTGCTGCAGACATCTTTGTGTGCCCGCTTAATCTCAGGGAGTAATAATAATGGTAAAATAAGTCTGGAGGATTACGTATTTGCTGTAGAGATCTGTGTTTGCCTAGTCTTAGTTTTGAATCAAAGTAGCTTAAAGGGTTAATATGTCTCCTGC
This sequence comes from Lissotriton vulgaris, assembly GCF_964263255.1. NCBI lineage: Eukaryota > Metazoa > Chordata > Amphibia > Caudata > Salamandridae > Lissotriton > Lissotriton vulgaris. The sequence continues at coordinate 1,576,578,291 of NC_141693.1, forward strand.
AAAACACATTATGTAACACGCAGATGACCGATTTTTATTTTATGTGAATGGGTTAGTGGGTTACTGCTTTTAAGACAGAGATCCTTTTGTTACTTGCAGTTCATAAATGGTAATCCTTCCAATATAGCACATTGAGGTATGAAGGACATTTGCCTCCTACACCTTGTAACCCTCACTATCTTGTGTAACACATCCTTTATATTGATGTGCACATATATGGTTTATTGTCAATGTATAATGTGTATGTGTGATGTAAAGCGTTCTGACACCCTGCATTCGGATGTGTAGTGCTAAACCGCTATAAAAGAAAATAAACAAATATTGACATTTCAATTAATCAGGGGATTTTAAGCACGCTACTCACCCATGAGGGTCTCAAGGCGCTAGTGAGGGCCTGGGGGGGTAGTTATGGTCCAGTCTAAGAGGCAGGTCTTGAGGGTCTTCCTGAAGATGTGCAGGGTAGGTGCGTGTCTGATGTCGATCCAGAACTCGTTCCAGGTTTGAATTGTTATTTGGGGGAATACTGGGGCGACAAACACATCTGATATTCTTTAGTGTATGCATATCTCTTATATACAGGGACTGAAAAAAATAAAAAGCATATCTCTCTTAAGTACCTGTGAAGTGATACAATGTGAACCTTTGTTTCCGCTCCAGTGCATCTAGGTGTGAGGCTCCCGAAAGCTCCCAGCCAGGATATGACAACAAAAAGGGGCCTTATGGACCCTTAACTCCGGCTTTTGTTATGAGCGAAGCTGGAATCTGATAAGCCCTTCCCCGCCTGCACATTGCTGCTCTGAACAAAAGCAGACAATGTTCAGACTCTGCTGAAAGGAACATAGCCCTCCCCTGAAAGTGGCCAGCTTTTCAGCAAGGTAGACAGCTGAAAAGAGTGGGTAGATGGCGCCTACCCTAGACTCAAGCCCCGCTCATCAGGGAGCCTGGCTAACGCAGGTTTAGACTCACATAAGTGAGTGAAGGGAGAAGCCTAACTATAAGGGGACGATGGCAGTACTTAATTTGAGCCGGTGGTTTCCAATTCTCAGCACTAGCACTTAATTGTCAACACCTGTGCTTGTGGCAGTTGCCACAAGGTGGCGCTGTCTTGACTAATTTAGAGATGACCGCAACAGCATGTAATTATTAATTCAATAGACATTAAAAATGACTATTACTTGCCACCTAAGCCATTCTTATAGCTTTGTGGGCCTGAAGTAGTCCAAATTGTCATACTTGTAAGAGTGTGATGGCTATTGTGGCATGGCGGGGGCAATGTGTGGGGCAAGCTGCAGTGGCCTCCTGACAGAGCCCTGGCACTTATTATTGTAGACAGGTAGAAAACTGACATGAATGGTTGTGTTGAACTGTACTGAACAAAAGAAACATGTTTATTTAAGCTTTATGGGTCTAGCTGAATGAAGGAACTCAGGAGTAATTTGGGGCCATTGTTTTGTGTTTGGGACGGGGATTAATTCAGCCTATTTCATTTATGAGGAGAGAGAGCCTAAAAGGAGTCTTACCGAGAGGTCTTGTTTGATTTTGAGGTTGTTTTATTTGTCCCCTTTTACATGAGCATTACTTGATGAAAGTAGCATTCATGGGAACAAGTATTAGAGATAGGAGGAAAAAGACAAAATCATGGAAATTAAAGCGATGAAACAAAAGGGGTAAGAATGAGAAAAGGACAGGGACAGTAGAGTAGGGGAACGCTTGGAAGCTTGTAGTGCTGCTGGACCTAGGCTATGTGCCAGAGACGTTTTAAGCTAAAGCTTAAGGAGTTATGTCCTGGGACGTGGGAGGAGCTGGACCATATTACAATCAATTAACATACAATTTGCCCCTCTCACACTTCTTTGTTGCTTGTTAATGCAAGCACATAAATCAGGGCTACTTCTGATTATGTAGGTTTATTTAATTTAACTGTTTACTTTTTCTACATTCAAATACAAAAATGGATTCCTATTACATGTATGAGAAACACACGAAACATATAACACTTAATCAAAAATTATGCAAATTATGAATGACTACACATTAATCACAAGAACATTAAGTCCAAAACAAAAATGAAAAAACATGACAAAACAAAAACACTTTGCACATTGTTTTCTATTGCGGCAAATCTTAAAGTTTTACCAAATGCCTGTATCATGCAATAGCCAAAAAGTGCACAGGACTTACTGCGATATTGCATTCATTGATTTGTATCTACTAGCCTTCTTGCAGACTCTTTGTCCTTCAATGATTCTTTGAAATTCTCATTGCATGATACAGGCATTTGGTAAAACTTTAAGATTTGCCGCAATAGAAAACAATGTGCAAAGTGTTTTTGTTTTTTCATGTTTTTTCATTTTTGTTTTGGACTTAATGTTCTTGTAATTAATGTGTAGTTATGCATAATTTGCATAATTTTTGATTAAGTGTTATATGTTTCGTGTGTTTCTCATACATGTAATAGAAATCCATTTTTGTATTTGAATGTAGAAAAAGTAAACGGTTAAATTAAATAAACCTACATAATCAGAAGTAGCCCTGATTTATGTGCTTGCATTAACAAGCAACAAAGAAGTGTGAGAGGGGCAAATTGTATGTTAATTGAGAGACGTTTTAAAGCATGGCCCAAGGACCCCATCTTTACCTTCCAATGGTCTCCGGTTCCAGCCGAGCTGAAGCCCAAGGGGAAGCGAAGAAGAACTGGGAAAAAGTAATAACAAGTATACCAGAACTGCATACATAACGGCGAGAGTTGTATTTAAAGAATCAGAATAATGAGAGCAGCGTCGGATTGGCAACGCAGGCACTCCGGCAATGCCCGAGGAGCCGGTATCCGAATTCCTGCTATGGGTTTCTTTTTTTAAGCAGCCTGGGAGGCCGATTTGGGCGGTTTCCGTGTTGTTCAATGCTGGCAGGGGCCCAGTGGGTGCTTGAGAGGACTTTCTGGAGGTAGATGGGCGTCCGTTATCTCCCTTTTATCAATGGGCAGAAGTGTCACTCCCTTTCTCTTGCTGGGCCGGCCAATTAATATATGCATATTGAGCGGGGGCAGGGGGCATGAGGCATGAACAAAAGTGGCCTGACTAGTTTTCAGGTGTGTTTCACCGGTGTAAACTAATCTGTGCATTTTTTTTAACCTCCGCCCCTTTTTAAAAATAAAAAAAATTCGCAGAAGCAGTGGTTTGCGGAAAGGCAATATGCAAATGTTAGCCACTTTTTTTTTAGCGTGCCCGGGCCGATTTTTTTTATACCAATCCAACCCTGTCTGTCTGATATGGTGAGGTCCGCTGAGTATGTGCCATACAGGATACTATTGCAAGAGGAACAGCACCCGTATAAGAGCCGGGATGTAAAGCCTACCACATGTCTGATGCTGCTTATGACATGGCGCGGAACACCAGTGACCCTCAGGGTACAGCCGAGGCATGCCAGAGTGCCGATCACTGTGCCAGCCTGCCAGGGGGATCAAAGAGGCCCAGAAAGGTCAGGGCTGCTCATCCTGAAAGGAGAAAGCTCACAGTGCCTGGTACTCTCTGATGGCTCCAGGGCGGGTCTTCTTGTGATACACCTGGTGGTGGGTACATTAATATGAGGCCTTGTAGGGTACAAGGGCCTCCGTGATGTCAGGGTTCTACATTGAGCCCACTTCTTTTTAACATCTATATGACCCCGCTGATCTACCTGGCCGAGGAGCTGGGTGCAAAGATTATGGCCTACGCCGATGACACCCAGCTCCTGTTTACATGGAGCAACTCGACATTAGAAACTGATGTAGCACAAAAATGCCTGGCAGCCGTTTTCACCTGGTTAGCTCATGCCAAACTCAAATGCAATGAGGGAAAATCAGAGATTTTACTATACGGTCAATTTCCAAGCCAATTCTCTGAATTAATTTGGCCCCCTGATTTTCCCCGTCCCCTCACTGAAGGTGGCCCAGCCAAGAACCTGGGCATATGGTTTAACGAAGATCTGAGGTTCGCAGAGCAGATCAAGCGATTGACGGGTGCCTGCTTCGGGACCCTCAGATCTCTGAGTAGATTCTTTCCTCTCTTACCCCAGCCAGCTAAAGAAACGGTCGCTAGGGCCCTCATATTATCCCGCCTGGATTATGCTAACGCTTTGTATCTGGGTTCCCCTTCCTTTCTGGTTAATAAACTTCAGCTTATCCAGAATGCTGCCGCAAGACTCCTGCTGGGTATCTCTAGACGAAACAGCATAAGACATCAATTGGCTACTCTTCACTGGCTGCCGGTGGCCTAAAGAGTCCAATTCAAAGCTCTGGTACTCGCGCATCGAGCCCTTCATGATACTGGTCCTGCCTACCTCAGGAAAAGAGTGACTTTCCATGTTCCAAGTCGCCACCTAAGGTCAGCTTCCCAACGAAGGATGGTAGTTCCCCCGCTTCCGGCGAACCAGATTGGGCGGTCAATCTTTTTCGGTCAAAGCCGCCACCCTCTGGAATTCCCTCCCATTCACTCTCAGGGACACCAGAGACCTTGGTTGCTTTAAGAAGCTCCTTAAGACCCATCTTTTTAACATAGCCTATTAAAGTTGCTTTGTTCTGCTGTTCAGCTCTCGACTTCTCTGTGGTTATGCTTCACGCCAGGATACTCTTGAGTAGTTGTGCGCGCAATAAATATCCATATAACATAACAGGGTGTACACTGCCCCTCTATAAACGCTACACATTGCTGTGGCAGCTTCTTACATTGCCTGTGGGTGTCAGGCAGCCCTGCCATGCATGAAGTCACATAGTGTGTAGAATATAGAGGGCCACATTGACATCAATATTCGTATTAGACTCTACGCAAAGCACCCTTATCATGGCAGAATCTGTAATGCCCCTGTATGTGAGGCCAGCCTACCAGGCCAGAATCCACATGCGCATCACAGCGTGCACGTGCCCCTGTTTTGTACAGCACTAGCATAAAGCTGGCTTCCACATTCCCCATGTATGTTTAGCACTCTGGCTTGCCAGGTACGGAGGGCACAGATATGTAAAGGTCCATTTCAATGCCAGGACCACTGGCCGCATGATGCCAAGCTCCCCTGCCAGCCCCTTCTCTCCCACCAGAGCCTGGGCTGCAGTGGGCACAGACTGCAGCTGCATGCACTGGGGGCTGCAGGACCCGTCCACCAACAGCCGCAGTGAGTGCCAGCCGCCCAATGCCCCACCAGAGACAGGTGGCAGTCGGGCTTCCCTCTACCCCTGAGATACTCCTGTCCCTGCGAATGCAGAGTGACAGTCTCTGAGACCCCTCGTCTGCCTATGCTGAAACGCTGTTTCACAGGCTGCCTCTGCTTGCAATTAAGTTGCACAAACTCCCAGGTGAGTCCCAGACAGAGAAGGGGTTGTGGCCAGGATAGGGTGATGGGTGCTTTCAGGGCTGGAGCCAGGCAACCCATCTGGTCGTAAAAAGTTGGAAGCCCAATGGAAGTACCAGGGGACAGGCTGGCAGCCGGGCCTTGTTCGGGCACACTGGCCTGGGTCGGATCCGAGCGCGCGGAGGCGTCTCTCTGGGCGCCACTGGCCCCGTTAGAGCTTGAACCGCGCAGGTGGCGCAGGCGGGCGCGTGCCGCAGCGCACGACCATTGATATACACTAAGGGAATAACGGATTCAAAGCCGAGACAAAGAAAATCGTGAAAAAAGCAACGCTATTTAAGATGCAAGCGCCGCTTGTAACTGAGTAATGCAGTGACATCTTCGACTAGACCAGGATAGGCGCGTGACTCATTAGGAAGAATCATGGGAGTGTGGTGGAGCCGGCTTTTGACGGCCGTGAGGCAGTACAAGTGCCAGAAACACGCCGCTGCCGCTACCCTCACCCATAACGAGGAGAAAACTAAGAATTAACATATGAGGTAAAAAGGAGACACAAATAGATGCTTATTTAGGTGCTGATTTGTGCAAAGTGAAACTAGAAAACCCGAATTAAACATGTCTTCCCTGTTTAATCAAAATGTGTGATCTTAGGCGAATATCTTATTTTACCTTTCTTCCTTTTTCTTCACTATCGCATATAAAGCACCTTCAAATATGTGGGTTCAAAATACCAGCTGTACAAAAACATATTGTGTTAGATTTAATAGGCTATTGTCTACAAGAATATGGCCCACAAACTGGGTTAACAAGACAACCATCGTGTCTCTTAGTGCACTATTGGCACTGTCACTGATGTGGGGGTGTGGGCGTGGGCAGGAAAGGCTCTCAGTTCTGCTTAAAAACTAATAGTGTCAAAGCTTCCACATGTTAAAGAAGTGCATTTTTTTACTTTTGAAGATGCTTTCTCAATGAGTGTTTTATGATTTAGAGGGTAAACATTTTCCTGGTTCGGCTTGTGCGTGGTTCTAAGAGCCAAGCCAGGCCCATGCCTCAGCAATGGCTCAGCTTTCCCTGTACATTTGTTGACTTGCCCACCTCTACCTCTGTCTGCCCCAGACTCTGTCTCTTCCTACCCCTTGTCATCAGAAGCAGTGATTCTTAACATTTTGACTTCCGCGGACACCCACTGAATCATTGCCGGAAACCGAGGACCATCACTGAGTTATTATTGGAACCCCTAAGCAATTTCTATGATTTTTACCTTAAACAACACATAAAATGTGAAAACAAGCATACACCAGGCAAATGTTTAAATATTGACATATTTTATTTGATTCAAAATCAAATATAGAAACGGTTTTCACATTTTCAATTTTGCTTCTGCATTTGTGTACACTTTATTTATTTTGATGTATTAATTTTGATGTTATTTCATTTTGTAAAACAATCGCAGAACCACTGAGTAGTCCTCGGACCACAGGTTAAGTACGACTGATTCAAAAGGACTTTGGAGCCCCATCCAAGAAAATTTTGACTATCCTTGTTCGCCCCTGTTTGAAAATGTAACGCATAATTCAATATAGTTTAGAATCTTGCAGCCTTAAATTATCAAAAAAAAGGGTAATAAAATTCAAAGTTGTTCCAAATAGGTTGCCCCAAAATACGCCAGGGCCCAAAAACTCGTCAAGATGACAAAGCACCCCTGAACTATTGCAACCTGAGAGTTTCACGCTTCTGGGAGCCGGTAGGTACCAGGTGCCAACAGGAAGGTAGGTGATCAGTTGTATTTGTCAGGTGAAGAGAGTGTCTTGCCTAGTTTATCTGCATGAGTGTCGGTCAAGGTGGATTGATAATGCAGATGAGACAGGAGACTTGTCTGTGTTTATGCAGACCCACTGGAAAACAGGACTTAACTATCTTCACTTTCTTATCCCTGCAGCAGTGATACCACAGGCCAGAAACACTCTCGGCCAAGTAAGGACAGTCCTCACGAGGCTTATGAAGTGGGCCCAGCATCTATGGAAACATTTGTCCTTTAGCTGGGGCTGCTTACACCCTACATGCAGGACCCTACATCTGCTTCTGAACCAGCACACTGACACCATCTCCGGCCCCACAGCCTTTCCTACAGCTTCTGGCAGACTCCCGCCGGCCCGGCACCCCACAGCGGAGCTCCTGCGCTTTTTCTGCAGGACATTAGAGGGCTGCTAATGACTGGACACTCCAGTTATAGCTTTTATTGCTGTTCATAGGTTTTAGCTGAATACTGATTTCCAGTCCTATTTTTCATTTCTGGCAGATTTGCTGAACAAGCCCTTCCCTGATGAGATATTGGGAGGCGGAGGTCGGAGGTGGGGGGAAGTGGGGGCATAAATCGCAGAATCAGAGAGTCCAATTCCCTGACGTGACTGCAGTGGCAGTGTCAGACCAGGCAGTAATAATGCAACGTACACCTGTGCGAGATTATAGTGTCTCCTCGCGCATCCCTAGGGTGCACATTGTGACATGGGAACACAATTTATGGCAGTGTATAAAAAGACCGAGGAGGTGTTTTCTGGTTACTTCCGAGAAAAGCCCCTGCGGCAGTTTCAGTGAAACTCGCAGGAAATGATGTCTTCCGTGCGGAATCAATCGAGCAGGGGGCAGTCAAAGGTACACCTGCGCAGACCGTGATGGTCCTACATAAGTTTAAATGAAGAAAGCAGACACCAAAACCAGTAGCGCAGCAAGGGTGTCACGGTCCCTAGTGCAAGGAAGGAAACAGGGCCCTGGCTGAGTTCTGACTGATAGGATACAGCAATCATGAGGGTTCAGTGGGCTCCTGAGGCATCTGGGCCCCGGTGCCACTGCAACTGAGGCTGCACTCCTGACCGTAGATAAACAGGTAACCGTGCGCTGGCGTAGTTGGCTAACTGAAAGCGGAAGAGGTGAAGCTATCCTTCACGTCCTGTCTTGTGCAAATATATTGGTTTGATAACAGGATAAGCAGTAGCATACCACAAAATGAAGGGCCCCCATGCACAATGTGAAAAGAGATAATTCATCAAAAAAGAGTGACAGAGTGCACACCTATTTGTCCAATATTTCATCCATAGTTCTTCATTAATCTGTTTGCGTGCAAACCCGGAATCGTGCACTGCCCTGGCACGTACTTGTGAAACACTGAAAACAATGGGGCGAAGTAACGCCCCAATCCGGCTGCACAGCATTAATTCACACATAGCGTTGATGCCAAAGTTAATCCATTTAATCCAAAGTTTTATACCAACTTGTATTTATTTTTTTCTTGCAGTTCAAACTTGTTATCCAGTCACATGGTACACTCTTATGAGTACATTATATCCTTAAATGCTGTAGGCATGCACATTTTGCCTTATCCTAGAGCATGGAATGTAGCATAAGTGTTCCTCCAAAGATAATCTATTTTCACCCAATGCATTCCGGCCCTTCGTCAGGGGTTTATCTACAAATTTAAAACATTACTGTTAGACTGGGTTTTCAATAATTAATAACAATTAATCATTACGCACAGATGCACCACATACTAGAAATGCATACGTTCGATTTCCCTTCGCCCCACACTCAACCCTTTAATTTCGATTAGTTTCCCAATTTAAATACACATTGCTAAGTTCAGTTAGCTATACAGGTGTATAAAATCGAGTGGGTAGTTGGGGATGTAGAATGGTTCTCAACAGGATGGTGAGCAGTAACCAGAACGTTTGTTTAAGGTACGGGTTCGTTTTGAGGTAGAAGAGATGGCTTACATATAGCTAACTGAACTTAGCAATGTGTATTTAAATTGGGAAACTAATCGAAATTAAAGGGTTGGAACAAGCTGGAGCAGGCATTTACTCAGGGAATTCAGTGGGCAAAACGTTGAGTGTGGGGCGAAGGGAAATCGAACGTATGCATTTCTAGTATGTGGTGCATCTGTGCGTAATGATTAATTGTTATTAATTATTGAAAACCCAGTCTAACAGTAATGTTTTAAATTTGTAGATAAACCCCTGACGAAGGGCCGGAAGGGGCCCGAAATGCATTGGGTGAAAATAGATTATCTTTGGAGGAACACTTATGCTACATTCCATGCTCTAGGATAAGGCAAAATGTGCATGCCTACAGCATTTAAGGATATAATGTACTCATAAGAGTGTACCATGTGACTGGATAACAAGTTTGAACTGCAAGAAAAAAATAAATACAAGTTGGTATAAAACTTTGGATTAAATGGATTAACTTTGGCATCAACGCTATGTGTGAATTAATGCTGTGCAGCCGCATTGGGGCGTTACTTCGCCCCATTGTTTTCAGTGTTTCACAAGTACGTGCCAGGGCAGTGCACGATTCCGGGTTTGCACGCAAACAGATTAATGAAGAACTATGGATGAAATATTGGACAAATAGGTGTGCACTCTGTCACTCTTTTTTGATGAATTATCACTTTGCTGCCCACTCGACGAGTAGCACCCATGGATTACCGACAAATGAACCTACAAAAATCATATTGTCACATGGCAGACCCCTGAAACATCAGTCCTCAAAGGGAATTTTAAAGACTACATCTTTAAAGCGAATTGGATTACTATTTGTTGGATTTATGGTTAACTTCGTGCTGCGCGAGGACACGCATTATGGATTTGCATAAAATGTGATCATGGTTAACATGAAATATGACTGACAAGCTGCTCAATCAACGTTTAAAATAACAAATCGGGTGGGCAGGGAATTCAATGTTTAAGGGTTTAAATGTTTGGGAAGGTGATGTGAACAGTGTAAGATTAATGTTCAGAATATTGGAGGGGAAACACCACATCGTAAGAACAGGGGATAGGAATACAGCGAGTGTCACGAGCAGACAATAACCATCAAGAAAAGATTAGCTGAGCACTGTGGGTCTTGTAGTTCAATGTATTAGTGGATGTGAAATGGAAGTACACAGAAGGGGTGGGACTGTGACACAGGTGTATAAAATCGAGTGGGTAGTTGGGGATGTAGAATGGTTCTCAACAGGATGGTGAGCAGTAACCAGAACGTTTGTTTAAGGTACGGGTTCGTTTTGAGGTAGAAGAGATGGCTTACATATAGCTAACTGAACTTAGCAATGTGTATTTAAATTGGGAAACTAATCGAAATTAAAGGGTTGGAACAAGCTGGAGCAGGCATTTACTCAGGGAATTCAGTGGGCAAAACGTTGAGTGTGGGGCGAAGGGAAATCGAACGTATGCATTTCTAGTATGTGGTGCATCTGTGCGTAATGATTAATTGTTATTAATTATTGAAAACCCAGTCTAACAGTAATGTTTTAAATTTGTAGATAAACCCCTGAGGAAGGGCCGGAAGGGGCCCGAAATGCATTGGGTGAAAATAGATTATCTTTGGAGGAACACTTATGCTACATTCCATGCTCTAGGATAAGGCAAAATGTGCATGCCTACAGCATTTAAGGATATAATGTACTCATAAGAGTGTACCATGTGACTGGATAACAAGTTTGAACTGCAAGAAAAAAATAAATACAAGTTGGTATAAAACTTTGGATTAAATGGATTAACTTTGGCATCAACGCTATGTGTGAATTAATGCTGTGCAGCCGGATTGGGGCGTTACTTCGCCCCATTGTTTTCAGTGTTTCAATGTGAAAAGAGGCCACTGTGCATATCAAATCTCAATAATATACAATGGGCTTGGGCTACATGGGGGCCCCTGAAGATTTGGGGACCACTTGAAGGGTTGCCCACCTAGCGCCTCAGGAGCTGCAGGGACATGGGTTACGCCGAGTATAAGAATATCCATGCGAGCCAATCAGGTAGCCCTGATCACAGGTTTGGGGATCTGAACTGTCTTTCCTGTTATGCTCAGTTGGCCACTTCTCGTGTAGTGGGGCTGAGCCTTTTCCAGAATTGGAAGAGTACCCCGGATGGGATAATAATACTAGTTTTTCTATAAGGGAATTACAGACCCTATTGCTGAATTCCACTTTTAACATATCCAGTTTGGATCCTAAGGGTTGGTTGTTGTGGCACGAAAGTGCAGATTCTTCCCAACATCGTTTTCTGGGTGTAAGCCCTGTCTTCACACAGGTTAGGGTGGATCTCCGTTTTGAGAGTGACCATTCTGTAACTACCTATTCCGCAGGCAAGTTGTGTCAGAATTGGCTCAAACACTCCACTTTAGCGACAGTTATGCTTCATTTGTCTAAATTGACTGACGATGTTGATCTAAATGACTTTGTCAAGGGCCCTGCTTCCGGCAGATCCAAAAGGTGGATATATGCTATTTACAACGAAGTTTGGAAACTGTCCCAGATTGAGGCAGCTTCCCACTTGAGAGCTATAGATCAAGCAAATTGAGAAAAGGTGCTAGCAGTTGTAGATAACAGCATAAACACACTTTCTTCCAGCATTTACACTTTAGATAATATAGTTTCATCTGTTGTTGATATTGTGCAAGAAGATGTCTCTGTTTTGTACCATGGTCAAAATCAATTGCGTTCCATTTTGCAATTTGCATGGACTTTGCAAACATTAAAGGCAGGAAAAGTGCCTTTGGCACTACATGAACACATCATCTTTATTTGCCCCTTTTAACTTGACTGACAAGCAACGATTTAGGTCTATGAAAGATAAACTTTTTCTATGTTACATATTGAGAAGTTAGAACCTTTGCCGTTTTCTGTGGTCGAAACAAATTCTGCTGTGTGGCTCATCCATGGGTTAATAACGCTACCTTTCCCTTTGTTCAAATTCGAAGCTTGCATGAAGTACTATGCAATTGGCAGGTATGAACCTCTGGGAAGATCCTGTGCACACACAAGTGTAGTATGTAGGCCTCGTGTGAGGACTAAAGATTCTACTGAGAGAAAGTAGTTGCTTCAAAGTACAAAAGAACGTAGGATATCAATGTTCATGTGAATAAAGTTTTTTATAAGTCATGTAGTGGTCAGTACAGTGAAATAGTAGCCAGCCGACACGTGTTTCGTCACACCGTGAAGGTGGTGTAACTCATCAGGGCTGCAGGGCTACAGTAGTGACGAGATCGGGAAGGCACGGAACAGTGGACATCTAACCACGTCCGTGTGTTCTGAAGGCGAAAAACGCCAGGGTCCGGGTAGTGGATCCACTACCCGGACGCCGCTCATTTACAGACGCACGTATCATGTGCCCTCCTCCCTGATTCAGGCACCTGTTCGAAGCCCGGGACACAACTCGCCCTAGCCCTCCTCACCTGCTAGTACAACAGCTCCCTGGCGTTTTTCGCCTTCAGTACACACGGACATGGTTAGATGTCCACCGTTCCGTGCCTTACCGATCTCGTCACTACTGTAGACCAGCCTCCACCCTTCCAGCCTCATAGGGAAACACCTGATACCCGCTACGGCCAGTCCTGCCCTGTGTGCATTCCTGCCCCACTCCTGCACCGATATCGGAGGTTAGCTGAGGCTGCCCATGTATAATGCTGCTGGATGCAGCCACGTCCTCTCGTGGTCTCCTGTCCCAGGTGTGCAAAGCCCTTATGGCTAAAAGGGCTTTAGTCCCCCTCCATCATGCATTTCATCCCGGGCTGCTGTAGCTTGAGCTGTTGTTGCATCAGCTGTGGTGTGTCTGGAATTTTATCTCTTCCACAACCGAGTTTTTCACAGATCTTTAAAAGACTATTTACATATATACATACCTTTTGTAAATTGGTTACCAAGGCTTAGTTTTTTTCAATGGTTCTAGTACCCCCGGGTCCCCACTCTGCCTATTCATTGCACTTGCATGTTATTTTTACTTCCACAGTGGGAGAATGCATTTCATGAAAGGCAGATCACAAGTAGGGATACTACCTTTGCAAAAGAAAAATACCGACCATTTGTTGTTTAAAGAGCCTGCAAACACCATGCCTTGATACTAACTAGGGTTGTAAATAAATTCTGACTTTGTTTCCTTTCATTATTAGTCATGGATCATTAATGCAGCACTAGAACACATTTAAACGTGCTCTCTATTTATATTTGCTGTTTGAAGTAAGCATAGATAAGTGCTAAAAATACCTGCTTTGGATGATTTTGTTTATTTTTGTACTGGCTGGGACATCAAACTACTTAGCTCGCAACCCTAATCAGGATACTGAAAGTTTGTTGCAGGATCAGCACATTATTTATTTTCTCCACTCTCTACCCCTGATTGATGCCATATTAGCATGTTATTGATGGCTGGCATAGGATTTCAGATAAGTTAAACTATTCCTGAGTTACTCCAATTGTCTGGGAATACATCCTGCATTCAGACAACCCACTCCTCATTCTCACCCTTCATGCTCACCCTGCACTCACAGCGATCACACTGTTAACCATGCACTCATGCCATTCACCCTACTCCTATCCTTCTCTCACACGAGCACACCTATCACCCTGCAAGCATATGACACTCCACTCACCTATCACTTTCACCGGTCACACTGCATTCACACTGTTAATCATGCACTCACGCTTTTATTCCGCACTCATTCTGTTCATCCCCCTCTTACCTTGTGCTCACAGAAGCTCACCGCTCATGCCATTCACCATGAACTCATGCTGTTCTCCTTCCACTTACCTTGCAGTCACACATGAGCACACCACTCATCCTGCACTCACAGTGATCACACTACACTCACACCAATCACCATGCACATGCACTTTTAACCCTGCAGACACACAAGCACACTACTCCCCCTACTCTCATGTGACACTTCAGTCACCTGTCACTGTGCAATCTCACTCAAACACGCACATCCCTAACCATGTGTTAATTCATCCTATTCTGCACTTTCACGCAGACCCAAACTCATGTTGTCAAATCATTCACCCTGCAGTCACTTCTGTCACCCTACTCTTGCATCACTCACTGTGCACTTACATAGGCACTCCTGTCACTCACACTGCTCACCTTCACTCACATGGGCAAATCACTCACCCTGGAGTCCCACAACTCACTCTGCACTCCATCGTCTTACCCTTCACTCACACAGACAAACCTCTCAGCCTGCACTCAAACAGCCACTCTGCTCACTGTGCCTGCACATAGGGACAATAGTGTGCTGGAACTCATAGGGCCATACTATCACCCTGCCCTAACTCCTCTCACCTAGTCACTCTTACAGCTCACTCTTCAGTCTCACCGCTTATTCTGCTCCACACACAGTCACACCACCCACCCTGCATTTCACCGCTTACACCCCCTGCACTCACTCCTCTCACCCAACACTCAAATGGCCCCACCTCTCACATTGCATTCATGCAGCTTACCCCACACTCACATTTGTCACCCTAAACTCGCACCACTCATGCTGCACTCACTCACACTATTCACACTATTCACGATCACCCAGCACCTATATGAGCACACCTCTTACACACACGCACATATAAAAATAACACAGCTATCATAAATAAACACATATTTCTACAAAGGCATCCACAGAATACCTGCTCTTTCTGTAGTACTGGATGCCTACTTAATTCCATCTGCAACAAAGTGCTGGTGCAAGAGAGGATAGTGGACTGAGAATGAGGGATGGTATAAGGATGGCGAATAGGGCTGATGCTTTGGGGTATGGTGCTGGATTGAAGAATGTGTGACACCTCATGCCAGTCCCGGCTTTCCATTCACCACAATACTTCATTATTGGACATGTCGGTTTTTTAACATTGTAAGTTGGGTCTGGAAATCTCAAAATGCAGTGTTACTGGAAAAATCAATGCTTACTGAAGAAGCCAAGCATTTAATAAGATCAGTTGGATTCTGTGATATTACATGTTAGAAAGTGAATTTGTTAATTTCCAATACTTTAACTGCTTGATCCACATGTAAAACCAAGTATAAGCCCTGTACAGCTATTTTAAGGAAGTGAGCCTTTCACTCACATCAATATTGTAACAAACAATGATAGGCAATATATTATTAATTTTAAATAGCGTACAGAAAATATGTTTTTATTAAGCTTCACTGAAAGGCAAGACAAGTTCAGCAGAAGCAGCAGGGCAAGTTTTTCCAACTCAATAAAAGCAGATTGACTAATGGATGTGTGTGTGTGTGTCAGCGTGACTGTGTGTGAGTGTGACAGAGTACAAATGTACAAAAGAGTGCAATATTTATAGTGACTGAGTGTGTGAGAGAATATTGGTGTGAGAGCATGTGTTTGTGTGTGAGGGTGTTATGGGTGTAAGGGCTCCAGTATCCCAGCTCGTCTGGGATACTGGAGTTATTTTTGCCTTATGGACAAGGGCACTAATAGCATATGGATGGGAGGCGTTACCTATGCCAAACTGCGTGCCCTACCTGACATGCTTCTATTAAGATTCAATTACTCGAACTGTTTAACTGAAAAAACCACTAGTCCAGCCATACCCAGCAGCAGGGACACACAGCATGTGCCCTCACACCTGGCTGAAGATCCCAAAGGATGCAAATATTTCTTAGCATATGGGTTGGATGCATAGCAAAAGGTTGGAACTGATATTTGAGGTAATTCTTGTCATAAGGGTTCCTTAACTCATTTTAAAGGGGATGTCAATGGCAAAATGCTGATACTTCTATACCGTAGGGAGTTTTTACAAGTACCAATGACTATGCTCAGCGGTCTCTTAGACACCCCGAGGCTTTCACATCACTCCCTGCTCAGCGGTCTCTTAGACACCCCACTGTCTCACATCACTCCCTACTGATGTAGTTGGTCACGTGCTAGAGGAGGAGCCACAGCAGCAGCAGCCGCAGGAGCAGGAGCAGGAGAGAAGCCAGCGGAGCCCCGGCGTCCCCCGTGCCTCCCGCGACTTCGGTATTTGGCACCCATCAGCAAGGAAGAAGCGGCCCGGGGGTTCCGGTATTCGGGCTTCCGCACCCTGGGTATTGAAGGAGTTCAGTGCTGCGCCGCACCTCCGGGGGGTACTGCTACGTCGGCGAGGTAAGAGGCGGAGGCGAAGGCGGAGGTAAGGATGCGAGCGCGGCCACCGTTAGAGGCGGCTGCAAAGTAAAAACCTGGGGAGTAGACCGAGGAGGCTGCCTGACTAGGTCCCCCAGACTCACCCAAAGCTGATTACCACCGCCGCCCCCGCCATTTCCATCGCCTTCCTGTCCAGAGACCCAGCGCTGCGGTCAGTGAACCATCCTACCCGCAGTTACTCCATCTGTGGTCAGCAGGCGTCCCAAAACCACAGCCTGTCAACCCCATCACAAGCCATAAGCCTCAACTGGTTAAACAAATTACCAAAATTACCAAAAAGAAGGCTAGTCCTGTTCCACCGCCGAAAACTACTGCTCAAGAAGCTCCCCAATCAAAAGGAACAAACCTACCGCCTGATAAGGGCCAATCCCAAGCCTTTTGACCATGAGATCAGGAAAGCCACTAGCGAAGAAAAACCACAGGGGAAGACGAAAAAGGGTAAAGGGGACCCTCCGAGCATGAACAAAGAGGCAGAAGAAGGATTATATTCGGGCAGGGGTATGAGCCCCAAAAGTTAACAACTTCGAAAGAGCCATACATTAGTTTAACCGAACATTCAGAACCCTCACATGACATGATAAAACAAGGATCGCAGAGCTCAGCCGCTGCTGCAAAGGGGTTCCACAGGGACAGCACAGACTGCAGACCCGCAGAAAACAACAAGGGCCAAATTGATAATGATGCCATGCCCTCCCCTGCCCATAATGCTCAAGCCCCACACCTCAAAGCAAGCAAACGTGCATTAATCACCGACTTTCTTAAAGTATGTCAAAGACTCTCCACTGGGAGTGGAGTGAAACTCCCACAACATAATGTCAGTTACAACTCTAACAGTAATCAACATAATGTCCCCACGGAGGTCATGAACAAGGGCGTCAAATTAACATCGTCACTACTTAAATCAAGGTGCCAAAGTGAGCCCCACAATGCTCCCAAACTAAAACAAGAAGGAGCCCTGGGGGCGGGGGATCGGGTCTTCCTAGGTCAGATGATCCGATCAGCCCACAACTAGTCAAAGGTTCGGACCGACCCTCGGCGCAACCATCTGCCAAGGCTTAACAAGCATTCCACCCTCCAACAGTTTGTGCTCTAGTCCATCGGGCTCCAGACGCAAGCAACGATTCGGTCTTCTTGGAGCAAAGCCCATGGTCAGCCCAGAAAACGATCCCTAAACAACAGAGGAAGGCTTTCTGCATAACCAAAATCACATTCAAAAGCTGAGCCCACCGTCACTGGTGCATTTCCCTAGTTTAATGAGTGGTCAATTTACACCAGAGCAAGACAAAACGGATGGAAACTACAGCCTCCTCTCTGCAGGACCAGTAACCGAAAAAATTGAAGAAATCAAAGAAAGTAAAATTCCGAAGCCACAAGAAGTAAACGTAACAGCAAACGAAACAGTAGATCTTAAACAAAGCACATGCCTGTCTCCAGTCTCAAATGTTTTAAGTCCGGGTAAGGAAGAGGCTTTTTTAAAAAGGACATTCCAAAGGAGCGATCACCTGTGTGAGCACCACACCCAGACAGATCTTCTTGAGCACCTTGATTCTTCACCCATATTTAGTCAAACTCAGGGGGAAACATCGGATAGCACTCAAACGGCTACCATATGGCCGCAACTACTAAAGTCAATGGAAACGATAGGCGTAGCAATGTCCTACCATTCAGACAAACTAGATTCGCAAGTCGATCTGCTTAACATCCTGGCCTCTCACGTCCAGGGGATAGAATCAAACTTACAGGACTTAAACAGTATGATAACGAAGGTGCAACTTAATAAGGACACCTCCTTTTACACCTGTCATTGTTCCCAAATAATTGACAAACTGGCGACTGTACCCAGTTTGATGACACAGATACTGGGGGCCGTTATGGAACCATCAACGGAGACAAAGATAAGGACACCTCCTTTTACACTTGTCATTGTTCCCAAATAATTGACAAACTGGCGACTGTACCCAGTTTGATGACACAGATACTGGGGGCCGTTATGGAACCATCAACGGAGACAAAGATAACCACCAGCCTAGTAAATGCCCATCAAGACGCCAAGGAGGGATTTGGCAGGTCAATCGATGTCTGCAGCGGCGAAGTGAGCCCTGAAATCCAAGATAAATCGTACTCTCCCACTTCAAATGACATCACTACGCCAGCAATTTCAGACGAACAAAATCAAGTTGACATCCGAGAGGAAGCCCCGCAAAATCAGGCTTCACCAACATATGATCTAATAAGCCCCAAACATACTGAACAGGTAGCCACACTCACAAAGAGAGAAAGGAAGCTCCTGAGAAAAGCAAGAAAAACCAAATCACATATCCGAGGGGTGCTAGTAACCCAGCCTCAAAAAATAAACACCGACTCCAATGACATCGAAAATAAAGTGCAGACAGAGGGCACCCCATCCCAAATCAAAACAACGTCAGAGCCTGGGCTAATTCCAACTGTTAACCCTTCAACCAAGGAAACCACTACCTCAAACGGCCCAACTGAATGCATCAGTTCAATCCAGAATGCAAGGAAAGTGTACAGCATATTTAATTTCCCAGGAGGGAAAGTAGAACCCAAATCACCAAGCTCAGAGTCAGCAAATAACACAGACACTGAGCACGGAAACAAATCCAAATGTAGCACTTTTTCCATGCAAGCACCAGCAAACAATAGACAAGTAGACGTAGACAAACCCGCAAAGATTAAGGGAAGAAAGACAAGGGAAACGCTGAGTGGAGAAACATAAGCACCATTAGTTATAGTCCCCAACGGTCAGGAGGCAACTTCATCGCACATATATTTAACTTGGTTACACCCGATTTAGAGGCTGACCGAAAAGGAACAGTTTTTTCAAATACTGGAGAGAGAAGACGACTAAAAGACCAAATACGGCACATCCCAAGCAACAAACTCGAACTAATTCCGCAATATAGCTCAAGAGGGTCTCATGACATCCTGAACAGAGGGTTCATTTTAAAACTTCTAGAAGAATTACCAGGCTTGCTACATCTAAAATCAAGCGATTTGGTGTCAATTGAATTCAAACCAAACCCTCACCAACCAGGCCCTGACTCCACGATTACAACTTGGACCGGACACATCTTCACAGAATCAATCCTGACACATAGGGAGGAATTCGCGTTATGGGGCATAGAGCTAAAAAAGGTGGAGCCCGCACAATATCCCAGTCCGTTGCAGAAACAAAGCCTTAAACAAAGCCTTCTAAAAGGCGCCAACGGCCCAGATCAAAGAAGTAACATCGAAGAAGAAGGTCATCCATTCAGGCAAATCACAATCACATTCGCCCACCAGGATGCAGCTACACGTGAGAGGCACCAACAAGCTCCCCTGGTATCAACCCAAAGGAATGTAGAATGAATCAACGGAAGATCAACAGCAGGAAAAGAGCAGGGCTGTAAGATCTGTTCGTGAAATGTCAACGGACTAAACACAAAGCTGGAGGAACATGACTTTATAGAGTTCATCACTCAATACAACATACTTTTGTTTCAGGAAACATGGCAGACAAAAAACTCGCCTCTTGTGGGATACAAAGAATTTTTCACACCAGCATATAAGGAGGCACGTCCCGGCAGGGCAAAGGGAGGCCTATCAATCTTTATATCCACCGATTTCCTTTGGTCAGTCAGTTGTATCGAACTAGACTCCACATGGATGTAATGCATCAAAATTGAAATTTCGCCTATCATTGGTCTATTAATCGTAAACTTATACATGCACCCAGGTGGAAAACATAAAGGGAAAAGGATAAAGCAACTAATTACCACAATTAACACATTGAAATCCACCTACCCAAGCGATAACATGCTAATAACTGGAGATTTCAACATGAACTTAATTCAAGGTCAGGAGGGAACTCTACCTACCTCAATTGAGCCACGACAGGGCAATCAAAGCAGACAATGTGCAATGGGGAGGAAATGTGCTGCAGAACTGGAAGCCCTCCACTTGTACACACTAAACGGAAGGGGTCACTTGGACAGACCAGCTGCCCTAACAAGGGTCTAGGAATTCAGGTTCAACAATAGACTACACCTTGGCAGATCCCGATTTATTCCCTCACATCAAAGACTTCCATATTCAGGAACGGGGTGAAAGCGATCACTACCCACAGACTTTCACACTATCAATCCTACTAAACAAGTCCGAGCAAGCGCAGCCTTTAACATTGAATACTCAACTCTTTAACCTGCAAAGATTAAATTAGAATGGAGACAACATTTCCAATTTAATGGAGACATGCCACTCACTGCTCTCACCACCAGCAATATTAAAAGATATAGTAAACACCTGGGAGTCCTTCGTAGTGAACATCAACAAAAAATATCAAACCAATCACAGAGGACACAAAACAATAAGAAATGGAGGAGGGAAATGGTACACTCCAAAATTGCGTTTATTAAAAAAGCAACTTAATTCATATCTTAGGTCTCAACGTAAAAAGGATCCTCAACTATCACAACAAACCCTGAAAAAAATTGAATCCTTAAAAAAAGAGCTAAAACGTGAGACCAAAGCAAAGCAAAAGCACAAGGAAAAACTAGAGTGCACTATACTTCATTCTAGCAAACTGTGGAATTCCAAAGACTTCTGGGCAAAATTTCTTTTATGCTTAACGGCAAACATCGACAGTTCAATTTGGATATGACCGATCAGATTTGGGGCACTCACATTGATCTACTATACAACTTTACGCATGATACATCCACAGATAACACACTCGCAACTCCATCAGAGCCCACTCCAACTCCAAGCCTGAGAACAATGGCAGAAGCAAAGTCTCCTCAATCCAAAGTAACCTGCAAGCCACCGCCATTGGAGCACATTGGAGAAATTGATCAGATTACACCAATGCAGGTTTCGAGTACCATAAAACACTTGAGAGCAGACGGGGGCCCCGGACCAAATGGCCTTCCCAACGCCCTATTTGGGCAAGATCCTACGTTTTGGGATAGTCACTTATCCCCCTTGTTCTGTTACAGCTTAAGGCCCGGGAACATTCCTGACTCCTGGAGGGGCAGCATTCTACAATCAATACACAAATCAGGGTCTCGTTCAGATCCCAACAATTACAGGTTAATAGCCTTAATAGATGTGGTGGCCAAGATCTACGCATCAAATCTATTGGTAGAACTGGAGTCTTGGGTTAGCAGCAAAGGGTTAATCCCATTGACACAAACAGGTTTCAGGGCCGGTATGGGCACCTTAACAAACCTATCAGCGCTAACCCTCCTTGCTAAAAAGGCAATCGATAATTCCACCACTCTATACACATGTTTTTTAGACTTGAAAGCCGCCTTTGATAAAGTGCCTAGATCTAAACTTTGGGTCAAAATGAAAGCCTGGGGCGGGCCGCCAAAGTTATTGGGAGCAATCATAGAATTATACTCGCAAACCTGGGTCCAAATAAAAAAAGGAGATGGCCGATGCCTAACAAAGAAATTTCAAACATTTAACGGGCTAAAGCAAGGATGCGTGTTGGCCCCAAGCCTTTTTAACATCTACACCGCAGACCTAGAAAGTGACCTACGCACAATTCAGGGAGATCTACCGAAATTGGGACAAACACCCATAGTGAGTCTACAATATGCAGACGACATCATGCTTCTCTCACAAACTCCGCTTGGCCTACAACGGTTGATCTCCAAACTTGCATTGTACATCTCTAAAGCACAATTAACAATAAACCTCAAAAAATCAAATATCATATGCTTCTCCAGTTCCCGAAAGAAACAACCAAAATTTGTCTGGAGGATAAACTCTTCTATTTTAACACAGGTTGACAAATACAAATACTTGGGCATCCTACTTGACCATCAACTAAAGTACAATTACCACTTAGATCTGGGGAAATCAAAATCCAAACAACTTCAATTTGCCTTTAAAACCATACAAAAACATTTAAGTGGAAGTTCAACTGGACATATGCTAAAGATCGTAGCAGCAAAATTCCTGCCATCCCTCACATACGGCCCGGAAATGATGGAAACCAGGGACTCTACAGTGCTAAATCTTGCCCAATCCAGACTGTTTAAAAACCTTTTTTCGATCCCGCAACACATTTCACAAGCCCAAATACGTCTGGAATATGGATTAACAAACCAGACTCCGGCAAGACAAGGAGCCCTGCCCAAATACTATTGGCGTATGAGGGACGCCAAAGACAACTCACTTGACCACCTCTGCTGGCTAGAAGTCGAAAAACAGGTTAGGTTCTCCAACTCAACGTGTAAGTCCCTTAGGCAAGCGCTTCTATTGTTAAATCTGGAAGAAGCCTGGTTTTCTCCCATGTTTTACAATGCTTTTAAACAGATTACTAACAAAGCCATCAAACAAGCATCGCTGCTAATGGACAAAGGCGCAGTGGCTGGCAAAGCCACGCCTGGATCGTGTTGCCAACATATAACCAACTGAAACATCAGCCATACTTGCAAGAATGTTTCAGGGATTATTACAAGAGGAAACTAAGTCTTCTGAGGCTAGGTTGGTTCTTGAGTAAAGACCTTACCCCCAAATGGCTACGGACCTGGACAACTTCAGATTGTCGCCTCTGCGGCAAGGGTGCAAAGTCATTATTGCACTTATTATGTATATGCCCGGCACTACAAAACTTAAGGAAGACGCTCTTGTTACCACTCCTAAGAGAAGAGCAAATTAGAACTTGCAGGGCGGCCATAATAAAATGCCTTAGTTGGATACAACTTTCCTGCAAAACTATGAAATTATTGGCTCTCGCTGCCCAAGAGTTGGAAAACAAGGCAGCAATTAAAGACGAACTGGGCCAATTGGTCTCCCCACGGCTGGCCCTGGACTCTCCCTTATTTTCCTAACAGATACCCTCTTTTCCACTCTTCCAGCATATGCACTTCATTCTGAGTCAACAAGTGTTATTTCTATCAAGTTAAATTTAACCCCCCAAGCATTTTGGTATTCCTCTTCAGAACACTCATTTGTTGTCTTGAAGCCTTAATGAGACAGTCATCCCCTTGCTCAGCTACACTCGTGTCTTTTAATTCTACACATTGATTGCATATTTGTGCAAGTTGCTAATGCTTTGTGTCATTTTATTGTGTCATTTTTCTATGTGATTTACGCTGTCTCTGTGCTGATTCAAATATGTTAACGTTTATCTCATGGTGGTAAGATCCACCCTTTTATGATTTTTACAAATCAAATAAAAGTATATTATCATTATTATTATGGACCAATGACTATGGCTGAAGTATCCATGGTAAATTTCTGGCACTGTCATATTGTATGTACTCCTTGGCATAAGGGACTCACCCATGAAAAAATGCTGACTTTGGTATAGTGGAAGAAATTTCTTACTTAAGGCATTTAAAAAAAAACTACATCTACTCCTAGGAAAAGCCAGGCCTTCCAGGTCACCATTAAAGTACTGGAATATTTCACGAATGTCTTAAAAGGGTCTGAGTAGGTTTAGCAAATTTGACCCCAAAAGTTTCAAAACAGTTCTCAGGGGAGAAGTCCACTCTCCCTTAAACCACCTACAAGAAATCTGTTAACTTGTTTTGCTTGCTGGAATTTGGGGAAAGTATCACACTTCAACATTCATAGATCTTTAGTCTGCACTACTGAGCAGAATTTTCAGGGTGTAGAGGGGACAGTTTAAGTGGTCAGTGTGCACTGTCTCCGCAGAAAGGATAGGAGCAGAGATTTTCATAACGAAATAAAAGAGTTGTCTAATCGTAAAATGGATATAATTGCTTACATTTAAAAAGTGGCTAAACCTGTCATTCTCTTAAACTATCTGTTATTTATCCCAATTTATAGTCAAATGTGAGCCATGTGGTCCAGGATATCCCAATAACTGTGAATCTGGCTCCCATGGCTTCAGTGAGCCACACGTGTGTGGGCAGCTACAGTTGGGAGAGCAAACTGAGACAGTGCATTGATCTGGCTAAAGGATCAGTATGTTGGGCCTGCTGCAGCAGGCATGTCTGTTGGAGCACTGGGATGGAAGGGCAGAACCGATTGCTTATTCTTCATTGCACAAACATTAATGGAGAAGAAACAACCTGAACAGACACCTTTGCAGCATTAATGTGGATGACAAAGCCATTTTGAGTGAGGGAACATCAATATTGAAAGCATCTATTCGCCAATAGGATTAGCCTATCAATAAAAACATGGCCCACAGTGTAGTTAATGCTCACAGTGAACATGGCATGATGCTTTAGGCATATTATTTGCCAATACTATTACGACTTAGTACAGAAGTCTTCCCATCGCAGACTGCCACATCATTATGAACTCCTATCATGATCCAACAGGAGTACGACAAGCACTGTTTCTCAATGGAAGCACACGCTTTCTGCCCAAGGAAATATTGTACTCAAGTCAACCAGCATGTGGGCGGAGCCACAGTCCTTCTCTTAGGTGTGCTTCTTAAGGCTATTTTTTCTGTTGATGACATATGCTCAGGTGACTGCTGCAATGTGCATTCAGACCTAAAACATTTCTCATTGGGTAAACTAAAACTGCACCTTCATCCAACAACAGGTGGGAGACATTTTTTTGGACTTGCAATTAGTTGAAGCCTAGAAACAGTGTCAAATCTACAAACAATGTTTGTTATACTGTCAGGGTTTTCCAGTATGTTTCAACTGCAATGTTTGCCACTTCTTTTTCCTCATATAATTGCTATGAGGTTAGGTCCGACCATTTCTGGAAATGCTTGTCCTGCCCTATTGCTGGGAATAGGGCTGGCTTTGGAGTGGTATGACTGGTGGAGCTGCACCTGCCACTGACCTTGATCTGTTGTGTTAAAAAACATTTGGTTTAAAAGCATATGAACTTCCATGTGCATCCAGCAGATTTCAGGCAATAAAAAAAATAACAAGATAACTCTGGTGATTAATGTTCCTACTGGCGAGAGATCAGAATTTTTCATAGTGGCAGTTTAGACTCATCGTAAAGCAGCGCAGAAGGTTAATGTGCCTGCTGCAAAGGGCATGTACAATGCAGATCACCAAACTAACTGTGAGTGAACTATGAGTAGCATTATACAGAAATGAAATGCACATGAGAGAGAGAGAGGCTGTGGAGAGGTGAGGTGCACTGTTGGAGAGTGGTAGTGTAGAAATTCATGGAGAAGGAGTTAATGGGCGAGGGGGTGCCAAAAACAACTGTCGCTCTGGGTGCTACCAGCACTAGAGCCAGCACTGGCTGGGAATGTTACCCTCCCCAAAGTTCAGGTCTAGTTGCGCCCCTGTCCTATTCTGGCTGATCCTGAGGTGGCCGCATTTGGAGGTGCATTTTAATCCACAACCTAACTAGCGGTGGTGCATCCCTTAGGGCGTTGGGGCCTTCAGCCGAGTGGAGCAACTGAGGTGGGTCCTAAGTCAGTGCAGCATGAGGGGGTGAGCTTAAGTTGCTTGTTGTCAGAGAGGGGTGGGCTTAAGTTGCTTGTTGTCAGAGAGTTAGCAGCACCTGGACTCATGTGTGCATGTCGGGTTGGCCGGCTGCCTTTCTCTGGCCAGCCAGACATGCGCACTAGAGGCGCCTCCACCTGTACATTAGTGACCCGGGGCAGTGGTCGAAGTGGGCGGAATCGGCAGGGCACGGCGTGCCTCTACTTTTTTAATTCCAAAGGTTCCGTTCCCCTACTTTTTTATTTTAAAATTGCGTCCCAGGACACAAGAAATCTTTATGGCCTATGATGCTCGGCGTTCTTAGCGTTCGAGGACGGGCAGGGCGGCAGAGAATTAACAGGACTCTGTCTTTTATTCTTGCCCAGAGAAGACAAGGACAGTGTCCATTTCTACTCTGCCGCTTCAGCTGCTCCCCACTCTTTCCTTCTTCCCTTTCTTTCTGTTTAGCAGTTCCTCTCCTATTGAAAACAGTGACTTCAAGAAGGGGTTCTCACTCTGTTTCCTCTCCTTACATTTATTTGCTTCCATGTGAAATGATTCCAAAAAAGAAAAACACTTTTGCTGAAAATGCCATATTTTTCTAATATTTTAATTTCAAAGTGCAGCATTGGGAATAAAAAGTTAAAATATAAAAAATAAATAAATAACTAAATAAAGTAAGACAGAGTAGTAGGAAAGTGGCCAGATTGATTTTATTCACACCCAAACACATTAGCGCCACTTTTACAGAGTTTGCCAGTGAAGTGCTACTTTTGTTTTCTCGTTTTTGTTTTCCCTGGGCTTGGAACTAGTGCACCAATCCTGGAGGTACTGCAATGCATGGATTGGAAAACAAAATGTGCACTGCAGCACTGCGTTCAGGGATGTGGTCTTTTTATTATACTGCTTACGTTTTGTAAGGATGTAAGCAATGGACATTGAAATGGGTCTATTCAGGGCCTCATAGTAATGTCCTTAACTTTTCAGGCAAAAGCACTCACTGATTTCTGAATAGTGAGTGTAAAAGCGTTAAGGTAATCATATTGTTCCTGCTTACATTTCACATGGTTTAGTACATTTTGCATTCCCTATGAGTGTTTGCTTTTCCTGGATGTTGTTACTTCTCTTTGTAGGCAGCATATTGCTCTTGTCTAGTGCGTAATTTAAATTGAGCCATATCCAGGTGTTTACAGCGGGGCACAATTGGGTTGTGGTTGAAGGCAGTGTGAGTCTTTCTCAGTGGGGCAGTATCGTGTTCAGTGGGGTAGACGATACGGCACTATATCCAGAGATGCTGATTTTGGAACTGGGGAACCGGTTCAGCCTTCATGACTAGTCCACCAGACCACTGTCCTGACGGAGCACAATCCCATGCTAGACCTTAGAAGGCCCTGCAAGGCCTTAGCAGCCCTGGACCCTAGCGTGGCAAGAGTAGGTTAACCTTCAAGGCTTGTCCACCATAATCCATACTGAAGTTCACCTCCAATCTTGCCAACAGACCTTTGAAGTAGCACACCCTAGAGCAACAGTGGCTCTGACACTGAGGTCACAGGACCCTTGAGAAGGGCCAGCTCTAGGGCAGTGCGACTGGTGTGACCGCACCAGGTGTTGACTTTGGGCGGAAGCATCATATTTGCAAGTATATTATGGTTTTAAAAGCGTTTGCTACCTCCTTTCTGGCCTCCCAAAATTTTGGGCAACAATAAAGATGCCATGATGACTCTGGATATTAACGTTCTTCCTAGAGAACGAGCGGAGGTTTGTCTAGTGGAAGGTTTTACTCATGGAAAGGTAGCTCAGAGGGTTAATGTGACTGCTGCAAAGGACATGTACTGTGTAAATCACAAAGTGCACATAATGTAAATAGGTCAGTTGGTTACTGCTTATGTCAGAGAGATCCTTTTGTTACTTACAGTTTATAAGTAAAATCCTAACATAGAACAATGAGCTATTAACTGTCATCTAAGAGCTGCATACAAACTGCAAGGTATACATTTGAGCGTTATGTCTTTCCACCCAGTCTTTGATTATTCTAATGTTGCAAAAAGTGATTTTTGGATAGAAATCAATTCTGATTATTAAAGAGAACCACCAACCATGGTATTACATTTTATATTCTGAGTTTGTGTTTCTCCAGACCAATTACGATTAAACTATACAGCCTACTAGTATAGTTGTCATGTGACTCCTCCACCTTGTAGTCCTTAGTCTTATGAAACATTTTCTACACAGTGATTTACACACCTATTGATTGTCTCAGTGTAATGTGTGTGATGTAATGTGCTCTGACACCCTACACTAGTGTGAGTGGCGCTGTAAATCACATTAAATGCATCGGAGAGAGAGTGTGGTTATGAAGTCTTGAGGGGCACCGTTAAAGGGTGGTAGTGATGTGGAGAAGTGTGGCTCAATGGTTAGAGCAGCAGACTTGGATGCAGAGGTTTAGCCCGGGACCAGGGTTCATTTCCCCGCCTCGGCGGGTCTTGGGCTCAAAATTCCACGGAACTGATAATTCTCGCCTCGGTGCCTATTCCAATCATGGAGTCCCACTCTGCAACTCTGGGCAATAGCTTGCTTAATCTCCACAACGGCCCCCACAATGCTAAGGATGCCTGGCCTCCATCTTGGGGGTGCCCAGGAGTGGACGCCTCACAGGTAAAGCCAGGATGGGTTCCACAGAGGTATTCGTGCAAGCGCCTTGAGACCCTTGCGGGTGAGTAGTGCGCTATACAAGTATTATATTATTATTATTAGTGATGGAATCCATGGCGGATGTGGTCATTGGGGGGAACTAACAAACATTAATGCACAGGGCGCTACAAATATTAAGGCCGGCCCTGCCCTTGAGGCCAGTCCGCCTCACTTCATTGGCCTTGTTTCAGCAGTAGTGTTTGTAACTCATCAGGGATGGCAATACAGGATTTGCATACACACTAAACTAAGTTCGTAAACTTCACAGCCTCTCTGCTTCATTCACATGCACTTTTAACATGTGCTGTCTGCTGTGGGACCTATGAATTAATTATGCAGCTATGGGGACAAATTTATGACACAGTGTTTACTAAATTATGCATTAAAAAAAGGCTGCAGCGTAATCCAGTATATTTTATGATATTTTATTATTTTGACATTTGTACACATGCTAACAGTCTCTGGAAAGATTTTGCATTATTAGTACCAGTGCAACATACCAATGCAGCAGTGAGAAAGGTTATCAGTCAACCTTTGCAATGGGCCATCCACTCCGCAGCAACACAAGGCAAATTTTTTTATTAGATCTCGACTATTCTATCCCGCAGGGATAAATAGACGAGAGGATAGTACGCCAAATAAGTTCTCAAATCATCGCCGGATTTCGTACAGTTCACATGAACACAAGTACGCGCATTCTCGCCACATTCACTTTTTTTAAGAGCTTTCATTGGCTCTTCACTTTCAGTCCTCCCACCCTCTCCCTGTCCAGCGCGCGCCTCTCGTTCATCACACCCCCTCATTGGCTCTCTAGTTTAAGTCCTCCCACCCTCTCCCTGTCCATCGCCCGCCTCACGCTCAGCACCCCCCCCCCTTCTCTCTACCATGCTAACACTCATCCCACAGGCTCTCTCCCATTGGCTCTTCACTTAGTGCACGCTGCATTCAGCTGACACGCGCGCCTCGCGGTGATCACACCCCCTTTCTCTCCAGCACACTAACACGCATCCCACAACCTCTGTCCCATTGGCTCTTCACTTTCTGCACGCTGCATTCAGCTGACCACTCTTCCCAAAGCCTCTCTCCCATTGGCTCTTCACTTTCACCACGCTGCATTCAGCTGACCACTCTTCACAGCCTCTCCCTGTCCTGCATGCGCCTCTTGCTCATATCACCTCCTCCCTCACACACTCACCTTTCATTGGCTCTTTACTTAGTGCACATCGCCAACACGAAGCCCATAGCCATTCTCCCATTTTGCTGGCTACTCATCCTACCCCCTTCCTCTCCAGCGCGCAACTCGCTCTCCATTCCGCAAAAATCCTTTCCTTTTGTATGAAAATTACATTTTTTTTTAAAAAGGACGTACTTTGCCTGCGTACATAAAAATACGTTTACCCTCTACCCTTGCACGTTAAATGTAATTACTTTATATTCAGGCTCCAGACTTGCACGTAAAATGTTATTAATTTGTTGGCGTACATCGTTTTCCATTTGGTAAAAAATCACTCTGCCCCCAGACTTTCTGGTAAAATTTTATTACTTTGTCTGTGTTAGTGAAACGAAAAATAAAGGATCTTCTTTACACCAGGCATACAAACAACAACGTTGCCATAAAGGCAATACTCCCACCACCATACATCACCAGCAAACACTCAGCCTACAGACATCCTCATCCGCGTGCGCCATTCAGCCCACAGCCTCAGCTTAGACTTAAAAGACGAATCACACAGCCTCTCTCCCATTCAGCTGCATACTAACGGCCCCCCTCCTCCCTCTCCAGCGCGACAGCCTTGCTCTCCAATTTCTTTCACATAAACCCACAGCCCACAGACTTTATCTCCATTTGACTTACATTTAGTTGGAAAAAAAACGTACTTTGTCTGCGTACATTAAAAAACGTTTCTTTTAAATTTATTACATTCAGCCTCTACCCTCTACCCTTGCACGTTAAATGTTATGACTTTACATTCAGGCTCCAGACTTGCACGTAAAATGTTATTAATTTGTTGGCGTACATCGTTTCCCATTTGGTAAAAAATCACTCAGCCCCCAGACTTTCTGGTAAATGTTATTACTTTGTCTGTGTTAGTGAAACGAAAAATAAAGGATCTTCTTTACACCAGGCATACTAACAACAACGTTGCCATAAAGGCAATACTCCCACCACCATACATCACCAGCAAACACTCAGCCTACAGACATCCTCATCCGCGTGCGCCATTCAGCCCACAGCCTCAGCTTACACTTAAAAGAGGAATCACACAGCCTCTCTCCCATTCAGCTGCATACTAACGCCCCCCCCCTCCTCTCTCTCCAGCGCATCAGCCTTGCTCTCCAATTTCTTTAACATAAACCCACAGCCCACAGACTTTATCTCCATTTGACTTACATTTAGTTGGAAAAAAAACGTACTTTGTCTGCGTACATTAAAAAACGTTTCTTTTACATTTACGTTCGTCCATGAATTCTGGGTGTTTCATGGTTCAGTACATATGGGATATGGTCCCTTGTCCCCAAGGGTTTAGATTAGACTGGACATTGCTCCCATGTTCCCCCTCCCATTATTTCACAAAAACCGCCCTATGTTGAAACTATGACGTGGAGTTGTGTTACTAATGAAAGGTCCAATTGACTCAATAAATAGCCTTGTTGGTTTTTATTAATGCTATTATAGTTTTAAAGTACTTTTTGAAAGTGTAAGACATACATGTTACTAATAAATGCCCAGTGTTGATAGATTATGTGACCTGATTTAGAGTGGTAATATGAAAAGCAATGAACCATTACCAGATATGTGCTTCCAATATACAATCTTCTTGGTATAAATGTTTGTGATTTGTGAATAACACACATGTTTATCTCCAGAACCCATGGTTCACACGCCATCGATACAATACTAGTGTCAATGGATTATAATGAATTGTGAATATGTTGTGATTTATTCACATATGATCTTTTGAAATGTAATAAGTTCACTGCATTAATTTGGATGTTAACTGTTTGTATAATATTTATTTCAGGTCGATTATTTACACTCCCTGGTATAGACAGATAAATCACATGTCTTGATAAAGGTGGTTTTAATAAGGAGATACCACCGAAACGCGTCGATGCAACAAACTGTATAATTCAAGCCTCCAACACCATAATTGATATGCTGAGGTGGTAGTGATACAACACTGGTGTTATCAGATCGGAGCAAGAATATACAAATCGTATCCAACAATTCCATGTTGTAACTGTTCTGTCTGTTTTTAATTGTGCAGGTCGCAATTAACTGTATTGTTTCAATTTTAATTTTGTTTTTGATTAGGGATCCAGATCAGTCATCCCTATTATTGTGTTTTTAAACCTATTCAAAATAAATGAATTTTTAACTTTCCCTATGTTTTTGTTGTATGTACTTGTGACGTTATAAGGTTCGTTATTTTAAACCTGTGTTGAGCTGTGCCTCAAGGGAACCTACTTCTCTTACTCTGGTTTAATAACCCCATTTCCCATGGCTTACTGAAGGGGTACCTCTCTGTTCTTTGCCTACAATAAAACGCCAAGGAAAATAAGGGCCAAATAACAATCATTAACAACCGCAAAATGGATCACAAAGTACATCCTAATAAACAACTTCCCAATGAAATATGCATCAAAACACAACGCAAATAAAACAATAATACATTTATCAAAATAAGACCAATACTGTACATACGCAAAGGAAAATACTGTCCATAAAAATCAAAAGTACATAACAAACAATATAAACATAGCAATATATTAATTAAGAAAGTAATGAATACATGGCACATCTAAAAATCATGGAAATTCGATAGCTAATCACAAAGTACATAAACAAAATATAATAAAGTCAAAAACTTTCAGATACACAACACATAAAAAAATTACATTGCTATACATTAAATATCAAAACATTAAAACATAGCACATCCACAGTTTATAACCTTACAGAACTATATACCAAGTACATTCGGTAACAAATAACACAGTTGCGATACAAAACTTCGAGAATACATCCAAAACATTAATCAAATTAGAAAGAAATATAAACACAAGCAATAATACATTAATCATAATGTAGTAAATATTATAAAACTTTACTCTGACCTGTCAAATGACGCAGCAACTAGACCGGAAGAAGAACACGCCTTTCCCATGCGAAGATTCACGGCAATCTGGGAATTTCCCCGTTGACGCACGTCAAACGCAACGCTACGTCACAAAACGTAGCGCTGCGATTGGCTGAAAATTAAGTCACGGCAAAAGGGAAATGAAAGGTACCAAAAAACTAGAACGCTACATGCAATTACGTAAGGAACGTAAAGGGAATACATAGCGTCGGCCATTTTTAAATTTAAAAAAAAACGCGGAATAAAGTTACAACACATTAGCAGCACACACCTAAAAAAAAGCTACACACATACACACACAAATTAACTAAAAACATAAAATTAAAACATGCAAAACACTCACACTCACACATCAAATCTGCTACATCACATACAAACATCACACAATAAGCATAACGCAACAACATACAATACACTCATAATGTTAAAGGGCAGCATCACTCTTCAACACCACAGCACTATTACACACCACCACAGCAATACCCCAGCACAACTCTGCACCACCAAAGCAACACTCAGCACCAACACAGATACACTCAGGAACACCACAGCACCAGCACCACCACAGCATTACACAACACAAAAACAGCATAAGTCAGCACAACAACAGCACCACTCAGCTCCAACACAGCACCACTCAGCAAAAGAACAGCATCACTAAACGCAACATCACTTCACACCACCATAGCACTACTCAGCACCAGTCCAGCATCACTCTGCAACACCCCGCCACCACTCAGCGCAACCCGAGCATCACTCAGTGCCACCCCAGCATCACTCTGCGCCACCACAGCATCACTCAGCATCACCACAGCATCACTCAGCACCACCACAGCACCACTCAGCACTACCCCAAGCTCTCCCAGCACCACCACATTATCACTCAGCACCACCACAGCACCACTCGGCACCACCACAGCACCACTCTGCACCAGTACAGCATCATTCAGCACCACCATAGCACCACTCGGCATCACCACAGCACCACTCGGCACCACCACAGCACCACTCAGCACCACCGCATTATCACTCAGCACCACCACATTATCCCTTAGCACGACCACAGCACCACTCAGCACCACTCAGCACCACCACAGCACCACTCAGCATCACCACAGCACCACCACAGCACCACTCAGCACCAACACAGCATCAGTCAGCACCACCACAGCACCACCACAGCACCACTCAGCTCCAACACAGCACCACTCAGCAAAAGAACAGCATCACTAAACGCAACAACAACATCACTTCACACCACCATAGCACTACTCAACACCAGTCCAGCATCACTCTGCAACACCCCGCCACCACTCAGCGCAACCCGAGCATCACTCAGTGCCACCCCAGCATCACTCTGCGCCACCACAGCATCACTCAGCATCACCACAGCATCACTCAGCACCACCACAGCACCACTCAGCACTACCCCAAGCTCTCCCAGCACCACCACATTATCACTCAGCACCACCACAGCACCACTCGGCACCACCACAGCACCACTCAGCACCACCACAGCACCACTCTGCACCAGCACAGCATCATTCAGCACCACCACAGCACCACTCGGCACCACCACAGCACCACTCAGCACCAGCACAGCACCACTCAGCACCACCACATTATCACTCAGCATCACCACATTATCACTCAGCACCACCACATTATCCCTCAGCACCACCACAGCACCACTCAGCACCACTCGGCACCACCACAGCACCACTCAGCATCACCACAGAACCACCACAGCACCACTCAGCACCAACACAGCATCAGTCAGCACCACCACAGCACCACCACAGCACCACTCAGCACCACCACAGCATCACTCAGCACCACCACAGCACCACTCAGCACTACCACAGCACCACTCAGCACCACCACAGCATCACTCAGCACCACCACAGCATCACTCAGCGCAACCACAGCATCACTCAGCACAACAGCAGCAATACACAGCGCAACCACAGCATGACTCAGTGCAACCACAGCATCACTCAATGCAACCACAGCATCACTCAGCGCAACCACAGCATCACTCAGCACTACCACAGCATCACTGGTTCAAATATGTTCTCTCAATGTTTCAAGCTTTATTACAAATGTCACAAAAAGATGTTAATATTTCACTTCTGTTCTTGGATTTTCGTCACAATAAAATACACTGAACATAATCTTCACAAAAGTTATTTATAAAATTTTAAGCTATTGCCATTATAAATTACAATCACTTTTATTTAAGTATTAATTATTTAAAAAAATTAAAAGCCATTGTTATTATTGTAATATCAATACATCTAAGTCACGTAAATACAAAACATGTTGCATTACAAATGCTATAGGTGTCACATTTGCGAAAGTTATAACTATTGGCATTGTAAATGACAAAGCTATTAATTTAGCTATTTTCAAAAACAACACATAAATAAAAAAATTGTCATTTACTATACCAATAGCTCAAACTTTCCTAATGTGAGACTTATTGCCTTGCAAATGCTTGTTAACTTTTTATACATTTGAGCTACAAACAATTTATTAGTTAAAATGGTCAGATTATGCAGCAGATCTTGTATTATGTGGCACATATGGCAGAGCCATAATTACATAGAAAACATTTGCAAACTAGGATAATTTCCCATTCATGTTTGAACTGCTCTTGTGGAAAAAGGGAGACATGCTGATGTCAAAACTCCAAGGCTCAGAATACAATGACTTGTGCTTCCACATTTAAATGGATTTGGGACATTCTGTGATCAGAAGCTTATCCCACTTTGTAAATGTATTTTAATCTCAATTACTTATATTAAACCTTAAATAATCATATGTATCCATTGGTTGAATTAAACTGGGCAGTGAAATGCCGAACAAATACTAAAAATTGGGATGTTTACGCTTTCTGGCTACACCTCTGGCTCCACCCACTGATCCAACCCTCTGGCTATTCCAGCCCTCTGATTCTCCGCCCACAGTTCCCCTACTTTTTTCCCCCACTTCGACCACTGCCCGGTGGTGACTCAAAGTCACATCCCCCCGGTCTCGGAAATGAACGGTGAGACCTGCCCTGGCCAATCCTAGCGCTGCTGTAACAGTAGAACCAGTGCCGGGATTGGCTCAGAGAGTGAGGGGCCTCTGTGTGTGGTCACGTGAGGCAGTGCAGGTTTGCTGAAGGCTCTCTCTCTCAGCGCTCACCCCACGGAACCGAAAGAATCGGCTCACATTCCGGCAGCTTGGAGACCCGGGCCCGTGCCTTTTCCTGCTCAGCTCAGTGGCGCTCAGCACGAACAGGTCTCTGTTCTGAAAGTGAATACAAAATTTTCTAGCTATCGCGACAAGAATTTTAGATTCTATTAAGGACACGGAGGCGAGGATTATGCTTTCTCATTTCTTTACTGCACAAACAGCAGCCAATGAAAGCAAAACTACAGCAATAAAAAACAACACTTCCCATGAGGCTTTGAACAACGCCTCTAGTAACAGCAACCAATCACAGCAGTTACAAGCATATAAGGAATAGAGACACTAATCTGGCCTCCTCTTTCTCTGCGCGAACAGTCTTGTCACATTGAACATAGATAGTCTTTTAACTCTCAACGGAGAGAACAGTTCCTTAGGGATTCTCAACAGAGAAAAGATCCAGAACCTCAAGGTATCTTCTTCCATCAGGAAGGCAAAACAGCACCATCCACAGAGGGCGATTAACTCTTGTTGGAGTCATTTCCTGAAACAGAAAAGAAGGATTTAGAAAAGAAACCCACGAACTACATTTCCCAGAGCGCGGGTACAAAGTTGTTAAACAATACCATCTTAAACAACTTACAGTTCTTAAACTGTCCCAACGGGTGGGATAATCCTCGCCTCCGTGTCCTTAATGGAATCTAAAATTCTTGTTGCGATAGCTAGAAAATTTTGTATTCTATGGCTGGACCGGAGGCTTCTGATTATGCTGGTTCAAAGCTCATCAATTAAGCTCATCAATCACAGCATCAGAAACATGAGGAATAGGTTTATAGTAAAACACTTTAAACATTGAATCTGAAGACCAATCAGCTGCTTTGAGGATATCCTCCAAGCGAGAACCCAATAAATAGGCTTTAGAAGCCATCGCACCTCTAGCTGAATGAGCACCATATGTAGATATATCAATGTCCGCCTCAGACATGATCCATTGAACCCATCTGGCTAAAGTAGCAGCAGCAACTGGCTTGAAGGGTTTTTGAACACTGATCAACAGCTGACCTAAAGGATCAATCCTGTGTGCAATAGTACGTTCTTCATAACATTTGAGACACTGTAACACACATAATTTGCTGTTATGAGGAAAGGCAGGGTACTCAACCGAGCGTGACATGGTCTTAGTCCTCGTGTGATAACAAAGGAGACACCCTGAGGAGAAAACATCCTACCAGCTAAAGCTAATCCTCTCACATCTGAAACTCTACGACATGAAATGCGGCACAAAAGCATAGTGAGCTTGGCAGAGAGCTGTTTCAACGAGAAATCACCATTATTGGGCCAGGTATCCAACAAATTAAGCACTTTAGTAACATCCCACATTGTGGAATACCTGGGCCGAGGAGGGTTGGTCACACGCACACCTTTAAGCAACTTACAAACCAAGGGATGCATCCCCACAGGCTTACCCTTGATATGGTCGTGACCAGCAGAAATTGCAGATCTGAAGTTATTAACCGACCTGTAAGCCAGGCCTGAGGCCGCACGCTTGGATAAAAAATTCAGAACCTCAGTTACATTTGATCCCACGGGATCCACCTGTTTTGAAAGGCACCAACCCACCCACTTCTTCCAAGATGCATCGTTTTCGGGTGGAAGGAGCCCACGCTTGCTGCATAAAGCTGAAAGCTTCTTGTGAAAGGCCTGCAAGGCATTCATGTCGCCTGAGAGCGTCCACACCATCAAGGTCAATTGGTTCTGCAGGATTAAGGGATGACACGCTCCCACTGGGTCCTGCAGAAGCGTGGTGAAGACTGGGAGCCGGAAGGGGAGATCCACAGATAACTCCAACAGTGTGGGAAACCACGACTGAGTCAACCAGAACGGAGTCACCAGCACTATTGTCGTCTTCTGCCGGCGTACCAACGCCGCTACTCTCGGAATCATTGCAAAAGGTGGAAACGCATAATTCCTCCTGTGCCCCCAATGGTGAAGGAACGCGTCTGTCCCCATTGCCATTGGGTCCGGTCTCCAGCTGTAGAATAGAGGAAGATGGGTGTTGAGGTGAGAGGCAAAAAGGTCTACCTGACAGGGGCCTCGCATAGTCATGATCTGAGAGAACAGCCATGGGTGAAGTCTCCAATCGCTGAAGTCTCGGAGAAAACGGGAATTCTAGTCCGCCACCTGATTGAGCTTGCCCGGAAGGTATTCCACCACAACAGAGATCTTGCGGTCCAGGCAGAAGTGCCAAAATTCCTTCGCAATGTGGACTAGCATTCGGGACTTCGTCCCCCCCAATCTGTTGATGTATCTCACCGCTGAGACATTGTCCGAAGGAGAATACAGCAATTGCTCTACAGCTGTGAGATAGACCTGATGGCAAAAGACCCTGCCAACAACTCTAGACAATTTATGTATGTCTATTCTCACTCCTCCCACAGATCTCCTGAGGCTTCGCCGGGAGCAACGTTTCTTTTTAGCTAAACACTGACCTCTGGTTCACGAACTTTGTGTCTCCTAGCTGCGCTCTGGACTTTTGCGCATTGCAACCTTTTAGCTGCCTCACCCTCCTGCACGCGCCCCAGAGCGCCTGCCATTGATCGTCTCCTCCTGCCGGGCTGGTAGGGACGGGCGAGTCCACCATCTTGGGCGGCTCTGGGGTCAGCACTGCAGTCTTCCGGCCCCTCCCCCCCGACAAGCATTTCAGGCGCCCAGCGGACTTCGCGCCTGTTCTCACTCCTCCCACAGATCTCCTGAGGCTTCGCCGGGAGCAACGTTTCTTTTTAGCTAAACACTGACCTCTGGTCCACGAACTTTGTGTCTCCTAGCTGCGCTCTGGACTTTCGCGCATTGCAACCTTTTAGCTGCCTCACCCTCCTGCACGTGCCCCAGAGCGCCTGCCACTGATCGTCTCCTCCTGCCGGGCTGGTAGGGACGGGCGAGTCCACCATCTTGGGCGGCTCTGGGGTCAGCGCTGCAGTCTTCCGGCCCCTCCCCCCCCGACAAGCATTTCAGGCGCCCAGCGGACTTCGCGCCTATTCTCACTCCTCCCACATATCTCCCGAGGCTTCGCCGGGAGCAACGTTTCTTTTTAGCTAAACACTGACCTCTGGTCCACGAACTTTGTGTCTCCTAGCTGCGCTCTGGATTTTCGCGCATTGCAACCTTTTAGCTGCCTCACCCTCCTGCACGCGCCCCAGAGCGCCTGCCGCTGATCGTCTCCTCCTGCCGGGCTGGTAGGGATGGGCGAGTCCACCATCTTGGGCGGCTCTGGGGTCAGCGCTGCAGTCTTCCGGCCCCTCCACCCCCTGCCACTCCCCCTAACCCTCCCCCCTCATGTGTCCCTACATCTTGGTTAGTCAGTCCCGGCAGCGCAGCGGGCGTGACTAAGGCGCGCCGAAGTTGCGCCTAAGTTAAGCCCGTCTGAGCCCGTCCGCGACGGGCCGGGACCAGGGGCCACAGACTCTGCCCTTCCTCTGGTCT
Source organism: Lissotriton vulgaris (assembly GCF_964263255.1). Classification (NCBI taxonomy): domain Eukaryota; kingdom Metazoa; phylum Chordata; class Amphibia; order Caudata; family Salamandridae; genus Lissotriton; species Lissotriton vulgaris. The sequence continues at coordinate 1,576,617,448 of NC_141693.1, forward strand.
ACACTTCGGCTCAACTGTCTGCACATCTCGCTACTATTCCTCTCTCCCCTTCTTTATTGCACCGTTTAGACACTCTTGGTATCTACTCCCCCCCACTCCCCCTGCTCTCTCTCAGTCGCACCCAGCCCTACCCCCCTACGTCTTGTACTCTCCCTGCCACTCGTCCCTCCCCTGGTCCCTCGGCAGCCTCTGCCTTTCTGCTCAACACCCGTTCTGCGGCCAAAAATCAAACGGCACTCTTTAATCTTCTCAACACGGAGCCCCCTGATTTCCTATTTCTCACAGAAACCTGGTTCTCCACTGATTCTCTTCCAGATCTCTTGGCCATCCTCCCTGACACCTATTACGCCCTCCGAGCAGACCGCCCGGACGGCAAGGTTGGAGGGGGTGTGGCTATGATAATCCGCTCCTCCTTGAAATTCCAACTTCTTGCTCACCCCCCATACCCAATGTAGACTACCTGGTGGCCTGTTCCCTTAATCTCCCCTCTCCTCTCACTGTTGTCCTTATGTACCGCCCGCCCCTCAAGCTATGCCGCTGTTCGTGTCCACCTTGCAGGATCTCTTGGCCACACTGGTGGTTAACAACTCTTCGTTGCTATTGCTTGGTGATTTCAACTTCTGGCCGGGTGACCCCAGGGAGGACTCATCGTCCAAAGACTTTTCTGCTACACTTCAGTGTCTCAATTTCTCATCTCACGTTTCGGCCCCCACTCACATCCAGGGTCATATCCTGGACCAAATCTGGTCTTCACGCTGTAACGTCTCATCTAGCTCTATCCTCCCTTGCGTCTGGTCGGACCACTCTATGATCTCATTCTCCATCCACTTGGGTCCAGCCGAGAAAGTCCCTCTACCTAAAAACATTCTGGTTCGTAGTTGGAACCAGACCGACCTCAACTCTCTTTTGTCTTCCTTGACCTCTTCTGCCCCTGACCTGACTGACCTGTCCCTGGAAAGTCAGGCAGATGCCATCAGCACCTGGCTCTCTTCCTCCTGCGACCAGGTTGCCCCGCTCAAGAAGGTCAAATCCGTCCGTCCCTACGACGCGCACAAATGGTTTACCAGCGTGCTTAAAGCTCTCAAACTAGATCTTAGGTGCTCGGAACGCCATTGGAGAGGGAACTACTGTCCCACTCTCCGCCTCAAATATAAAGCTCTCCTCAATGACTACAAAAGAGCCATTCTAGCAGCTAAAACCAAATACTTCACCGAGAGAGTGGCCCTCTCTGTCAATAACTCCAGAGAAATCTTCTCATTAGTCCATAATCTCGCCACTTCCGATCGCACCTGCACGTCTCTTGTTCCATCTCAAATTTTCTGCTCTTCACTGAATGATTATTTCATTGACAAGATCATTAACATCAAGGCCAACATCCCCATTGTGCCTCATCCTGAACTCTCTGGTTCCCTTCCTCTGCTTTCCTCTTCTTTGGACCATTTTCAACCCATTTCTTCTGAGCTTTTCCTTAACTTGCTTGTTAAGGTTAAGTCTGGTTCTCCGGTGGACTGTGCTCCCGCACGGATTCTCAGAACGCTCTTCACTAGTTGCCCCGTCCCTCCTCTCACTTTCCTTAATGCTTCTCTGGCTTTGGGTTCTGTCCCTTCTTCATTCAAATCCGCTATAGTTCTCCCAATTCTTATAAAACCTGGTCTAGATCCCTCTCTTTCATCTAATTTCAGGCCTATTTCTCTGCTCCCTTATCTGGGGAAGATCCTTGAAAGCCATGTTACATCTTGCTTGTCCACCTACATCGAGGAGAATCATCTTCTGGCCTCCCACCAGGCGGGTTTTCGCCCAGGCCACTCCACTGAGGGAGTGGTCCTTGCGGTCCTGGACGAACTCAAGGGGAAAGCTGACAGCAACCTCCCCCAAGCTCTGGTCCTCCTCGAATTGTCCGCTGCCTTTGACACGGTCGATCATGCCATCCTTCTCGATCGTGTCAGCGCAGCGGGCATCCAGGGCGCTGCCTTTTCTTGGATCGCGTCCTTCCTTCAAGGCAGGTCGCAAGCGGTTCACCTCTCCAGTTTTTCCGCTCCCCCTCGTCCGGTTACCTGTGGGGTCCCTCAAGGTTCCTCCCTCTCCCCACTTCTCTTTAATCTTTACATCCGCCCTCTTATCTCTTCTCTTCTCGAGCTGGGGGTCTCTGTGTATAATTACGCAGATGACCTCCAGCTCGTCTTTGATCTTTTGTCCCCTTCTGACTCCCTTCCCAAGTTCTGTTCCACTTTAGTCTTTATTTCTCAGTGGATGAGCTTCAATCACTTGAAGCTCAATCCGGACAAGACAGAGCTTGTCCTCACGGGTGGTCCTTCTAATCCCTGGTCCCCGGTACACTGGCCCCTTTCCTTTGGTCCCCCTCCCTCACCGGTTTCTTCTGTTCGTACCCTGGGCATCAAGGTCAGCCACGACCTGTCCATGCATGCCCAAATCAGTTCCGTTGTGTCCTCCTGTTTCTTGTCTCTTCGTTTAATTCGTAAGATTTCCCGTTTTTTTTCTGAAGATGCCCTCAAAACCATCGTCATGGCTCTTATCATCTCTCGCCTAAACTACAGGAATGGCCTGTACGTAGGCATCCCCGCCTATGAAACCCGCAGCCTCCAGGCCATTCAAAACCAAGCGGCCCGCCTTATTCTCCACCTACCCAAATCTTCTCACATCACCCCTGCACTCAAGTCCCTACACTGGCTCCCTGTTCATCTCAGATCCTACTTCAAACTAGCCTGCCTGGCCTTTTGGGCGCACGCTCGCTCCGCCCCTCTCTTCATCAATTCTCTCATCACCTCCCACGCCTCCAGCCGCACTCTCCGCTCCTCATCACTTTCTCTTCTTCACGTCCCCCGTTTCCGTAAATTACGCACAGGGGGCACCCGATTCTCGGTTATGGCCCCCCGGTTCTGGAACAGTCTCCCTCTTTCCATACGCTCCATCCCTATCTACACCCACTTTCGCAAGGCCCTCAAAACTTTTCTGTTCTCTCAGGCATTCCCCAGCTAGTCCCCTTGGGTTCCCTCTGTGAGCCTGGATGAGTCTTCAGCGCCAGGAAGCCGCTTGGCCGCAGTGTGCTTAATCAAGTTTCTTTTTCATTTCATTTCATTTCATTTCATTTCATGTGTAAAGATAGCTCTTCTTCTGACCAACGTCCTCCTGTGGTAAACTCCCCACAGCGAGCGCCCCAGCCCCATTGGCTGGCGTCTGATTCGACGACCACATCCGGGGCTGCCCTGAAGATGGCTCGGCCATTCCAGGCCGACATGTGCTCCAGCCACTACTGGAGTTCCTCCCGCGCCTCGGGGGAGAGGGGGATCAGGTGATCGTAATGAAACTTCCTCTGCAAGTAAAAGATTTTTAGCCTCTGCAGGGCCCTGTAGTGCAAGGGGCCGGGAAAAATGGCCTGGATCGACGAGGCCAGAAGGCCCACGATCCTTGCCAGCACACGCAAGGAGATTTTCTCCTTGGTCAAGGTGGATGTTATTTCTCTCTTGATTGACCTGATCTTGGGAAGGGGAAGAAGCAGTTGAGCTGAAACAGAATCGATCAGAAAACCCAGGAATTCCATCTGCTGATTCGGTATCAACACCGATTTCTTGGTATTGATCACGAATCCCAGATTCTCCAGTAAGGACGTCGTCCATTGCAAGTGAGAGAGGAGAAGGGACCGGTCCTGGGCTAGAAGGAGCATATCGTCTAGGTAGACGATGATACGCATTCCCATCTCTCGCAGGCGAGAGATCACCGGTTTGAGAAGCTTGGTGAACACCCAAGGGGCCGAGGATAGGCCGAAGGGAAGTACCTTGTAACGATATCAAAGCCCTTTCCAAGGGATTTGTAAGTACTTCTGATGAGAGGGGCAGATGGGGACTGTCAGATATGCCTCTTTCAGGTCTAATCGGACCATCCAGTCGTTTTACAACAGAAGGTCTCGCAAAAGATGGATGCCCTCCATCTTGAAATGGCGATATGTCACAAAGGGGTTGAAGTCTCTCAAATTTAACACAAGGCGTTGACCGCCACCCTTCTTTTGAACTAGAAAGACGTTGCTGCAGAAGCCTTCTTGTATGAAGGGTCCTACTGCAATAGCCTTTTTTTGTCAAAAGCTCTTCCAGCTCTGAGTCGATAAAACTCTGTTCAAGATGGGAAAAACAGAGAGGCTGGGGAGGGGAGGGTTGCAGGGGGCATCCCACCAACTCTATCTGGTAGCCCTGGACTGTCTGTAGGACCCAGGCATCTGTAGTGAGAATCGACCAATTCATTACAAAATGACGCAGTCTTCCCCCCAGAGGGACCAAAGGATACATTTGACTTACCAGAGGATTGATTATCGAAGTTTTTGTAACCCCTGTTGACACCTCTGTTATACCGGCCTCGAAAGCCGCGTGATCTTGATGGATAGAAACCGGCCTGGGCCGGTTCTTGTGTGTAGCCTCTGCCCCGTCTAGGGGCATATCCCCTCTGAGGACTGGTATTCGAATATCGGCCGGGCGAGCGTCCTCTGCCACGCCCGGCCCTGTTAGAGACCTGGTGCAATACTCTCTTCAAGGATGCCTGCGACTTATCAAGGGACGTAAAGGTATTGACGAACTTGGCAATGTCTTTTACAAAGTTGTCCCGAAACAACTGACCCTCCGCCAAAGGGCCCGGTTCAGAGGAAGCCAATTCAACTAATTGAGGGTCAATCCGGAGCAAGACTGACTTTCGCCTTTCAGATGCCAACGCGCAGTTGGCGTTCCCCAGCATACAGATGGCACGCTGAGCCCAGCCCGCCAGGACTTCCGGATGGATGGCATCACCAGTCTCTTGAGCTTGAAGGGCAAGTTCTAGGATCTTGGCCAACGGCCCTGAAAGGTCAAGGACATTATTTTCGCACGCTCTGAGCGCGCGATCAATCCCTTTCTTCGGGTCTTTTTTATATTTTTGGAGGAACGTGGTCATAGAAGGGTCGATTTCTGGGGTAACGGCCACCTTGTGGGCCAGGTTGGGACGTGGGCACTCAGATTTAAGGAGGGCTCTCACCTCTTTATCGAAGCCTTTACGGAGGTGAGTTTCTAGGTACTCAGCCACAGCCGGGGGGGGGGAGCCAATCAGAGGATCTGGGGTGCACAATGTCCGATGGGTCAAAGGAAAAGGGCGAAGGGGTAACAGCCGGAGAGGCATGCTTGCGTTTCTTAGAGCGCTTGCGAGGACCAGCGTCAGAGGAGTCAGTGCCCGTATCAGTGTCAGTGGTGGTGTCCTTCAAGGGGGGGAGGGGTGGGGGGGGGGGTCGGGACGGTAAGGATTTGTCACCAGTGGAAGACTCCTTGGATTTATAAATCTTCTCATAGGACTGGGCGTGGGGCCAGGACGGGTCAAGGGCCACCTTCTTAGGAGGGGGGGGGGACGGGAGTGATCCCGTCCAGGAATGGGAAGTGGCTTACCAGGGACCAACATCTCCAATTTTTTGCCTAGTGGAAGCAGGGCTGAGGACAGAGCTTTATCAAGCTTGGCGTCCAGCTTCTTGTCAATGATATCCTCCATAGACTCTTCCTCATAATATTCATCATTGCCCTGGTAGTCGCACGCAGCACCCTCCTCTTCGCAGTACTCAGTATCTGCCATCTTCACCAAGGATTATCAAAATCCCACTCCAAATCCCCAGAGGGAAGCCAAAATTGCCAGCCCAAGCAAGGGCGTCAATCAGGGAAAGTGCCAGGCGCAGGACTTGGAAATACCAAGGTTAGAAAAGAGTAGAGTCCAAATCTAGGACTAATGGAGGGAAAACAACCCCAATCACAAGTGAAAAGGGTTTCCAAAAATTACCCTGCTCTGTCTGTCACTAGGAAGCCAGGGGTTAATGCACCAGACCTCCGGTAGTTAACTGGGTGAAAAAACGCTGCCCCTTAGATCAAAAGAACGGCCCTCGGCTCCTGGCCAAAACTGCGTGTATTCCCCTTTCAGCCGGGGCTAGAGCGTCATGCACGGCACACTCGAGGCTGCGTGTGCACACTGCGTGGGCAAGCCTCTGCAGACGCACGCCGGGCCTCGGCCGGGCTTCCGCGTGCGTCCTCTTCCCCGAGGGGGGGCCAAGTCCCTCAAGATCGCGACCGCAATCAAACCGCGAGCAGCTAAAGGGAGAACGGGAAAGACTACGAGCGCAACACGCGCTCCATCGAAAACTAAGGGGAACACGGAGCGGGCTGAAACCGCCGCGCTCCGAGATCGGAAGGGAGGGAGGGGGGCCGGAGAGAAGAGCGGGCCAGCAGCACCGCACTGAAGACTCGGGGAAGTAACGCCAGACAGCGGCGTGAGCACTTAGCAAGCAGGGCGCTACAGCGCGCCAGAAGAAGTTATGTAAATGCAAATCAAGCAAAATCACATTCAAAACAATGTTCAGAATCACAAATAGAATATGCAAAGTATACGCCAAAGGCGAAATAGGTACAATGAGTCATATAAGCATACAAGAATAAAGAGCACTTATCTGGGCTGCGGCACAGCAAAGAAAGAGGAGGCCAGATTGGTGTCTCTATTCCTTATATGCTTGTAACTGCTGTGATTGGTTGCTGTTACTGGAGGCGTGGTTCAAAGCCTCATGGGAAGTTTTGTTTTTTATTGCTGTAGTTTTGCTTTCATTGGCTGCTGTTTGTGCAGTAAAGAAATGAGAAAGCATAATCAGAAGCCTCCGGTCCTGGCATAGAATCTCTGGTTCAATGCATCGCCCAGTTTCCATCCTCCTCTTCCTGCACCCCAGTCAATTGGACAACATTGCAACCACACAGGTGATTCTATCAGCAGCAGACATTCTTCTAATCACAATTCATGCCTGTGTTGTCAATGTAAGCTTTTGTGTTCCTGTTTGTTTTCACTAGAAAGGCTCCCACGACTGCCACCATTGTCCGACCTCCTTTGAATTGCAAATGTTGGAATGTATGCAAGCCAAAGGCACACGGGCTGGTTTTCCAGGCCCTGACATGCAAAATTGTTCTTGTTTGTCTTTACTGTCTTTACAGACTCCCACAGACCAACCCTGCTGGATTTGAGGATTAGGAAAACAATTGGCAGAAGTATAGTGCGCACTGCCCACATGAAGGCAATGATACCAGCCCAAGAGTGCAGAGCACAGACAGCATTGCGAAAGCTCTTAAATACAGCACGCTTCCCAGAGCACAGAGAGCGTCCCGACGCACCTTTTAAAGACATAGCACGATTCACAGAGCACGCACAGCGTCACAATGCATCTCTAAAGATAGAGCACTATTCACACAGATCGCGGACAGGGTCGCGACACATCTCTTAGACATACCACAATTGAGGACTAAAATGCATCCACGTACCTGCCGCACAACTACAAATTCCAACTGGCCAGGAAGCCATTTGCTCGTTCTTGATGGGCAGCAATACTCCAACCTTCTTGATTCAGAATGTACACTTTTTGCTACGAATCTCAAGTTTGCCACTTGCAAAATACTAAAATGTTATTTCCAATGTTTGTTTAGTCTGACAAACAATTAGTGGATGGAGGAAATTCCCAAACCCAGCTGATTAATTTTTTTTTTTAAGTGGTCCATGGTACTTTCTCATGAAATACTTTCTTTAAAAAGATTTTTTTTCTATCTAATTCCTCGTTTCCCAAAATAAGAAGCACATTTAAAATGTTTGTTTTTACAGACCCCAATACTTACTGTTCATTTTTATAACTCACCCTTAGGATGAAAAAAAAATCTTAACTCTGCAGCAGTACCACCCTTCATTGCCTTTGATGTTACTTCAAATGGACTCCTTATAGTTCTTTCACAATCTCATCATTTTCAATGTTATATACAGCAAAGCCATAGTTTTTGGTTATTTATCCTATGTCAGTTTTTTCATCCCACTTAAAGCACTGCATGAACATTTCATACTCAAACAAGCTCTGTAGGAGGGAAAATCCGTTGATAATGCCTGCGCATGTCTCAGAGGCTTGGCCAGTACATGCAGAGACAATGCCAATATAGAAGGGATGTGCTAAGTCATATAAAGCTGCAAGTCAACTTGCTGAGGCAGGTTATTATTTTGTTTTCCGCCCGCAATTTTATATAGCAGAACTCGACCCGAAGGTATTAGAGCGCTTTACATGAGCACCAGTTGCGTTAGGAATAGGAATAGGATGTGAATTTATAAAGCGTGAATTGCTGCCCGGAGGCGTCCAAGAGCTAAGATAACCTAGGAACCTACAGTGGAAGCTAGCTGAAGTTAGTGATGCAGGTTAAAGAGGAAGGTTTTTAGCTGTTTGCAAAACACCGAGAGGTTGGAATTCACTCTGAGATGCAGAGGAAGAGTGTTCCAAGTCCTGGATGCATTGTAGGTGAACATCCTCCCACCAGTTCTGGTCCTCTTTATCCTTGGGGCCATAGCCAGAAAGGTCTGGCTGGAGCGGAGGTTTCTACTGGGAAGGTAGTGGGTTACTAGGTCACGGGTAATAATGGGGCCTGTGTCCCAGAAGGCCTGATGGGCGATACACATGGCCTTGAAAAGAATTCTCTGGCGCACTGGCAGCCAGTGAAGGCTGACCAGTCCAGCCCTCACTGATTGTCTGCGAGGGAGCTCGAGCAGTAAGCGGGCCGCACAGTTCTGCACTGTTTGGAGTCTGCGCAGGGTGTACTCCGGGGCACCAAGGTAGAGCACGTTGTTGAAGTCTAGGCGTGACTGTATTAGCCCCTGTATAGCCACCTGTTTGGCTCCATTGGGAAGGATAGGGAAGATTTTCTTTAGCATCCTCATGAGGCCCAAACAAGTGGCAGAGAGTTTTGTGGCCTGGACATTGAATGACAAGGATCTGTTCAGCCAAACCCCGAGGCTCTTGATGTTATTTTTCGGGGTTGGAGGGGGGCCTAGACAGGGGGGCCAAAGAGAGTTGGAGAGGCAAAGGTCGGGGGGGCCTAGGAGCATCAGCTCTGTTTTGTCCCCATTCAATTTAAGGTATGAAGAGGACATCCAACTCTTCACTTCTGCTAGGCATTCTCTAAGCCCACCTGACGCAGGCGTGTTGGTCTCCTCCGCCAGTGAGACCACCAGCTGCTTGTCGTCCGCATAAGAGATGATCTTGACCCCAAAAGGGCGGACGACCTCAGCCAGTGGCCTCATATACATGTTGAAGAGTGCGGGGCTTAGAGAGGAGCCCTGGGGGACTCCGCACTTTAAAGGTATGCTGGCGGACACGGACTCACCTTCAAAGATCCGAAAGGATCTATCCTCTAAAAAGGACTTAAACCACAGCCAGGCTTTGCCCTTGATCCCGGCGTTAGACATACGGTACAGCAAGGTGTCGTGGCTGACCGTGTCAAATGCCGCGCTGAGGTCAAGGAGGATCACTGCCACTGATCCTCCTTGATCCAGGATTTTTCTGGATTACTCCGTGACCATGAGGAGGGCGGTCTTGGTCCCGTGTTTAGGTCTAAAACCCGTCTGGGTGGGGTCTAGTAAATGGTGATCTTCTAGGAAGTTTACTAGTTGGAGATTTATATATTTTTCTAGGATCTTGCTCACCCATGGGAGCAGGGAGATGGGTCGATAATTACCAAGGTCAGTCGGATCTAAACTGGGCTTCTTCAATAGTGATCTGACCATGGCCTGCTTCCAGACCGTCTGAACAGTACCGGAGATGATGGATGCGTTTAATACATCCCTGATAGTGGGCAGAATGATCTGGGAGGCTGTCATTATGATGTGAAGTGGGGCTGGGTCGTCAGGGGATCCAGATTTTACTTTCTGCGCTACGGATTCAAGGGTTGCCAGGTCTAGGGGGGGGGAAATGAGTAAGAATGGGTTGAGGCTGATGGGGTGGGGGGGAGCTGTGACTTGATTGAGTTGGGGTGGGGAAGTGATGTCCCTAGGGGGGAAAGCTGAGTAGATAGTGTTCACTTTTTGATGGAAGAACTCAGCGACATTATTACAATGGGTGGCAGATTTTGTGACCTGCAGGCTTGGAGGAGGTTTTGTTAATTTTTTAACAATTTGAAAAATTTCTTTTGGTTTAGACTTGGCAAGAAGAATTCTGTTGGAAAAGTATGTGGCCTGGGCAGCTTTGACTTGTGCTTTATATTCGCTGAGTGATTCTCGGTAAAGAGTTTTATTATCTACCGAGTAGTCTGAACGCCATTGTCTTTCAGATTTCCTGCACCGGCGTTTCTTGTCTCTGAGAGCCTCCGTATACCATGGAGCAGTTTTGTGGGGGCGCTTTAGCGTGATTTTTCTTTTTGAGAGTATGGCATCGAGGGTTTGTGTGATCCAGTCAACGTAAGCCTGGTTGGCTAACCCAGGGTCCTCGTTATCAAGGGGTTGATTGCTGGCAAGTTTGATAGACCAGTCGTCAACTGAGAGGCGGGACCAAGGTTGCATAAACCTGGTTGTGGGTCCAGTCGGCGGGGCCTTAAACGATGTCCAGCTGATGGGAACCAGTGAGTGATCTATCCAGGGTAATGGAATTGGCGGACCGGTTACCAGGTCTGCACAGTTGCTGAATACGGGGTCCAGCAAGTGGCCCTTAATATGTGTGGAAGTCCTCACGTGTTGGGTTAGTTGCAGGGCTTCTAGATCGTCTGTCAGGGTAGAGGCTGTGTGATCTGATAAGGAACCAAAGTGAAGAATAAAATCACCTAGCAAAGTAAAATTGGAAGAGGTACTAACGCGTTCAGCCACACTCGAAGGTAGGCACTCGTAGAACTGCTTCGACGGGCCAGGGGGGCGATAAATAAGAGTACCTGAGAAGCAAGTATTAGGAGAGAAGTCGATATTAAAAGCAAGGCTCTCGCAGTCGTTACCCAATGACACATTCATTTTTTGGTAGGCACGGAGACATTAAGTGATTTGCCCAGAATCACAGAATGTTGAGCTGACGCCGAGACTAGAATCTGGCTTCCCAGGTCAAAAGGCGTTAGCTCTGGCCGTTACGCCAAGGAGCCTTGAATGAGCCTGTAGGCCATATTAACATTAAGATGTTTCCACGAACTCTGACGTGCCAGGGTACCTCAAATGGCTACAAAGCAGGAACCAATGAGGTGGTGGAAAGGTTCGATCCAATGCTGGGACAGCCCCAGGTCACCCTATTCACCAAAATGTGGTTCTGAATGCTGCACTCAAATGCCAATGCTGTAACTGTGCAGTTATGGCACTTGCCTGGCATGTGGCAAAGCATACACTACCTGGGTATGCCAAGGGTATTTGCGCACGTATGTTACTCTGCACCTGCTGCACATCTGTGCCCTCTTCCTAGGGGACAGACCAGAGCAGTGACACAGAGGCGTGTGGAATGGGCGTGGCTAGCTCCACATCTGAAGAACCTGAAAAAGAGCAGGCAGGGTAGTGTTTCCATTTTCTTCGTGGCTCACACCACCGGTGGCGGTAGCCCCAACAGACACAGAGACCCTGGTGAACGTCATGGCCACTATGGATTCATGCAATATCAATCCATGGCCACGATTACAAAGCACAAGCCTCAGCATATGGGCCTGCTGCAGACTCGGGTCTCTCACCCTGTCCCAGAGCAAGTGAGCAACACTCGTGTCAAAATGTGGAGCTGGGACCCTTGTTCGCTGTAGAATGGCTGAGGCTTCACGAACACACACCTTACACCGAATGAGAGAACCTGTAGCGGAAACTATCACTCCCTTCTACCATAATAACACTAACGCACAACACACACACTGCACTCCACCACACTTTGTAACTCTTGCAACAAACCAGTCTAAGATAAACACTCTCACCTCTACTTCATTCCTTCCTACACACAACATACACTCTACTCATAAACACATCACCACCCCCTCTACGTCACATCCTCCTCTCAAAAACAATACTACACAACCAAATCCATTGCATGAAACATACACATCAGCACCCTTTTGCACTACTCCTCAAAAGCAAAACATATCACACACACCAGCACAACAAGATCTTCAAAGCGCAACACCTCGTAATACTTACCATCACAAAATACAAACATATACCCACCTTACAAACCGCACAAAGGAACAAACTCCAATGCCAAGCTTTCACTCTTCCACCACACCTAACAGAGATACAGCAATACAGCACCTCTCTTCTAACCGCCTCTCATCCATTGGACAATTTAGAAAATTACTACATGACCCACATGCTGCACCACCTCCTCTGACTCATACACCTTCCGCCTTAAACACACAAACAAAATATAAGCAACATGCCACACATCACAACTTTGCTTCCCCATGTCTACTTCACAACAATGTTACACCACAAAAGCAACACAGCACTCCAACTCACTCTCAAACACTATCTCCAACACATAAACATGCAGACCCATCAAAATGCCTTCTTAGCATGCTGGATGAGGAACACAATACAGAACAGCTACATGATTGCTATCCTAATACAGCTAATACCAGCACTAAAAACACACCTACTACAAACCCACACAATACTGATCACTCTTCTACAAAACAAAGTCCCACTATCACCAAAGGCCACTCACTAAACTGTCTACTAATAAATACTCGATCCCTTTCTAAAAACAAGCATCACATCTACGACCTACTCACCGATGCAAAACCAGACATACTATTCATAACCGAATCATGGTTGGGAGAATATATGGCTCCAGTCCTGCATGAAGCCATTGCTCTAGGCTATCAAATAATCACCCAAAATCATATAGCCAAAAAAGGAGGTGATCTAGCTGTTGTATTCAGACAAAAAATACATATCACTAAAATTGACATCTCCATAAAGAATTGTGAGGCTCTTCTAACAAGATGCAATCCTACACCGTCTTCCTCCTGTAACTTCCTGCTCCTTTACAGACCTCCACCTAGCAAGACAACATTCCCAGACACACTTCTAGACACAGTTTCAAACCTGATAACAATACACTCCAACCTATGCGTTGTGGGTGACCTCAACATTTGGTTTGATAAACCAAATATGACCCATCCAAAAACTATAATCACCGGCCTAGACGCATTGAACCTGCATCAGATTGTCCACAATCCGACACACACTGCTGGACATATCCTAGATGTCATTTTTGCTATTACTGAACTAGTTACCTTTCAAACTATAACTCCAGTCACATGGTCAGACCACCACTTGCTTGCTTTCCAACATAAAACAACGCTAAGCGACTCACCTAAAACTACCTTACATCCATCCACCTATCGGCCGAGGAACAAACTCAATTTGGAACACTTGGAAACACAACTAACACCCAATACAAATCTGGAAAGCATAAATTCTGTTCAAGATCTATATGAGTGGCCACAGGAAGCTTTTGACATCCTGATACCAATCAAAACCACACAACAAAACCAAAGAAAAAAAGTGCCTTGGAGAAACATAGAAATAAAACACATAAAACAACAAATTAGAAACCTGCAACGTACTTGGCTCAAAACAAACGCCAAACAAGACAAACTTCACCTACAGAAAATTAACAGATTATACAAGTCTGCTATCAAAAAAGCTAAGAAAAGGTACTATTCAGACAGAATTTAAAAAGCTAAATGTGCAAATAAAGAATTCTATAAAATACTCAATGAATTTTGCAAACCAAATTGCCTAGAAGGAACTCATCCTGTTACTCAAGATTTCACAGACAAACTGGCAAATCATTACACGGACAAACCAGACACATTGGAATCGTACTTAAAACAGAAACAAAGCACTAGCACTAAGCCTTGTACAAAACAACAATCCAAGAATGCTCTAATCAAGCCTCTCCGTTCCTTCCAACACATCTCACACGATGAATTTATGGACCTGGTCAAAGCAAGCAGGCCTGCCGGCAGCCCTTCTGACCCTGTCCGCCAAGACAATTCTTTTAACAACCTCTGTTGCCACTCCAGTAAGAAGAATCATCAACGATTCCTTAACTACTGTAATATTTCCAGAAGAACTCAAAAAGTCATACATACGCCCTTTACTGAAGAATACAAACTTGGACCCGCTGAACCCTGAGAACTACAGACCCTTTACAAATAGACCGTTCCTGAGCAAACTGATCGAAAGAGCAGTGTTTGCCCAGATGTCACAATTCATTGAAGAGAATGACATACTTTCAGACTTCCAAACAGGATTCCGTCCGGGAAGAGGCACTGATTCTGCCCTCCTTGCCATCTGGGATGACCTAAAGAATACAGTTGACCGCAACGGGGTTGCTGCGCTACTCCTCTTAGACCTCTCAGCTGCTTTTGACACGTTGGCTATGACACTCTGAAACAAAGACTCTATGAAGCAGGCATAGAGGAAACAGCTTTAGACTGGATAGCATCCTACCTTCGAAACAGAACTAATGTCATCCATACCCCACCTTTCTCGTCCAAACCATACTCCACAAAAGCAGGGATCCCTCAAGGTTCTATCATCTTGCCCATGCTTTTCCTCATCTACATGAAGTCATTACTAGTACTGATCAATACATTTCACCTCACGTGCTATAACTATGCAGATGACACACAAATACTCCTTCAAGTGGAATGCCCCAAAGACATTGGAAAATCACCAATTTTCAGCTGTCTCAGAGCCGTGGATCAGTGGATGACCTGGAGCCATCTCAAATTGAATGCTACAAAAACTGAAATACTCACGTGTGGCGATTGGAAACATTACAACCCGCTTCCCGCATGGCCTGATAAACTGGGATCACTGCCTAAAGTATCGAAGGAAGTAAGAAACCTTGGAATGACCATGGACTCCAAGCTGTCGATGAATGCCCAAGTGGATAAACTAGCAAGATTAAGCTTTGCTACTATAAAAACGCTGCAACAAATTTTCCCTCATTTGGAATTTCCACACAAGGTCCAAGCTACCATCTCCCTTGTTCTGTCCAAACTCGATTACGCCAATAGCCTCTACCATGGATCACTTTTAACGACCATGAAAAGACTACAATGGATTCAGAACTCGGCTGCCAGACTACTTTTGCATATCAAACCACGAGACCACATCTCCCCTGCCTTGAAAGCCCTGCATTAGTTACCAGTTGCCAGAAGATCTACGTTCAAGCTGCTTTGTATCACCCACAAAGCAATACATGGAATGGGATTGGGACCGCTCTTCATCAGGAATAAAATCACCAAACACATTCAACAGAGGAACCTCCGCTCTAAAGGAGCATCTCGCCTCTAAATCCCACCATACAAGAAAAAAACCATGGGTGGCACATCCTTCTCTGTTCAAGCAGACAAACTATGGAACTCTTTATCCCCCAACATAAGGTCCACCGACAACCACCTTATCTTCAGAACACTACTCAAGATTTGGCTCTTCCCCACATAAGCACCATACGCAAACAGAAATTTACAGCATATCCCTCTGTATACAAGCATTTTTTTTCACAATAGATATGTACCTATCTTTGTGTATTACTTTCTATAAACATGTAAAATAATTATGTTGTTGAGAGAAAAAATAATAATAATAAATAAATAAAAATCATCTTTGGTCTACATATACATACTTTCATTGTGCATCTATGTACCTTCCATGTACTTGGATCTGTGTGTCTGTTACTTTTCTCCTGAAAAAGCATATCCAATGCACTACCCTATTTCTCGTCCTGTGCCTCTATCAATATCTTTAATCTACATATTCTTACCTCCTTTATGGATCTATATATTTTCAATGTAATTATGGATCTATTTATTTATCACTTTCTTCTAATTTAGCATTTCCAATGCACTACCCTATTTCTCAGCCTATACTTCGCTCAATATATCTTCTAGCCCAACCTTCTGACTCATCTCAAACCTCTTCTACTACTCCTTCCAATGCACTACCCTATCCTATACATCTATCAATATATCCTCTACATCCACTCTCTCATTTATCCCAAACCCCATACCACTACTATGATTGCCAAAATAACCCTTTCTAGACTCTCTCCTACTCTACCCTTCCTTGCATCATCTGACACCACAGAATCTGGCTCATACACCGGGCTCTGTCCAACCGTGCATCCCCATGAGATTGTCAGATAGGCCGTGAAGAGTGAGAGACACTTGATGCCAGGTGCGCAACGCCCTTTGAGCTGAAAGGGGTTCAGCCCTCCTGTCATGTGTTTCAGCTTCCGGGCGCAACACACACACAGTTATTGAGCTCCTGTGGGCTGGTTGGGCTGGCGTCCATCTTATTGCAGCCGCACCAGAGTAAGTCACAGGTCTGTAAAAGACCGTTTACTTGTTAATGAGGCTTTGTTGTTTTTCACCCCTTCTTAGATCCCCTTAATCTCCACTCTGCCTATTGCTGAAAGAATTAGCCCCCCTCGAAATTTTTATTAGCCCCTTCCCCCCCCTGAAATTTGGCTGTAGTTGTGCCTTCTTGATGCTCACCACAGATGAAATGATGGCTGGGCGAGATGGTTCTCAGAGCTAGATTCGAATGTTGGACTGTTGCCATTGGAGTTAGATGACACTTTCTTTTTTATTTAATTTTTATTTTCATTTCATATTCATACAATCATCAACATCATGAACATCTTTAACCATTAATCATCTCCATTTTTAGTTAATTAAAACACACCTTACTGCACTACATACAGATCAGCCCTCTCCCGGCACATCGTCATTACATTACTACAGGTAACGCTGTTTTCCACGTACCCCTCCCGTATTCGCAACTGCAGGACACAGCCATAACACAATCTAGTTGGTCCCGCCACCGCTCTTGGGCTGTCCTCTGAGGTTGATGTTGTGTTTCGCGGATCGCAGATATTCCCCTGGGACTCGTTCCACTTCCCCCATATTCTCGCCCACTTTTTGGAACACCCCCTGTGTGTGTAGACTGCTCTTTCCGCCACCATGGCGATGCCCATGTCAGTGCCCCATTGTTGCTGCGTAGGCGGTGTCCCAGAGCCCCAGCTCCTGGATATATTGAATGAATGAATGAATGAAAATGCATTTCTACAGCGCGATTGCTGCCCTGGGGCGTCCAAGCGCTAGGGAACCAGAGGGGGGTGTAATGAGGCTGACAGAGACTGGGAGGAGGGGGAGGGGGCTGAAATGATTACGGGGATTTGAATAGATGGGTTTAAAGTTGCTTGCGGAAGGAGGCAAGGTTGGGGTTAGATCTCAGGTGAAGGGGAAGGGAGTCCCAGATTTTTGAGGCGTTGAAGGTGAACATTCTTCCGCCTGCTCTAGACCTTTTGATTCTGGGGACTGTTGCCATAAAAGCCTGACTAGAACGTAGTTCACGGCCTGGGTGGTATTGGCTAACTAGGCTGCGCATGATTTTTGGGCCCGAGTCCCAGAAGGCCTGGTGGGCGATACACATTGCTTTGAAGGTGACTCTTTTTCGTACTGGCAGCCAGTAAAGGCTGGTCAGTGCCTCTCTGACTGGGGTTCTTCGTGGAATTTGCAGTAGGGTACGGGCCGCACAGTTCTGCACCAGTTGCAATCTATTCAATGTGTACTCTGGGGCTCCCAGGTAAAGGACGTTATTTGAGTCCAGGCGTGATTGTATTATGCCCTGAATAGCTGTTTGTTTAGCCTCCATTGTCATCCCCAGTGTAGCCCAGTTTTGTAATGCTAAGTTGAGGTCTAAAGGTTGCCAAATATTTAGTAGGCAGCATTGGGGATCTCGCTGGACCTCTGCCCGCTCCCCCCCCCCCACCTTCGAGATCTCGGTCATCACCTGGTCCCAGTATGATTGGATTTTGGGGCGTTCCCACATTATGTGATAAAATGTCCCAACCTGTCCACAACCTCTAAGGCAAAATGGGTCTGGTGCATGCCCTAGTTTATGCAGTGTGGTGCGGGGGTAATATATGCGATGCAGCACTTTGAGTTGTATCAGCTTTAGCCGTGATGGGATCGCTGCCTCCCTGGCTGACGCCAGTGCGTCCATCCAATCGGAATCCTCTATGTCTCCCATGTATATTTGCCATTTTTCCTGTACTGCCAGTGTAGGGTCCGGTTGATTAATAATCAGCTTCCGGTAGGTTTGTGAGATAGCTTTTATTTCCATATAGTCCGTAAGAATTCTGTCCTCCAGGGGCGAGGACTCTGCCAATTTGGTGCCTAGGGGTATTGCGCTTTGTAGAGCGTGTTTAATTTGGATATAGCGATAGAGCTCAGTGTCTCCCATACCATATTTGTCTTTCAAAGCTGAGAAAGTGAGGATCTCCCCCCTCACCCACACGTCCCCGATCTTTGTAATGCCTATGAAGTCCCACTGTCTAAACCCTTTAGTGTTTACCAGGGTGCCCAGCCATCGAGTTAGATGACACTTTCAATGTACATTGGTCTTCATTCGAATAAGAGACTTATTTTTGGAATATCCTTTGTGGCAGAGGAATTTCAAGACTACGTTTGGGAAGTGCTGGATGGGATTCCCAGATTTATGAATGCAAATACCAGTGCTTAATTTGAGCCGGCACTCTTTTTGAAGATGTGCACTTATTTCTTCTCATCTGGCATTTACTAAGAGCAAGAGAGGGAAGAATACAAGTGGGAAAATATGGAAGAAGCAACAGATGAAAATTACATCACAAATCAGTGCTTAATTTGTAAAACAAAAAAGTTCCAGAGCCCTCATCAATAGGCCATTGAAGCTTGCACCACCCATTGCCCTATCACCGCTACCAGTGATAGTTCCAACACAACTACTAACCATCACACTCCTACAAGTGTGACAATTCAGACTATTTCAGACCCCCCCCCCTGGTATAAAATGGCTGGGCGGCATGTATTACTAATTTTAATACTAATTGAATTAATAAACGACTGTGGTCGTGTTCGTCTCTAAATAAAGCAAACAGCGCCACCATTTGGCAGACTGTCATAAGTGCCATTGTTGATAAATATGTGCTGGTGTCTGGCACAGAAACCACCGGAACAAATTAAGCCCTGTCACGAAGGGAAAAACAGGACTTGTAAAACTGAGATAAAGGGAACAGAATGTCTGACAGTGGAATAAAGAGACATGAGGTGGAATCAAGTCTATGTGGCCTTGGTAGCTGGTGCACCGACATTTACCAGCACTGGCCTCAGGGTTCTGAACAGAGCTTTGGGCACCTGCACTCATTAATTTACAAAGAAAGCACTAGCAAGTGCAAACGAATCTGGGCAATAATTATCTAAAAGATTTACTCAGGCAAATAGGCACACTGCAAAGCTTGTCAGACTGTGACCTCACCCTGCAATGGGAAAAACATGAACTTTTAAAAGATAGACAAGCTTTTTGTATAAACCTCTCCAATATGCAGTAAACATTAACTCTATTCTTCCGGAAGCACTATAACACCATTCATTAAATACTTCCAGGACACAAATATCTATATAGAGGCCGGGAGCAATTCCTCTATAGCAGCATGGGGGCGTTGACCACCCACTGGGAGCCCCTACAGTCAGAGAGGCGTATTATTAAAGTAAAACCTACCCATTCTGTCACTCGTTTTCCCCCTAGGGGCGGGGCTACATCACGTTCATTGTTGGAGGGAAACAACCTTTACAACGCAATTTTTACAACGCACTACCATTACAACAAAACTTTTACAACGCAACATCCATTACAACGCAGCCATTACAACGCATGACACTACAACGCATACCACTACAACGCATGTCATTACAACGCATACCATTACAACGCATACCATTGCAACGCATAGTACCCTTACACTATCCAACACTTACCCTACTGTTGCACCCCCTGGAGTTAGAATAGTAATTTATTACCCCTACACTATCCAACACTTACCCTACTGTTTCACCCCCTGGAGTTAGAATAGTAATTTTAACCCCTATACTATCCAACACTTACTATACTGTTGCACCCCCTGGAGTTAGAATAGTAAATTTTACCCCTACGCTATCCAATACTTACCATACATGCTATGTAATTGTATGCGTTGTAATGGTATGCGTTGTAAAGGTAGTATGCGTTGTAATGGAATACGTTGTAATGGTAGTTTTGTGTGAAATGCGTTGTAATGGCATCCGTTGTAATTAAATGCGTTGTAATGGATGTTGCGTTGTAAAAGTTTCATTGTAATGGCATGCGTTGTAAAAGTATGCGTTGTAATGGCATACATCCATTGTTGGGCGACCAGGGCCACATGAGGTTATGGAACTTGGACTGCACATGTCAGATTGGCTGGTGTTTTCACCATGGCCAGCCTAATATGACCAGTTCATCTTCCAGAACCAATGCTATGAGGAAGCTGGAACAGCAGAGACACAACCCCATCGGTCTCCGTCAGAGCGTTGTGCTTGCCTGACCCAGCCAATCCTGGCACTGCTCTTAAGCTGTTTAGTATTATAGGCAGCATGAGAGCAGTGCTTAGATTGGCTGGGAAGCTTCCCTCTGGAATCAGCATTCATCTTCTTTATAGCCAGGCAGAGTGAAGCAGGAGAAAAAGGTGTCAAGGTAAATTCAAGTTTATTTATTAATCCATGCATTGAAAGGACGGTAAATGCTCTTTAAATAGATTGTGCCCGATCGATCACCCCTGCATTACGAATTCAATTTTACAGCTATGCTGTGCTTCAAAATGGAATTTATATTGCAGAGGTGTTTGGGCACATTCTATTTATAAAGCATTTATTGTTCATTATATATATATATATATATATATATATATATATATATATATATATATATATATATATATACATATATATATATATATATATATATATATATATATATATGTATATATATAAGTATATATATATATATATATATATATATATATATATATATATATATATATATATACACACATATATATATATATATATATAGCATTTGGGGAAGTGAAATCGGTGTTTCGGTGTTTGGCCTATTTCTTTTGACTAAATTTTCTGTCTAACTGTGTATATATAGGTCCGTACCTTTCTGCAAATGATCGGTAGTGTATAGTATTTTATCTAGACTGTAACTCTGAGAGTATCCAGCGTGCTTCTCTGTTGTTTTTAAATTCATTAGTTTAATAATTAAGAGCACAATTGAAAGTTTTGTTTTAAATAATCAATTTTTGCACTGTCACAATTACTGAGTATCTTAGCTATGACAAGTTCTATATCGAGAATATGAGACATTTTAGAATCTGATCAGCTTTTTTCTCTTTATCTAGGCATTGAGGAGAAGCTGCTTATCTATGACCTACACCCACTGGGGTCACAACATGAAGCATATCCATACCGATGTTACAATTTTTCTGTCACTTGACAAATGTACTTTATTTCGGCAACTGTAACTTGATATACCCACTGGGGCTACATCATTTAGGTCTTAGCACAATTGTACTGGCAGGGACTGTATGCATGGAGGTGCACTGATATATTGCTATCGTTGAAGTTATGCTAGACGTAACGTCAACATTGTTGATAATAGTGTTCTATGAATGAATGCAGTTATACCGTCTTTAGAGCACGATACGCACTAATTTTTGATCATTTGCTTAAGGGGATGAATGCAAATAGAAGCATGTTAGCCCATATTTACGAATAATGTATTTTACCACTATAAGATGGCTGCCAAAAGAACGTACTCAGTCCTTTGTTTATTTTTCACTTTTTGCACTTTCGAAGATCTCACGTGATTTGTGTTCAAAATAACTTTATTTATTGTTTCTCAATGTATGTTTGAATCACCCGTGAACAAGGCGAATGTATCGCCGAAACGCTTAGGGACTACGGTCCAGATGCCTGATTCCATGCTGTTTGTGAACTGAATAAGGAACCCTTGGACCACATTTGATTTACTCTGGTAACTGATCTCGGATTGGAGTGCATAGAAGTGACTTGGTTACGTTTTAGGTCTATGGATATATATATATATATATATATATATTACCTACTGGCGGTCGCCAGTAGGTAGTTATAGTTAGGATTTTTTTCAATGTTAAATCTCAAAATTCTATTTGGAATAACTTTGGCGCCGGTTGACGAATCCTCCTGAAAATTTCCTCAAAATGGCCTCGCGGCGCCCCGGTCCTTCTCTCAAAGTTTAGGAGGGATTTGTCAAGCGGGGGCGGAGATAAAAGGGGGGTCCCAAAACGCGTTTTCCCCATGTTAATTTCCATAGGGCGGTCAACCTCACTTTTAGCCCGAACGGCTGAATGGATTTCCACCAAACTTGGCAAAATTGTAGGGACTGGTAGCCCGATGTGCCTTTGCTATGTCTCAAGATATGTGCTCCAGTGGATTTTGAGTAATTTAGGTTCAAAAAAATATATATATCTATGTCAGCGCCCCGGTACGCGCTCTGGGGAGCGCTCCGGGCGCGCCACGCGACTTGCGCACGGAAAGCTGATTGGCTCTCGGGTGTCTGTAAACATTTGAAACAGTCCGGAGCGGCCGCCATCTTGTGTCTCGGTAAAATCGAGACATAAGAGGTGGAAAAATCAAAGGGGGAAATGACCATAAGGGGGCAGGGATAGACCCCCCTTGACCCCCTAGGTTATATGTGGGGGCCATAAAAGAGCCCAGCGGGGCAAAAAAAATTTTTTGATTTGCGTGGGGGGAGCGCCCGGTACGCGCACCGGGGAGCGGACCGGGGAGCGTCCCATGGGGAAAAATGAATAATAGACTTTTTAAAAAATTTAGCCTTTTTTTTTAAATTGGATACAGTTCTAAAAAGATCTGTTTTTTTCTTCTTTTTGTTGTTTTATATTTTTTATTATTTTTTTGAACATTTTGTACTTTTATTGGGTTTTCTGAACAGTTTTATATTTTTTTTGTATTTTTCATGGGGAGAAATGAAAAAACAGGGAATTGAAAATGGCTCAACTGGAGCAAAAAAAAAAGAAAAGAAAAAATTGGGGTTGATTGGGGCATTTATGGTTGTCCCCAGCAAGGACGATGAGCTTTACGCTTTGTTCTCCGTAGGAGATGGTCTTCCCACAATATTTACAGATAATTCTGAAATCTGCAAATCGTGGCTGAATGCACAGCATCGTCTCACTTTCCTCTGGTGCAGACGGAGTGGGTTGCTTCCTTTTTGAGGTGGTCCTTGTGGATTGGGGAGGGTTACTGGCCAGTTCCCTCATCTCTGCAGCAGCATATTTTATTGGATGCTTGCGCTGCATGTGGCTTATCATCATGTTGTTCCCAAAGGAATATTTTTTATTTGGGTTTCTCCTGGAAAGTTCCATGCCACAGATTTTGCAACTCACCTTGGCTGCATTTACTTTTTTCTTCCCCTCTGGGACAGAAAAAAACTCCCAAATAATGTGTGGTCTTGGCTGGTATGGGATATTGTGTTCTTCCAGCCATCTTGAACTCCCCTCCTCCTCCTCCTCCTCTTCCTCTTCTTGTTGACCACCAATGATGTCTTGAGGTGGTCCTCTTGGTGGTTGTGGTGGTGGTGGTGGTGCAGATGCACCAGCTGCTGCTACTACTGAAGCCATTATATTGAGCAAAAAGGTAGAGAGAGCTACAAACAGGTCTTCCTAAGTCAAAGGACAAAGTCAGAATAAGGAAAAAAGGTGGGGTCTTTCATCCTTTTGGAAAAAAAAATGTATTGAACCAATGAAAAGTGTTATTTTTAGGTCACATGACCAGGGGCTTCATCATTCTGAAACCAAAACTGTTATGAACCTATGAAAAGTGTTATTTTCAGGTCACATGACCCGACGCGCCCCGGGGCGCGTCGCGTAAGCGCGTCGGACGCCTACGTTGCGCGATCGCATTCGCTCGAGTGCTTCCGGGTGCGCTTACGCCGTGCGTATCACGCGGACGCGGCTACGCGATACGTCACGATCATGTTTTCGTTCGCGATATTGGCGCTTACGGGACGCTCCCCGGTGCGTGCCCCGGGGCGCTTTATAAAAGTACGCTTTTCGGGGCGCTCCCCGGGGCGCGCACCGGGAGCGCTCCAAAGCAAAAAAAATGGCAAAATTGTAGGGACTGGTAGCCCGATGTGCCTTTGCTATGTCTCAAGATATATGCTCAAGTGGTTTTTAAGAAAATTAACTTTGAAGATAGATATATTGGGCTACATTGGGCTATATATATGTTAGAGCCCAAATGTAGCCCAAATGTAGCCCAATGTAGCCCAATGTAGCCCAATGTAGCCCAAAGATGGCCACCAGAGACAAAAAAAACTAATATAGCCCAAATATCAGCCAGATGTACCCCAAACTATAGCCCAATGACAGAATGTACCAGAGTGTTCTAAAGAACTACTAGAGTGCTAACAGTCTTACTTATAAAGTGAGACTAATAGTAAGGAATTAGCATTAAAAAAAACTTTGAAATTCACTGAAAAAACCATAGGTTTCACACCAGTTATAGTTAGGAATTAGCATTTAAAAAACCTAAGAAATTCACTGAAAAAAACCATAGGTTTCACACCAGTTATAGTTAACTGGAAATTTTACTGTCATAAAACCAATGAAATTCCACGTTATAGTTAGTTGGACTCACTATAACTTGCACGTGCAATGCACTGCTGATGACGTCACATATTACATCACTCATGACATGGTCAGTGACATCACTCATGACATAACTGATGACACCATCCTTGTGACAGAGTGACAGACCTCCTTTCAGTGTAATGTAACCCTTAAAACACATATTCAAAAATAGAAACTAACATTTTCAAAAAAATGGAGATACCCATACCAGTTACAACAACCAATTCAGAAATTACACCATCTATATACACATCCACTCATTCACCAACAGTTCTATATAGTCACTCACACATATACTCACTCATCATATGTAGTGATACACCTATACATCCTGTTACACACCGACAGTCATCCAAAAGTTATTCACACATGCAAATAAACTATTGAACATCCATTTATTTGCATATACAACTATACACAAACTACCACCTTACTTCTAAGGAAACTTACACATACTTACTCACTTAAACAATCACTTATAGAAACACATACTTATTTAAACAGGAACTCTTACAATCTCTCACTCTCTCATATACTCACTTATATACATCAATACTCACATATACTAGATTAAAACACATCTTGTTACTGATAAAGACACTAGTGAGACAGCCATTCACTCACTAACACACACATATACACACTCATCCACCCATACAGTCCTGCACATATGCTGTCTTCAAAACACATACAAACAGTGAGTCGGTCATTGATGCATCTATGTGCTAAGTAATACCCCCACCAAACCATACAGACACTCATACTGATACTAAAAAAACATCTAATAACCCATATACACACACATGTAGCTACTCACCAACCCATGCAGCCACTTATACACAAAGTGAAACACTGTTTCAAACATTTAAATATTTAAACATTACTCGCTAATATATGTATTCACTAAGATACACTTAATAAGCCAGTTAACCAATCAATTTTTTTTTAAAATATCTTTTTAGACACTTATTTAAACATTTATTTTTCCATCGACCTTTACATATACATATATAAAACATATTTATTTTTTAGAAAGACACACATTCACCGGATGGTGTCATCAGTGATGTCATGAGTGATGTCACTGACCATGTCATGAGTGATGTAATATGTGACGTCATCAGCAGTGCATTGCACGCGCAAGTTATAGTGAGTCCAACTAACTATATAGTGGAATTTCATTGGTTTTATGACAGTAAAATTTCCAGTTAGCTATAACTGGTGTGAAACCTATGGTTTTTTCAGTGAATTTCTTAGGTTTTTT
Organism: Lissotriton vulgaris; assembly: GCF_964263255.1. Lineage (NCBI taxonomy): Eukaryota > Metazoa > Chordata > Amphibia > Caudata > Salamandridae > Lissotriton > Lissotriton vulgaris. The sequence goes on from NC_141693.1 coordinate 1,576,643,061, forward strand.
AAATGCTAATTCCTAACTATAACTGGTGTGCAACCTATGGTTTTGTCAGTGAATATATATATATATATATATATTGCTTTGTTTCTTCCTCCCACGATTTACCATAGATGAAGTCACGGCACAGCAACAGGTCAGTTTCACACATTTTATTTACACACCATGTGCAAAATAACGTGCATCAATTAATGGACGGTCTACGCGTTTCGGCTCCTAGCCTTCAACTGGACCAAGGAGTCCTCGAGTCTAGACCTCATTTTAAAACAGTGCTAAGTGTAAGTACCCTCTTCCCTTTCCTTGGTCATCTAGGCCAACAACCCTGCACAATTGTTTCAGGCCGGCACATTCAGGTGGCCATTTTATATTTCTATATTTTCGTGAAGTACTCGTGTTAAATCCAAACCTTACAAACCAAATTATAATATGTACAAATTTACATTTTTACAATTGCAATCCCCTTTTCCTTATGTACAGTTTCAATTTTGTAATTGTTATCTGATTGCATGATATTTCTCTATTTTCGGTGAAGTACTCTACTATTTCCACATTTATGAGCTTATTCATTTTTCAATTTTCAACATACTTTCTTAGCCAAGTCAAAGTTCACTGATATATATATACAATATTTTACATATTTCTCATTGCTATCGCAATCATTATTTCACAAATATGTACATATTCAGTTGATCCTAAATTTTATGGCAATTTTATATTTGGGCAAGGGGGTTGACCATTCAAAAAAACTGTGAAGTACATTTTATCAACTAAGTCCACATCCCCATCATCCCATTATTATATGTTTGTCCTTGTATGCCCACTCATGTTTATCCTGTACAAAAGTGCGGGGGACCTTTAGATGTTATTATGGTTTGGGGTCTGACTGAGATGCTATATCCAGTTTTTCCTCACATCTATTTACATAATTTTGCATATTCATTATGTACACTAATTACACTCCTCTGATATGAAAGATAAGTCTCTAATTTACATCACCTCGTCTTCTGTCTTATAGGTGTACATGCAATTCGGCATCCAGATTATGTCCAAAAGGCACCTCAGTTCCCATGCCTAATATCATTCTGGATTCAAGTCTTCTCAGTTGTAGAGTTTGATCTCCACCCCTTTCTGAGATTTTACTTAGCTTGATTGCTGAATATCTTAATAGGGTGGGTTGCTCTGATGGTATTTGGCAAAATGTGTGGCCATCGGGTAGCATGGGTCCTTGTTCTTAATCGCCCTTAAGTGTTGAAGTATTCTTAGTTTCAATTTGTTTATCGTGCTCCCGATGTAAAACTTGTCACAAGGACATTGTAATCTGTAAACCACACACTTGGATTCACATGTGATGTGGCCCTTAATCTTCTCTGTTTTGCCGCTTTGCAATTTATATGCCTTAATGTACACGCCATGCTCGCAGGCCTTGCACTTGTAGCATCTACAGAACCCTGGAGCAGTCAACCAGGTTTGTTTGTTCCCTTCTCTTAGTTCAAGATGGCTTTGTGTTAAAATATCTCTTAGAGACGAGGTTTTTCGATATGCAATGCTTGGATGCCTCGTTAAATTCATTTTCAAGGTTTCATCCAGGAGTAGAACTTGCCAATGTTTTTGTTGCGCCCTTTTCATATCGGTACTTTGGTTGTCAAAATCCATGATTAATCTAGTTACTTCATTCTCATGATTGGTTGCTAAGTCTATGATTTTCTCCGGCCTTTTGTTTTTGTTTTTTAGGTACCAGTAGATCCGTTCTGTTTTTTATGGTCATTCTGGATTTTGCTGAGGATATTACTTCCTCAGGATATCCCCTCTCAAGGAACCGAAGAATAATTTTGTTTATTTCCTCCTCCAAGTCTTCTTGTTCAAAGCAGTTTCTTTTTGCTCGCAACATTTGGCCATATGGAATGCTCCATTTCAATCTTACAGGATGTCCACTGTTCGCGTGGAGGATGCTGTTGCATGATGTTGGTTTCCTGTGGATCTTGGAGCACAATTTATTGTTCCTCACAAATATTTCCACATCTAAGAAGATCAAATTCATAGAGCTGATTGTCGAGGTGAAGTGTAGATTATAATCATTTTCCTCCAGGGATTCAATAAATGATCTTAATGAGTTCTCGTCTCCTTCCCATATGATGAACAGGTCATCTATGAAACAACACCAAAGTTTTATTCTGGATCCATCCTTGTTTTCTTCTTCTTTCTTCACTACTTCACTTTCCCATGTCCCCATCAGGAGGTTCGCAAAAGTGGGCGCAAATGATGTCCCCATTGTGGTCCCTTGCTTTTGGAGATACATATCCCCCAGAAACAGCAAAGCATTGTGTGTCAAAGAGTAGTGAAGCATATCTAATAGCATTGCTGTGTGTTCCAACAAATTAACTGAGCGTGCTTCTAGTGCATTCCTCACGGTTTTTACCCCATCTTCATGGCGAATTGAGGTATAAAGAGAGGCAACATCTACAGTTGTCATTAAATAAGTTGGTTTCCATTCACTTTCAGAGATCTTTTTTAAGAAATCCATTGTATCCCTCAGAAAAGATGGTAGGGCTGTCACATAGTTCATTAGGAATATATCTATGAATCTCGATGTAGATTCCAATAATGACCCTATGGAACTCACGATTGGTCTTCCTGGAGGGCGTATGAGGGATTTATGCACTTTTGGTAAAAAGTATATCATTGCAACAGTTGGATTTTCAGCTTTCAGATAGCAATACTCATCAAAATCAAGTAGGCCTCTTTCTTTCCAGCACAATAACATGGAATGATATTCACAAGTCCATTCTTCCATTGGGCTTTTCATTAGTTTTTCATAATGTTCTTGATTCTTAAGTTGCCTGTTTGCTTCCTCGATGTAACTGGATACGTCCTGTACAACGAGATTGCCACCTTTATCAGATGATTTGATAATTATTGTTGCATCGTCTTTTAATTCGGACATGGCTTTATATTCTTGTGGTGAAAGATTTTGTTTTTTCCTCCCAGCCTTGGCCGATTTGTCTGCAATCCTCATAATTTCTTCAACCATTAGTTCATGAAACAAATCCACCTTTTTGCCCAGTGGAAGTTGTGGACAGAATTTGGAGTTCCTTTTTAAACCACTGTTGCCTCCAAAATTTGTAGGTATCCCCAGTGTGTCACAGAACTCAATTTCCATTTGTGGAGATATTGTATTATCCTCCTGACTTGCTGAAGGGCTCTCCTTTATTGATGTGAGAGTTATCATGGCCGGTAAATCCTTTTGTATGACAGTATATAGTGTTTTATTTGTTTTGGGGGCATATGTCCTTCTGGGATCCTTTTCAGCAAAGTATTTTTTCAGTTTTACTTTGCGGCAGAATTTATATAAGTCAATGCGTGCATTTGGTACATTCATACTTTTCGTAGGGCAATAAGAGAGACCTCTATTCAAAAGTCTTAACTGTGTATCTGTCAATTCTTTGCTTGATAGATTTATAACTATATTGTCAGATATCGTCATTTTTTTCTTTGCTACTTTTGCTTTCCTTTGCCTCTTCATGGTTTGGTTTCTTTTTCCACCCCTTCTGGTTTTTGGTTTGTCGGGGGTTTCTTTGGTGGTCGTTGCTCCCTTCCCCACGCATTGGATCTGCCTCTTCCTCTCTGTCGCGTCACCATGTGTGCCAACTGTATTTCCCCCCGAAAATCCAGTGGTGTACTGTTGGATTCTCCTTCAACAGAGCTCACTTCTGAGCTATCAACTTCTTTCGTTGGTTCAGTGACTGTATCAGTATTCTTATCCATTGCCACATGGCTCCTCAAGGTATCATATTTGCGTGCGAATGTGTATATCCGCCCGTTTGTATAATCCAACCTGTCTCTGGTAAATTTATTGGCCTTCCGTTTTTCAACCTCCATTTCGTGTTTTGCTACCTTCTTTTCCATGTTTTCAATGATTTCTTTATTTTCTTCCGATGTGGGGATATCAGCGAGTTCAGTTTCTAATGCCGTTATTATACTAGTGATCTTCTCAAGTTTCCTTTCGGCATTGATGATCAAAGTTCTCATTAGTTTGAAGGAGCATTCATTTGTATCCGTTTGCCATAGTTTAATTAAATCCATATCCAAATCATTCAGAGTTGGCATTATAAGGATCCTCAATCCTCGCGGAATTCTTTTATATTCAATATATTTCTCAAGCATTGTTTTCTCCCACCACTTGTTTATTTCTTGAATACACTGTAATTGCAGCTCTCTAACTATGGTTACAATCGTTCTGTCCTTTGTTTTTTCTCCCCCATCCCCTTTACATTTCGTGATTGCAGCAGGGGGATTGTCATTGTTTAGTAACTCGCTCGCCCTCAATTGGCGATTTCTGGATTTTTCTGCCATTCTTTACTTGTGCAGGGTTGACTTAAATTAATTCTTGTTGATGTTTCGTTATTTTTGCCAGGTGTGTCCTTTATTCCAAGTTTAGGATTGACAGCTTCCTTACGTTGAAGTTCGCTGGCTTCCCATGTGTCTGTTGCTCCTAGTGAACACTATGTGTTCATTCGGCTCTTGATATGCTGCACGGCCCCTTTAAGGGATATCAAGTTTCTCCGAGGTTTGCAATGTTTCTTCTCGGTTCCCTCTCCGGGTGATTTACCCCGCACACTGCGGGCGTTTGCCGGGTTATGCCGGGTTATGGATTCTAAGGTGCGCAGGATCTTTCACGATTCTTATACTTTATGTATATATATATATATATATATATATATATATATATATATATATATATACATATATATATATATATATATCCGAATAATTCCTCAAACCTCCACTCGCCGTGGCGAAAGAAGAAGACGGACCCCACGGCTTCAGGCAAGATGTTGTTTTAATTGGAACCTTTCAAGCGACGCGTTTCGAGTACCAAGTACTCTTGATCACACACCAGTTAAACAGTTCGCTTGCTTTTTTTAATGCTGTGTTTCCCTGACCCAACCTATGGGCCACACCTCCTAAAGTGCGTCACATGACTTGTTCATGAACATAGAAATAATGCATATTTTAAATGGCAAATACTAAAAGACAAAGTCTTCATTTAAAGTGCACACAATTCGCCTGAATGATAACATACATGGTAATGAAATAAATTACATTTTCTTTCATTAAAAATAAATATCCAATATATTAGAAATCACTCAATTGCACATATTGCATTGAAGTGCATCTTTCAATAATTATCATTGCTGCATGAATGCAAAAATTACTAACTGGTATATAAAGTGACTAGTGCAGAATTCTATGTCAAAACAATATATTCAATAAATTGTTGCTATTCTTGTTTACCTCTTCTCATCACTGCATGAATGCAAATACCACTAGGTACTTAAAATCACTGAAACTTGGGCAATGTGATTAACACAATTGAATTAATATTGTACTGATCATGAATCAGGTCAATCATGTGATAAAAAAATCTTTTTGGTGGAAAGCAACCCCTTTTGTGCACAAGAGCTTATGTCCTATATACTTATTCAAAATTTAAAATTTAAAATTTCGTACATCATAAATATTAAGACCTATATACATTGATTTTTGTAATTCAAAAAAAATATAATGAAAAAGTGCAAATCTGTACATGTGCATTTTTGGTGTTTCAATAATGCAAAAAAATTAGAAGAAAAAAAACATTGAGAAAAAAGGGGAGAACTGATATGAAAAAAAATATTATTTTGAACTGTACAAGATATTTAAAAAGAGAGAGATAATAGGACATTTTATGTATACACATATGTACTTCATGTATCGCTATAAATAAGGTTGCATTAATTTCATATTATGCCCTAAATATATACATGTGTGTAGCTCTATGGGGTTTGATTGTCCCTCATCAAAAAATAGTGAAGTACACATCAAGTGTCCAAGTTTGGCGATATTCTCATGAATTCGCCTCGAACCAATGCTGACAATGTAGGGGTCTTTATAAGAAATTATGCAGATCTTCTGTAGCATTAAGACCATGGGGTTGTTTGCTGTCCAATTCGATAATATATTTGGTTTCCAGGTTTCTCAGCAATTTATCCCTGTTCCCGTCCCTTCTCAGTGGGGGTACCGCATCGATGATATAATAACTCAAGCACGACAGATCCCTGTTGTGCTTTAAGTGAAAATGCCGTGCCACGGGGTAGGCTGAATCATTGTTTACAATTGCCGGCAGATGCTGCAGAATCCTGATGTGCACCCGCGATTTCGTGCTTCCAACATAGCACAGACCGCAGGTGCACGTCAGGACATATACAGCAAACTCCGTGCGGCAGTTAAAGTTGCCTCTAATTGCTGTCTTTATGCTGGAAAAGGGAGTCTCATAGTGCGTGGTGTTTTGTCCAAATTTGCATGCACGGCATGAGGAACATTTAAAAAAGCCCCTCCTGTTGAGCCAGGCACTGCCACTGCCTAGCTCAGGGCTGGATTTAACCAATTTACTGTGCATGCTATAGGCTCTTCTGAAAGTAACAATGGGTTTGTCAGGGACTCTCGAGCTTAATACAGCGTCTGTTTTTAAAATAGACCAATGTTTATTAATGATGGATTTAATTTGACGCTGTTGTTGGCTGAAAGTTGTTATCAACCTAGGGCCTTGTTCATTATCATTAGGTTCAGTGGATTTGGGCATCAACAGAGATTCTAGTGTCCTTTCTTTAGTTTTTGACATTGCTTTAGAAAGGATGGATTCACTGTAACCCCTTGCTCTCAAGCGTTCCATCATCAATTTGGCACCCTCATCAAAATTCTCACTGTTACTGCAAATTCTTTTTAGTCACAGGAATTCCCCCAAGGGTGTGCTATTTATGACATGTTGGGGGTGTATGCTGCTGGCGTGCAGTATACTGTTGCCCACCGTGGGCTTGCGAAATATTGATGTTGTGATATTACCACCATCAATTGTAATTTGAACATCTAGGAATTCTGCTGAATGTTTACTTATCTTAGATGTAAAAAAAAGATTTCTGGTGTTGTGATTGAGGGCTTCAACAAACTGGTGTGCACTGGAGATGTCCCCTTCCGATATGCAAGAAATGTCATCTATAAATCTCATCCAATGTATGACACAATTAAAACCCGGCACTGCGATGAGATCCCGCTCCTCCCACCAGCCCACATGTAAACATGCATAGCTGGGGGAGAAGCAGGATCCCATCGCAACACCCCTGATTTGTTTCCAAACTGTTTTGTCATACATGAAAAAGTTGTTGTTTAGACACCAATTTACTAAGTCACATAGCATTCGGTTGTGACCATAGTATTCACATGACTTCTGTCCCAGGTAATATCTAATGGCCTCTACCCCTTTGCAATGTTCAATACAAGTGTACAATGACTCGATGTCCAATGTTATCATACACCAATCAGTTTGCCACTGTATTGAGCCAAGCTTGGAAAAAAAAATCACCGGTGTCTTTGATATAGCTGGCTAGGTTTTGGACGTGATCTTGTAAAAAATAGTCTATATAACAGGAAATGTTCTCACCCATGCTTTTGATCGCAGAGATGATCGGCCTACCGGGTGTTGGGTGTCTCATCTTGTGCACCTTTGGTATCAAATATAGGTGCGGCATAACCGGGTTTTCTACATGTAAAAAGGCACGTCCTTCGGATGATATCAAATTTTCCCGTTTAAATGACATTAACATTTTCTTTAAGGTGTCCCTGGCTTGTTTATTCTCCAAACCACTACTCCTGGTATAGCAGTTGCTGTCACCCAGCTGTCTCATTGCTTCTGCCATATATTCATCTTTCTGCCATAAAACAATATTTCCACCTTTGTCAGATGAATTGATCACTATTTCCTGGTTCTTGCTCAGCTTATCCATCAGTATGTCATACTGCTTTGATTGAAATTTTTTGACATTTCTTTGACCTTTGATTCACCTGTTTAATGTTTTTAGATCTTCTTCCACGCACTCATGAAAGAGGTCTACCGCGTCCTTTGGCATGACGGGGACAAACTTACTTTTTGTTTTAAAAGGACTTTCCCCTGCTCCTTTTTGTACAACATTGATGGCCCAAAGTTGGTTTTGAGTATCGGGTATGTCATCAATTTCACTTTCATTGGAGATGTCAGATCCATTACCAAGGTCACATAATGTTAGCAGGGTTCTAGCATCACTAGCTGCAGCCATGGGTGGAATGTTGGTTGTATTCTCCGTATTTTCAATGCCCCTGCTGGCCGCATTTTCCTTGGTGGGATTTGATTTGATGGCAAAAAATGTCTTTAATTTTAATTTTCTGATAAATAGAAAAACATCCGCCCTTGTATTAACATAATTGAAAGAGCTCTCTGGGCAATAATTCAGGCCCAATGATAATAGTTGCTGCTCTGCTGTAGTTAATGTGATGTTGGATAAATTGGTGATTGTACTGGCCATGATTATTGCTTCTTGTTCTTTTTGTTGAACCACGGCTTCTTTTTTGTTTGCTATGCACTTATTAGTTATTTGCACGAGGATTGAATTGTGTAATAAGCTGCTTTGTGCATTATATGGAGAGAGTATTATACTTGTAAGATGGCGTCCACTACATGACATGACACGATATCCCTTGTTTGTTTTGATGAACTGCATGTCTTAAAATGGCGCCGCGCAATGCGTGTGTGTTCAGACACTGAGGAAGGGAGCTTTCCCGAAACGCATTTGTCTTGTGAATAACGTTTTTCACGAACTGGAATGTCCCAGGAGTGCGGCCTTTTCTTTTCCAAGGATTTGAGGAGAATTTGGAGGGTGGATTTATATTGCGGCACACCACCGCGTGGCAGCACCCGCCGACTGAGTGCCTCACTATTTGGTGTACTGGGAGCTGGAATTTACTTTAGTGAGTGGACCGCCGCTATCACCGACTACCGAAGCATGGAGTGAGAACCCTGCTCATGCAAGGAGGAATCACGGCTCCGAGGGCTGGACTGACCGCCGTCATCTGGGGTAAGCACGGAATGATAATTTTCACACGCTATGTGCTAAAATACGGTGAGCGGCTAGGCGAGGGACTAATACAGTTACAACGTGAAACACGAAAAAGTGGGGCCCGGGATCGGAGCACCACTTATTTAAAACTCACGCACGATGTTCAATATAACGGAACGCATGGAAGCGGCAGCAGGGATGTTTAAAAACAAGAATCCCGATATCACGCAACCCATTCACAAGGCAGCAATTGAAGTAAAAAGTACTTTGGCCAACCAATATATAAAGCTGGAGAAACTATATGAGAGGGAAATACGCAAGTGGTGGGAGGGTACCTCCCTACAGAGCTACATAGAGGTACAAAGAGTTCCCCGAGGTCTGTGCATCTTCACCATCCCAGCTTATGAAAACCCAGATCCTTTGCTGTTGGAAGCTTGGGCGACACACATCGACCTATCATGCAAGGGAATGCTGGAAATCTTGATTCAGTTCGCCTGAAGCGACATAGATAAGACTCTGAAGGAAATTGAGGCTCTAGAGGAAGAGCTACTCAAAGATCCTGAAACAGATTAACAGGACCAGTTAAGGGTGGCTATGAAGAAACGTTTGGAGAAGTACGAAATGAAAATTAAAACACGCAAACAAGAGAAATTTGACCGGGACGAACGGTATTAAGCGATGGGCAGAGTCCTGACATTTGCGAGGAGATATGATCAAACTCGTAAAGAACTGGCAAACAAAAGTCAAACACAGAAAGGAGTTGTTCAATCAAGGGTGGAAACTTCGGAATCTGAGGTCACTGAAGGTGAACAATCTGGGGAAGAACTGGTAGGACCCTCCAGAATATCAACTAAAACCCCTTTTCAACAGGAGTTCAACATCATCCGACAGAATTGGTTGAGAGGGGGAAAGAACAAGCCCCCTGAGGAAGGAGGAAAACAAGACGGGGCGGCAGGAAGGGGAAGAGCCAAACCGAATCCAACTATGAGAGTGACACGAAGGAAAAGAGGAGCCAGATGGTAATGAATCAAGACAATTTGACCATTGTGAACCTTTCACACAGAATCCCAACATCAACTGAGGAATCTGTATTGAAATTAGGACTCACTTTCTGCCCTAATGATGGCTTGGAATATACCCAAACAAGAATAGACTTGTTTAAATTCATTCTAAAAATGAAATTTCACAAATTTCATAAAATAAAACCGACCCGAGAGAAAGCAAACTCCTAAAAATTAGCCAGAGAGAGACAGATATCCTAAATGTGAACGACCTGACAGCCTTGGAGCTACTAGAAGACCTACGACAAGGTGGCTCCACAGAAAATATAAGAACGTTCAGCACATTAACCCAGAGACTGTCATCAGTGGAAATCGAACAGGAAGCACCGAGCAGTGGTTTGAAACCCATCTCTAAGTTCCTACCACTAATGCCTCCGGATGCCGTAGATACCTTCTCGGATTTAGTCATCAGGGAGCTGATAACCTACAGAGACAACAAGAATCTGAAGAAGAGTCGTGACAATCTATCTAGGGTACAACGTCTGGCAGTGAGAAGTTCGGCAGAAGACACCTCCATCATATGCAAACCATTAGACAAGGGGGGTAACGTCGTTCTTCTCTCTCAGGAACAATATGTTGAGGAAGCAATGCGTCAACTTGGAGACAAAGAATGCTATGAGCTTTCCTCCAGAACTGTGTATTTGAAAAGCATTGAACAACTGCGTAGCCTGCTGAAAAAATGGCATGACAAACATATGCTTGATCTGGATGAATATCTATTCTTGAAAACCACTAATCCAATACTACCCACCTTCTACCACCTACCGAAGGTTCACAAGGATAAGGACAAACCACCCGGGCGGCCCATAGTATCTTCGATGGGTGGCCTAACGGAAAACCTTTCAACATTTTTAGATCATTTCTTGTTTGAATCGGTGCTTGATCTCAAATCATACATCAGGGACACTAAGGACTTTATCAAAAACATAGAGAAATTGGACTGGCAACCTACGTATGGTTTGGTCACTCTAGACATTACAAGTCTCTTTACGTGTATAGAACACGCCCAAGGTCTGCGAGCGGTTGAGTACTTTTTGAAGAAACGACCATTAAAATTGGCGAAGCATAATGTGATGATATTAGAACTCATCGAAAGGATAATGTCTTCAGACAGATCTCTGGCACGGCGATGGGCTCCTGCTTCGCCCCCAGCCACGCAAATTTATTTGTGGGCTGGTGGGAGGAGCAGGTAGCCTGGGTCCCAGAGAATGAGATATGGTCACAGAAAATTGTATCATGGTATAGATACATTGACGACTTGTTTTTGGTCTGGAATGGTACCATGGAGGAAGCTGAACTATACATTGAAGTTCTCAATAATAACAGTAAACATTTAAGATTCAGTGTCCATGTAAGCCAAATGACAGCCAATTACTTGGATCTCAGTGTAGGAATAGTCAATGGGACAATCGAAACAGCTCTCTATAGAAATCCAACAGCTGGCAACAGTACGCTACATGCGTCTAGTAGCCACCCCCGTAGCCTAATTAAAAGCATCCGTAACGGGGGGTTCCTTAGATTAAGACGCAACTGTTCGATGAACATCGATTTTGATGAAGCAGCTAAGGACAGCACTGATAGATTCCTGGTTAGAGGATATAAGGTGGACCTCCTCCAGAATGCATTAACAAGGGTAAAAAGTATACCTAGGAAGGATCTGTTTAACAAGAAACTTAAAGCCAATCAAGAAAACGGGAAATTCAGGCTTATCACTACCTTTTCCTGTGACTCTACTTGGTTGAGATCCATTATGAGGAGACATTGGCATGTTCTGAAAACCGACAGCATTATTGGCTCTGATGTACCTCCCGTTCCCCTAATTACCTTTAGAAAAGCCCGGTCTCTGCGAGACCACCTGGTACACAGCCATTTAGCACCAGTTGTGAAAAAAACAGGGGCATTACAGGAAGCAAGGGGATTTTTCCCATGTGGAAGAAGCAAGGCCTGCGCCTTTAGTAGAAGAACATTGTCCTATGAGGTGAAGGGATGCAAGGGAGATAAGAGAATTAACAAATTCATGTTATGCCACACTACCTTCGCTGTTTATTGCCTCAATTGTCCTTGCAACTTAAAGTATGTAGGGAGCACCATCAATCCAGTGAAACTCAGAATCCTGGAACACATGCGGGCCATCGTGAAGAAAGATTTTTCTTATCCGGTGGCTAGGCACTTTGCAATCAAACACAAAAGTGACAGAAATTTACTTCAATATTTCTGTCTGGACTATATTCCTGAGAGTCCGAGAGGCGGAGATAAAGTGCAGAGACTGCGCAGATTGGAGTCCAGGTATATAGTAGATTTGCAAACAAAAACCTCTGGTGGCTTGAATAGTGGGGAGGAACTGGCGGTGCACCTTGGTGTGTAAAGTAGTAATTAATAAGATCATGAATACACATATTTATGACCTTAATATCGATTGTCCCTACATAATCCATGATTCAAGAGTCCTCTCGAATTCACTGTTATTATTTGTTATCCAGACATGCTTATATGTTATTCTGCGTGTATTTAAATATATATATATTTAACTTTGTGTCTTGCTATGAGTAAAGAGTAACAAAATAAAAAACCCAAATTTTATCCTACTACCAATGCTCCCTAGCGACTTATTAAATACTCGCTAATACCCTTGTCTTCCTTGAAGGACCACATAAGGCCTACTCCGAACCATTGTTCTAGAAAATTATATGTTATTCTGCTGCCTATAAAAGAATGAATATGAGTTGCTTGACTGAATGTAAAGGATAAAAAGAGAAATGAGGTAGTGTGGATGTACGGACTACTTATAGACCACCTACTTTGCATTTAATCAGAATGTTTTTTAAGGGTTTTTTGTAATTCATCAGATTTTGAAACTTAGAGGGACATGCAACCAATGGGTTGCCATTGCCGATCCACGGCAAGATAACTGTAAATGCGACATAATTGGCGCTGGATATGCAATTTATGAATTAGCACTTATTAGCTATTTGCACGAGGATTGAATTGTGTAATAAGCTGCGTTATATGGAGAAAGTATTATACTTGTAAGATGGCGTCCACTACATGACGTGACGCGATATCCCTAGTTTATTTTGATGAACTGCATGTCTTAAAATGGCGCCGCGCAGTGTGTTCAGACTCTGAGGAAGGGAGCTTTCCCGAAACGCGTTTGTCTTGTGAATAAAGTTTTTCATGAACTGGAATGTCCCGGGAGTGCGGCCTTTTCTTTTCCAAGGATTTGGGGAGAATTTGGAGCGTGGATTTATATCGCGGCACACCACCGCGTGGCAGCACACGCCGACTGAGTGTCTCACTATTTGGTGTAATGGAGCTGGAAAATATATATATATATATATATATATATATATATATATATATATATATATATATATATATATATCCCTTTTATGCACCTCACTACTTTCAAAGGCATTCAGTCACGACTGATAGAGGTATTAATAATAAGGAGGAGGTCCAAGAGTAATGACCTGGAGTGCTGTAGAGATACATTGGCAATTATAACACACCATTCTATTCAATCATCCTGTCTCCTATCAATATTCCCCTAGAGGGCCAGCTGGACCTTGTCCTCTTGGCAAGGGGCGTTCGGATCCATGTCCCTTGCATTCTTGCTTTTTTGCCCCTCCATGCGTACAGAGCACTTTCCAGGTTATAGATTGCTAACAACGGAGCCAGCCGTTATTGAAAGGAAGGAGGGGTGTGGTCAAGCTAGGTTGAGGCAATGCACAGCCTAAATACCATCCTGGCTACAAACAAAAATGATTGGGGACACTGAGGAACCACCTCGTTATTTATTCCTAACAGAATGAGCTGGGGAGTTACATACATTTCCTCTTTAAGTCTGATAGCACAAAAATCACTAACCTCATCCTTTAACCCGTCTAAGAAGGGTCAAACGGCAAACATATTGATCCGATCTGCCCAGTGAGACTGACAATGTGTACAGCATAAGCCCTTAGTCCCTCCCCAATCTAGCAATTTTCCCAGGATTATAGTACAAATCAAAGTAAGTCTTATAATGTTGTGCTTGTAAATTGGCAGAAAGGAGAACGGATGGGGCGAAGTTGAGTGAATCGGAAAATGGCAAATTTAAAGAATGTAATTTCTCTTGGCACCTCCCAGCATGTTTTTCTAGATCATCCTTCAGAGAGCCATATAGTCACCCTATTGAGCAAAACATCCCAGTTACCATATCAACCAGTTTCTCCCTGGAAAACCCCCAATATCCCCCTCCCTCCCTACCTAAGAAATCCCGAATTTGTAGATATTTAAAAAAATATTTTGCTTAGCATTAAAGAGTGTCTTGAGTTCCTCCCTCATAAGAATAAAAATCGCCTAACCTTCTAGGGTCATAGCCCCTCCAACGACTCACAGAAGGATCCCAAAATATATCAGGAAGAATGGGATTTTGTGCAATTGGGTGAACAAATTCAACCAAACAATCCCCAATTTCTTCCGAAGTGCAGTCCAGATTTCTAAAGCACGCTGAAGGGACTTGAAACAAACCATTTAAAAGAAGCTAAACTCTATTTGCTGCCAAAGGCAACCTCGAGCCTCCTCCTACAATAGCAATTAAAAAGGGGAGTTAGAACCATTATCTTCTACATAACCTCCATCATCAACCCAAAGAAGAAAAGCCATCTGTTGAAGTGCTGCAGCCAAATAGTATAATGTAAATTTCAGGACGGCCCATGCCCCTCTCTCCTGAGGGAGTGTCATAAATCTAGTGCCCTTCTAGTCGTGGCATATGCCACCATATACTCAATTATTTTAAACCAGTGGTTCCCCACTGTTGGGTTCTACTTGTGGAATCCTGAAGATACCATGGGGATAGAATGTGGAGAGTGTCGGTTGGGAGTTGGAGTTGCATTTCCTTTGGAGTCGGATGTGCTGACTCATCCTGCCATCCTTAACTTAATAAAGGAACTTCAACCTACCTTGCTGTGTCCTTGCAGTGGCGATGAGTGACCTGGGACAGGACGAGTCCCCCAAGCGGTGTTCAGCCTCCGGACATCTTGTCTTCAATCTCCACATCTGCTGTTTTCCTTGGAGGCTATCGCTGAGTGGTGAGCGTCTTCATCGTAGGCGCTGTTCCTGTCCGGTACACGACCTGTGGTCCAGCACTGTCTCCTTCTTATACGGCCTCTGGAAGAGTGTGTTCGAGCCATGAGTACTTTTCTTCCTTTAGATAGCGCAGGCATTGGTACTGCTTCGAGCCAGTGCTGTGCGTGCTTCCGGCTCTGCTTTTGACGGCACAGCGCAAGCACTGGTATTGTCTCGTGTCAGCTCTGCTCCTGCCTCCGACTCTACTTTTTGACAGCATAGGAATTTACGCTTCCGACTCCTTCTTCTCTGACATTACGCTAGGTAAATCAATCAATCAATCGAAACATTTGTAAAGCGCACTACTCACCCGTGACGATCTCAATGAGTTTGGGGGGTGGGGGGATGCTGCTACTGCTCGAATAGCCAGGTCTTGAGTAGTCTC
This sequence comes from Lissotriton vulgaris, assembly GCF_964263255.1. NCBI lineage: Eukaryota > Metazoa > Chordata > Amphibia > Caudata > Salamandridae > Lissotriton > Lissotriton vulgaris. Next base: position 1,576,658,510 of record NC_141693.1, read on the forward strand.
ATGAAGGTTAGTAGGTCCTGGTTCTGCCGTAGGAGGTTGGGGAGGGTGTTCCAGGTCTTGGTGGCGAGGTGGGAGAACTATCTGGTGCCAGTGGTCGCTCTTCCGATGCGGGGGCGGTGGCAAGGGCGAGGTCGGCGGAGCGGAGCTGGCGGTTCGGGGTGTAGAAAGTGAGCCGTCTGTTGAGGTATGCTGGTCCGGTGTTGTGGAGTGCCTTGTGAGCGTGGGTGAGGAGCTTGAAGGTGATTCTCTTGTTGACAGGAGGCCAGTGCTGGTTTCTCAGGTGGGCAGTGATGTGGCTGTGGTGAGGGATGTCGAGGATCATGTGTGCAGAGGCGTTCTGTATGCGTTGAAGTCGTTTCAGGAGTTTGGCCGAGGCTTTTGCGTAGAGGGCATTTCCGTAATCCAGCCTGCTGCTGACAAGGGCCTGGGTGACCGTTCTTCTTGTTCCGGTGGGTATCCACCTGTAGACCTTGCGGAGCATGCGGAGGGTGTTGAAGCAGGAGGATGAGATGGCGTTGACTTGCTTGGTCTTGGAGAGTGTTGAGTCAGTCATTTTGATTCCTGTCAAGCTGCCGGTTTTCCATGGCAACCGGAGTTGCTCAGCCTTCTCGTGTGCGGCGTACGGTGCTATTCTCTATCGCTGATATGCACAGCTGTGTTTATTGGTTGAAGCTATTTACGACTGCTACCTTGTTCACTGATATTCACAGCTTCCTTACTTCACTTGAATTTTGCGTACAGTGCAGTCTTTATTCGCTGATACTCACAGCTGGATTTCATTGTAATTATTTTCTATCTACTTGTGTGTTGGGAGTTTGAGTATTGCGTACTGTAGTTTTTATTTGCTGATACGCACATCATCATTACTCTTATTTTGATGTTTTGTGCATTGGAATATGCCTGTGCTGATGCACACAGCTTATCACAACATACAAGTAGCCTCCTACAGCCTGTGAACATTATATTTGAAGTATTCCATCATTAAGGTTTTCTATCCTCATTACGATTTTACCTTATTGCATTACAATATAGGAACTTCTTTTATTTTCTCAGGGTTGTGTTTTGAAATTCATTACTTGACCACAACGTCGTTTCATCTACATATTGCAACACTCACTGGTTCCTCCACCTGCTGTTTTCCCTGGTCCTAACAACCCTGAATCTGATTGGGAGTAGTGGAAGGAAGCTTTTGAGGCGTATTTTGATGCACTAGATGGTGACTCGCTTACTAATAAAAAGAAGTTTGCCATCCTTCATCATTGTATAGGTGCAGTGGATGCAAAATTCTCAAGCACATTCCTTCTGATCCAATTTTAGCTAGAGAAGGTTAAGGAGAGTGTGACGGCCTTAAAAACACTAGATTTGAGATTTAAAGCAAGGAAGAACATTTTTATGGAAAGACATATATTTGATAGAATAGTTCAATTTTAGCTGTTTCGTACGAATATAAAGATTTTCACGATGAAATGATCCATGATCTGCTGGTAGAGAAAACTAACAACAAGAACGTTCAAGAGGCCCTGTAATCTAAAGCTAATCTTACATTGGAGAGGGCTTCTAGGATTGAGAGCACCACATCCTTCATGAGTCAATGGGCTGTGTCAGACAAAAAATCTCACTCTTTTAGCAGTTAAATCCAAGTATACTAAGCCTAAAATGAAGGTCACTTCTGGTAATACTTCGGATACTGGTAGAACTTTGGACAAGTCAGTCAAAAGACCTCCGTTCAGGCAATTGGAGTGTTATCGTTGTGTGAGTCCTTCTCATTTAGTAAATGTTATTGTTTGTCCTGCCAAGGACCGCACATGTGCTAACTGTATGCGTAAGGGTCATTTTGCCAAAGTTTGTAGATCTCCCAATAGAGTCCAACATGAGAAAAAAGATTTATTGTGTAAGTCCCAGTACTGGTGTTGAGGAAGATCAATTTTCCAGTGAAGATGATGAAGTACTTTTGGTCAAGGATTTTGCTGCAGATGATTCCGTCTGTCGCATTCGGTTGAATGATTTAGTTAGACCATTTTGCACAGTCAGCGTCAATAGTGATGATGTGAAGGTTATGCGGACTCTGGTTCACCTTATACCTTGTTGAGTGAGAAAGTTTGGTACAACCAGTTTAAAGGAACTCATTTGATTGATTCCAAACTGCGTCCAGTGGGTTACTGTGGCAAAATCATTAATGTAGTGGGTAAATTCTCCGCCACTTTGAAGTTTCAAACTAATAGCTATGATGGACTTGTGTACATAGACAAGGACGATTTGTGTTTGTTAGGTTGGCAAGATCAGAAGAATTTAGGCATATTACTTGACCCTAACAATCCAGCTCATTGTTAGGGCTATTGATAATTTTGATCCTCCCAAAAACAAGGATCAACTAAGGTCCTTCCTGGGTCTAGTTGAATTCTATTCAAGATTCATTCCTAAGTGTACGGGAAAATCTTATCATATGAGGAATGTACTGAATTTTTCTTTTAACTTTTGAGTGGTGTAATCAAGAATTTCCTCTTATTAAGAAAGATCTCATTCATGCCACACCCTTGAAACCTTTCAACGCAGCTTGGAAAAAGGAAATCCGGTGATGAAACTATTATTATTACTGATACCAGCCAGATGGGTCTAGGTGCCGTTCTTACGCAGCACAGAGAGGGCAAGGATGAGGTTGTAGATATTGCTTCAAGAAGCTTGAAGGGTGCTGAATCATCTTATTCTGTGATTGAGAGAGAAGCTTTAGCATGCTGTTGGGGTATTGTTCACTTCAAAACGTACTTGTAGGGTTTTCATTTTACTGTTGAAGACGTTCACAAGCTCTTGGTGCAGTTATTTACCACTAAAGGCATGTAACGAGCCGCACGCAGGATTGCCAAATGGCAATATAGACTTCAAGAATATGATTACACTGTTGAATATGTTCCAGGTGCTAAAAATGTCTTGGTAGATTGTATGTCTTGTCTGCCTAGTTGTAATATGGTTGATGAGAGAGAAACGTCAGAGAATATGGACACTGATTTGTTCAGTGCGGTTGAACAGAGATGTGATGGTGCCATGCTACAAAGTGAGTGGCTTTTTGCTTGTGACGCTGATGAACAGATTGCTGACATAAAAGAGGGTATTTTTCAAGGTTGGTCTGAATGGAAGTCTGACGATGTTAAAAGTGATGCTTACAAACATGTATTCGAGGAATTGTCTATTATGATTAAACAGTCCTTTATTTGAATATGAAATTATCCTTAAAAGTACACATCAAAACAACCAGTGATACTACAAGTATAAAAAAATGAGAGATAAAAACAATGAATTAACAAAAAAGAAAAAAAAAACAGATTCTTAGTAGAAGACTTCAGCAGTGTACATATGTTAAAAAAGGGAAGAGACAGAATGTGAAAAACAGCAGTGTCAACAATGGCATTTGGATGAAAGTTCGTTGGCATCGTTATAGCAATGTTGTGTTGATAGAAACAATTAGAGGTTCAACAACTAGCAGTAATTTATAATAAAGTGCAATCAGATGTAAACAGATTTAGCCGCATTAAATAAAGTGCAATTTAGTACTGACTATTTCATTAAGAGTAAAAACAATGTCAAGCCCATCCACAATTAAGTTAATTTGCAGTATGCGTAGCGTATAAAAATAATAAAACCAATGTTTAAAACTGTATTTTCTGGGTTCAGAGCTGCAATGATGGCCTTTCTGCAGGTCCGAATTCCCAGCCTGTTCCACTCAGTTTTCGTCTGCGCTGTGGCATAAGAGCGGGGCAGAGCAGACTACATGCTCTAAAGTTTCTGCTGTCTGGCCACACCCTCTGCACAACACGTCCTCTGATGTGCGGCGCCATGAGGGAAGATCCTTTAAAAATTGCCAGTTACCCAATCTGAGAGCCATGAAGCTAAGTTTTAAATACAGGGGGTAAGTGCAGGACAAATAAGGAAGGGGGGTGGCCAGCCCATAAGGATTCATTGTTGCCCATGCGTGTTTGCGTTTAGCAAAATGTGCTTTATCAGCAAATTGGGAGCTCATTCGAATACGCTTCTTGATACTAATTTTAAAAACTGCTTTACTGGGATTAATATCTCATAGTTCACCCACAGACAGTTGCTTGAGTGCGTCATCAAAAAATCGGCCATAAGAGCCACCTGGATTTTTTTGTGAAATGTCTAACCAAAGTAGTGACTCCAATGTGCATGGATCTGCTTGTCTTAGTTTATGGCACAGATTCAGATACGTGCCAGCGCTTGAGATTTCGTAATTTAGTAGGCCCAGTTCTAATCTGATCTGAGCCGCAGAGGCGGTTTTGGGCATATGGAGGGCCTTTTGCAGATTTTGGTTACGTGTAGGTTTAAATTGGCATTTAATTTTCCTCTAAAAATTTCAATGCCGTACGACAGAATAGGCCCAATTTTTGCTCTCATAACTTCCAATAATGGTGATAAACTCGGACCGGACAGTTTTTTTGAGAGCTTGGAGAAATTCACCTGGAGGTTCATGGCTTTTATTGACATTTCACTGCGTTGTTTAGCAAAGGAGCCCCTAGAGTCAAGATTGACCCCTAAATATTTGTATGTTTTTCCTACTGTAAGGGTCATAATATTGTATAGCCATCCACCTCCAAGGTTGCATTTTCTGCCAAAGATAAGCACTTGGGTTTTCTTCAAATTTACCTCTAGGGTGTTCATGGTGGTGTAGCTGTGTAATTTGGTTAAGAGCCTTTGCAGACCTACCAGGGTGAGACTAAAAAGGACCAAATCGTCAGCGTATAAAAGGTTACTTATTGAGACACCGCCGATCTTCGGTGGGTGACTATTTATTTCTTCAAAGGGCACTGGTAAATCTGCTATAAACAAATTAAAAAGGAGTGGGGCCAGGACAAATCCCTGTTTGACACCTCCGGTTGTCATGATTTTCCGGGAGAGATGTGTGCCAGTCCCCAGCTTCTCTTGGATCCATGTGCCTGAATGTAATTGAATAATTGCATCCAGTAGTTTGGATGGGATCCCCCATTTTTTTAGCTTAACCAATAGAGCAGCCCTGGGAACTCGATCAAAGGCAGCTTTGAAATCTACGAAGCAGCAGAAAACGGCCCTAGATGTAGTAACTGCTTTGTCAACAATTATGGACAATGTCAATAAGTTGGTCATGGTGCCAGAGTTTGTAGTAAAGCCGGTTTGGTTCTTTGGAATCAAATTGTTCAGCTCTACCCAGGATTTCAGCTCCTCCAATAAGATGCCTGCGTAGTGTTTTGCATCAATGTCGAAGAGAGCAATTAATCTGTAGTTATTTGGAGATGCATGAGAACCAGACTTATAGATCGGATGGATTATTGCGCCCCGCCACGAGTCCGGTATGATCGAATTGCTGAATGATTAGTTGAAGAGGTTGGTAAAATACCCCGACCAGAGGGTTATTTTTTATTTAAATAGGGTCTGTGTAGGCCATTTGGGCCGGGAGCTCCATCGGGTCTTGCTTTTAATAGAACTTTAGTGACCATTTCTGCAGAGATCTTCAGATCTTCCATTGGAGATTCTAGGTATTCAGTGGGACAGTTCCAGTTCTTGCTCTGGCTTACTTTTGTCGAATTGAGAGCACATATGTCTATGGGGGCTATTTCTTCTGTGGCCCTAAAGTGGATGGTCAAAAAGGCAGCCCAATCGGCTTCTAGGATGTTTGCGCTCCGGGAAGTGGACGAGGCTGAATTTTGTCGGTGAATAAGGGCCCAGGGTTTTCTTGAGTTATGATTTTTGCTCTCCCATATTAGTTTGCACCAGAAGTGGTCTAAATAGAGACGTTTATCTTTTTGTTGAGCCAGTCTAAATGTCCTTTGGGCAGTTTTGTAAGCGTTCCGGAGGTCACTGTTCTCTGGGACTTTCTTAGTGGAGCGTAAAGCATTATTTCGCTGTTTTTTCAATGCCATGGTTTGGCTTGAGATCGAAGACTGAGGGGTGGTAAGAGCCTTGTGAAGTTGCGGTTTAGATGGAAAAAGGCTTGTCAGGTGGGAGCAGAAGATGGACCAGGAGACAATGGGAGATGCTGCCAAGTCAGTGCCTCCTGTCGTGAAGGCCAAACATTCCCTCATAACATTTATAGCGATGTCATCGCTCCATCTTAGCCGTTTTATGTTTTCAGTGTAAATTCCTTTGCATGTTGATGAGGCGATGTTGTGGAGGGCTGGCTTTACAATAAGGGACTTGTGGGCGATGGTCGCTTTCCGAATGAGGATGAATGCGGTAGTTGCCCAGGTGTTGGAACAGGGCTGAATTACAAATAGTGTAATCAAGATAGGATTGCTTGCGACCATTTGTCCATGTCCACTTCGGAGGAGTATCTTCCGTAGATCTACCATTCATTGCCAAAAAGCCAGCACTATATAATTGCAAAACACAAAGTTCTCCTAGGGCACAATTTTCTTGGTTTGGTGGTTTGGACTGTGCCTCTATTTCTGTTGATGTATACGGAAATAGCCCTTCAAAGTCAACAGAGTTTCCCTGAAAAAGATTAATGTTAAAGTCTCCAGTAATTATACAGTCCGAATGGGGATGGTCCCCGGCCAGGTCACACGCAATTTTAATTAGGCGTGTAAGATGATCCTTTTTTGAGCGAGTACTTGGGTTGATGTAGACATTGAGTAGGAGGAGCGATCGGTGTTTGCTCCATGAACTAATTTTAACTCCTAGTAGCCAGTCCTCCTCGTAGTTCAATAGCTCAATAGGACCTTTTAATTTATTTGAAACATAAATCGACAGACCGCCTTTGGGTTGGCCGAAAGTGCGGTCTCTCGTTGCAGGTTTCCAATATTCCATGAAGCCCATCACTGGGCTGTTTTGAGTAGCCCATGTTTCTTGGATGGCTATTAAATTGTGCCCAAATGTAAAATTGTGCGTCTCCTTGTTGGTTATTTTCTGGTGGAGACCACTAATATTCCATGAGCAGAGTGTAAAGGCTGGGTGCGACTCAGGGTTTAAAAGGTTTGTAGAAGGAAATGCTTGAGGCATTGGTTGTACCGGATCTTTGCACTTTGGGGGTGCTGGATGATTTATCTATGGTCAGTCTGACTTTTTTCGTGACAAGACGGCTGGAAGCCATCCCCAATATGGGGATTTTTCAAGGGAAAGGGCTTTGGCCCATGAGTTTTCAGGCAGTTGAGATGTGCCTAAGGCATTTTTCAGGATTGAGTATGGCCTGTTTTTAGGTCCGGTTGTTCTTGTAGGGGTTATTGAGTGCTTTGATAGCACTGTAGGAGTTGTCTATTATTAATGACCTTCTTTATCGTTCTGGATTGTTGGTTGATCCAGAAAGAATGAGGAATATAGTTATCATTTTTGCTCATGAGGGGCATATTGCTATGCAAGCCATCAAAAGGAGGATCAGGGAATGTTTTTGGTGGCCAGGATTGGACAGGAGTGTTGAGCATTTTGTTAGAGATTGTATTGATTGTGCTGGCAGCGACAAATGTCAAGTTACTGTTTGCAGTCCTGTTGAAGCCATTGAGGTCCAAACCAAAAAGGAGAAGCGTAGAGGTACTGATAGAATCACCCTCCAAAGTAAGCTTTTATAACCACAGAGATTCTATCACAAAAGTGAATAGGTGATTTTTTATGTACAATTTTTACCATTTACAACACGGTGCTAGGCTCTCTCTTACACATGGAAAGATGGGAGCACAATGTGCTTGTTAAAATACCCCTCTACGACCAGACGAAATACGCGGGAGCACTAAGATGTGACAGAGGCTATGTGTGGGTGTATATGGGTCAGTGAAAGTGTAGGGACCTGACACTAGTGAGTGTGCAAAAAGTGAGAAAAATTGAAAAAAGGTTTAAAAATTCCCTGGCTTGGTAGAAAAAAACAAATTTATTAGCTTCTCCAGCTGGGAACATTAAGAAGGGGTTGTGTGGTAGAGCATTAACTACTACCTTGTCGACATGTTTCGCAAGCAGTCCCCTACTGCTTACTCATCAGGACCAAAAACCAGTCCCTACTGTTATTTACTCAGTTTCTAATAAGTAATGCCTACTGTCCTATAAACAACCAACAAAAATAAGTTGGCTGTTTAGGCCTCAGGGCATGAGTTGGCCCAAGTGAGGCAGAAAAAATCGACCTAATATGGTCTTTATCTCAGCAGTTATCTATGCCCCATGAGGTTTTGCAGGCGAGGGGTAATCTGCGCAGTTTAGTCTCTGCTAGCAATAAGAAAGCATTATTCCTACCCCCGTGCACCTCCGAGGTGCACGGGGGTAGGAATAATGCTTCTGCGCAGATTACCCCTCGCCTGCAAAACCTTCGTCTGGTCGTAGCACGCCCCGTCCCGTTATAGGGGCGGGAAGACCCCTATGATGAAGCATGCATGACTCTACCTGGTTTTTTAGAGTGTGAGGGGTATTTTAACAAGCACATTGTGCTCCCATCTTTCCATGTGTAAGAGAGAGCCTAGCACCGTGTTGTAAATGGTAAAAATTGTACATAAAAAATCACCTATTCACTTTTTTGATAGAATCTCTGTGGTTATAGAAGCCATTGAGGTTCCTGATAAGCCATAGGGAAAATTAGCTATCGATATTATTGGTCCCATGGTTATCGCTGGAGGTTTACTGGAATATGGCATTGTTGTTGTAGATTTTTATAGCCATTGGACTGAATTTTTGGAATCTATTTTTCTTAGGGAAGGCATTCCGGATTAAATCTTGTCTGATAATGGCTGTCAGTTTACATCTACTAAATTTTCTGATTTTTTAACCTTTTTGGGCAATAGACATACCAAGATCTCCTTGTATCATCGTAGGTGTAATGGTCTAGTTGAACGGTTTAACATAGCTATCAAAGATAATTTATAGTTAGCCAGGTGTAGTGGTTTGAATTGTAAAGGAAGAGTTTTGCAAATTGTTGTGGGCCATCCGTACCACTCCCAATGTGGACACTGATCTGTCTTCTTTTGCCTTACTAAGAGGCCGGTCACCTTCATCTAAATTGACTAGACAGTGGATGGGGTCTTCCACCATTTCCAGACATAAATTGGAAGATGTGGGCAGGAAAAGACAGCATGCTCAGGATAAGTACGTGAGTCTGCGGGCAATGGAGTCCAAAGTAGCGGTTGGTGATTTTGTTACAATTAGAGTACCCAGGATCATCGCTATGAAGGATTCCTAGTTTTCCTCTCCACAGAAAGTTGTGGATGTGAGGGAAAATGTGATAAGGTTACAAAATGGAAAATGGCAGACAAAGATAAAGTTTCCATTGCACATGATGTTCACTAGAGCATGGTTGATTCTTGTGCTGAAAGTGGGAGCGATGTTGTGGTTGATGGTTGGGGAATGTGAGCGTCCACCAGGACTAAGTTTCCATCTTCCAGGCAGTGTGATTTTGTGTCATAAATCTCTATGATTCTGTTTCACATGTATATATGTACATTTCTTTGCTATGCATTGTATGTTTTCCTTATTTTCATTTTGTTTCTTTTATTCATCATTTATTTCATTGTTCACTTTTATATAAGGGGGAAGATTTGTTGGGTTCTACTTGCTGAATCTTTGGTTTACCCTGGAAATAGAATGTTGAGAGTGTCATTTGGGAGTTGGAATGGGTTTCCTTGGTAATCGCATGTGCTGACTTGTCCTGACATCTTTAACTTAATAAAGGAGCTTCTACCTAACTTATGGTGTCCTTGCACCCACATTCAGAGGGATAGCTCGAAAAAGATTTAGCACTTTAGGTAGAAATATAATTTTGACAATTTTACTTCTGCCTATTATAGAAAGATGTAAATTATTCATCTACCTATGCCATTATACTAACTCATAAATAAACGGCATGTTGACCACTCCATCTTCATTCAAATGTAAGTTACCGTTAATAACCATTTGGGTCTTTTCTTCATTCAGCGAATATCCAGAGAACCTATTAAAAAGACCAGCCTCTCTGTCAATCTCTTTTAAAGCATCCCCTGGATTTGATGCAACCACTGTTAGGTCATCGGTGTGTGCAAGAATTTTAGTATCCCATCCATGAAAGTGTATAGACAATATTACTGGGTTAGTATCTGGTCTCTGAATTAGGGAAACACTACATAGGGCAAAAAGTAATGGGGAAGAGGGACAGCCCTGCCTGGTCCCCCGTTGTATCATAACTGGTCCCGATTGTCCACCCATCAGTGAGATCCTTGCCATAGGGTTATGATATAATGCTCTCACTGCATTAATCTATCCAGTCCCTATACCAAACCTTCTCATAGCTGTCCAGAGGTAACGCCAAGAGACACTATCAAACGCTATTTCTGCCTCCAATAAAATTAAAGCCATAGGGTCCACAGCAACCACAGATGCATCAAAGAGAGAAATACCACATTGGATGTGGTAGGACATCCTCCCTGCTATAAAACCATGTTTCCTGGGGGTCACAAGTTTGCTTATCATGCCATGCAAGTGGGTGGCCAAGACTTTAGAATAGATTTTTTTTATCACCATTAATCAGAGTTATTAGTCTACATGAGGTCAGCTCTTGCATCTGTTTATTTTTCTTGGGGAAGATTACAATTTTTGCACAGGACCATGATTCCGGAGCAGCGGAGCCCTCCTGAATCTGTAAAAAAAAGTCCAATAAGTAAACCCTTAAGCTAGCAGAGAACTTTAAAATTCGGTAGGGATCTTATTCATTCCGGTAGCCTTCCCTGAGGGTAAATTTGTTATGGCCGTACAGATTTCGTCTCATGAGGTGGGGTTCTCCAGATGATCATGGTCTTCTTCATTAAGTATCTTAAATGAGGCAAGATCCAGAAATTGCACCATATCCCCCTCTCCCAACACTGCATCTTCAGTATACAGCATATGATAATTCCCTTGAAAGGCTGCCTGTATTCCCTCAGGGTCTGATACCATGTTGTTTAGCGCATTTGGGCAGAGGGAGAAGCTGTTGTCTGATATTCTCGGAGATTTTAATATCCCGATATCAGCTATCAAGACTGAAAGGATAGACATACTGTTTGCTTTTACTCAACAGAATAACTTCTCTGCTACAATTTTAGCTACAACTAAGATTATATCTAGGGCTTCATTTTCTGACCCACGTTCTTATTGAAAATTGAACAGTGATTTTATAAGGGTACCTTATCAGGATCCTGGTGATACCATCATGTGTTTTTAACTCGAATACAGAGTATGAGAGGTGTTCTAAGAGAACTTTTAAGTTGCAACTAAACTACCATTTGGAAATAGAGGAGGCGATAGAGGTGGAAGTCCCTCGTGTGGATAGCTCCGATGTTAGGATTTACGGACATGATTTTTATGAAAGCCTGAAGAAGGTGGTTTGGACCTGAAACTACCACCGAAACGCATTGCTTTTGGTCATGTTTTATTAAATTGCCTTAATCATTTTGTTATAATTTTTATGAGATGTTATTTTATGTTTTGATGCATATAATATGCTTTTTAATGGTTAATGCTGATTAGATTTGATAAATAACTGTGAGAAATTGACTTGTTTGATGTACCTTACAGCAAGGAGGCTTTTCCTCTTTTTATAAAAACATTTTTTGACTATAGTTATTAATTATATGTATGTTGTTTTGTGATTCTAGGTCTCGCACTGAATGATACTTTATACATTTAATCCTAAATTCAATGGGTATTTATTCAGTCAATAAAACATTTATATACTGTTCCTTGGCGATTGCTATGGTTTGTATAGGAGTGCAGAGTGAGTGACAACTGTGTTTATTGGTATGCTATTAAATGAATCCCAAAGGGAAGTTACTTTGACTTAGTGCTGATACCATACCACACATAGGATCCCTTACTTCCCGTTTCCCCCTCTGCGTCAGCTTTTGTTTGGTGCTGATTGCAAGTAAATGACCTACTCGCTCCCTATACTCATAAAAGGTTTGCTGCCAGGCAAGATATTTATCAGCAGCCTTTTTTGCATAGTTGTCAGAGATTGCTGCTTTAGAGATCATTACATCCTGCTGTGCACTATTAGTATCCTCCCCTTTCGTTAAAGCCAAATTTTAACGAAAGGGGAAATTAAATTTGATTTTGCTGCCGTTCGAGCCCCATACAACTCTAGCAGTTTTAGTTATTCTTTTTTCCACTGATTCAACTGAACAGAACGGTCTCCCCACAAATACTTGCTTTAGAAGCATCCCATATGACCCCTATAGGGGCAATCCTGGCATTGTGCTCCATATAAACCGGAATCCAATACTTTATATGCCTAATGTAATCGCCCCTAAAGGGGCAATCCCTGCATTGTGCTCCATATAAACCGGAATCCAATAATTTATATGCCTAATGTAATCGTCAGCCAAGAGAAGAGCGCATTTGAAAGTTCAATTCGAAACACTCCTGACATGTCCCTTTACTGACACTTCAAAAATCAATGGCTATGATCTGGCATTACCCTCAGGAATTTTTTAATTTTAAACGTGGACGTGACCTATATGGTGCAGAAAAATAGGTAAACCCTGGGTCCGATAAATATTCATTGTCCCACACATCGACTAATCTCTGATTCCTTCCCAGATTACACAAAGACCTAAACACTTTAGGCTTCCTCCCCAAATAAGGCTTAGACTGTTCTGTAGGAGGCCCCCTGCTAAATGTATGTCAAAGGCTCCACAAATAATAGCTGGCATCAGCCAGAGCGCAAGCTCATTATTCAACCAATCAAAAAACGCATGATCAGTAGAAACTGTCCTGTTCGTGGAGCAAAGAGTAAAAACCCAGTTGGGATAATGACACTCTGTAATCACATATCTACCCTAATTATCCGCCTTGGGTTGCATAAAACTACAAAACTTTCTCCACCCTATAATTACAACCCCCCATTTCCTTGTCCATTGATTCGTGAGCCAACTAACTGAAATCCCATAGGTTCAAGTATATCTTGTCTTGTCCCTTCAATATGTGTTTCTTGTAAGCATAATATATCCCCCGGTAACATTTGTAGATCTACAAATACCCTTTGTCTTTTTAAGTGGTCATTCAGTCCCCAGATATTTACTATAGCTATTCGTATCTTACTCATGATGTAAGCTTAAAGAGAAATGCATAATTATGGAACTCTTACATCCCCCATTATATATCAACCCTACCCTTAATGCTGCAAGATAAACATCTGCTTGTGTTGACACCCAACCCCCACCATCCAACCCACCAACCACCCTAAATCACCACCATCCCGGGGCCCCCCACCACGACCATGAAGCAGTCATGTCAGTGATGACATGAGTGATGCCACCCGATACCACTCCCACTACAAACCCCTCCCAGCTCAAAGCAAAAACATACTTGCAAAAACAAAGAATAAGGTATAAAGAGAAAAGGATTGGAGGGACAAAAGAGAATATCAAATATCATTTTAAACCAAACAAATGAGGTAAGTCCCTTAAGAAAGAATCTGCAGAGATGGAACATCATGCCTGAACTGGCAATAACATGCTATCTTTAGGCCTTCCAGATCAGTCTAATTCGATGCAAGACTCCATGGGAACTCGGAAGCAATATCCTTCAAATATTGTTGGGCTTTTCTCTCAGAAATGAATGTCTGAGTCTTTCCCTTTATAATGACCTTCAAGCGAGCTGGGTTCATCAAAAAAACGTCACCCCCGAGATCCTAAAAGAGCTTAAAGGGTTGCCTGAGACACCACCTCCTCTCCACTGTGGCGTGACAAAAATCAGGCTGGACAAAAAAGGTAGGTCCATCATGACACCACCTGGTTTGCGCCTTTTCAAAAATTGCTTGGCGGAGAAGGAAGTTTCCAAAGTACACCAGGATCGCTCTAGGTTTCTTTGCCTGGTCATCCTGCGTTGTTTTTTTACCATTAATGGAAGCTGATTTACATGTTGCACCTCAAAGTCCTAATTCCACTGAGAGAGATCGGGAAAAGCTCTTTCCAAAAGACCCAGCATAAAGGCCCAGATATCACTTCCCTGAACACCTTCTGCTAATCCAAGAAACTTCACATTTTTCTTGTGCTGCCTATTTTCAAAGTCTTCCATTTTACACATTACATCCATCAATTGAGATTCATCTGCCTTCTTCTGGCCTTTCAGAGATCCGACATCTAGCTCCAAGATTGCAATTTCACCTCTACGGAGGCAATCCATTCCTATCCCCTATTTCAGAACAAGTTTTGCTGATCTTCCTAATTGTGCCCAGTAGTTATTTAGAAGCCAGACCGGCCCGCTGGCTGTCATTGCATGTCTCTACTTGCAATTGCTTTATAGTCTTAAAGATAAGCGCTAACGAGGACTCCTTTGTGTTTCCAGGGCTGCTCACAGATAATCACTAGGTCTTGACCCCAGGTGGTCCAAGCCCGTTACGTTCATCAGCATACACCTGCTGGGTTGCCGAGTAATCCCACTGCAGCTTTCGGGCAACATTCATATCGGACTAAATTCCTGACCCCCATTTTTGACTTCTCTCTTTATGTTTTTTCTGTAACTTCCGTCATCTTACAGTTGTGACCAGCTCACCAGGAACGCTAGTAACACTAGTCCCTGATGCCCAAGAGGGCGAATCCTCCTCTAAAGCAATGCCACTAGTGTTAGAGAAGTCTGGCTGACCTGTACGAGAAAAAAACCTGACCCCATAATCGGGGGAGTCAGCGGTGACTTGAAAGCTCCCATCTGCCATTTCTTGATGGCCTGCATCTCTAAACCAAGAGGATTACTATAACCCATTATGGTTTGACCCTCTTAATACATTGACTGCATTTCATTCAGCAGCTCCAGGCATACTCGTAAATGCTGAGCAGGCAGTGACCACCCTCTCTGTAGTATCTGGTGGGTTTCCAGTCTGAGACCCACCCAGTGCTGTTCCCCGCCCCATTTTTTGCCCCCATATCAACCATCATAACATCCTTCGGGCACTTATCTATAACTTCTTGTCTGGATTTACTGACATTTTCAGCATCTACAGAAGCCTCTAACAATACCATAACAGCGGGTCCTGCCACAACTTCTTGTACTACCAGGCTTTGTGGAGTCAATTCAGTCTCTTTAATTTGAGGTATTGAACCTTCTGATTCCACAGCAGCAATAATTTCAGCAATTAAAGGTTGTAATTGCCCTGATAAGCTGTGAGGGGCTCGCTGAGCATCTCATTGGGCGGTTGTGCAGTGCCTTGCCCCTGGGTCTCAGAGTCTCCACAAGCATAATCCTCTGGTTTCTTCCCTCCAGTATTATACTGTAGGCGAGTCTGCCCGAGACTGTGTTGGAGTAGTGGCACAGCAGTGTCCGCCCAGTCCCTGAGTGATTTCGTGCCATTCGCCGGAATACTCCACTGAGATGAACGCTGACTGAGCGTGCGGCTGATCGCATGCGCTGCCTGAATGCCATGCGTAAGGCAGCAGCATTTTTATTTATTTATTTATTTGAGTTTTATATAGCGTGGCTAGATCCGGAGCTATCAGAGCACTTTACATGAGGCTTGTTACAGCGTTACATCAGTTACAGTTACATTACAGTTATATCCGTTGCTAGTGCATTCAATAAACATAGAAAAACAAGACCCAGGGAGGAAGCAAAGGGAACCTAATGGGGATATGAGGAAGAAAACAATGTCTGATGTCCAGCTGGGTAGGTGCCAGCCAAGGGGTGAACCAGAGTCAAGCTCCTCTTTAGCTACATATGATAGCTCCACCAGTCATCAGCCAAAGATTACTCTAGCTCCGCGATAAGTCTGAACAATTATGGATTCCGCCCTGGAGACAACATCATAGTTCTATTGAAGGAATTCATTATAGGAGGGGGAGGGATGGGAGAATCAGGGAGACGGGGTGAAACTGTGCCCAGTGTCCGGTTGGGTAGGTGACGGCTGAGAGGATGAACCAGGGTGAAACTCCTCAATAGCTGAACCGAGCAGCTCCACCGGGAGTCAGACATAATGCTTATACCCGCTGTCAGGATAGTGATCAGGTGTACTCAGAGAATGTCAAGTAGTGCGAGGTTGGGGGGGGTGAGAAACCATGGTCCGAATGAATTCCAGATGCCATCTTGAGGTCAGGCACTGTCCTGAGAGGGTTCTAGAAGGAAAAGTTTGGCTCTGTAAAAAAAATCCCCATGCCAGATAGATATGACAGGGGGGGGGGGGTGGTTCTCGGAGGAATCTTTGCTGCTATCCATGTTATAAGCATTGGGATGGGGCCGTTGGCGAGTGGGGCCCAGGGGAGCAGGAGCAGGATGGCCCAGGTTGTCTGGAGCATTGAGTCTGAATGAGCGGCTCCCAGAAAGGAATCTGCCTTGCCTCACCGGTATAGTATGACCATGTGGATATCCTAATCCACCCGGACCTCTGTCATGTAGGATTGTCCTTTGACACTGAGGGGTTCTCTCCCTGATCTGCGAGACGGATCATTGTAATTGCATGTGTTTCCAGGGTTGAGGGTTATCTGATACATACTTGTTCCCTATAGATAAATATCATGGTTCACATGTTTGCCTAAACAGATTTGCAGCCCTTGCACTGATTATATGATTTATGTTGTTTTGCCACATATGAGCCTTCCCATGTTTGCCATAAGAGATTTTTGCACTGAGTATATAATTCCAGTTGTTTTGCAACCTATGGGCCTTCCATTAAATCTGCATAACTTGCAAAGTATTTATGTCTCATGCATAATGTGCAAAGCATTTATGAGTCATGTCGTTTTGTTCTATATTATGTACAATATCCTATATTTTTATATACTCCTGTGCAGAGTCTATTTAAGTGGTGTATTCATTGTGTTACTGTGTGAGTTTGTGTGTGGGTGTGTGGCGCATTACACATTGACTATGATGATAAGCCTGACTGATCAGAGCAGTCAAACACCAAGTTACCAAGAAAATTGGGTAAGCCCATAATTTTTCCTTAAAATTAACTAACCTTTTTGTAAAATGGCAAACATTTGATTGGAATAGCCATCTCCTATAATGTCACTTTCTTGAGCATGGCCCAGGTCATATCATTGTTGAGCCATTTGTGTGGCGTAACTTCCACTTCAAGAGTATCTTTGAAGACTGAAGCAACAGTTGACCTCTTTGCAATGGTCCTTCACTTGCTTTTGCATAGAAGAAAGCTACTGCACTGACCTGCTATGCTCATCCGCATGCTAAGCTATGTTATAAGTGCCACCCAATGGTTTGATGCGATTTAGTACTCCAGTGTTCTAACAGCATAATTTACCTACCACTTGAAACAGCAGCCAAAACAACATTTTCTTTATACATTTCTTTATTGAAATTTTCATTATAAATGAAAAACAACTGTAATTAAATGCCAAGTACTCCACAAAGTACTACACTCTGACATAAATATTATAAGTCATTTCAATGAAAAATTCAAATTAAGGTTTTATTGAGGATACAAGTTTTGAAAATAGTCACAATACAGACGGTAGGTGAAAATGTTTAGTACAATTGATAGCTTCAAGATCAACACACACAAATCGTGAAATGCAGCAGTTACGCAGTACGCAGCCCTCAGTCCGTATTGCTGATGGCATCGCACAGACTAAGCATGGGCGGAAAATCCGTTCCGCTCGCGGATTTTGCGGATTTTCGGTAAATTTGCAGCGGATTTTATTTTCTTGGTGATACAATTTTGCGGCGTGCGGCGTTCACTTACCGTCATTCAGCGTTTGCCGAGTTGTTTTCTCGATATTTTTGCGAGTGCTGCGCCATTTTGGATTTTGCTGCTTGATCCCGCCGGAGTTTGGCGACGCATCGCGAGAGTTCGCAATTGCGAACATGTAGGTGCGGCGGGCAGCAACAATCTCGCACTCGCGAAATTACAAACTTTGCAATTCTGCACAAGAAATCCACTAGCAAGCAGCATAGACCTTCTGAAAATGATGATTTTTATCAGAATAACTCCTCAGGTTGACATTTGCCTGCACTTTTTTGGATTTGAGGCCTTTTGACTCTCTTTGGATCACTTTTGGATTAGAAATCAACTTTCATAAGTAAGTTTGTTTGGGGCATTACAGTTGCTGTTCTGCAGAAAGCACTCAGCAGGTGCATAAGTTCACTCATCATTAGTAACCATTCCCTGTAGAACTTCCTGAGTGCCCCCTCCAGAGTTCAGTTGCCTATGTTTGTTTGGGGCATTATAGTTGCTGTTCTGCAGAAAAACGAATTTTCAAAAATGAAAGCACTCAGCAGGTGCAAAAGATCAAACTCATCATTAGTAATAGTAACCATTCCCTGTAGTGCTTCCTGACTGGGGCCCCTCCAGAGTTCAGTTGCTAGTTGCAACAATTGTATGACCCTGCTCTGACCCTCACAGCAGGGTCATAGAATAGCTACAAGTAGGGCACAAAGGTCCTGGAAAAGAAAAGTTGCACTGCAACAGGAATCAAATTACAGATAAGGAAGCAGGTGCCAGACTGGAATTTTAAAACAGTGACACATTAATAAACGAACCCCAAATTAATTCATGTCAGTTGAAGCAGGGCAGGTGTGCTTGCTTTTCACCTCCATAATCTACAAATTTGGGGAATATCACACTATGTTAGCACAAAATGCGCCCTCGCATCAATAGCGTAAATAACATTTCTCCTAGGCCTAGTTCTGAGACTGAGTAAGCCATGGACTAACCCTAGGCGTGGTTCGCATAGTAGCGCTACACGTAGCAACGCGAAGTGCACTTCACACTAAGCAAGCTACGCGAACTGCGTAGTGCGCTAGAGAAAATACTGTTCGCCACTGATTGCACAGTGCAGGATGCTTGTCCGCACTGTGCAATCATTGCAAACCGCATCTTGCTCAGTGCATGCGGTCATTTTCTGCTGCTTGAGTAGATTTATACTCGAGCAGCATAGGTGACCTCTCGCAATAAGAATCCCATCGGGAGGTTTATTTTCCACGCTCACGATCGGCAACTTGATGTTGCTGATTGCGAACGAGGAAAAAGTCTCGCCGGGATTGTATTTTGCTCGCTCGCGGTCGGCAACTTGACATTGGGGACCGCGAGCAAGCAAAAAATGCCTGCTACGCTACGCTATCACACAGATATATATAGCCTGTATGCTGTGTTAAGTTATCATGTGCTTTTTATGAGTTTAAACGCCATTTTACCTTTCTGCTGCTTTTGCACACGACACATAGCTGTTGCTTTAGCTTTAGCCTAGTAGAATGTTTTTGATTCATGCGAGAATAATATGTTGTTACTCTGATATCAGCCTTGCTTGGCGAGCTGTGTCTGTACAGTGAGTGCAGAACCTTCAAGGATATCTCAACACAGTGGTTGTTGTGAGCACTGCTCTTCGCACTTTCCTAGACATAACATACATGCAGCTGCAGCCAAGTTCTGGCTTTAGGCGCGTTTTATATTGCTTTGCACAAGAGCATACAAACACACTTGATGGTGCTTCGCATGCAGAGAGCTGGAGGCTGATGATGTGATCCCTTACCACTAGGATCTTGAGGTATGGGGCCGCTCTGCTAAAACCCAAAGAGACCTACTTAGATATAATATAATATTCTAGCTAGGGAGGGTGATAATTAGGTTTTGTTAAACCCTATTCATTTTAGCATAATACCTTGCTTTCACCGTTTGTGTTCTATGGACTAGTGACTATGCTGATTACTTTGTTTCTTATAATATGTTTGCTTGTATTAGCTAAGATACTGCGTTTGAGAACACTGCATTAGTGAATAAACATTTCAAATATGCACGTGTCCTCTTTTACTTCTTGTTCTGGATTGAAATGATTGTATAACGAAAGAGTGTTCA
Source organism: Lissotriton vulgaris (assembly GCF_964263255.1). Classification (NCBI taxonomy): domain Eukaryota; kingdom Metazoa; phylum Chordata; class Amphibia; order Caudata; family Salamandridae; genus Lissotriton; species Lissotriton vulgaris. The sequence continues at coordinate 1,576,678,203 of NC_141693.1, forward strand.
TGTGTTCCACGTTACCTGAGGTGTACTAAGTCCATGTTCTGGTTTGTCTTTGCATTGGGAGTTTATGATAACCAATGAGACACTGATTGCTAGTCTGGGACGGGATTTTTGGGTACTAAGGTGAGTTTTGGCACACCCTAATTCACTGAGGTTCAAAGCCTCTTTGCACAGTTCTGTCTGAGCACGGAATCCCTGCGACAACGCGTTTTTGCACTGTGCTATTTGCAATTAGCGTAGCGCGTAGTTGCACAAACTACGCACCCTCCGCGAGCTTAGGGTAGTCCTACGCCCTGCTCTGCTTCATTTTCCGGAGGGTCAAGTGCTACAGGTGTACTTGGTATTCAGGTTGTTCACATACTAAAGAGGCCCCACGACAGGAGAACTAAATGACCCCAATTGGTACAATTTGAGCCCCAAGTCCCCAGATTGCCCTAGTAAAAGCTATCACACTATTACATCCCCTTGAGTTATAGCTCTGTGTTGGAATAACATGCTTACAGTTTACATAGTGTTTTTGATTGCTCAGATGCAATTTTACTTTGCTCTGAAGCATAATAACATTTGATAATTTTGCATATTTGTAAAATTGAGATGTTTATTATCCACCACACTGATGTTATTATTTCCCGTTTTTTAAATCCATTTTCATTTGTATTAACATTCCAAAATGGAAGTGGAAACAGTGGCGGCCAGTAATTCTTGCTCTTAGTGATCCCTAATGGTCATTGGTTTCCTTTTCCTCCTGTTTTTTCCCCTAACAGGCTCTAACTGTATATACCAGGCAAATGTTATGTTTTAGTCCTGATGATGATCCCGTACAATCTTGAGCAAGGGATCGAAACGTCGACTTTTTCTCAAGTGGTTTCACAATTGACCATCTATACTACTATTATAAAGAGAGTACACAAACCTTTGAGCCAGGTAAACTACAAAAGTAATGCACCAATCACTACACCCAATACACTATTTGGAAGGGGAGATGTAGCAGAAGGACATAGGCTATAGATATGTACACCATATACATTAAAAAAGCAAAAATGCCAAAAGTGGTAAAGTAGTCCCTTGGGGGCGTGGTCGTGGCCGTGGGCGTCTCAAACAACACATGTGGGCATTTACAGGGATGTGCCAAGTGCAAATAACAAACATAGGCCAAGCGACTTCACAACACACTTACATATGCACGCATAGAGCGGAAATGCTCTTTCACTGAATTTAGAACGCACAATATGCAGACATAGAGCGGAAAAGCGCTTTCAATGAATTTCTAACAAACAATTGCAAATCCCAACACATACAGCAAAAATGCGCTTCCAATGAATTTTAATTCACACAACACCAATATACAAAAGAGAGAGGAAGATGGGGTGCAGACAGCGGGAAAACAAGACAAGCGTCAGAGAGGTGACAGAACACTACCAGCAACTGACCCACTAGCAGACCACTTGGATTGCAGTCAGAGTGCCAAGGAGGCCAAACCAGGAGGCCAATATGCGATGGCATGACGTGACAACCTAAACCAGGCATCACCCGCTACCTACAAGAAGGCAGCAACGGCGACAGGAGGTGGCAGTCCAGCACCACCGGAGTAGCTGGAGGAAACCCAGGCCACATTCATCAGTGTGAAGACGGTGCAAGGAGTAGCGAGTACGGACACCGCTCGAGAGGACCTGACACAACCTTAACAGGGAGTGCAACAAACAGGGACTGGGTGACAGGGGGAGATGGCACAATGGCATACATGCACAACAAGGTGTAGCACACTGCACACCCACAATCACCCAAGATCATGTTGCAGATCCCCTTGGCACACTGCAGCACACACACATAGCACGAAAAGCACACCCACATTGATGACAACGTGGAACAACGCGCATAGTCCACACTGCAGAACAGGGGACACAACTGGCTCGGCACATGCCTACTACATCTGACAGAGCCGGAAACTGTGAAATTGAAATGTATGTGTACAAACTCACATCCGTCATGTAGTCTGAATGTACACTATCCTGCAGAAGAATCCAGCACCCCCCAAACAGTCATATTGTACATTTCCATTCAGTCTGCATGCAAACCAGCACAATGCGTCAACATACATGTCAACACAAAGTCAACATGCACCTCTCCTTCACATTGCAGAGGGGCACATAACACCTTCAGAAGAGCACAGAATACAACACATCAGTGATGCCGGAGAGGACTACCACACCACCAACACCAAGCCCTACAACAGCCCATGGATATCTCACACAACCCCACACCAGGACCCGGCCAGCCAAGCTACTCCGGGAGGAACACCGAGCCTGCAACAGACCACACAGCAGGAAGCACCTGCAAGCACAGCTGGCTCACGACACTTCACCAACCCACACTTGGCACCCCAATGCCATGTGACAGCACACCAAAAGGAGGTAGCCCAACAGGTGTGGGTGGGGGCTAACCCATGGAATGCAAACCAGGACACATACGTAGGTAACTATCACCCTTCAGGGCCCACCCACCCCCTACTAAGGAGACCCACACTGCCATAGAGACACATGCAAATGCACATTCACAGTAGAGAACCATGCCCTGGGACGCTCAAATAGCAGTCACATACCCATGTTGGCTATGCGTACGACGGCCCTGGCCACTCCCCTTACGAATTGAGTGGGTGACGACAAAGCTAACTGTCCAAGCTCCAAACCGCTGCCTGCGGTGACATGTCTGCATCCAATGTAGATGGCACAATGTAATGCACAATGTAATGTCTTAGGGCCCAGGGCCCTCATGCATACAACAAGTCAACAGGGACACACGCAGATATCATGTTGAACTGGCTACGGGCACATGCACCCGGCCCCTGTATTGGCAGGGCCACATGTACAGTGACGCCTGAGCTGAATGTGTGTGGGATGCATTTAAGCCATTCAGCACGGAATGTCTTGTGCTGGCAAACACTTGAACATTGGACACCAGTGCAACGGAAACAGAAAACACATGCATAACAGAGTCAACTGCTGAGCAACATAGAGTGAGCCAGAGAAAGGCCAAAGGACAGCCAACATGCAAACAGAAGTGTCTGTGAGTTGCAATGCACTGGGGTTGGAACACTAGAGATGAGTGCACTCATGAGAGGAAAAAGTCTCAGATTGTGTCCCTTCGATATGTTCCTGATGCAGATGCAGTGGGTGTGTTAGAACTGCATCATCTTCCCCATCAACGTCTCAGGGCCCCCACACTGTTTGAGGTGACATAGATGCGCAACCGCTCCACAGCACAAAACACAATCAGCAACGGACAATGGCCTGCGCTGCACTGAGTCACTAGCACCTGGAATGCTGAGTAGGGTATCAGGCTGATGGTGGCATCCACGACAGTCCTGAGCCACTCCGTAAGTCTGTCAGGACCACCGTTTCAACTCTGGCAGATGGCGGTTGGAGGTGGTTCTTGCGGTGGTGGCGTGTGTCTCCTGCAGTGATGCAATGCCCAGGCCGGTCTGGACTCGCTTTGGTGTGTGATCCCTGTTGGGACGCATTTGGGCCTGGAGGCTGCGACATCGCAAGGCCACAGAGAAATGGCGTTGATGACCCCAAGGCCTACGTTTCAGGGGTCATGAATGTCGGAGAACAGACTTAGTGGCCCTGGGGCTGAGAGGGGATGCGGTCTGCGATGATGCTGGTACACTGATATGAACTCTGCCATTGCTAAATCATGACTCTGTGACCTACTGGACCGAAGTGTAGGCTGGAGGCAGCGGTCAACACGGGCCATTCACTGAGTGTCGCCGGCATAGGTTTGCAGCCCCACCGGCCTGTGTAGTTCCGGTTCAGTAGCACCACGTGTTTGGTCACCCCTGTGACTGTGACCCTGCTTTTGTCCAGACTGAGCCGCATCTTCCTCTTACTCCTCTCCGTGCGACCACTGGTGTGGACTCTGCCATTTGTGATTTTTCGACGAGGTGCTGGATATGAGATCTACTGGTCCGCAGGGTAGTCCTGGTCCCTCATCCATGTGTCGCCGGCTGGTGTTGAACAGGGTTTGTGGCAGCACGTTTCACCAGCTGGCGTTGAACAGTGTTTGTGGCAGCACGTGTCGCTGGCTGGCATTGAACAAGGTTAGTGGCACCAGGTGTCGCAAGATGCCCATATGGAAGTATGCCTCACAGATTGGGGGTGTCTGGTGCTGTGGCCGCTGCCCCGGATTTGGGGTCACTGCCATTCAGGAGCCAAGGACATAGTTCACATATGGGAACTACTGGGCCGCAGCAGACCCCAGTGGAGTATGTCAATGAGGAAGGAGTAATTTGGGCGAGCATCGGGGGCTGTGATCGTCTGAGAGGCTGGCTGGCTCACGGGCCTGGGGCTTGGAGCCCCAGGCACGTGGGGGCCTCCTTGACACACGCCGGTGTCGGCAGGTGATTAGTGAGGCCTGGCTGCACAGGGTCGGGCCTGACGGGTTCATGGTCCAGCGGGCCTGGGTACGGCAGGCGCACACGATTGCAGGCAACACCGCTCATGAGGATGGCGTCGGCCTTGTGGTGGGGTGGGAGGCACCATCCTGGCAGAGACGTTGGGCTTTCCGGAAGAGGACCACGCCCAGGGCTACTTGCTTTTTATTCACACCCCTATGCTGGTCTGGCATACGCCGGTCCATCCCACTCTACTCACGCTTACAGGCGGGCATAACAGGCAACATTTCCGCAAGGACCCCCACTGGCTGGGGTGACATGGTTGCGTCCACTACACCAGAGGTGTATGTCACCATGGCTACGGGTGTGTTCTGCATACTGCGGTCTGTCCAGCACATCACTGCCACTCTTGGCATTGTATACTTTCCCAAACATGGTTCTACTGCATCCTTCACAAATGCCTGCTGGTTGCCACCTCTCCCCACATTCGGCTATTGTGTGACTGAGGTGCCATGCCGATGATTGGCCATGTTCACGGCTTGCCCAGGTTACCATTGTAAGTTGTTTTGTCGTGTCTGGTGGGTGGGCATGTTGTTGTGCATGTTGGTTGTGATTTTGTGATGTATGCACTGCCAGAGGTGTGGATTGCACGGTTGTAGAATTGAGGTGAGTGGGGTGTTCATTTGGCACTTGCCAAGGGGCTGTGCTTTTCCCTTGGTGCCATCCTGGGAACGCAGGTTGCTGATGGACTGTCGGAGGGTGAAGGGATCATGCACACTCACTGTGTATTTGGAGGCAACATTGGTGACGGTCCCACGGTGTTCTGATGTTGCCTGCACATTGGTGTGTGACTTGTGCTTCCTGTTGCACTGATTGTGTGCTGTGTCACCAGGGGGCACAGGTGGGACATGTGTACAGTGGATTGCCCCAACACGTGTGTGCATCCGGCTATGGCGTATGGTCTTTGCTTGCTCTCCAGCGGTTCCTACGCATTGTGTTGGACGTATGTCGACTGGGGTGCCAGGGTGATGGTGATGTGCAGGACAGGTGTAGGGGACTTGGATGTGGCTGGCTGTGAGACTCCGCCGACTCTGGTGGGTGTTGGTTGGGGTGTGCCAGGGGACAACAGGTGCAGCACAGCCAACAGCTTGATGTCGGGTGGTATGTTGGTTGTCCGCTGTTTTGGGGTCATTGGCCTGTTAGGCGGCGAGGGCCAGGATGCGTAGGATGGTTGTCCCTTTCAGCCTGTAGTGGACAGTGACATTCTCAGATGTCGGGGCACTGAGGCAGGTGCGTTTCCTGGGGGGCTGCTGTCTTTGTCTGCGCTGCCTTTATGGTGGTCCGGCGGGAGGGTGGGGGTGCTGGGTGGGTATTGTTGCCATCTTGGGTGACCGGGCTGCATGATGAGTGGCTCCATGGCATCTGTTGCCCTTCCTATGATGCCCTGGGTTGGGATCCCTTTTGTGGTGCAGGCTGCTGTCCGACTTTACACCAGGTCAGAACAGGTGTTAATTTCCTGCTGCTAACGCGTCTTATCACGTGTTTTGTGTTCTTATCGCAGAGCTGGCTGGTCATTGTTAATGATGAGGTGTGGTGTTTTTGCGGTTTTTGGCACGGGAACACCTGCACTGCATCTCATTAGCGATAGTTGCAGGGGTCCTCTGTGGCGATGTTTTTTGCAGTTGCTATTGCGGGTAAACTAGTGCTGTGGGCTGTGCGCTGTTAGCACCAGCTTGTAAATGGGGAGGTAAATTTATACAACTTTGGCTGTGATAAAGTGCCATTAATTCGGCGATAGCTCCTTGTGAATATGCCCCCCAAAGTGAAGGATGAAACAGAAGAGAATACAATAAGATTTATTCCCCTGTAGGGTAGAGGTCAGACGGGCCATCAAAAAATTCTGGGATGTTTTAAAGACTGACCCAGATATAGCCCAACACATAGACGAGAACCCCCAAATAACATATAGAAGAGCCACATCACTTAAAGACACTCTGTGCCAAAGTACAGTTCAACAGGAAAGTGAAATAGGGTACATCAAAGATTTTTACATACGTGGCAGCTGGAAGGCTTGTAAATCCAGCCACAATGTGAAAGATTTACTGATTTCTGAGACAATGAGACCATTTCATTTAACTAAACATCTTACCTGTAACTCTGATTATGTTGTTTATGCAATAAAAAGCCTGTGCAATAAATTCTACATTCGCAGTACTATCCATACGGCCAAAAAGATGATCGTTCAGCACTTATGAGCCATCACAAGAGAGGACACCAAGTATCCTATAGCAAGACATTTTAAGACTTTCCATGATACAAACACCAGTCTATTGTCCGTTTATTTCCTAGATACAATAGGGCCCCGAGAAAGAGGTGGAAACAGAGAACAAGAGCTGAGATGTTTGGCGTCCAGATTGACTATTAAATACAACACGCTTTTTTCGTCTGTCCACAATTTGGACGAAGAGTTAGCAGTCCATTTGGGGTAGTTATGGTGAATACCGTAAATTGTAGTATACAGATGTTTGTTTGCTTTGCTCACTCATGACTTATAGAAAGTTGATTTGATACCATGAAGTAAGCGTTTTTAACATCATTTTATTCTTTTTTTGTATTTTGTTACAGATTTTCGGGGTATGAGAAACATCAAAATGCAAGGGAGCTTATTTATCTGACAGAAAGTCGATTTTGTTCGTGAAAATGAAAATCCGGTTTGGATTTCTGCAATTGATATCACTATTAAGATTAACTAACTAAGGCACATCATTCTTTGATTTGCATTTATACCCAGAATGAATTGGCCCACTCGGGCAGAAATGTGGGAATGCATTTTGTGGCAGATAATTTTATTAGCTGCATAGTGGTACTTTGCTTTGTCTTGTTGATAAAGCGTCAATTGATGCAATAGTTGTGCCAAATCTATAAGGCCCAAAGGGGCGTGATGAAGTGGCTATTATATATCTTTGATTTAATAAAGGGTCACAGGTGGATAACAGTGTACAAGCACCTGTAGGTTGACACTTCACAATATAGAACAGGGTCCAATGATGGACATCACACACCCATCCCCCCCAAACCTGTGTGACACCATTGCGATGAGCACCAGGGATAATTTGAAAGGAACTGTGATGCTTGTCTGGTCGATGTAGCAGAGTATGAACTAGTAATGAAGACCACAATGAACACACGGGGCAAGTGAGCAACCAGGGGGGACAGGTCAACGTCAGTGGTCGGGATCACCCCTTGCTCTTGTCTGAGGGAGCTTGGAAGGGGAGGCATGGGGCCTGCGTCCAGGTAGTCCTGCGCTATGCGTAAATTCACTGGGCAGAGGAGACTTGGCCTCATCAGATCTGAGTGCTACACGCCAAACTTTCAGGGTGTGTGAGAACGAGGGGTGCACCTGCCCAGTAGCCCAGGTCCATAGCTGTTGTAGAGCATTCACGCAGAAGTGTCACCATGGCCATGCAGAAGTTCATGAAACCGAGAGGCTTGGGGTTCATCAGGCATGATCTGATACAGGCAAGAGGCTAGGTTATTACGCAAAAGATGGTGGGCACTTGTCCAAAGTCGGGATGGATATGCTCTCCTTGATGGTACAAGAGGCACTGGAAGCTGCGGGATGTAAGTAGGGAACTCGGAGGTGGGGGGGCTCTGTCATCGACGGCAGCCTCCTCCAGAGCTGTGGCGGAGTTACAGGGTGATCTAGAGGCAGACTGGTACAGTGAGTGGACCTCTGCGGCAGACTGGTACAGTAAGGGTGCCTGAGCCAAGGACCTGGAGCCGCAAGGAGGTTCCGGGGAAACCGCGACGGCGCCCCGTTAGTCCTTCGGGCGGTTGGGGGGCCTGACCACCCAGGGGTGTGCCAAACCACGCTCCGCCCTGAAAGGGGCGGGAGTATAATGCATGATCACGTGATCCATAAGGGGATCTACAAAGGTGCGACACTGTCCGGGTGTCAACCCACCGTGCCAGCTGGCTCATTAGGCAACATTACACACAGAGTTTGCCTTTGTTTGATAAAGTTAATTTTGAATATACCGATGGAGAAAACCGCACCACAGCCGGTAGTTGCCTAATGGCGCAAGAAAGCATGTATATGTCCCACATTATGGCGATCAGCCCAATGGGGAAAACGTACAAGGGCAGGAACACGATCCCCCTTATACATGAGTAAAGTGGCAATGGGGCTCTGACACACACTCGTGCAAACTTCATCCCCATGCCAGTTATATACTTATGTGGAGGCTGGTTTTAGAATGACCAATGTGTACTAGCATATCTGTAAATGTAAACAGAATGAATATATAGGAATAGTGTCTTCATGCCTTTATGTTTACAAATGCTAGCGCACTGGTAATTATCCTTGGGTCTATATATAAAGAAATGCAGATGATGTTTGATAAATGTATGACTGATTTATATACCGAATTACAATTGTTAAAAACTTCGAGAATAGTCTATTTTCTTTTTGTAAATGTTGTTTATGTTTACTAAAACACACGTGGTGTAAGATAAAAATGGATTGATTGAGTAATTAAGTGACACGTGAACAAGGACCGGGGAGCTCAGAAACACATTGAGGCCTTTAGCCATCAAATAAATCACGCTGGTGGATGCAACTGAGCCGCGTTGTGTCCTTCTTTGGAGTACATGGGCTACGCTCTGTTGGATTCGTAGGGGCTTGCTGCCCCAAAGCGGCGCACTGTGGAGAGTGACTTTGGCACAGCAAACTGGTTCTTTGTGGATAAAAAATCATATATATATATATATATATATATATATATGTATACACACACACACCGATGTATTTATATTTATATATATTTTTAATATATTTTCACACATAATTTCTTGAGAATGCATATGTGTGCGCGTGTGTGTTTATGTGTGTGTGTATATATATATTGTGAATATTGTAAATATTGCACTATGAAGAGAAATATGGAGTACTTTTTTTAGAACTTTGGATATATGATTATGGTTTGCCCACTGGGGCAGAATTGTCTAATGTTATAAAAACATAAAGAATTCTATTTACACTGTATTTAGGTTGAAAAATAAGGAAATATACCTAAATGAGTTATATCAAGTTGCATATATGAAGTTCTGATCCATTAAATTGTAAATTTATCAATATCAATATGAACTTTGATCAACACTCTAAGATGGCTGCCATTTTCACTAAGCCTTAGATGTGGTGTAGTAGTCCTATTTTGAGGTTTATGCTATTGTGATGTTTTCACCCTTTCTTTATGTTTGTATATATACTTTATTGAAAGCAAACCAAGTTGATCCATGACAAAGGAGCTTGGCTCTGAAACCCGTCGGGCAAGGATTTGCCGATGACTGAAATAAAATAAACTTTCCACGCACTAAGGATTTTGGCTCGGTTCTTTTGATTGGTAAAATACCGAAGAGTGAAGTAATGTGGGAGGTTTGCTACCTCACCGGAGCCCACCGCCATTTGAGGCAGAGTAATTGCGACCCTGTTGTTTGTTATTTTTGGAAAACTACTCTGCCCGCAAACCGTTTGCGGCGTCTCCTCAAAAAGAAAAGTATCGCCAAAGTCAGAAAGTATCCTACGATTGGATTTTGAAGTAGGTCGGGGGACCGACTTCAGCTGATGTGGAGAATTGTGGCTCAATGTGGAGAAGTGTGGCTCAATGGTTAGAGCGGCAGACCTTGATGCAGAGCTCTGGCCTGGGACCAGGGTTCGATTCCCGCCTCAGCGAGTCTCGGGCTGTGCCTAATCTAATCATGGGTCCCACGCTGCAACTCTGGGCAATAGCTTTCTTAATCACCACAACGGCCCCAACAACGTGAGGATGTCTGGTTTCACCATGGGGGTGCCCAGGAGTGGACACTTCACAAGGAAAACCAGGAAGGGTTCCTTAGCAGTATGAGTACAAGCACCGGGAGACCCGGTCCGGGTCGCTGCGCGCTATACAAGTACAAAAACATTTACATTTACATTTACATCTCGACGTAGGAGAAAGAAGCTGACTTCTTTGGGTGAGAAAAACAATTGCTGAGCAAGCGGGACACGGCGTGCAGGCGGAACCGGCAGAGCAGCAGCTCTTTGCAGAGGAGAAGCGTGGGAGCGCAAAGGAAGAGAATGCCAATAATCTCGGTAATACGGGATTATTCTATTTGTCAAAATGCTGTCGGCAGACCACGAGGCTACGAGAAGGCAGGCAGCGGAGAGGCTGTTTGTTCCTAGGACTAACAGTGCAGGCGGTGCAGCGGGGTACTAACAAGAAATAGTTTCCCCCTTGACCTCAAAAATTATCGTGGTATATATCCAACACTGTGACTCAAATACTTTAGTACAATAGGGCAAACAACAAGAAAGAGTTTTTTTTATAACTTTATCATTTTATTCTTTTTTCTTTTTTAGTTGTATTTCTTAGTACAAAAATAGTTTTTCCATTTATCAATTTATCACATCAGTTCATATGTTTTTTCAGAAAACACATAATATAAAACACATCATTTTGTAATCTCATCTGTAAAATACTGATTTTATGCAGGGAAGACAATATACAAAACAGACAACATTCTCACAAAGACAAACATTCCTTATTTATCATACATACTACATTCATTCTTAGATTCTGCGTCTGAGGGATCGCAGATGGACGTGCAATTGATACGCAAGGTCGACGCGTTTCGGCAGTGTGGACCGCCTTCCTCAGGACCTGTATTGCAGAATGCTTAGACATAAACAATATTTCTATGGCCCCTGCATAATTAGATATCTGAAAAGAAAAACAACATACATTGTTTCATTTATTCTTTGACTTATTCACATTGTGCTTAGTTATACTGCCCTATGTATCAACAGAAAACATTTTCATTTGTACAGTATTTATTTTGGTTACTCTATTGCTCTTGTGGTTAGTCATGGCCCAAGCCACAGGCTTGACATTCACATAACTTTCACATTAAACACAGAACTGTAGCTTTGTAGGATATCCTAAAGCTATAGAGGCATACTTTGTGGAAAAGACTTTTATAACAGAAAGGGTTCAAAAGAAACCACAATTTAAAAATGTAGGGCTGGTCGAAGAGCTATATCAATAGCAACCTAAGCTAGTATCAACCAAAGGGTATGAATATGTTGTCATCGGACTTGTTAATGTGTAGATTACTGCTAGTTACATAACAGAGTGATACTGTTGTAACTAGGATTGCTAATGTTCACATAACAGGGTGACACTGTTGTATCTAACGTCTTCAGCTGAGTACCTTTCGTTTGTAGGAGAGGGTTCCTTGTCCGATTTGCAGCAGTGGTCGTCACAATTTTATTTATGTAGTACTGCCTAGATAGAAGTAAGGACAGATACTATCACTGTTCTATGCTGGTATTTGTATAAAAACGAAGTTTATTAAGGGAAATAGCTTACCTATTTAATCAGAAATTATCTTTTTCCTTTTTTAATTTGTAGGTGCAAAGGTTTGTTTTTTATGGGTGTTTTGGATCCGGCTTTATACTGTAAGGACCACAAAAACAGATGCACTAAGAAAAAGACACATATTAACTGATATAAAGTATACAGGGAAGACTAGCAGAATCTCTATGTTACTGACCTTGTTATCACGCTATCTGGGACTTGATATGGAGGGTTATTCTTTTGTAGAGTGCAAACGCTTATAGTCGCTATATTGTTTATAGTGGAACCGATCAAAGTCTGCAGGGATGTTAACAAAGAGAGTATAAGAATCTAGTTTTGTTCGTGCTGAACATATATACAGATATTAAAAACACTGTCAGATTTACCTTCTTTTTAAATCTGACACACGTTCTCTTTGGAAATAGTATTCAGCGGTGAAGGGAAACAAGCGATACGAAGTAGAGCTCCTCCTTTGACGGTTTCAGGAAGACTTTGTTAGGTTGTGCTGGGGACACGGAGAGAAGAATAGAATAAAGTTCCCTCATCAGGATTAAAACGTCGTTGCCGACTAAGCTATGACGTATAGGATGCTAACTACGCTATGCTTAGTACTTACTTGGGATCCACTGTCATCCGGTCCAAAAAACCTCCTGCTCACGCTGCCAAGGACGCCTAAATTAAAGGTGTAAAGCGTGTGATATATATACATGATTATGGCGCCTATCTCCACCAATACCCTATACGGTGAGAGATGCATAATAAACCAACCGGCACTCGAGTTGTTGGCGGTCACGTGATCGGGGAAAACCGCGGCGGCCATTTATAAGTGGTACTAAGATTGTATTGTTACGGAGAAATGTGTAAGGTGTTCTATCCTTGTTTCCTGATTAGACTAAGTTTAGGGATCTCTACATATGATCTTCTCAATGTGATTTAAGAACAAACCGACCGGCATCAAAGTTCAAAAAACTTTACTTACGGTCACGTGATATACAGACATGGGCGGCCATTTCTAAGTGGTGAAATAGTCTATCAGCGTAATGTACATACAAACTTGTATGATGGTTTCCAAAATACACTGGGAGTGTGGCATCTCTGCTTGTATTGTCTTGTCACATGTCAATATTACGATTGAGCAGAAAAAAAAAAAAAGGGGAATTGACCCTATTTGACATATGGGTCAGTTTTGACATATACATATACATATAGTGACGTGGCGGTCTTTACTAGATGGTCCTGTGATCGCATGGCTTCTATTTTTTGTGCCAATGCCCATAGTTAGTAGAGAAATCAACCCATATATGTATATGGGTATAATGGACATGTATATGTTTAAACACGGAGGCCTGTACTAAGTGGGAGTGCAGTTGAAAAATGACGCAATATATAGAAGATAATATCTTCTGAATAAAATGGATTATCAGTATTTATTGTGTCACATACCACGAGATATTTTCATTTAGGCCTCTTTTAACACTGTCAAAATAAAAAATCCAGAAACATTCTCGTTTTTTCCTTGTTATCTCTGGTGATTCTCCTTGCTTGCATTGGATTTTCTCCAAAATGCACCACTTGAGTTCTAACTCATTGTGGTTTTGATCCATACAGTGTTGAGTTAGTGGTGATGTCAATTTATTGGTACGTACCGAGGATTTGTGTTCGCAGAATCTTAACCTAAATTCGCGTCCAGTCTCTCCTATATATGGTAATCCGCAAGGACATACAATATAGTATATGATGTTTTTACTGCGACAATTTGTGAATGACCTAAGACTAATAGTTTTGTCGTTGTGGGACAGAAAGTTGCCTGTGATTGCAGCATCACACGCATGGCAATTGCCACACTTGTGGTTGCCACGAATCGTGTCTCCACTTGTCAGGGTCATTTGTTTCTCTATTGTGGCCGTTTTGTTCCTCGTGTGGACCAAACGATCTCTGAGATTTTGGTTTCGCCGATATGTTACCAATGGTTTTTCTAGATTTGTTTCGTCTTCAACTTCCAGTATTTTCCAGTTTTTGTTAATGATATTTTTAATTTTATAGTTGAGTGTGGAGTGATTTATGACACACACAATTTTATCTTGGCTCTTGATTCTCTTGTTTTTTAGTAGGGCGTCTCGATCATAAAATCTCGCCCTTTTGAACGCCTGGCGGACTAAGCGGTGGGGATATCCTCTTTCTGTTAGTCTTCTACTTAGGTGTTTGCTGTGATAGTCATAGTTAGAAAGGGAGGTGCAATTTCGCCGAATGCGAAGAAACTCTCCAAAGGGAATGGAATCCTTCTGGCAATGAGGATGAAAACTTTCAAATTGCAAAATGGTATTCTTGGCTGTTGGCTTGCGAAAAAGGCTTACCATTAGTTGTCCTTCTTTTCCTTCTATTGTTATGTCCAAGTATTCAACTTTTTCATGGCTAAGGTTGGAGGTAAATTTAAGATTTGTGTCACTGGCATTAAGCCAGAGAATAAATTCTTGTAGTTCTGTGAGTTCACCATGCCATATAAAGAAGATATCATCGATGAAACGTCTCCAAACAGAGACGTTCTCGAAAAAAGGGGCATTGGAATTGAAGATATTTTTTATCTCCCACTCTCCCATGTAAGTATTTGCCACCGAAGGCGCACAAGAAGCACCCATACTTGTACCCTTTACTTGTTTAAAAAGGGTTCCCTCAAACTCAAAGAAGTTGTTCATGAGTACAATTTCTAGGCATTGAATGATAAATTCGTCCGGTCTATTTTGGGGATATCTCTGCAATAAATCCGAGACTGCCTGTAACGCTTGACATTGAGGTATGTTGGTGTACAACGCCTCAATGTCAAGCGTTACCAGAATGTCTAAGTTGGAATCAAAAGCCAGGCCCTCGATTTTGTTTATCATATCGCCTGTGTCTTTCACAAAAGACTCATATTTCTGAGTCAGGGGGCATAAAAAGGTGTCTACGTATTTAGATAGCGGTTCGGTATTAGATCCGATTGTAGATATGATGGGGCGTAAGGGAGGGTTGGTTTCATTTTTGTGGGTCTTTGGAAGACCATACATGGTGGGTGTGATAGGACAGGTTTTATTGAGAAATTGTAGTTCCTTCTCACAGATATACCCGTTGGTAAATGCTACCTGTGTCATTTCCTGAATTTGCCCACTTAACCTATTTAGTTCCCTAGCCGTTGCTGGTCTATAGTGGTCTTTGTTGGATAGCATTTCTCTCATTCTGTTGTTGTAGTCTATTTTATCAAATATTAAAATCCCTCCACCTTTGTCACAAGGTTTTATTACCAGATTAGTGTTATTTCCAAGTTCTCTTAGTGCACAATTTTCTTGTTTTGTGAGGTTATATTTGTATTTCTCTGGCCTAGTTAACAGTCTATTTACATCTGCTAGGACTTGTCTTTCGAAAATCTGGACTTCCGGTCCCACCATATCTAGTGTTGGCGAGAAAATTGAGGGGGGTTTGCAATTAGACAGATTAACTTCTTCATCACATAATTCTCTGTTTTGGAAAAAAAAATTTAATCTTACCTTTCGGAAGAAGGCATGGAGGTCAACATGTAGTTTAAATTTGTTCAACGCGGTAAACGGAACAAATGAGAGACCTTTACTTAAGACTGACGATTCCTCGTCTTTTAATTGGCGGTGCAGCGGGGCACAGTGAAACCACCGAGGGTGCCTCCCAGAGTAAAACGGCATTATTGGATAAGCTGTGGAAGGCAGCGAAGTTAGAACAGGTAAAATGGTGGGAGGCTACAGCCCTCCAAAAATATGTGGATGCAAAGATGGTCCAGAGAGGACTAAGAATATATGTGACACAAACCTTTGCAGATCCTGACCCAGAATTAATAGAAGAATGGGCATTAAACAACCATGAATGCTCCACCGTGATGTTAAAATTACTAATTAAATATGCCTCTAAGGAGAAAGAATGGTTGGCATATGAAATTGAAAGATTGTCCTCTTTATTAAAAGAACAGTATACTGAAAGCGAATTTGAAGTTGAAATCAAAAAAGTAAATTTAAGACTGCAAAAAGCTGAAGAGGAGATCAAACTAAAGAAACAACGAAAATTTTACAGAGACCAACAGGACTATGACCTGGGGCAAATCTTTACGTTTGGTAAAAGATTTGACCATTTGAGAGCGTCAAAGCAGAAAGATGGAAGTAATGCAGTAAAGCCACGAATTACAGCGGTTGTGGAGGAAACAGAGTCAAGAAGTTCTATGTTTCAAATTACCATATGATCAGACAAAAAATAATACCCCAGTGGTAGAGGAGGTTGGAGTAGAATCGCAACCAGGAGTAAAATCCAAAATTTTAAAGGAATTCGACCTAATGGCAATAGTACGTCAAGGTCAAAATCAAGGAAGTCCAGGACCCCAGGGGAACAAAGGACGTGGTCAAGGCGCAAGAGTATGAAAAAGTCAAGGCGCAAAAAAACAAGGGAATTTGGAATCATAAGTGGGAATGACAGCACAAGGAAAATCTGCGACCAAATGATGGAAGAACTTACAGTGGTACATTTATCTGACATTATACTCACTGATATTCAAATTAATGTTTTGTCTCTTGGTTTGACCTTTTACCCCACTAAGAAATTTGATTATACTATTGGTAGAATTGATCTGTTTCACTTCACCAGAAAATTTAAGGTTAAGAAGTGGTATGAACACAAAAAAACTGCACAGCGTCCATCTATTGACGATCGTATGAATTTGACAATTGCTGACTTGGGTACTTTTCAATTATTGCATGAGTTGAGGGATGAGGAAGCTCGAAGCTACAATCCCATTGAAATAGCTGCTGAGGAACAGTTAATTGTAGATCACAGCAGTGGAAGTGGTTTTAAACCTCAGTCTATATTTTCACCCCAAATTCACTGTGATGACATTGACATTTTCGAAAAAGGTGTAAAAGAAGAATTTAAAAGTTGAGTCAAAGTAAGAAAAAGAGTAACTATAATCTCACTTCTGAACAAAATGAGGCAATACAGGAGTTGAAAGATAATACCGCCATTGTAATAAAAAAATCTGATAAAGGTGGAAACATCGTGGTATGGCGATTAACTATGTATCTTGAGGAAGGGTTGAGACAGCTAGGAGAGGAAGATAATTATGGTGTTACAACTGGGGGGTGGTATGAGGAAAGTAATGAGCAATTCAATTTTTTTTGAAAAAATGGAAAAATGAGTTATTGATTTCTGAAGATGAGTTCAAATTTTTGTATTGGGAACACCCCAGTTTACCTGTTTTGTATCTGCTGAGAAAGCTACATAAAAATAGTGAAAAACAACCGGGGCGACCTATAGTTTCGTCTGTAGGTAGTCTTTATGAAATTACTTAAAAATATATTGAGTATTTTTTAAGACCTTATGTTCAGTCCCTACCCGTGTATGCACATGATACAGGACATTTCCTTAAATTAATTGAAAACATTGTGTGTAAGGATGGAATGCTGTTGATAACGTTGGATGTCAACAGCTTATACACATGCATACCCCATTCATTAGGCATAGAGGCCAGTCGACACTGTTTACAAACAAGAAAGTTGTCTTATTTCAAACATACGGCCATGTTGCTGGACATGATGCAGGCATGTTTGAGCAACAATTTCTTCCTATTTAATCACATGATTTACTGCCAAACCCAGGGGACGGCAATTGGAACCTGTTTCGCCCCCAGTTATGCAGGTTTATACCTGGGCTGGTGGGAGGAGCAGGTGGCGAGTAAGATCAATGCCTTTTCCCAAAATGTCCTCCTCTTGGCAAGATACATCGATGATGTTTTCTGTGTTTGGCGAGGCTCTGAATTAGAAGCAATGGAATTCATTAAGACTCTGAATAATAACGAGTTAAATCTCAAATTTACGAGTACTATTGATGACAAAAGAATTGAATTCCTAGATATGGAGCTATTAGTGAAAAATGAAAAACTGGAAAGCAGGCTGTTCAGAAAGAAAACATCTGGTAACAGTCTACTACATTCTGACAGCTGTCACCCAAGAAACCTCGTGAACAGCAACCCTTATGGGGAGTTTTACGTGCTAAGAGAAATTGCAGCTCGGAAGCTGATTTCATTGAAGAAATGAAAACTATGACTACTCATTTCAAAAACAGAGGTTATTCAGAAAAGTTCATAAAGCAGGCATGTGACAAAATCCAACTAATAGATAGGAAAGATGTGTTAGTGGATAAAGATGACGACACTAAATCAAACATCCCTACACGTTTTATCACAACGTACAGTAATCAGTCCCGGGAGGTAAGACGTTGTTTGAAGACATTTTGGAATGTCCTAAGAACTGACAGTACTCTCAAAGAATATGTGGGTGATAATCCCAAAACCACCTATAGAAAACGTACCCCTCTAGGAGACATGCTGTGTAGTAGCGATTTAAGGGCTGCAAGTGGAAAACAAATGGTAAAAGGATGTTTTACTTGTAGGGCTTGCAAGGCTTGTAAAAACAGCTAAACATGAAGCAAATTGATTTATCTGCACATCAAAAACCTTTTGTGATAGATAAACATTTAACTTGTAAATCAGACTTTTGAGTATATGCCCTAATTAATCTATATCAGGAGCACCATACTTCAGGTGAAAAAGCGTGTTCTCGAACATAGAAGAGCCATCGTGAATGAGGATAGGCAATATCCAATAGCGAAGCACTTCAAAGATGTTCATGACAAATGTGGAACTGCTGAGATATTGTGCATTGGACAGAATTTCTAAGATGGAACGGGGACAGAATCGCTTAAAAGAATTAAGGCGCCGAGAATCTAAAATGAGGTTGAACAAGGATGAGAAACTGTCAGTTCATTTAGGATGATGTGATGCACTGTTTAAAGAAATAGAGTAGCCTGTAAGTTGTTTGTATATATTTTAATAGATATCAGATGAATATTGATCACTTGTATGTTTTTATCATAGGAGACGGAGACACCATCATCAAAATATGAGGAAACGAGTGAGAAGCCTGTATTGCACAAGTTGTATTATAGAAATCGCCCACATGGGCAGAATTGTGAATATTGGAAATATTGCACTATGAAGAGAAATATTGAGTAGTTTTTTAGAACTTTGGATATATGATTATGGTTTGCGGACGGGGGCGGAATTGTCTAATGTTATAAAAACATAAAGAATGCTATTTCAACTGTATTTAGGTCGAAAAATAAGGAAATATACCTCAATGAGTTATATCAAGTTTACGTATATGAAGTTCTGATCCATGAAATTGCAAATAGATCAATATCAATATGAACTTTGATCAACACTCTAAGATGGCTGCCATTTTCACTAAGCCTTAGATGTGGTGTAGTAGTCCTATTTTGTTTATGCTACTGTAATGTTTTCACCCTTTCTTTATGTTTGTATATATATTTTATTGAAAACAAACTAAGTTGACCCGTGACAAAGGACCTTGACTCCGAAACGCGTCGGGCAAGGATTTGCCGATGACTGAAATAAAATAAACTTTCCACGCACTAATGATTTGGGCTCGGTTCTTTTGGTTGGTAAAATACCGAAGATTGAAGTAATATATATATATATATATATATATATAATATATACATATATGGAAGAAAGAGTTGCCCCTGGGTGGGATGCACTTACAGGTAGGAATTAATGCCAACGCAAGGGCATGAGCCGCGAACAAAGTCCTTTTCCTGCCAAGCGTGTTTCGGGCCAACGCCCTCTTCAGTGGCAGACCATGTGACATGACGGCAAGCTGCAAGCATCAGTAAATACCCACAAAAAATATACACAGGTGTAAAACCTGAAGCAATGCTTTCTGGGACTGGTGGTTTAGTAAAACCCAAGTGGGTCGCCGCCGCCATTCACATGCAAAAAAGTATAAAAAGGATTGCCAATATCCCCGCAAGCACCCCGCAAGTAAAAGGCACCACCCGTACCACAGTAAGCTGCCCAAATGAGGTAGCTGTGGCCCCGCAGTTTTTCAGCGGTAGTGCAAACCCGCGACCGGGTCGGCCGCTAACAAATGGAAGAAAGAGTTGTGTCTGGGTGGGATGCACTTACAGGTAGGAATTAATGCCAACGCAAGGGCGCGAGCCGCGAACAAAGTCTTTTTCCTGCCAGACGCGTTTCGGGCCAACGCCCTCTTCAGTGGCAGACCATGTGACATGACGGCAAGCTGCAAGCACCAGTAAATACCCACAGAAATTATACACAGGTGTAACACCTGAAGCAATGCTTTCTGGGACTGGAGGTTTAGTTAAATCCAAGTGGGTCGCCGCCGACATTCACATGCAAAAAAGTATAAAAAGTATTGCTAATATCCCTGCAAGCACCCCACAAGTAAAAGGCACCTCCCGTACCACAGTAAGCTGCCCAAATGAGGTAGCGGTGGACCAGCAGTTTTACAGCGGTAGTGCAAACCCGCGACCGGGCCGGCCGCTAAAAAATGGAAGAAAGAGTTGCCCCTGGGTGGGATGCACTTACAGGTAGGAATTAATGCCAACGCAAGGGCGCGAGCCGCGAACAAAGTCCTTTTCCTGCCAGACGCGTTTCGGGCCAACGCCCTCTTCAGTGGCAGACCATGTGACATGACGGCAAGCTGCAAGCACCAGTAAATACCCACAGTAATTATACACAGGTGTAACACCTGAAGCAATGCTTTCTGGGACTGGTGGTTTAGTAAAACCCAAGTTGGTCACTGCCACCATTCACATGCAAAAAAGTATAAAAAGGATTGCCAATGTCCCTGCAAGCAGCCCACAAGTAAAAGGCACCTCCTGTACCTCCAATCCAACAACTCCCTCGATCCCTCACAGAACGGCTTTCGAGCCAAGCACTGCACCGAAACCGCCATCATCGCAGCCACATACGACATCTGAACACTACTGGACAACGGAGAAACAGTGGCCCTCATTCTACTCGACCTCTCCGCCGCCTTCGACACAGTCTGTCATAGCACCCTCATACAACGCCTCAACAACATCGGAATACAAGGAAAAGCATTGGACTGGATCGTCTCGTTCCTCGCCGGACGAGGGAGTACGACTTCCCCCATTCAAATCAGAGGCTACCGAAGTCATTTGCGGTGTACCACAAGGATCATCACTCTGTCCCACCCTCTTCAACGTTTACATGAGTCCACTCGCATCCATCGCGTGTCAACAAACCTTAACATCATCTCCTACGCTGACGACACCCAGCTGATCCTTTCCCTCACCAAAGACCCCCAACTCCGCCAAAACCAATCTTCACGAAGGCATGAAAGAAGTAGCCGAATGGATGAAAAACAGCCGCCTAAAACTTAACTCAGACAAAACGGAGGTGCTCATCCTAGGATCATCCCCCTCTGCCTGGGACGACTCATGGTGGCCTTCGGCTCTGGGCACAGCACCCATACCCACAGATCACGCACGCAACCTGGGCTTCATCCTAGATTCCTCACTCTCGATGACCAGACAAGTCAACGCCGTCTCATCCTCCTGCTTCAACGTACTTCGTATGCTCAAAAAAATCTTCCATTGGATCCCCTCAGAGACAAGAAAGACTGTCACCCACGCAAGAGTCACGAGTCGACTGGACTACGGAAACACCCTCTACACCGGAATTACAGCCAAATTACAGAAAAAACTCCAACGCATCCAAAACGCATCAGCAAGACTCATTTTGGACATCCCTTGCCAAAATCACATTACCGGCCACCTGAAAGACCTCCACTGGCTCCCCGTCAACAAGAGAATAACATTCCGTCTCCTCACCCACGCACACAAGGCCCTCTACAAACTAGGGCCCGAATGCCTCAACACTCGACTATCCTTCTACACACCCACCCGCCAACTAAGATCCTCCAATCAAGGCCTCGCCGCAGTTCCGCGTATCCAAAGATCCACCATGTAAATGTAAATGTAAATGTAAATGTAAATGTAGTGAAGTAGTGTGGCTCACTGGTTAGAGGCGGCAGACCCGAGAGCAGAGGACGGCCCGGGACCAGGGTTCGATTCCCGGCGCGACAGGTTTCTGGACCAGGGTCAGCGGACTCGATAATTCTCTCGCCTCGGTGCCCACTCTGATCAGCGATCACACTCGGCAACTCTGGGCATTAGCTTGCCTCATCTTCACTAACGGCCCCACCAGACCGCCGGGGATGCCTGGTCTCACCCTGGAGATACCCATTAAGGGACCATCTCTCAGGGAAGCCAGGAAGGGTTTCGCAGCGGTCCAAGCGCCTTGGGACCCTACGGGTAAGTAGTGCGCTATATAAATGCCAATACATTTACATTCACATGCAAAAAAGTATAAAAAGGATTGCCAATGCCCCTGCAAGCACCCCGCAAGTAAAAGGCATCTCGCATACCACAGTTAGCTGCCCAAATGAGGTAGCTGTGGACCCGCAGTTTTTCCGCGGTAGTGCAAACCCGCGACCGGGCCGGCCGCTAACAAATGGAAGAAAGAGTTGCCCCAGGGTGGGATGCACTTACAGGTAGGAAACAATGCCAACGCAAGGGCACGAGCCGCGAACAAAGTCCTTTTCCTGCCAAGCGCGTTTCGGGCCAACGCCCTCTTCAGTGGCAGACCATGTGACATGATGGCAAGCTGCAAGCACCAGTAAATACCCACAGTAATTATACACTGGTGTAACACCTGAAGCAATGCTTTCTGGGACTGGTGGTTTAGTAAAACCCAAGTGGGTCGCCGCCGCCATTCACATGCAAAAAAGTATAAAAAGGATTGCCAATGCCCCTGCAAGCACCCCGCAAGTAAAAGGCATCTCGCATACCACAGTTAGCTGCCCAAATGAGGTAGCTGTGGACCCGCAGTTTTTCCGCGGTAGTGCAAACCCGCGACCGGGCCGGCCGCTAACAAATGGAAGAAAGAGTTGCCCCCGGGTGGGATGCACTTACAGGTAGGAATCAATGCCAACGCAAGGGCACGAGCCGCGAACAAAGTCCTTTTCCTGCCAAGCGCGTTTCGGGCCAACGCCCTCTTCAGTGGCAGACCATGTGACATGATGGCAAGCTGCAAGCACCAGTAAATACCCACAGTAATTATACACTGGTGTAACACCTGAAGCAATGCTTTCTGGGACTAGTGGTTTAGTAAAACCCAAGTGGGTCGCCGCCGCCATTCACATGCAAAAAAGTATAAAAAGGATTGCGAATGTCCCTGCAAGCACTCCGCAAGTAAAAGGCACCTCCCGTACCACAGTATTTAGGTTGAAAAATAAGGAAATATACCTAAATGAGTTATATCAAGTTTGCATATATGAAGTTCTGATCCATTAAATTGCAAAATAAATCAATATCAATATGAACTTTGATCAACACTCTAAGATGGCTGCCATTTTCACTAAGCCTTAGATGTGGTGTAGTAGTCCTATTTTGATGTTTATGCTACTGTGATGTTTTCACCCTTTCTTTATATTTGTATATATACTTTATTGAAAACAAACTAAGTTGACCCGTGACAAAGGAGCTTGACTCCGAAACACAACTTTCAACGCACTAATGATTTGGGCTTGGTTCTTTGGAGTAATATATATATATATATATATATATATATATATATATATATATATATATATATATATATATATATATATATATATATATATATATATATATATATATATATATATATTCACTGAAAAAACCATAGGTTATAGACCATATATAGTTAGGGATTAGCATTTACAAAACCTTATTTTACTCACACAAAACCATTGAAATTCGCATATATAGTTAGTTGCACTAACTATATATCGCGCACCCGCAATCCACTGCTGATGATGTCACATATTACATCATTCATGACATGGTCAGTGACATCACTGATGACATCACTGATGACATCATCCAGTGACTGTATGTTTTTGTAAAGTTAAAATATGTCTTACATATTGAAGAATGAGTGGATGTATAAGTGCCTGGATGAAGGATTTAGTAGGTGCATGACTGACTGTATGAGAGAGTGATTAAATGTGACTCACTGAGTGCATGGGTTAGTGACTAAACTGTCTTAATTTGTGCATCATTATATCTGTTGTTCTGTAAACTGCTGCATGTGTTGATCAGTAGCTATATGAGTAACTATATGGGTTATTGATTGGTTGCCCAAGTATTTCTATGGGAGACTGAGTGTGTGTGTGGGGGTGGCTGGGAGGTGTGTAACTCTGTGCATAGATGTGTGAGAAGTTGATTCACTAGATGTATGGGTTCAAAAGTGCATGTGGAATCAGCTGTATGGGCGGTTGACTGTGTGCATGAGTGTATTGGTGAGTGAATGGATATCTCAGTGCTACATGTCAAAGTAAGTACATATGTAAAACACAGTACATGTGAGAGTTGACATATATAAATAACTGTGCATAAGAGCCAGTGAATGTGTGAGTGGCTGTATGGATCATTGTAAACTTGTATCAGGGATTGTATAAGAGAGTAAATATGTGTTAGTATATGTTTGAATAAGTAAGGTGTGTATAACTGTATAGTTGAGGAAATGGAGGTGTGATTGATTTTTTGCATGACTGACTAGGTGTGTGAGTAACTCCATGGATGAGTGACAGTCTGTGAGTGTCTGTTTACACTGATTGTATCTAAGGTTATATTAGAATCTGAAGAGGTTCATCGTATTATCACATGAATGATATCATCAGTGATGTGATGAGCAATGTCAAATGAGATGTCATCAGTGATGTCATTTGAGATGTCATCAGTGATGTCATCAGTGATGTCATTTGAGATGTCATCAGTGATGTCATCAGTGATGTCACTGACCATGTCATGAATGATGTAATATGTGACATCATCAGCAGTGGTTTGCGGGTGCGCGATATATAGTCAGTGCAACTAACTATATATGCGAATTTCAATGGTTTTGTGTGAGTAAAATAAGGTTTTGTAAATGCTAATCCCTAACTATATATGGTCTATAGCCTATGTTTTTTTCAGTGAATTTTCAAGGTTTTGTAAATGCTAATTCCTAACTATATATGGTCTATAACCTATGGTTTTTTCAGTGAATTTCAATGTTTTTTAATAGCAAATATCAAAAGCTGTTAAATGTATTATTCTTTCAAATGAAAAATATATTTTATATGTTTGTAATATAATTTTTTTATGCATCTGCCAAACCCTAACCTCTTAATAGTGCACTGTGGTGGAATTGATTTTGGGACTATGACTGGGGTTGGTCTGGAAATGCTTTTAAAGGACACCTTTCATCAATTGATGACACTTTTTCCCCAAACTGCCTTGGTATATTCCAATATATGCCAATGACAGAAATGGAAGTGGTCCAACCAATTTTTTCCACAATTTGAGAAAGCACGGAAACATGTGAATAAATCTGTTTCTGCTTACATGAGAGAATTTACAATGAGTTTAATATACAACAATAACTTGCGTTACAACATGCAAGACATCTACAGAGGAGATGGTGTGCACTTCTCCGATGAGGGGAATAGAATATTCCTCCTGAATTTAAAACTGTGCATTGGAACCTACTTGTAAGTACCTTAATTAGCCACAGAACCCAATAGCTCTTTTCATTGCTACCCTACCTCTGATCATTCAAAACTTTTATCTATTTCTAACTTTTTTTTATTTTTTTCACCAAAGTACGCTCCCCGGTTCGCTTACCGGTGCGCGTACCGGGCGCTTCCCACACACATTTTTTTTTTTTGCCTATATGAGCGTCCTAAGCCCCCCTCAGAAAACCTAGAGGGTCACAAAGTGTCTACCGTGCCCCCTTCTACCCATTCCGAACATTGTTTGTCCTCCATCTTGTGTTACAATTCTACCGATACACAAAATGGAGGACTTCCGTAACGCTGCCGGTTCGCGTACCGAGGCGCGCACCGGTGAGCGCTCGCTAAAAAAAGGTGGGAAAGTAATTTACAGAAAAACCACTAGAGTCACTTTCATCAAATATAGAATAGGCCCTACTACATAGCAGTCCCTACCATTTACCCAAATTTGAGGGAATTACATTGAGAAAATTATGCTGTAGGCCTGACTAAATATCCTGAGGGAAATTACCTAACAAAAACACTTATGAAGTGTTAGAATTGACAACCAATTAAAATGCTACTTTCATTATCTTCTATTATTTCATGACATTTGATTGGTTATGTACCTGAATATATATAAAGAAAGAGAAAGAAACACAACCATTTTGACTACTACTTCCTGAAGTACATTTCAAGTGCATTTCAACTGAGAACTTCTTTTTGAAAGGTAAGATGTTATTTTAAAAACTGAAGTATGTTGTGCACTTTAAGTTAATTAGGAAAACATTTCCTGATAGTTATATACTATCCCTCTGTAATAGTTATAGAATAAGATAGACTTCTCTGTTATAGTTATGGATGGAGTTAGGCTTGTCTTGTATAATTAGGAATTTACTTAGGCTTTATCACATACACTTTTTTATGTTTTTACTTCCACTCTGATACCATACACTGCCCAAAGATAAAATCACTGTTAAAAAAACCAAACTACCTGTCTGAACTTAAACCCAACGGTGCACTATCTCTACTGATATATTTTTTTAAAATTCAAATTACAGCACAAAAATGGAAGGAGAGCAAAAAAATACCATTGAAATTGTTCTGGAAAGCAACAAAGATGAAGTTATTGAACCCAATGACTCAGAATTCATGGATGAATCACGGGACTATGAACTACTTCAATGTGTAGAATCAGTAGATTTCCTGATTGAAAATGAGGACATTTCTGACAATCAAATATTAGAAGTTCTTTTACATTTTGAAAATGAATCTGAGAAATAAATTTATATTTAATAATTCAAAAATTGTTTGAGACATTATTCATTTTTATATGTATTTTTTAAACTAGTACCAAATTGATTATAATGTAAAGTCAGACTTTAAATATACTGTGCAACTTTTTTGTGTAACATAGTAAGTTTGCTCATAGTTACTTCCTTTCTTCCACTATTTTATCTCCAATGTGTATTTAACATCTCTTTTTCATCTCCTGCCTCCATATTCTTTCTGCTTTCCTCACAGACTATGCTATGAATTCCATATACCACAATAACTTCTGAAACAACATGCAAGATATCTACAAAGGAAACGGTGTATTTTTATTTTTAGACTCTGCATTGGTACCTACATGTTGGTACTTAAATAAAAAATAAAAAAAAATGAGCAATCAATATACATACATTATTTGAACATTCTTTCATTCTATTTTCCCTATATTAAGCTCCCCGGACCGCTTCCCGGTGCGCGTACTGAGCGCTCCCCCCGCAAAAAAAAGATAATAAAAATTATTTTTTTTTGCCCCGCGGGGCCCTTTTAACCACATGGCTGCTGCGGGGATTTTTGCGCTGTGCTGGTCATTCATATTTTACATGATTCATGACGAGCTCAGCTCGTCATCAGCACATGACACCCGTGGGTGATGACGAGCTGAGCTCGTCATCAGCATCGAAAGGGTTAAAGCCCCCTCATCAAACCTAGGGGGTCAGGGAGGATGTACTCTGCCCCCTTATGCTCATTTCCCCCTTTGTTTTTGCCACCTCTTGTGTCTCGATCCTACCGAGACACAAGATGGCGGCCGCTCCGGACTGTTTAGAATGTTCACAGTCACCGGGGAGCCAATCCGCTTCTCCTCGCGAAGTTCCGTTACGCGTCAGGTACGTGAACCGGGGCGCTAACCGGGACGCTGTCACAGATATATCTGTTTTTAAAAACGTTAATTTCTCAAAATCCACTGGAGCACATATATTAAGACATAGCAAAGGCACGTCGGGCAAACCATATCTACAATTTTGCCAAGTTTCGTGTAAATCCATTCAGCCGTTTGAGCTAAAAGTGATTCCAACCGCCCTATGGAAAAATGAATGGGAAAAACGTGTTTTGGGACCCCCCATTTTTCTAGGCCCCCCCTTGACGAAACCCCCCCAAATTTTCAGGGGCTGCTTAGAAACAAAATGTGCCATTTTCCTGAAGATTTCAGCCAATTCCGTCCACAAACGCCAAAGTTATTCGACATAGAATTTTCAGAAATCCCATAGGAAAAAAATCCTAACTATATATGCCTACTGGCGACCGCCAGTAGGTAATATGTATATATATATATATATATATATTCTTCCATTTTGGTTCACTTTTACTGGGCTTTGCAGTGCTCCATGCGGGTGCGATCTCCTGCGGCGGAACCAAGCCGCTAAATATTTCAACAATAATCCTTCCCAGCGGGAAGAAAAAATGGGCTGCACTCCTGAGGTACTCTTTGCAATTTTTGTTTCTTTTTCCTTTTATTTCTTCATTTGTTAAGGGTTTCTTAGCGAGACCAGATCAATGCGTTTCGGTATCCCTGATACCTTGCTCACGATCATGAGTAAAAATTGCACAGAGTACTTGAGGGGTCAGCCCCATTTTTTCTTTCTGCTGGGAAGGATTGTTGTGGAACTATATATATATATATATTCACTGAAAAAACCATAGGTTTCACACCAGTTATAGTTAGGAATTAGCATTTAAAAAACCTATTAAATTCACTGAAAAAACCATAGGTTTCACACCAGTTATAGTTAGCTGGAAATTTTACTGATATAAAACCATTGAAATTCCCACGTTATAGTTAGTCGGACTCACTATAACTTGCGCGTGCAATGCACTGCTGATGACATCACATATTACATCACTCATGACATGGTCAGTGACATCACTCATGACATCACTGATGACACCATCCAGTGAATATGTGTCTTTCTGAAAAATAAATATTAGTGAGTTATGTTTAAATATTTAAATACATTTATTAGTGTTTCACTTTGTGTATAAGTGGCTACATGTGTTGGTAAGTAGCTACATGCGTATGTATATGGGTTATTTGATATTTTTATTAGTATCAGTATGAGTGTCTATATAGTTTGGTGGAGGTATTACTTAGCACATAGATGCATGAGTGACTGACTCTTTGTTTGTATGTGTTTTGAAGACAGCATATGTACAGGACTGTATGGGTGGATGAGTGTCTATATGTGTTTGTTAGTGAGTGAATGACTGTCTCACTAGTGTCTTTATCAGTAACTACATATGTTTTAATCTAGTATATATGAATATTGATGTATATAAGTGAGTATATGTGAGAGTAAGAGATTGTAAGATTTCCTGTTTAAATAAGTATGTGTTTCTATAAGTGATTGTTTAAGAGAATAAATATGTGTAATTTTCAATAGAAGTAAGGTGGAAGTGTGTGTATAACTCTATATTCAAATAAATCGTTGTTCAATAGTTTATTTGCACGTGTGAATATGTGTGTGAGTAACTTTTGGATGAATGTCGGTGTGTAACAGGATGTATAGGTGTATCACTTCATATGATGAGTGAGTATATGTATGAGTGACTATATAGAACTGTTGGTGAATGAGTGAATGTGTATATAGATAGTGGAATTACTGAATTGCTTGTTGTAACTGATATAGGTATCTCCTTTTTTTATTTAAATTTCAGTTTCTATTTTTGAATATGTGTCTCAAGGGTTACATTATAGTGAAAGGAGGTCTGTCAATATGTCACAAGGATGGTGTCATGAGTGATGTCACTGACCATGTCATGAGTGATGTAATATGTGATGTCATCAGCAGTGCATTGCACGCGCAAGTTATAGTGAGTCCGACTAACTATAACGTGGGAATTTCAATGGTTTTATATCAGTAAAATTTCCAGCTAACTATAACTGGTGTGAAACCTATGGTTTTTTCAGTGAATTTAATAGGTTTTTTAAATGCTAATTCCTAACTATAACTGGTGTGAAACCTATGGTTTTTTCAGTGAATTTCAAAGGTTTTTTTAATGCTAATTCCTAACTATAAGTTTCACTTTATAAATAAGACTGTTTGCACTCTAGTTGTTCTTTTTAACACTCTGGTACATTCTCTCATTGGGCTACAGTTGGGCTACATCTAGTTGAATTTTGGGCTACATTTTCAATTTTTGATCTCTGGTGGCCATCTTTGGGCTACACTGGGCTACTTTGGGCTACATTTGGGCTACATTTTGGCTCTAACATATATTAAGCCCAATGTAGCACAATACATATTTTTCTAAAGTTAATGTTTTTTACAAACCACTTCAGAATAGGGCTACCTGTCCCTACAATTATCCCAATTTTTTTTTTTTAAATTATTTTGGGGAGCGCTCCCGGAGCGCGCCCCGGGGAGCGCCCCGAAAAGCGTATTTTTACAAAGCGCCCCGGGGCGCGCTCCGGGGAGCGCCCCGTGAGCGCCAATATCGCAAACGAAAACATGATCGTGACGTATCGCGTAGCCGCGACCGCGTGATACGCACGGCGTAAGCGCACCCGGAAGTACTCGAGCGAATACGATCGCACAACGTAAACTTCCGACGCGCTTACGCTGCGCGACCCGGGGCGCGCCCCCGGGCGCGCCCCGGGCGCGTAGCGTAAGCGCGTCGGGTCATGTGAGCAGAAAATAACACTTTTCATTGGTTCATAACAGTTTTAGTTTCATAATGATGAAGCCCCTGGTCTTGTGACCTGAAAATAACACTTCTCATTGGTTCAGGACAGTTTTTTTTTCTAAATGATGAAAGACCCCACCTTTTTTCCTTATTCTGACTTTGTCCTTTGACTGAGGAAGACCTGTTTGTTGCTCTGTCTACTTTTTTGCTCTAAATAATGGCTTCATTAGTAGCATCAGCTGGTGCATCTGCCCCACCACCACCACCACAACAACCAAGAGGACCAGCTCCAAATTATATTGGTGGTCAAGAACAGGAGGAGGAAGAGGAAGAGGAAGAGGAGGAGGGGAGAAGAAGATGGCTGCCTGAAGAAAACACACCTTATAAACCCAAACCACACTTCATTTGGCAGTTTTTTTCAATTCCAGAGGGGAAAAAAAAGGTGAATGCGCCCAAAGTCACTTGCCTCATCTGCAATGATGAACTTTCACGGGGCAACCCAAATAAGAAATATTCTTTTGGTAACTATACCATGATTCGGCACATGACAAGAAAGCATCCAAACAACTACTCTCGTGCAGAGTTCCGGGAACTGGCCAGTAACCTCCCCCATTCATCAAGGACCCCCTCCCAAAGAAACCAACCCACTTCCTCGGAACCAGAAACATCCGAGGTGATGCCTTGCATTCAGCCGAGATTTGCTGATTTTAAAATTACTTGCACTGCTTGTGGCAAGCTTATCTCCTATGGGGAACAAAGTGTGAAACTCATCGTCCTTGCAGGTGATAATCACAAGTGCCCCAAAAAGAAGTAATTTTTTGGGTTTTTTGTTTTTTTGCTCCAGTTGAGCCAGTTTCAATTCCCTTTTTTTGTTTCTCCCCCCAAAAAAATACAAAAAAATATATAAAACTGTTTTGAAAAGCCAAAAAAAGTTCAAAAAGTTCAAAAAACACAAAAAAAATATAAAACAACAAAAAGAAGAAAAAAAAAAGTTCTTTTTAGAACTACCTCCAATTTCTAAATCAAAACTTCATTTTTTAAACACTCTGTCACCTTTTTTCATCATAGTGCGCTCCCAGGGCCGCTCCCCGGTGCGCGCACCGTGCGCTTCCCCCGCGCAAAACGAAAAAAAAAAAAATATTTTAAATGCCCCGCGGGGCCCTTTTATAGCCCCCACATCAAACCTAGGGGGTCAAAGGGGTCTATCCCTGACGCCTTATGGTCAGTTCCCACTTTGTTTTAGCCACCTCTTATGTCTCGATTTTACCGAGACACAAGATGGCGACCGCTCTGGACTGTTTCGAATGTTTACAGACACCCGAGAGCCAATCAGCTTTCCATGCGCACCTCGCGTGGCGCGCCTGGAGCGCTCTCCGGTGCGCGCACCGGTGCGCTGCTATAGATATATATATTTTTTTGAACCTAAATTACTCAAAATCCACTGGAGCACATATCTTGAGACATAGCAAAGGCACATCGGGCTACCAGTCCCTACAATTTTGCCAAGTTTGGTGTAAATCCATTCAGCCGTTCGGGCTAAAAGTGAAATCGACCGCCCTATGGAAATTAACATGGGGAAAACGCGTTTTGGGACCCCCCTTTTATCTCGGCCCCCGCTTGACGAATCCCCCCCAAACTTTCAAGGAAGGACCGGAGCTCAACGAGGCCATTTTCAGGAAATTTTCAGGCAGATTCGTCAACCGGTGCCAAAGTTATTCCAAATAGAATTTTGAGATTTAACATTGAAAAAAATCCTAACTATAACTACCTACTGGCGACCGCCAGTAGGTAATATATATATATATATATATATATATATATATATATATATATATATATATATATATATATATTCACTGAAAAAACCATAGGTTATAGACCATATATAGTTAGGGATTAGCATTTACAAAACCTTATTTTACTCGCACAAAACCATTGAAATTCACATATATAGTTAGTTGCACTAACTATATATCGCGCACCCGCAATCCCCTGCATATCATGTCACATATTACATCATTCATGACATGGTCAGTGACATCACTGATGACATCACTGATGACATCTCAAATGACATCACTGATGACATCACTGATGACATCTCAAATGACATCACTGATGACATCACTGATGACATCTCATTTGACATTACTGATCACATCATTGATGACATCATTCATGTGATAATACGATGAACCTCTTCAGACTCTAATATAACCTTAGATACACTCAGTGTAAACAGACACTCACAGACTGTCACTCATCCATGGAGTTACTCACACACCTAGTCAGTCATGCAAAGAATCAATCACACCTCCATTTCCTCAACTATACAGATATACACACCTTACTTATTCAAACATATACTAACACATATTTACTCTCTTATACAATCCCTGATACAAGTTCACAATGATCCATACAGCCACTCACACATTCACTGGCTCTTATGCACAGATTTTTATATATGTCAACTCTCATATGTACTGTGTTTTACATATGTACTTACTTTGACATGTAGCACTGAGATATCCATTCACTCACCAATACACTCATGCACACAGTCAACCGCCCATACAGCTGTTTCCACATGCACTTTTGAACCCATACATCTAGTGAATCAACTGCTCACACATCTATGCACAGAGTCATACACCTCCCAGCCACCCACACACACACTCAGTCTCCCATACAAATACTTGGGCAACCAATCAATAACCCATATAGTTACTCATATAGCTACTGATCAACACATGCAGCAGTTTACAGAACAACAGACATAATGATGCACAAATTAAGACAGTTTAGTCACTAACCCATGCACTCAGTGAGACACATTTAATCACTCACTCATACAGTCAGTCATGCACCTACTAAATCCTTCATCCAGACACTTATACATCCACTCATTCTTCAATATGTAAGACATATTTTAACTTTACAGAAACATATAGTCACTGGATGTTGTCATCAGTGATGTCATCAGTGATGTCATTTGAGATGTCATCAGTGATGTCATCAGTGATGTCACTGACCATGTCATGAATGATGTAATATGTGACATGATCAGCAGTGTATTGCGGGTGCGCGATATATAGTTAGTGCAACTAACTATATATGCGAATTTCAATGGTTTTGTGCGAGTAAAATAAGGTTTTGTAAATGCTAATCCCTAACTATATATGGTCTATAACCTATGGTTTTTTCAGTGAATTTTCAAGGTTTTGCAAATGCTAATCCCTAACTATATATGGTCTATAACCTATGGTTTTTTCAGTGAATTTCAATGGTTTTTTAATAGCAAATATCAAAAGCTGTAAAATGTATTCTTATTCTAATTCAAAAATATATTTTATATTTTTGTAATATATATATTTTTTTTAAATAATTTTTTTTGTTTCGCTGCCGGTCCGCGAACCGGGCAGCTTCTCGTTAGCTTCATTTTGTTCCGCGATCCGGTCCGCGAACCGGTAAACGTTCCGTTAGCACAACTACTGCGTTAGAAATCAACATTGTGACGCATTGCGTAAGCGCGACGTATCACGTTACCGCGTAATGCGTCTTATGACGCGCCGCGTTAGCGCACCCGGAAGCGCTCCCGAACGCGAACCGAGGCACGAAGCGCAGCGCCCCGGAAGCGATCCAGGGCGCGGCGCGGAGCGCGTAACGTAAGCATAACAGGTCATGTGACTTGTTCATAAAACTTTTCATTGGTTCATTTTACTTTTGGTTTCCTAATGATGGAAGGCTTGGTCATATGACCTAAAAATAACACTTTTCATTGGTTTAGAAATTTTTTTTTCCCCAAATGATGAAAGCCCCACCTTTTTTTTTCTCACTCTGACTTGTAAAGCAAAGGACCCAGATGCATTTACAGTTTATCACTAACAATGTTCCAGGCTAATGTATTTTCCTGGGAAATTTACAACAGTCCTGCAAGTAAAATATTCCTATTTCGAGAAAAAGGGCATTTCTTCGTCCCATGAGGGAGCCGTTGAGCAAAAGAGGCTCGGCCTGCTGTCTTAGTCGCTGATAGGCCTGAATATCGGATTCTTATCGATCACTTTATGTTGCAGGAGTGGAAAACACAACAGCCCTTGACCATTTATCTTTACAGCATTCCTGCGTATTATACCTTTTAACCGTCATGTAATCGGGCTGCTTTATTTCACTTGCCTTTTACTGATTCGAAAACAGTGGCTATTATTCAAAACTTTACCAATCTAGGTACTACTACCATGTTTTGTTTTAAAAACCTTTATTGTGAAAATGTCAGTATACAAATACGGGCCTATAACCACATGGGCCGGCCACGGAGCAAACTGGAATCCTATATGATGAGGGGACATTTACACTGTAGAAGAACGTAACGGGCGGGCCATTAGGTTGCAAGAACTAAGGTGTCTAACAATTGCGGAATCGGTGGACGTAAATTTTATAATTAAAGTACGACAGGGCCAGTTACAATAAAATTATCTAGATATACATTTGGGGGCAAGTACCATGGGTGACGTTAATTCGAACTTTCAATAGTACAGTAATCAATAACACATCAGAACTTAATATCAATAGGGATGTCCAAATGTTCAATCAGTACTCGTCCCCGCCCGCGATGTGCTTCAAAACTGCATACGTATCTCGTGATATCAAGGCTGGGCAACCAGTACACAACAAGGAGTTGCAAGTCCCATTTATACCGGCGCCATTTTAGGCGAGGCCGGGCAGGTCCATGATATAGTCAAAATGTCTCCACCAACCAGCGGTCCGACCAGAACCCCTTTCGGCAGTCAAAAAAGGTTCTGTTAAATGACAACAGAAGAGATAGGCAACAAGAACCATCAGTCAAAAGAGGGGAGGGCAAGTTCTTCCCTACCGGGTCACGTTGGGGCTCCACCAGAACTGATCGAATTGGTAGTCTACAGTGTTTCTGGATGTTTCAGACTGAAGCTGGCGTCAGCATGAGAGCACCACCATCTTGTGGCTCCGTCGTGGCCATTCCGCAAGCAATCATGGCCGCCGCTCCCCACCAGAAGCCTGCGGGAGTCGGGGGCCCCGGTGACTTTTGTAGAATCTTCAAGGGTGAGTGGGCACGCTTTCGTGGAATGGGGCCCATGCCCTAGCAGGCAAGCGTCCGAGTTCCAAGGTGTCCCAGGGCCATTTTAGTGGACCAGGCCCAAATCCGAAGAGCCGGCCGCTATTTTGAGAGTCCTGTGGCAGCCGCCTATCGCTGCACCGCAAGAGTGGGCGCAATTCAGCTGGATGGTGGGCGAGACGCTGTAGCCGCAAGAGCGGGCGCAACTCAGCTGGATGGCGGGTGAGGCACTGTGCCGCAAGAGCGGGCGCAACTCAGCTGGATGGCGGGTGAGGCACTGTGCCGCAAGAGCGGGCGCAACTCAGCTGGATGGCGAGTGAAACGCCAAGGGGCGCCCCACTGCAGCTGAGGAGCCTCCACCTGGGGAGGCGGGGGAGGCCCGTTCGCGCCGCCTCCCCCCCCCCGGGGCGCCCCACGCCGCCTTTCAGCGCAGCATTGTAGGATGGCCAGACCAGTGCGGCAACTTGCTGGACACCACCTCGGTGCCGTCCGGATCTCGGCGCGTTGTGCTGCCTTCGGCCTATTCGCACAACGGTCCGCTACTGACGCCGCCTCACAGGCCGACGGATTTTGTAGGCTTTTTATAGCCCAAAGCCGACTAAAAGACAGCCCAAAGCAGCCCATTGTTGCTACTCCGGGGAGGGAGGGGCAGGGACAGTGTCAAGCGGACGGTGAATGCTTTGAGATGGATGTTCCAGCAGGCTGCCATGTAAATAGTTGTTTAAAATGTTTTTTTTTTAACGTGTTTACTTTGTTGGAGCGTTGTATATATTTATAAGTTATTAAAGTGTTATAATCCTACTACTTTGTTGGAGTGCTATATATTTGTAATGTGGCAATGAGCACAAAGATGTTACTGTATAACCAGAAAAAGACATAGTCCAATTGTGCGTGATCTAGTCCAATCTGGTGACGCCGATAGTGGGTATCAGCAGACTTTTATTTGTATAGGGTTTGTCGGTTATTGTGCCGGGTGGGTGGTAGGGCAGGCATGCTTAGGCAGCGAGGGCGGCGGAGCCGAACTACCTCGTGGCCATCCCGACCGCGAGCTTGGCTCCTCCCCCTGATTTCATACTTTTTGCGGAGGGCTATTTCCTGGTGTTTCTTGTTTTAGCAGGGTCAGAAAGGATCCTATCAGTGGCCTACTGATTTTGTTCGATTCCTTTCGTTTTGCCATAATTTGCTAGGAAGGTACCGTGGCTAATCCGTATTTTATATATATGTCCTCTTTATTAGGGGTGCCCTCCGGTGGGGCCGGACGAGCTACCTCTAATAAATGGTCCGGGTAGAACCAATTACCAATCAGTGGGGAGAAGATAGGCATGACAGATTACAAAAGGGGGGACAAGGGTCCGCACTACCTATCTTTTCACTGCTTGCAAAGACTAGACGGAATATCTCTATTCCACGTTATTTGTAAGCAGAGAATACCTCCAAAGAACTAATATCAAACAACCAGTGTTCGAACAATCAAACAATCAAATGGTGAGAAAGAGATAGGCACGACGGGTTACAACGGGGGACAAAGGTCCGCGTTACCTACCCTTCACTACCTGCAAAGGAAGAGAGAATCTTCGTATTCCTCTCCGTTTGTAGACAGAGAATCTCCAAAGAGGACCAATGTATCAAGTAGCGACCAAGGCTAAACGAACCAATCAATCGAATAATACTAGTATTTTCAAACAATTCCGATACAAACAATCAATCAAATAGTCAATCAGGTGGATAAAACCATCCTGCCAATCAGACGTATAAAACGTCCTACTTAACCTTACCCGGACCACGAGGACAGTTCTTCGCCTTCCCCTTCCAGCGCCCGATTGTCCTCTTACTCCAGTTTTACCACAGCACTCCTGTGGGGTCCCAGTCAGGACAGCAGGTCACTCAAGAGAGGTCCGTTCAGAATCGGTGAAGTTCACTCGATCGGCAGCCAGACGAGGGTCCTCTCCAGGCAGGTATACTCCAATCGTTTAGACGTTCACCCCGTCGTCAGGACCTCTCTTACTGAACCCACATGTCGCTGATGGGCCCCGCGTTGGGACGCCAATTGAGGAAAAGCAGCCAGTTTCTGTTGAATGCCCAGGCTGTTGGCGCAAGGACGCCTCTAATTTCCCATAGCAAATAGTTAAAAAATAAAGAGACAGGCGCTGGTAGCTGGAACGCAAGAACAGGGTTTATTTCTCATGAGGAGAGCCTGTCATTTCGGACACGCACACAGAATGTCTTCAGGAGGTGCTCTGACCACATCTCCGAGGCCTGGCCTCTTATACACAGGTTTATTGCTTTATTACATGTGAC
This sequence comes from Lissotriton vulgaris, assembly GCF_964263255.1. Classification (NCBI taxonomy): domain Eukaryota; kingdom Metazoa; phylum Chordata; class Amphibia; order Caudata; family Salamandridae; genus Lissotriton; species Lissotriton vulgaris. The sequence goes on from NC_141693.1 coordinate 1,576,715,790, forward strand.
ACATTCTTGTGAAGACTTTTATGTACAGAAAGGCATCCCTGGAATCTTCCGCTTCAGGCTCGGTCCCACACACCCTTACAGTGAGAATCCCCTCCCCAATCACAATACAGGATTGTTATCAGATAGTAGGAACAGCAGGACATTCCGCCGATTCCCGGAAACATGTGGTGTGACGGATCTCATGGGGTGGGGGCCTTGATCTCTTATAACTCCTTTGAAGAGGGATGATTCTTTACAGTTGGGGCCATAAACTACATCCGCAGGGCTAGGTGATAGCCTGGGACCGGCCTGGACAATCGGACACAGAGGAAGAAGAGTGTCAGAGGGTGCGATAGTGAATAGGGTGAAAGGGAGGTGTCGGGCGGGCACGGGGTGTGATTCTCAGGGACGAGCAGCGCAGATGGGGGGAGGTTTATGGCCCATGCATGAGAGAGAGAGCGGGGGTGACCAGTGCGTGGGGGAGATGCTTGCATGGGTGGGGAGCCGTGCTGAGGATCGGCGGCGTGCAGAGAGTGGGTCTGGTCAAGGCATCTAAAATGGCTGCCGTGCACGACAAAAGTGTGGCATTGGAAAAAAGTCAAGATGGCGCAGACAATGTTTATCAATATGGATTAATTTTCCACAGAGAGAGCGGGGGTGGTCAGAGAGGGGGGGTGTTCGTAGCGCCAGGGAGACACGCTGGGGACCGGCGAGGGGCAGAGGGGCCATAGCGCTTTCAAAATGGCTGCTGCTTGCTAGAGCGTACGTGCCTGAGTGGGGACAAGGTGGCGCCGATCATGTTGACATCGCAAACCAGATTGCTCCCCCCCCCCCCGACTGACACCCTCCTTTGCCTCAGCTTGGATCATCATTTGCTAAAGTGTTCGAAGACCGCACCGTGAGTATAAGCACAACCGGGGCCTTACTGCACACCCTGAGAAAAAACTACGCAGCAAGACAATCTCTACCTTCTCCCTTTTCCATGTTCCAACGCTTTGAAATGAACAATATATTTACTCGCAGTGACAAAATGGCGGTCAACCCTTCCTGATTTCCTTCGAATCGAACGTTAACAGACGTCACGCAGCACAAAAAAATTCCGCTCACGCGCAGCCGCTGGAAGACATGTATCAACATATATGAGCCTCCTCAGCCACCCTCAGAAAACCTAGGGGGTCAGGATACGTCTCCCGTGCCCCCTTATACCCATTTCCCACATTGTTTTTCCTCCATCTTGTGATTTAATTAAAACGAAACACAAAATGGCGAACTCCCGTTACGCTACCGGTGAGCGACCCGGTTCGCGTACCGGGAAGCGCTTCTACCGCGAAAAATCAAATTTTTTTTATTTGCCCCACGGGACCCTTTAATAACCCCAACATCATTCCTAGGGGGTCAAGAGGGGTCTACCTTGCCCCCTTTCATGAAATTCCCCCTTTGTTTTTCTCCTCCTCTTGTCTCTCGATCCTACCGAGAGACAAGATGGCGGCCGGTCCGGACTGTTTAGAATGTTGACAGACACCGGAGAGCCAATCAGCTTCGCTCCGCGAAGTTCCGTTACGCGTCAGGTACGCGAACCGGAGCGCTAACCGGAGCGCTGTCACAGATATATCTGTTTTTTAAAACGTTAATTTCTCAAAATCCTCTGGAGCACATATATTGAGACATAGCAAAGGCACGTCGGGCAAACCATATCTACAATTTTGCCAAGTTTCGTGTAAATCCATTCAGCCGTTCGAGCTAAAAGTGAGTCCAACCGCCCTATGGAAAACTCAATGTTAAAAACGCGTTTTGGGACCCCGCTTTTTTCTCGGCCCCCCCTTGACGAAACCCCCCCAAATTTTCAGGGGCTGCACAGAAACAAAATGGGCCATTTTCCTGAACATTTCAGCCAATTCCGTCCACAAACGCCAAAGTTATTTGACATAGAATTTTCAAAAATCCCATAGGAAAAAAATCCTAACTATATATACCTACTGGCGACCGCCAGTAGGTAATATCTATGTGGGTTTTAATGTGTGCATATACATATATATGTGTATATATATTATATATATATATATATATATATATATATATATATATATATATATATATATATATATATATATATATATATATATATATATATATATACTACTATTATAAAGAGAGTACACAAACCTTTGAGCCAGGTCAACTACAAAAGTAATGCACCAATCACTACACCCAATACACCACTTGGAAGGGGAAATGTAGCAGAAGGACATAGACTATAGATATGTACACCATATACATTAAAAAAGCAAAAATACCAAAAGTGGTAAAGTAGTCCCTTGGGGGCGTGGTCGTGGCCGTGGGCGTCTCAAACAACAAATGTGGGCGTTTACAGGGCCGTGCCAAGTGCAAATAACAAACATAGGCCAAGCGACTTCACAACACACTTACATATGCACACATAGAGCTGAAATGCGCTTTCACTGAATTTAGAACGCACAATATGCAGACATAGAGCGGAAATGCGCTTTCAATGAATTTCTAACAAACATTTGCAAATCCCAACACATACAGCGGAAATGCGCTTTCAATGAATTTAAATTCACACATACAGCGTGGTAACACCAATATACAAAAACAGCAGAGGTGCGCGCTATAAGAAATATACACACATTCGATACAGTTACCCAGACAACATTGACGCCTTTGCATGAAAAACCGGGCGGGCCTTCCATCGACGAGGAGTGTCAAATGACGCCACACAGGGGGGCAGGATTAATTGCATACTACACCAATCACAACGCACTAAAGAAAACACACACACGACTTCGGCTTACCAAAAAAAAAAGTCTTTAACCATTGGCCATTGACCAACGACGTCACAGGGGGGTAAACACGAACAAAAACAGCCGACATTTCTTAATGGAGAAATGCAATCGACTGCGCATTCACAAGACTTTCCTCACATCTTGCGGACAAGATAAAACGCTTACAATAAGACATACGAATAACGAAAATAACACAACTGCCCCTAATCACTCGACCACTGCCAGGACTTCACCAGACTATTGACAAAACGAAAGGGAAACTTCTTTGAAGGGATACAAAAACGAACACACGGAAAGAGCCTTCGAAAGAAAAAAAACATTAAACAGGTGACACAACACTTTCCTCACATCTTGCGGACAACATAAAATGCGGAAAACAATACATACGAATTAAAAAAATAACACAAGTGGGCCAAATCAGTTGAACAGGGCCAGGACTTGCACAGACAACTCTTCTGCGGGGCCGGCGGGGGCCCTGAAGCAGCCTTTTGCTCCCAGACAACATCGGGACGGGCTGCTAGTATATATATATATATATATATATATATATATATATATATATATATATATATATATATATATATATATATGCATACCGTGACCAAGCCGTAACTGGCGAAACGCGTCGGTAGGCAGCTTACACTTTTTGCCAAATAAATTAATCCAAGCATCCAGAGGTGTCCTGTGTAGTTGCTTTCTTTGAGAAGGAGTAACTTTGTTCATAATATATGTATATACAATACATTAAATCCCACAACTCCTCAACCCATACCTACCCTAAAATTACCCTTGCCAGCCAAAAAACCCAAACCCCATACCTACCCTAAACCTAAAAATATCCTTGCCACCCAAAAACCCATAACCACCCTAAACTCTAAAATGACTGCTGCACCCAAAAACCCATGCCTAGCCTAAACCCAAAAAATAACTTTGCCACCCAAAAACCCATACTCACCCTAAATACTCAAATTAACCTTGCCGCTGAAGAACCCATACCCACCCTAAACCCTAAAACAATCCTTGCCATCCAAAAGCCAAACCCACCCTAAACCCTTAAAATACCCTTCTCACCCAAAAACCCACGCTCACTCTAAACTCAAAAAATACTCTTGCCATCCAAAAATCCATACCCACCCTAATCCTTAAATTCCTCTGGCCACTCAAAAAACCCATGCCCACCCTAAACCCTAAAAATACCCTTACCACCTAAAAACCCATACCCACCATAAACGCTAAAACTAACCTTGCCACCAAAAAGCCAATACCCACCCTTAGCCTTAAAAATACCTTAGCCACCCAAAAACCCACACCCCCCTATACCCTGAAATTACCCTTGCCACCCAAAAACCCATACCTATCCTAAACCCTAAAAATACTCTGGCCACCCAAAACCACATAACCATTATAAACCCTTAATATACCATTGCCACCCAAAAACCCAAAACCCCCATAAACCCTTAAAATATCCTTGGCACCATAAAAACCCATACCCACCCCAAACCCTAAAATGAACCTTGTCACCCAAAACTCATACTCACCCTAATCCTTAAAAATACCCTTTCCACCCCAAAAATATACCCATCCTAAACCCTAAAAATACCCTTGCCACCCAAAAACGCAATACCCTAAACCCTAACAACCCATACAAACCCTTACATAAAAGAAAACGTACCTAATACTTACGTTTAAAACACGTATGCCTTAAACATTTATACCTTTACAATGAAATTCGTTGTAAAGGCATGCGTTGTAAAGGCATATGTGTGGTAAGATTTTGCGTTGTGGGGAGGGCATGGCCCCTGCCATTATTGACGGGCCGCTACTTAGCAGAAAGTCAACGGATTTCCGACTGTAGAGATGAATGCTCAGGCCATTATTTAAAAACTGGCCTACTAAATCAAAAATAGTAGAGGATACATTTATCTATTTTGAAAAAAAAATGTAATGAAGAAGATGAAAACATTTGATCCAGTCAATTTCATTTGACTTTATATTGTACTGAAATCAGTAAGTACATGTGTGTGGGTTCAACTTTTACTGGCGCTGTACCTATTCTTATTGTGCAAAAGCACTATCTAAAGAGGCACATATCAACTATTTCTTGAGAATACCTTGCATGTAATGCATGGGTTTGACTGATTTTTCTTTTGAAAAACAGAGAAAATAATATGATGTGTTAGTAATGCATAATATGAGCCGATGGTTGCAGGTAGGGCCCATATTTGCCATTAGACACATAATACATTAGACATTAGACGTATATGCCATTTTTTTTTCCACATCTTGTCTATTGGTATATCCTCATTGCTTTCCTCTTCAGCACCCTCTTTTCACTCTCTCCTGACTGCAATTCCTTGGATCTCCTTCACTTTAGCACCCTGAAACACACAACTCACATATATGCACTGCATTTTCATTTACTTTCGCAATGTCAATATTGTGACAACTGTGTAGCACCTTCATACAGATTTGCACAGAATCACAATTCCAGCTGGAATACGTGGCCATTGCTTTGAGTGATCTGCAGAGAAGTCAAGGATTGGTTGGTCATGTATTCTAAATACATTTCTGACCCACTGATAAGCACTGTGAGAAACTTGTACTGGCTTCAGCCTCAACTTCAGAGCTCTCAAGCGTGGCCCATTATAAACAACTAAAGTCACTCAATTTGAAATATGCACAATACAAAAGTAATATGCTTCACAGAACAAAATACAGAAATACAACATCCTTGAATAGCTAACTCTCTCGGTGAATGCACGATTGAGTAAAAATAACCGGGAAAAATCAACAAGAACGAAATCGCTGACAAGGATTAACAAGTTTTTTTACATAAATTGATCAGTTTTTTAACCAATGCCGTTGATATGAATATAAGGCCCGATAGGAACCCATTTCAGAGCTCTCATTTATGATCATTATAAGCGCCTGAAGGTGACTCAGTTAAAAGTATGAAGTATACAAAAGGAATATGCTTCACTAAAAGCTACAGAAACACAACATCTTGGAATGACTAACACTCTCAGGGAATGCAAGGTTGAGTTAAAAAATTTGAAAAGTGAACTAATTTTTTAGTACTGCAAATATTTCTAATAATCAGAATTTCACACAGAGCAAGAGAGTGAAAGGCAAACAAGCATTTGCAATGCAATCGGTATCGCCTTTGAGACCTTATATTTATTTAGCTATGCAGCACATTAGCCTGGGTGTTGAAACATCTACTGTTCTTTAACCTGGAGGGAAAGTAAGCACCAAACTGGGTTACACACCAGGTATGGGAACACATGGAGAGAAATATTGCCTTTCAGCCGGAAATGCTATAGTCCAAAGCTGTTTTTAATTTTAATTTTTAATATAAAATCAGGGCCTTTGTTGGTCATAACACTGAAAATACAAGATTTGATTTTTTTTTATTGTGTACGGGTGTTCGTGGAAGACCATTTCTGTCGACTGGAATCTAGAGAATGCTAAATTGATTCTGGTATTTTACAGACCTCTACTGGTCGTTTAAATAGAGGCAGTTGAACAGAAAAAAATGTCCCTAAGAGGAAGCAGACAAGTCCTAGAGCTGATCTCCAGAGCCCACAAAGTACATTCACATATAAGTATATACTAAAGTATATACAACAGGTCTCGAATGCTCGACCTTAAAAAAGGGAGAAAGAGGAAATGAATGACAGAGAAACAGTGACAAAGAGAGAAAGCAGAGGTGACTAATAGCATACATCAGCTAACTAAAGAGGCACAAAGTTTAGGGTGGTTCAGGGCTTTTAGTGGGATGAAAAATGTGGGGATCTCCAAAAAGGACACAGTCTATGTAATTAAGGGTGTGGCTTGAGCATGCAAACTAAAGTTTCTGTGATTCTCATAGTGTGCCACCTGACCGGTATTTTGGTGCCTCTATGCTTTCTGTTATTTTATTCAGCTATTTAGCACAACTCACATACACCTAAAACGACATAGGACAGGTGGAATTGTCATTGGGTTGTTTGCTTTTTAAGATAAATGAGTAATAACAATGATTTTGCTGTAAGTAATTTATATTGAAAATGTTTAAATTATGAGACTGTGAGTCTAACAATATTGAGGCTTGTAAAAGGGATACTGGTCTTCAGAGCATTTTAATGGCTCTTGTGATGCTCCCTATGTTGTACATATATGCCATTATTCTCTCAAATTCTCGTCCGTTGGCATATCTTGCACCTCATATCACTCTCTCCTGATTACACTTCCTCAAATCCCCTTCACTTCACCACCCCCGAAACATTCAACTAACCCACTCATATATAAGCACTACATTTTCTTTTACTTTCACAATGTCAATATTGTCACATGTGTGTTAGTCCTACCCACACATTTGCACAGAATCATTATTGCAACTGGAATACTTGACCATTGCTCTGCACTCTGCAGAGAGTTCAAGGATTGGATGGCCATGTATTTTGAACACCGTTTGACCCACTGAGAGGCACTTTGAGAAACTTGCACTGCCTTCAGCCTCAACTGCAGAGCTCTAAATTGTGGCCTGGTATAAACAGCTGAAGTGATTCAATTCAAAGTATGCACAATATGAAAATAATATGCTTCACACAAAATACAACATCCACAGTGAATACAAGATTAACCTGTAAAATGTGAAAAATCAACAGGAACGACATCACTGATAACGATTAACTTTACATTTTTTTTCTATCACTGTTCAGAAATAGATCCCTGCTTTGCCAATGCAGTTGACACGAATAAAGGGCCCGATAGGGACCCGTTTTAATGTCAGTTTCTAACTACTATCGGGTCTGAGACCCAGAGGGACCTTGACCACTTAAAGCCCTCGGTTAGTGGAATCAAGCCTATATAGCCTTGGTTTTTGGCAACCCTAACATTCCGCAGTGCTAACCGCAGGCTTTCCAGAAAAACCTTGTGATCCTTAAGAGTTCTTCCTGTGGATTTCAGAAATATTTCAGAGAGACCACATTTTTAAAACAAATAGAATTAAATTACAATTCATCCCATTACTTGTGTTCCAGCATCATATTAAGGTAGTTGCATAATTTTAAGGTGGTTTCACCATTGTGCCCACAGTTGTGGACCACTGAATTTGAAACATGAGAAACAGGAGGGCTTTGGTGCGTTAATTTGCAAGGCTATAAGTCAATTTGCTATCTGACAGATAATGGTTAACAAAACATCATAATCATAAATGTAACACGCCCAATTAGCTTTCCTTGTAATCCAATAAAGTATTAAACATTTCTGCTTAATCAAATCATAGCTGTGTCATTGCGTTTATTACATTTTGTGATAGAAGATTAACACTCCAATAAATTCAACATGTTTTGTCTGATCAATGATAAAAAAAGATACTGCTAAATAGGCTATATGTGTCTGGGGAGATTCTTTTTTGTGTGTGTATCCTCTAGGCTGCGCCTTCTGTATCTTTTGCGACAACTGTCATCCCATTCCAGGAGTGGTCCTCTGCTATGTATCCTTTCAGAGGAAGGCAGATGTGTCCCTTTCTGTGAAGGCGTTGACTACTGACGCACCTCACGACCTGTATCTTAGTCGTGATCTATACTGTATTTTGATGTCTTACCTAGGTGCAATTATGGACGTGGTGAAATGCGCATACATTACAGGCTCTGCATCCGTGTCCCTGTTGGGAAAGTGCAGTTAATGGTTGGTGGGTTTGTTGTGTATGTATGCCCTAAAAGGATGATCCAAAGCTTTTTCTCTACTTTTCGCACCACAAAGGGATTTTAGTCAGTACTTAATTTATAAAAGAATAAATGCGGGGCTCTGTCGGGAGGCCACTGCAGCTTGCATCAATTTACATCATACATTGCCCTTGCCAGCTGCCAATGACAATACAAACACAACTACTATCCATCACACTCTTACAAGTGTGGCAATTCATACATTCCAGGCCCCCAAAGCTGTAAGAATGGCTTGGGAGGCAGGAATTAGTCATTGTAAATGTAAATTGAATTAATAAACGGCTGTTGTTGTGCTCATACCTAAATTAGCCACACAGCGCCACCATGAGGCAGACTGTCATAAGCCCCAGTCCTGGCAATTAGGTGCCAGTGCTGAGCACCGGAAACCACTGGCTCAAATTAAGCACTGATTTTAGTAATAGAAGTATTGGAACTGGCTGACTAATGATTCTTTCTCAGAGCTGCATCTGACTTGTGATGTATTCCATGTTTGTGTATCCTCCTTACAGGCTCTCTTACTATGTTTCAAGGTCTGTAGGCTGTGAAGGTCTTTCTTGTTTCCTTCTTTATTTTCTGAGGAAAGGGCAGCTCTCCCCAGTAGCCATGGTGTCACTCTTCACTTTATATACACGTGGAAAGGTGACAGTATCTCTTTAAGAGGGTCCCAGTAAGGAGAGAAAACCATGAATGGCAGAAAAAAGTATTTGGTAATATTGATAGTTCTTGATTAAAAATGAAGAATAATACAGGAGGTGATAAGCAAGGCACCTACACTACCCTGAATCAGGGATGAGAAAAAGAGCGGCCTGCAGGCTTCCAGGAAGGAGATCGTTGGAAAGTGGATTATTGGTAGGGGCAAATGTAGGTCTGCCACTGGCAATAACGCCACTAACACAGTAGAGGGCTCAGAATAGGTCTTGATAAAGTATTCCTATGCTCAAACCTTGGTAGCGTGGCTGTGAGCATGCAGGCTTAACTTCAAAGACAGGTATGTAAATCATTCAGAAACACCAATTCAGTAAATATGTAAGACACAACACAAAATAAAAATCCAACACCAATTTATAAAAATTGGAAATATTTTCAAACTCTTAAATGACACCAAAACGAAAATAAATCCACTGTAGGGAACCAGAGTTTTTATTTAAGATTTGTCACTTTCTAGTGCTGAGAAACCCATAGTGCTTCTTTTAGTCATTTTGTTGCCTCTGACAGGGACACATTCACCTTTAGCAATTGTTCTGGAGGATCTCTCACCAGTCTTGTGCAGCCCCTCCAACAGATAGGGTCCTGTTAGAACTCCTTCCTGAAGTTCTTCTTGCGGGTCCCAAAGAAATCCAACACACAGTCCAAGGTTCTGGATTCTCCGAGTGGGTGCTTGAAAGTGTGAGACTTGAATTCACACAATCCACATGGACAAAACCCTTACAAATCCACTGGTAGTAATCCAGGCAGGGGATTCTTTGTGGTGAAGGTCAAGGTGAGCTCTGTTAACCTGTAGCTTACAGGGAGTCCACTCTTTAGTCCTTTTGAAGCAGGTTTGATCCACAGGGCTTTAGTTTCAAATGGTGCATAAAGGCACAATCTTCAGAGTGCAGGCCTTAGGAATGCACATCAAACTTCGAGCATGGCCCGTCCTGCTTTCTTAAGTTTCAAGCAGCAGATATGAGGGGCTCTGCCCTTCTCAGATACTTATTCCAACTTCTCTGGGTCAAGCAGGAGGTCAATCCTGTCCAATGGGCTGCAGGGTTCCATCCAAAGGTCTGACCACTTCCTGCAGCGTGTGGCACTATTTTGTCCCAGAGTACACCATTTCCTCCAAATTCATAATGGCTTTTTTTCTAGCAGGGAGAGACGAGCTGACTAAACACACCCCTTGGATGGCTAATCTCCATAGTCTCTCCCCCTTGCATCTGCTCATTCCTTCCTTAATCCTAGCATTTGGCTGGGGGTGAACAGGGTAAGGTTGTAAATGACACTGGGGTTATCCCTTTCTCTCGAAGTCCATGGTTTACAACTCCTCCCCTACTCTGGCATTCCAGTGCAACGGGACTCTGTGCTCCCAGCAGAGCTGTTCAACCCCAGGGGCTCATTATCACCTCTTCAAAGAAGACTATCTAATCCCCTTAACTCTGCCCAATCAGGACTGACCACTGAAAAGCTGAATTGAGAATTACAAACAAGAAAGTCTTATAACTTCTTGTATGTACATTTTAGGAGAAATTCAACAATATCATATTGTTGGATTTATCAATACCATTATGGGAAGTCTTTGAAAGGTAAATGTTTCCTTCTCCTATCGAGAGCTATTAGTTAATAACTTTCTGCCATGTTAACCTATGTGGCAAGGGATTTGCAATGGGAAAAAGGACTTGGGCCATTTTTCCAGCACCAGGGCTTATAAAAACATATTTTATAAGTAATCTACCTATATCTACAGGACCCCCACCGCTGGTATACCTAGGGGAGACTTTAGGGGCTCTGAATATGCAGAAATATTGCAAATACTCCCTCCATAGTGCTCCTACCACCAAAGTCGAGTTTGGGCAGCACTTTATCACAATGTGGGGAGTGAAATGTGCAATTTCACTTTACCCAGGGCATATACAATTAATTTTATAAGGGTTCACCTTATAGATACCTGACCCCCCACCCCAGGGATACCTAGGGGAGACCCTGCCTGGGGGTACCTAATGACCCAAAAATTGTAGGATAACCCTTTTCAGTGCCCCAAACACAAACGTCGAGTTTGGGCACAATTTACTTTTTAAAAGCAGTCCTGTTGCACAGAGCCACTTTTAAACTGACCTCAGGCTTCAGCAATGCATGCATGCAAGTGCAGAAAGGGCTGCTGTCCTCTAAACTGCATTGCCCTGTTAATATACTAAGGACTGATGGGTAGTTTCAATCCCCAGCCCTGTTATGTACTAGGGCCCTATGGAGTAGGTCATGCCAATCACAGGGGTACCCCAACCCTTAGTGTACCCCAGTGTATGTAGGTGTTTTCACTGTGTTCTTAGTGTTTTCAGCAGCACTGGCCCTGGGCCTGGTTAGGATGAGCTCAGGGTCAGTCAGAGTCAGTTACCACCAGTACCAGTCAGCAAAATGATGGGGGGTACCCAGGGCACCGGATGACTTTACAATAGAGATGCAATAATCTGCAGAGAAAAAGATAAAAAATCAAGGACGAAAAGAAATGAAGAGGCCAATTAAGATGACAAAAAAAGAGAGAAATGATACACCGTGATACATCCTTCCTGACCAAAGCCTTTTTACTCACTGTCTAAGCAGGAAATGAAATCACAGGAAGAAAGACCGAAACCAACTTTGATTAGGAAATTATGAGCACAAACGTTGGAGAATTGACCATCTTAGATAGAATTGGGTGTATGGCTAGCTATGCATACTTCTTTAGCAGAATAGCATTTCCTTGAAACAGAGGTGTAAAAAGAAGAAGAAACTTATGTTTTCCTTTCTTCTTTTCCTCGATGTTCTAACACTTCACCAGCTGATTCTTCAACCTGGTGCTTTCCTCAGCTCGTTGAACCTTCCCGGTTGATGCAACCATGAAATCCCTGATGCTAATTGAGAGTAACCTTCTTACTGCACGCCGAGTGTGAGGACCAAAGGTGTGTCTTTAAGTAGATTTGAAGTTACACAACCAGGACTTTACTATCTCGGTGGATTCAGCATGCGTGCCTGCACCTGTGGAACAACATCTAGATGCTTTCATTACCTGGTGGGCTTCAGTGCTGCGATAATTGAGATTTTAATCCTTTACTGGGTGACCCTGGGCTGCATTGGTGAGATGGTGGCTGAGCCATGGGTTGGGGACCTGCATGGACTGGATCAGTGATGGTGAGTAGCAGCACTTAATTTGTAAAATAATAAGTTCTGGGGCCCTCACCAGGAGGCCCCTGCAGCTTGCACCACCCATTGCTCTGGCCAGCACTCCCCATGACAGAACCAACACAACCATTAATTATAACACTCTTAAAAGTGTGACCATTCAGACTATTCCAGGCCCTCAAAGCTATAAGAATGGCGTGAGCACTGGTAATAGTCATTTAATGTATGTTGATTTAACAAGCATCTGTTGTTGTTCTCATCTCTAAATTAGACAGGCAGCACCACTATGGTACAGACTGCCATAAGTACCACAGTTGAAAATTAAGTGCTGGTGCTGAGCACTGGAAACCACCGGCTCAAATTTATCACTGGTGAGTAGAGGTTTCCCAAGGCAGGTTCAGCCTCACTGGATCTGCCCTACAGGAGCTTCTGCAGTGTGAGCCCCCCTTCCGGAGCTAACGCCACAAGCGCATGTCTCCTGCGGCCACTCCTTTATTTCCTTCTGCTGCTCCTGAGATCCACTGCTCCATCTGGGCATTTGGATCCCACCCTGTGCTACCAACACAGAGGTGTGTGCACTGGGTTTAGACCGGTTTCAATGATTCCTGCCTTGGTGGTCCTCTGGCTGCTCCCAGACCCAGAGGTGTTTTAAAGCATGGGCAAAGTGGGCTCTGGCCCAAGGCCCCAGCAGAATCTTTCCTTGATGACCTTAAATAATTTTTAAACAGACCTGTTTTAAATGCCATTTTCCTTTAATTTATTTTTAATGTGGGTAATGTGTGACAGCCCATTGCAGACATACATATAATAACATATTATTAGAACTCTTTTCATTGATTTCATATGGGCATGCAATGTCCAGCCCTACTAAAAAAAGCAGGCTTCTAATGAATTTGGTTTAAACTGGACGAAAACATGCATCGTTTCACAGTTTATGATAAAGTGCTGGTGCTGTGATCATATGGGCTGCAGGATTTGAATTTAAATAAAGAAGGCGATTCTGAAAAGACAACTTCAGTTCATCTATCACTCATTTCTAATTCATTTGCCGCTAGGCTCAGAAATGTTATCGCCTTGCATGCCAGTTGGACTGCTGAGCCTCCTAGGCATTTTATGACCGCAGCTCTGCAAGTCCTTATTTGTTCCCTCTTCAGTGTTAGCTGTAATAGGTTTTCCAAATATTTAGCAGTGCCGGACAAATACATAAAAGGCGGAGTAGTGACTCATCTCTATGTCCTCAAAGGCGGCACTCCTCAGTAGGCCAGGTCCATTTCCATTTTGGGGTAAGGTCTTTAGATGGATAGGATCCCAGTCTTAATAAAATCAGATTCCACTTTTTCTGTTTTGAAGATGGCATCACCTCATATGTTTTAAGGGCCAAAGATGCTTTATCTATTACTATCAAACTTTAACAGAGCACAACCATTTGCATGTCTTATGTCTGACTTAGTAGTCAACATGATTTTAATAAACCCAAATTCATTACCAATGCACAAGGAGAATCAATAAAAAACAGATGCTGATGGTAATTGCAACAAAAAACTCAAACAGTCTTTAGAGGTCTTGTGAGTCTTGATGGAGTTTACTCGTAGTGCAAGTTTGGAAAAGCACACAGCCGACATGTGTTTCGTCATGTGAATATAACTTTTTCAAGACTGTAGAAACAATATATGGATATGTAACTTGTTATCTAGAGCATCTATTTGTTTGGGATGCAAGTCTACAAGATACAGTTAAGTCTAAAAAACATCTGTTAGACAACCAGCTAGACATATCATGCCAATTGTTAGCATCATTGTTATGATATACGATGTATTTTGGAGTTTCACCATCATCTTAGTAAAAAAGACCGAAAAAGAGAAGAAAGAGTGGAAGAGAACAAAATATAGACAGTGACAGTCAGACAACAACTGTCCCAACACTCAAGTTACACCAACAAACTGTGTCCTTATTAACTTAGTGAAAGAGTGATTACTATAACAGAATAATTGTGTGTTTAGCATGCTAAAGCCAATAGGTCAATTTGTGTTTTAATGGAAGAAGACAAAAAAGAAAGGAAAAAATTGAAAAAAACAAGTAAAAATATTTAAAAAAAATACCTCAAATTATGTATTCCTAGAGCAGTGGCTCTAGACGTTCTATGAAGAGACCCCAAGATGTTTTCCAAGGAATCCTGGATACACTGGATTGGCGCAAAATTGACATTTACTAATTTTAGTTTTATCTTCTGTACCAGATGAGATAAGAAACTGTAACAATTTAGGAACACCATAAGTATTCATTATGTCTTTAGAAAAGTTGTCAAACATGTATATCAAAAAAGTATAAGCAGGATCTATATTTAATCCTACTATGTGCAAAGCAACATGGGAGAAAAGGAGCTAAACACTCAGGTTTATTGATAAAACTACTCAATGCCCAAGGTTGTAACCTCACAAGCATGAGTAAAGTCACATAAGAAGTACCTATCAAAGGCATCCTTAATAGCATACCTTGGATTATTGGAATAGTATCAGTGACCCCTTGTGAGTTATGATGTAGCCAAAGCGAAGTATTAACCTTAAATCAGAGTTTAGACCCATCTGTAAGAACCAAAGTAAGAACCCTTTTAGTTCAAGGTTCCAATATAAAGTGTTTGGAAATTGGAAAAAGAGATTGAGAGCAGATATCAAAATACTAGTAGAAAAAAACGCAAAAGTGAGAAACTATTTTGATGATTCAAAACAAGAGTCAAAGATCCAAAGGTAAATCTTCGAGAGACCCCCACATTTCCCCTACTGGATTAATTTGATATGAAACGTCTACCTGGTATTATTAAAACTCAGATTCAGGAGAAGTCAAATTGTCATAAGTTCGATATAAAAAATAATGTTTGAACGCAGAGGCGTCCTTTTCAGATTTTAGGCAGCATCTAAGAATTGGATACACATTAAGTTATATACTAAGTATTGAATATTTAAACAAAACCCAGATTTAATAAAGATCAAAACATATGCGTCATATGGTCCTTTCATGTTAATTAAAAAAGAGAGGGAAAGGAGGAGAGAGTGGATATAGTACCTGTTTCAGCGAATTATTGTGAGACCTTAACCCCTTAAGAAGGTCAGTAATCATGAGACGCCTACCTGGTAAATTGTAAGAATATATTCACTCGTGTTTGAATTATGATAAATTCAGAACTGGTAATAGGCAGTTTCAAAACTCATTAATCATCCGATAATGCGAAACCCGTACATCTAAAGTTAAAAATATATCTGTTAGCATGCTATTTGCACATAGGATCCTACATCAGCTGAGTATGCAAAAAGCCAACCCCGTGAAAAAGTGCCCGCAGATTAAAACTGCTAGAAGACTATTTTATAGTCCCATACGTTGAAATTGTCTCCACGCGTCGCGTCCCGAAAGCAGTGCCGTCCTCGATTTTTATGTCAAGACAGGAGGCTAGCATTATGCATAATACTTTTATTTCCCACTTCTGAGCAGCACCTTTAAAAGCTCATGGAATCTTAAAACATCACAATCCAAAAAGAACTTTGACAAACATAAGTAACATGAGGCCACCATCTTCCTCCTCTTTTGTTTGCTGCTTCTGAGCAGATAAATAAACTTTGGGATTAGCTATTTGGTATTGGGTATAGATTTGGTGAATGAAAAGGAAAGTTTGAAACCCAATTTATGGGGGTGTGTTTTGATATTTAGCTTGATTGTTGTTACAGTTTGTGTTAACTTTTTGGTTTAAATATGTTATAGGATTGAGTTTTAAAAATAAATGAAAAGGTAAGTGTTTAGAGTAATTTAAATTAAATGTTGTGAGGAAAAAGATTGAAGTCTTTCTGAGAGAGCGATTATTGATATGAACTCGAGTTCACATTGAGGTGTTTTTTAATTTGTATGTGTTTACTGTGAGCGTTTTTTTGTTGAAATGTTGGGCATAAGGAGAATCGAATATATTTTATAAAAAGGGTTTATTATTAAAATCAATTGATTTTTAGGCGATGCAGACCGCTCTCGCATCTTGCTAGTGAGGCAGTTAGGTTTAAAAAATGAGCTCGCTCTTACTGTTGTTTCCTTCGATTCGAGGGCTTGAGAGAAGAATGAAGGGAGGATGATGACACGTTCACGCGTGAGACATCAGCGGTGATTGGTTAGCGGTTGGTTTGTTTTTTAAAGGAAATGGAGCTTTTACGAGCATACGGAGGTTGTTTCTAAAGGAAATAGCTTGTGAAGCTGGTTTCCATAAAAACAGGAATCTTCGTTTCGTGTCGAGGGAAAGATCCGTGAGGGAGGTTGATTTTTGAGTTGAAAGAAGCATTTTTGAGAGGAAAAAAATTGCAAATAGGGTATTTAAAGAGGATTTCTTTAATAGTGTGAGAGTTGATTATAAAAATTGAGTCATCAAATGAGGAACAGGAGGAAATTATTAGAGGGATAATTAATAAGGAAACAAAGGAGTCTATACAAGACTCTGTGAAACAGGTATTAGGCAAAAGAAGAATGAATGAGGAAGAAGAGTATTTTTCTATTTCTGAGGAATAAAATGATAGAGGTCCAGGAGGGAAATGTTTGGCTATAAAGAAACATTTAGAGGACAAAAAAGATTTGAGTGGAGTCCAAAGCGGCTCAAGAAAGAAGGGAATCCTGAGCGGTACAAAGGAGAGACACTTACTCACTGGAAGGAGAGGAGGTGCATTGGGAGATGCACAGATTGATGAGGAGTTGAATTAATATATTTTTGACTTGGAATATAAAGATGATTTAGAAGAATAAAAAGAGGGAAATGTAAAGGAGAAGGTAAAGGATACTGTGGTTGATTCATATGGTGAACTGATGTTTAATCCTAAAGAGATCAGACACCCAAGGGGGAAGGATTGGTGGCCCCTTGAACATGTGGCAGATTATATTAAAGCTAGGTTGCGGAAACCTCTAGAAATAGAGGTGAGAAATGTTATGAGAGCGGAGTGTTCAAGACCTAATATTGAGGATAAGATTACGATGACTCCAAATATCGATCCTGATATTATTACATATCTCTTAAGATGGGGAAAGACCCAAGAAAGGGATTAGACCGCTCTTTGAAACAATGTCAAGATAAAGTTCTTGATATCCTTGGACCTTTGGCAACATTTTTTGATGCAGTGGAAGAAGCATATTTGAAAGATAATGATTTGGATCTTTCATTACTACAAGGTTGGTGCCAGAGGGCTATATGCTTTTTAGGAAATGCGAATGCTGGTATCATTTCTGAAAGGAGAAAGACTATCCTTATGAGGATAAATCCAAGATTAGGAAATATGGCATATAGGGAGTCAAGTGAGGAAGCCAAAGGTCTTCTTTTTGGAGATGGGATTGTAAAGACTTTATCAAAGTTTGTGAATACTTTCACAAGTCTAGATAGGGCGCAATTTAATATGCGTTGAGTCTTCAGTCACAACAATAGTTTTTATGGCCGGGCCGGTAGAAGGGGCCAATCTGCCAGCCGTGGAAATAACAGAGCCCATTACCAAAATCAAGGAGGAAGTTAGTAGAGGACAGAATAATTACAACTTCTTTCCAAAAAGAGGAAGAGACAGGACACGTGGAAGTAGAGGAAGAGGACAAGGACAGTCACAAAATTATAACCAGGGTGAGTATGAAGACTGGTATTTTTTCTATCCCCCAAAGAAGTAGGAGGAAGATTAAAGTATTTCAAAGAGAAATGGAAAGAAGTGACACAGGATGCTTGGGTCCTAGAAACAGTAGAAGGCTTTAGAGTAAAGTTTGTATCAGTGTCAAAACAGGAAAAAGAACCTATGGAGCTGAGGTTTCAGGAGGAGCTAATGTTGATAGTAGAGAACAAGGTTTGTATGATGTTAGAGAAAAATGTGATTGCCCGAGTAGGAGAGGAAGAAAAAGGGTTTGTAAGTACTCTTTTTCTAGTAGGGAAAATAGGCAAAGGTTGGAGGCCTGTAATACATTTAAGAAGTCTAAACCAATATGTGATTTACCGACATTTAAAAATGGAGGGAATTCATTTATTGAGAGATGTTCTACAGAAAGGAGATTGGTTGGTGAAGCTAGATCTGAAGGATGCGCACTTCACAATTCCGATTGCAGAGGAGAGTCAGAAAGTTCTTCAATTCAGGTGGAATGGTCAGTTATATCAATTCCAGAGCCTTTCTTTTGGACTTTCATCTGTGCCATGGTGTTTTACCAAGATGATGAGGACTGTTGTGGGTTTTGTGAGAGGGAATTATTGTTTATCTAGACAATATTTTGCTAATGAATCAAGATTTTCTGATTTTGAAAGAACAATTGAATTATGTAATGAGTTTTCAACAAGATTTTGGTTTTTTGTTAAACTTGGAAAAGTCAGTTTTGGAACCTGTGAAGAAGGTGGAAGTTTTGGGATTCATGGTAGACACCGTTTTATGTCAGTTATGTCTTCTAGAGAAGAAGGTGAAGATAAAACAAGAATTGCAGAAAATGTTGATCAAAGAAAGAGTGTATTTGAGGAATCTGGCAAGGATAATTGGTTGGTTGAGTTCATCGATTCAGGCAATTTTTCCTGGTCCTCTCCATTACAGAGCTTTGCAGAGATTAAAGACAAATGGATTGTCAAGAGGTTTGTGGTACAGAGATATGGTAGATATTTCCATAGAGGCAAGAGAGGAATTGATTTGGTGGAAAGAAAACATGGAGGCATGGAATGGAAGGGCGATTTTTGGTGTTTGTCCAGATTTAGTTTTGGAGACGGATGCAAGCAATTTACGTTGGGGCGCATTTGGTCTTGGGAAAGAGACTGGTGGAGTATGGTCTCTTTCAGAGAAGGAATAACTTATCAACTCTTTGGAAATTAAGGCAGGGTTCTTTGCTTTGAAAAGTTTCAAAGACAGTTTGGTAGGAAGATCAGTTCTCTTAAGGATGGACAATGTATCTGCTGTTTCTTACATAAACAGACTGGGTGGTACCCAGTCGAGAGACTTGGCAGAATTAGCGAAGGAAATTTGGGAATTTTGTTTAGAATACAAGATTAGGTTGAAAGCAGAATATTTACCAGGTGTCTGGAATGTGATGGCAGATTAGAATTCAAGGAATATGGTGGATTACAGTGATTGGAAGGTGAGAGAGGACATTTTTGTTGAGTTGATGAAGAGGATGGGTCCATTGGAAGTGGATCTGTTTGCATCGAGATTGACCAATCAGCTAGAGAAGTATGTGAGTTGGAGGCTGGATCCAGGTGCAATAGCATTGGTGGTGTTTCAACAAGATTGGACAAGGTGGAAACGTTATGCATTCCCTCCGTTTTCAATGATTCAGAGAGTTATAGTTCAGGTAAGGAAACAGAAATGTCAACTAGTGTTAGTAACTCCTTTTTGGAAGATTCAGGCTTAGTTTCCTTCTGTGATGGAACTAGCAGTGTCAGAACCTATAATAATTTGGGCTTTCAGGGGACTTTTGAAGAATGTGGAAGGGGATGAACATCCTTTGGTGGAATCAGGTTCTCTCAACCTTCTAGTGATGTTTGAAATTTGTAAAAGGACAAAGACTATGTCAACATCTGTGTTTTACCCATCGTTTGATGACTGTACTAGTTTGTGTGTGGTTAGATGTTTAAAAGAATATGAAAGTAGAATGTTGGAGAAAAGGGCAGATGAGATAGATCAAGTGTTGATTTCGTATGTAAATCCAAATAAGGCAGTTTCAAATGCAACTATTGCTAGATGGGTTAAATGTGCAATAAGAGAGGCTGGTGTAGATGTGAAAAATTTTATAAGGAGGCCCCCTCTTGGTAGTTGTCTGGGACCAGGGGGAATATGTGTAGGAATTATGGGATGTCCCGCTTTTGCAGGCCCACAAGACCTGTTGTCCAATGGAAGTGTTCTGTATGCCTCTGAGTACTGGGGGATCTAGTAGGGATTTAGCAACAATACGCAACAAGTATCTAATGTGCACCTAATACACAGACAATCAGTAAGTACTTAAGCTATAGGGTGACATTAATATAAACGAATACAAATAAATTCTGGTAAAAAAATATACGAGTTTATTATTTTTTCATACAAATTGAGACATATCGTAATATTAAAAACAGCAGTAAAAACAGACATATATATCAATAATCAACATAGTCTTATACAGATGAATTCAAAGTAAAAATCCGATACATAACAACAAGAATCACAGGTTAAGTCAACGCGGCGTTTCGGTTTTCCTTATAAGACACCTTCTTCAGGACCGATTCTAAGAGATTTTAAAAAAAACATGAGATTACCCACTGTTTGCTGTTTCTACATTTTTCACATGTTAAAATTTTTTCTCACTACTCATTAGCAAATAGCTCTATGTCACCCTAACCATACGCATTTATACATTTTAAATAGAACAAGCTTTATATCGTGTTAGTCTAAGGCAGACTTTCCTAAGGCAATGGTTTGTGGTTCCATATTTCTACCAGTCATGTGCGTCTAAACGCTAAGAAGCATCAGTAGTTGTTGCTATAATTCCATACCAATACCCCTCAGAGGTATACAGTTCCAAAGGTCAGTCTATACTCATTGTGGTACATAGTTAGATACAGGGACTCGTATGAGAATTATAAGGAAGGGTCCCTGCCAGTCACATATATATTTTGCAACTGGAAGTTTAAAAATAATTATAATAATTTGACGGGCCCGGACAGGTCACCTTACCTTCAACACTAATCTTTATATTTGAGTCCACTTGAATTTTTAGTGGTATGCAGTGCCCCAGTCTTGTACGATCTGATGGCATAGGTTGGATATTGTTCTGAGGCTGTCTATCTGTTTGAAAGAAGCAAGGTATTTTATTCTTTCATGTCCCTTGGGGATTTCCTACATGCTAATTGTTTTTTGAGGTTACTTTGTATACCTTATTTAATCAGATGTCTGGCCTTCCACACTGTGCGAGGGAGCCACCGTTGTATTTTGCATGTAGAGTTTCCTTTAAAACAAATTGTTGGGAAAATTACTATAGTGTTTAGGAAGTCTCTGTGAGAAGCAATGACTGTGAGTTCTGTTTTATTCTACTTCGCCAAATTACAAACTCACCTATTCTCTTAGCGTCAAACCGCTGCAGTCAGTTGCACCTAGATCAGGATTTGCGCAGAAAGTTTTTCGGGGGTTGTCCTCCCGTTGTGGTTCTTTTATCCCACTGCACTCTACAAGTAAATTTTAAGAAGCATGTGTTGATTTCATGGTTAGTTTGTGTGTTTTTCTTATACACTGAGCTACATCTTTCTTGCTCGTTATGAATATTTCGGAGTCAAATCTTCAATGGTTAAAATTTTGTATGTGTTGAGTCCGTGAAATGGACATGGGAATGTAAGAGTAACTGCCGGTTATCACGGGATGTATTGGCATGTCTATGATCTCAAAGTTAGAATAGGAAATCCTATTTGTTCTCTGGTAGGCTTACATCTGTGTGTATAAAGGTCCCTATTGTTCCCTACCAAGTTAGCAGCATTCAGCTTGCTGTAGTTAGTGGAGGTATCTACTTCAAGGATTTACCTATCTTGTATTTTAACTAAATGGGCTCTTCGTTCTTTTGCACATACCGTTTTCAATAATTACGGCCTCCGTGCTCCTCGTCACAGCGTCGCCGGTTCTCGTCTTAATTTCAACTCCGATCTTGATAGTTTGACGATCATTTTGGCCTCGTTTATATAATGAGAATACTGATTGGTTTCAATCATTCCCGATCGCTCATGGGCCATATTTTAGCCAATCCCGAGTCGGTCGTCAAGGAAATATAACGCGGTTTATCTTCCTGTTTTACCTTAATGACCGCGTTGCTATGTGTATTCACTGTGTTGTGATTGGATCAAAGCCGGCCAATGGAGTTGCTGTTTTTAATATTACGATATGTCTCAATTTGTATGAAAAAAAGAATAAACTCGTATATTTTTTTACCAGAATTTATTTGTATTCCTTTATATTAATGTCACCCTATATCTTAAGTACTTAAGTATCTTAAGTACTTACTGATTGTCTGTGTATTAGGTGCACATTAGATACTTGTTGCGTATCGTTGCTAAATCCCTACTAGATCCCCCAGTACTCAGAGGCATACAGAACACTACCATTGGACAACAGGTCTCGTGGGCCTGCAAAAGCGGGACATCCCATAATTCCTACACATATTCCCCCTGGTGTAGATGTGAGTACGTTTACTGCACACTCAGTACGCGGAGCAATGGCAAGTAAGGTAAGCATGTTTGGAGGTAGGTTGGAAGATATTATGAAGGCAGCAGACTGGTCTTCTGCTTCTACTTTTAAAAGATTCTATTTTAAATCAGCAGAGCACGTTTCTAAATGTGTTTTAGAAAAGGTTTAAACATGCATAATTCTAGCCTCCTGTCTTGACATCAAATTGCGATTCTAATAGGTTTACTGTTCTTAGAATCGGGATTTTATTAAAGACAAGGAGGCTAGCATTATCCCTCCCACCCTTCCCTGGGTGTAAAAGATTTATGTTTTGGAATTAAAATGTCATGGTTCTTTGGATGAAAAGTTGTTACTATAGTAACAAGAATGTAATATTTATTATATATTTTTTCCTTTTGTAGAGAATTAAATTTTGGATAATTTTCTTATGGATAAATAAGAAGCGTGTTTGAAGAAGATTTAGAAGAGGCAAACGAAAAGAGGAGGAAGATGGTGGCCTCATGTTACTTATGTTTGTCAAAGTTCTTTTAGGATTGTGATGTTTTAAGATTCCATGAGCATTTTAAAAGTGCTGCTCAGAAGTGGGAAATAAGTGGACAAGTTTTGCTATTTAGGGAGCACTTTTGCCAGAGACAGAACATGGTCCCATGAGATAATAAATGTCTAGGCAAAAATGGCAAAAGTGTCCACGGAGTCTTCAGATTTGCAGCTTAATTAGGCGATAGACGTATTAGTGACATGACACAGATCTACCAGTCCAGATGCGTTTCTATCGCACTTTATGGTGCTGGGGTGTGGGGATATTATCCCGATAGTAGTTTACACATTGAGGAAAATGAGTTCCTCAAAAAACTGCTCTGTCTACCAACTTCAGCACCTACAGAGGTAATCCATAGGGAAGTCGGGATTGGCTATCTGTCAGATCTGATAGCTTTAAGGCCTTACTGATCTGCAGATCCATATGGCAAAAAAGAAGAGACTGCTTTTAATAGATTAATAATTAAAGATCACCTTGAATTGGATAACTATCTTATGATACCCTGGTTAAAGTATATTGTACATAGCTTCAAGGAAGTTTTTGATTTAAATATTCTGGAAGACCTCAACGCTATAGCAGAGATGCCCAAAACAGTAATGAGGAATACGTTTTCGTCACGCAGATTAAAGAGGCGCCTGGGCTACAGCGGGCAACTAACAACATGCATGTTTTATAATAGTTATTCAGTCTTTGAAGGTTTCCAGACATATTTAAGCCAGGTAACAAGAACTTCACATAGATATGTTCTCACTAGATTAAGATTCGGGCTGGCGCATCATATGGTAGCTTTCCCACACCTCAAACAGCACCCAGCTGGTCCATGCCCTTGTGACGGCCACACCAAACAAAGCATTCTGCACTTTCTTCTTATATGTGATCTTTATATGAATTTTCGCATTGCTTTTTTAAAACCACAGTTTTTAAAATATGGTATTTTTAATGTGGATGCAGCGATGAGGTTGCTTTTTATAATGCAGGAACCCGATATTTGTTTCTTTACTGCAGTTTTTATACTTAAATCAATTAATGCAAGAAAGAGCATGATATTTTAATTGCTGTTTTCAATGGTTTATCATCTCTGTATAGTGTTGCCTAAATTTGTATGATGATGTATTTCCTTTTTATGTGCTTTTATGGTTGTTTTTATACGAACCGAACAAAGCTTAATGATGATGACAGCTCCCTGTCAGTATCGAGTCCATGTTCAACTGCCCTCAATCTGTTTATCCAAATTGCCTCCAACTTGCGTAGGGAATTTGTTCAATCCCCTCCCCTCGGATTTTCGGAGGCAGTTTAAATTCCATTTAATCGAATCCGGGGAAATTCTGCTAAACCGTCGACATCTGTTTTTTATTGATTCTCCTTGTGCATTGTTAATCAATTTGGGTTTATTAAAATCATATTGACTACTAAATCAGACTTAAGACATGCAAGTGGTTGTGCTCTGTTAAATTTTGATAGTTATATTGTATATGAGAAAGAGTATTCTTTTTTGTACACATGAAGGACACTGATAAATGGCACGGTGTTCCACATGAGCACACAGAGAAAGTGTATACTAATATGCTACAGGGATAAGACTATGATAGAGGTGCTGACTTTTCTTTCATAACGACTGCCATTTTCACCATATTATTCTTTATCTATTAACTGGGATTGTCAATTAATGGCTTTGTTGGCTGTTTGTTTGAACTCAGAATAGGCTGATATTGTTACAATATTAAAAACACATGTCACCGTCCCTGATTAGATAGATACACATCTAGAATTTGGCGGAATGTGCTTGTGCACTGTCAGTGACCTGGCCAGAGAGGGTATGAAAGATCTGAAACTGGATCATACATTCAAAGCTGTTCTGAACAGGGGCCCCCAAAATATGTTTGGCCCAGGGCTCCCAAAATCTTTAAAATTGTCCCTGTCCAGACCCCACATTGGGCCTGAGCTTCCTGTCCTCTGAGGGACGGAAGCTTCCCCTGTAGCTGCACAAGCAGTATCTGCTCAGAAGACAAGGAAGGGCATTTTCTCCCTGCACGAGGCCCTGGCTTAAAGTTTAACAAAGGCTGAGCGTGAGTCTGACAGAAACTAGAGCCATTCTCACGGGCACAAGGTGAGGTTGGCGGAGGCGCCTGCTGCACTAATGATGGCTGCACACCTCTTTGTAAGAGGATGTCCTCCGTCATCGCCTGTGTATCATCCACATACATGTATGATACATATAGGCTGTCACCTCATACAGTGACGTATAAACTCTTAGGATGGAATACAAGCTGCCTGTTTGCTGGTGATATCAGCCCCCAGCAAGCCTCTGTGGCTTTGTCGTGTTCTTTGCTTACTTTGAGGCCATTTTGTTTGAGAACTCAAGTTGCTCAGGGTCAAGGGAGCTTGCAGTACTGCTGACTCTGGCTGTCATTGTTTTATGCATGTGAGGGAAGCAGGGAAGCTTACACTTCGGCCGAACCTTCACCTGTATGTAAGGTAAGAGTGCAGTGCCACTGACTGTATTGAAACTCTGTTCTGCATGTTTTAGAAGCTTGCACTTCTACCGAACTTCCACATGTATGTAAGGTGAGAGTGCCGTGCCACTGGCAGTATTGTAACTCTGTTTGGAATGTTTTGGAAGCTTGCACTTCTACCGAACCTCCACATGTATGTAGGTGAGAGTGCGGTGCCAATGGCGTTATTGTAACTCTGTTTGGCATGTTTTGGAAGCTTGCACTTCTGCCTAACCTTCACATGTATGTAAGGTGAGAGTGTGGTGCCACTGACGGTATTGTAACTCTTTGAGGGAGGAACTTGCAGAGAGAGTAAGTGGCGGACTCTCTGGTGGACTGATGTAGTCGTACTCACCTAAGGTCCAGGGGCGGATTGGCAAGGCGGGCATTCGGGAATGAGCCGAAGGGCCGGTGCCTCAGTGCCCTCTGTGGGCCGTTTTTTTCTCCCCTGTCCCAGTCCACAGAGAGTGGACTAGGAAAGGGGAGAAAAAAAACGGCCCACATAGTGCACGGAGACAGACAGAGAAAAGTAAAGCAGCCTCACTGTGCGGCCGACAGCGATTGTCAGCTGTGGGCTCTCCTTCACCCCTGCCCTGCCAAGCAATCAAGCTGAGGCTGGGCTGGGGAGGGGTGATTGTTTGCAAGAATCGGCCTCCCTGGGGGCCAGGTGTTTCTCAGGCCTTTGAGCCATTTTCACCTCGGCCCCCCTGGGGCCCATGCAGCCCAGAAACGGTGTTAGTCTTAGCACCTCACCCACAGCCCTTCACATTCAGGGCATAGTGGGCGAGGAAGAATGGGTCTTGCTGTGGGGGCCAGGTGATGTTTGGATTTTTTTTATTTTATTTATTTATTTATTTATGCGATTTTATATAGCGCGGACTTTACCCAAAGGTGTCAGAGCGCTTCACACAAGGAACAGCAATAATACATGAGGAGAAAAATTACAAGTGGACAAATTACAAAAGCAAACGTTAAGTTACATGAATCAAAAGTGACAATAGTGAGCAACCAAAATACATGAGGTAGCAATCGGTACATTACAGGAGGAAAAAGTGATATGTGTGCAGGTTACAAAAGCGTACAAAGAGAAGTAGAGGTATAATAATGCAATAAATGGCAGACACTCCAGCACAAGAACAAACGTTACGTAGGCAATGGTGGCACTTGTGCAAGTATCTAAAGCAAACAAAATTGAGAGGTAGCATACAGTGTGATCCCAGAGAAAAGTGACGTGTGCAAGTTACAAAAGGGTACCATACACAGGTACAAGGGTAATACTACAGTAAATGGTAAACACTCAAACTGCCAGAACACACTGGGAAGGCACTTCCCATGCACCAGCTTCACCTCAGCCTCCCTCCTGGCTACCTGGCTATATTGGATGACCCAGAAAGCGGTGTTTTGTGCTCCCCTGCCAGGACATTTTCGCGAGGCCTGGAGGGCTGATTAATTTACTAATTGCAGGGGCCTTACCTGTTCATGTGCTCCTGAGCTGAAGGTCTGGGGAGGGCTGAGTAGGTTAGTAATAGCAGGGGCTTTGCTGCTTTTCAGGTGCTCCTGTGCTGGAGGGCTGGAATAATTTTGTGACAGAAAGGGGCCTTGCTATTTTTTTTAGTTGCTCAGCATGTAGGCCATTGGCACCTTTGCCCTGTGTCCTGTGCAAGAACAGTATCCTCCCACTTTCATTCCTTGTCTGTGCAAATAGTGTTTCATGAAAGGGCACGCCCCTTGAATGTGGGCCATGCCCCTTAAATATGGGCCACGCCTCTTGAATGTGGGCCACTTTTTTCGTCAGTGCCCGGGCCGAATTGTGATCCCAATCCGACCCTGCTAAGGTCCACATAGTCAGTAGGGGGAAATTGCTGGAGCGTCAGTAGAAGAGCAGGGGTTAGGCTGCCACAGGCATAAACGAAGGGGCTCGCCCAAATATGCACAGTGCAGAGTAGAGAGTAGACTCAACTGAAGTCACAGAAAGGGTCAGAGGTTATATTAACGGCCAGGAACAGGAAGGCACTCGTCTGGGTTGACTGAGACCCAGCGCACCAAAAGTGGCCCACTTTAAGGTATTAGAAAGTTACATAACTGGGCCAATCTACAAATTGGAATCGTTTTGACTTGTAAAGACAGGCTATATAAGTGTTTTGCAAGGTATGGAAGACTGCGTGGTTATGAGCTTGCTGCAGACCATGTTTGTTTTAATATTAGGGAAAACAACCATAACAACTGGCCCAGCAGGCCATAAGCAGCTCTACATACAGGGAGACGGGCAGTGCCAGGTCGCCTTGAAGGCCCGTCCGGTGCTGCCCCGGCGGCAGCGGGTTCGTCTGAGGTACGGGCGGGCAGTCAGTCGCGGCAGCAGCACTCACGCCCTTGAGTTCCGGCCCGCTGCCGGAGACGGCTGGAGTGACAGGCGGTGGACACCTGTCAATGGGACATGGCGTGACAGAGGTGAGCGGGGACTCTCTCTCTCCACAGCTGTCAGTGGCTTCATAAATTATCCGCTGACTGAAGGAGAAAATGTCCGGAGAGAATGAGACGAGAAATGAAATTCGAAATAAAAGGAGGGGATATGAGAGGAGGGAGTTAGATGCCAGAGAGAGGAGGGGGAGGCGGGGGGAGGGGCGCTGGAAGAGCTGAGAGGCAGAGGGAGGACGGAGAGAAATGGAGTCATAGCGAAAGCAAGAGTAATGGAGGGGGGCGGACAGCACAGAAGGGAAGTTAATAAAGACGTCGATATATATAGAGAGGCGGAGAGACAAAACCAAAAGTGAAGGAGAGGCAAGAGAACTCAGAGGTCGGGGAAGACAAAATAAATTATTGTAAAAGGCAAGAAGGGAGAAAGTAAAAAGAGATGGACAAGAGACAGTGAAGGGGGACAGGGGGTGTGGAAGAGAGATGGAAATATAGAGAACTAGGGACTGGGTAAGGCTGAGGGGACTAGAGAGAGAGAAGGGTAAGTACTAGGCCGAGAGGAGGTGGGAAGGGAGAAAAGTGGAGAGAGCCAGAAAGAGGACAGGAGGATTCAAAATAAGGAGTGGAGAAGATAGAAGACACCCTGTGAAGAGAGAGCGAGGTTCTGGGGAAGAGAGGGGCACACGTTTAATTAAGATTCAGCTTAAATGCACGTTACATGGTACGTCTCGTCTCCCCTCCTTATTAACTCAAACATTTCGCGCCCTAATGTATAAATAAATGCGAAATGTGTACAGGAACAAGAGGTAAAATAGAAGTAAGGTGGATGGTATTTTCCTGGTAAGCTCTATCTATTACCGCTTAGTTTCTGTGTGAAAATGTGACAAAAGAAAGTTTATACAAAAAAAAATCATCCCCCACCTTGACGGATTAAAGGTTGAGTGCAAAGTGAGTCTGTGATTCTGAGATTTTACACAGATTGTACAAAATGATCCCTAGCTAGGATGGCTAGATATTGAGAAGCAAAAGCAGGCCAGGCCAGATATAAAAGAAGGACTAAAACATTTAGTCTTACATATATGTCTGGCCTATCCCGGTTTCTGGTAGCCTTGTAAATGTTTGTGGTTTATGTGCATATGTATATACACACACACACACATATCACCCTTTAAATGTGTACTTATACATACACACACACACACACACAAAAACACCAACATAAAACCCATGCGTACAAGGCAAAGTTTACATAACATTAGCTATAGCAGGACGTCCACCCTGAGCCTCCTGCCCGCCTTCCCCACTCTGCCTCAAATGTGCTGGAGCATACAGGTGACCTCCTGCTGCACTGCCTGACAGAAACAGATAGATTGTTTAAATTACTTAAGAATTAGAGATTTTGCACGATGACTTGGCCTTTGTCCCCAAAACCGGGACATGCATATTAGGTTAAGAAAAGTGTCACCCTTTGTTTAGCCTTTCTACAACACTGAAATACGGTGCTGCCTTAGTGCTACCTTGCGACCTAGAGCATCCCCAGCTGAGTTCAGTGACCCTCCCAGTCCCCAGGTACACTACCGTTCACAAAGAGACTGCCTCCGAACCGTGAGCCCCCACCTTCCCTACCACCAGCCTACGGGACGGAGGGCAGCAGTACCTAGGATTAAGATTTCAATGTGTGGTTAAAGTAGTAGACTGAGCTAATGAGGTTTGATATGATGGGTGGTGTCATTCTTAACGGAGCATGTTTGGAGTACTCTTAGCAGTGGATTTGGTGCAACGTTTAGACGATTAAAGCTTCAGTGATTTAGACAATTAGGAGGTTACTTGCCAATTTGAACCACTGCTGAGGATCATTGTTTGTATATTGTTGCATTTAACAATAGCCTTTGAATGGAAAGACTCTTTTTCAAAACGCCGCCTCGAGTTTCCCTTCAGTTTGTGGTCTGGAAGAGGCCCTCAGTAGTGAAGAAAATGCACCCAATTGGTGACTCGATTCCTAGACGCCCATCAGCATAATCCTTTAAAAAAATAATTGTTTTCATTTCATCTTGGCCAGAGTCATGTCTGCTGTAAACCAATGCGCAGATGGAGTAGAATGCTGGGAAACAAAGGACTTCTTAGGAAGGGTAATAAAGGAAGGCACAAGAAGGGAAGCATATAGATCATTGGTGATACATTTATTAAACTAATCTACACAGTTGTCAATACTACCAGGAGGCTCAGGCACAGTAAGCTCTAAGCAGGTGATCATTTTAGGATGGTCCAGTTTAGACCATGAGGGATCAGAAATGTTGGACGACTCATTGGTTTTCATTTTGGCCTCTCCTTGATTGACAAAAACATCACGTTCTGTCAGTTCTAAAGTGGAAAGAGTGTTGACTAAAGCTCGGAAGGAGAAGATATGGCCTGCAGAGTGAGTTGATCCTTAACATAACGTGTATTTTGTAAAGCGCACGTTCACCTGTGAGCATCTTGGCGCTGAATAACAGATGATTAGTGTTACTCAACTGTACTCATCTATACACCTCAGAAGGATGAAAGGCTGAGTAATCTGCCAGTATTTGAACCTGTGACCTTTTGGTCTAACATAGGCCCTTACAGTGGACGCATTAGTCCACTAAGCCATCTGACACGGTTCTTTGTACAAGTTACAGCACATCAAAGGCTGAATAAATAACAACTCTGTGACTTCCTTGTGATATTCCCTGACTACATGAAAATTAAAATATTAAAGCGAGATAACATTTTAGTTGTGAGACTAGAGAGATCAACACCAGTACTGAAGTAATAACATTCTTCCCAGGGCCAGAGAGTCTGTAACTAAATACCATTTTATTGGATTCATTTTTATTAATTGAAATTTTCAATGAAAAATATTGAGAATATATTCTGTAAAGGAAAGTGACTTGAAAGTCCTTGAGGAGACAACATTTTTATTTTTTGTAAATAAATGCATGGGTCCGTTGTCTAATTTGAAAAGATAACCAGAAGGAATGTAAGATCAGGGGCCGCGTCCGCTTTAAGCAGGTTCCTGTTATAAATACAAAATCAAAATGAGTGTTCCAGACTCCTCCCCTCAGTCACAGGTTTAACCATCAACAGACATTGATTACAATGCATGTTATATTGGGATTCCGACAAGTATGATATGCAGCTCGATTAGAAATTCTAGAAGATAAAGGGGTACGGGTAAAGATGAAATGTTTGTGCTGTGCCTTAGGTAGTCGGTTGCACTAGTGAGTCGCTTCAAACGAATAGGTTCAATGCTGCACAATTGCAAATCTTTTATCAGTAATATTAAGTCTTTGCAGAACAAAGACTTGGCAGTGTCCTGGCCCCTGTATATGGACTGGGCATAGAGGGACGTAGTATGCACGCGTCTCTCTGCTGCTAGTCTGAAATAGGGCGTGGATGGATGACATGTCCCAACTAGCAAAGACTAGAGAGCGCACTTCAAATACAACACCTCTAAAATGGCACAATTGAGAGTGAAGTAAAAATGGCCTATGCTCTCGCCTAAGCGGACCATAAAGTTAAAATAAAACAAGCACTGGCAAAGACAATAGGTCTCGCCTATGTAAGAGATATGGTCTTTACAAATGTGTTTTAGCCATGTTGTCTCTAATGCACTACCCTATGTTTCACCACATCCCTCTGTGAATAAATCCTTTCCCTCCACTCTCTGACTCATCCCAAACCTCATTCCACTACTATGATCTCCAAAAGAACCCTTTCTAGACTCTTCCCACTGTCTACTTGAATCACACCAAACCTCATTTTAATACTATGATCGTCCATACAACCCATCTAAATTTTTCCCTTACCTATCACTCATTTGACCTATCCCAAAACTCATTTTACTACCATGAACTCTCTAATCCATTTCTAGAGATGTTTCCCTCCTCAATCTCTCCTTCTACTCATCCCAAACCTCCTCTTACTACTATGAACAAACATTTTCTAGATTCTACCCTCTTTTATCCCCCTATTATCCTTTGCAATCCAACTAACAGACTCATATGCCCACAGCTCAAATTAAATCAGATTTCACTTTACTAATCAACCACTAATCCTTTTTGGGTTCCGGGGTAGCATGCTACTTGCCAAAAGCTCTTTGACACCTCGCCAGGGGTAGTAAGCTCTCTATCAATACAATTTCAATACAATACATGCTGCAGAGAATGCATTACAGACCAGCAAGACTTTTCAGAATATGGAGTTCACAAAGGCCGCTCTAGCCTAGGGAAGAAGGCCTATGGAAGGACACCTAATTTACTGGTCAACATTGAGGGGCTGAGATACTGCCCTGGACCGGACGCAAGGGCTTGCAGGATATCAGCACTGGGAATTTGTGGACTCTCAGAAGCCTTTCTAATCTGTCCCTTGTAGACCTCACTCCCACCTGACTCTACAGAGCTTTGTACAGGGACCACTAAAGACAACTCTCTAACAATGGCTCCGGACAGAAGGGCTGGATGCCAGCTTTTCAGGATCTCATAAAATACATTTACATAAATTAGACTACAGTGATCATTTTGCTGCCTCAATCTCTGTTCCCCTATTGCATTGTCTGTTTGCCTGTTCCACTGTCTAGATCAGTGCTTCTGAACCATTTAGAACCAGAACACAATTTTTAGAATGACAAACCTTTGCAACCCACCAAGCTTTAATGTACACGAGGTGCAGTGATTTTAAATGTAATAATAGCAACTGGTTGTAAACTTCACAACCTTACCCACACACTTCGATATCGTACTGTGGGCAATAAATTGATTTGGCCATGTGAAAAACAGGTATATTTTACATCTCTGGGTTTTCAGTGATATCATAGATAACTCAAACTTCCCTCTTTTTGTCTATGTATGTCACTTTGAATCCAATTTGAAAAACATCCCCATTAGTCACTGTTACACACGTGTAATTCTATTTGTTATCCGTTTCATGATCTGCTGAGCTTGGTGGAACAATAATGAAAGGCAAGTTTACAAGCTGTGAATTAGACCATGTGACTAAAAGCAAACCGTGACTGTTTGGGCTGAAATATCACCTAACACATAATTCTGTGAAGAGTGACATTTGGATTAAAATATTGAAGAAAATCAATGCAGTAACTCTGGTAATAGAAAAATTAGAAGGAAAGCAGTAAACAAAAGGGTCGTGAAGAGAAGAATTAACAAATGAATTACAGCAGTGAAAGAACACTGCAGGGGAATTGGTAGTGACCCATCAGTAGATTTTACACAATGTCAATTCAAGGAAAAGCTGTTGCAAAGCAGGATGTTGGCTCCATTGAAGGAATTGGTGGGGACACTATGAAAGCACCTGGGGTTTGTGATTGCATGTATGATGTGAAATGTGAGTACCATGTTCAACTTCTAATGCTGTTTCAAAGCAGGCCTTCATTTCTATTAGTAGATGGTGAAGGTGTAACCTCCAACAAAGATGGACGTGCCAAAGACCATGGAGATGTGAATCGCATTAATGTGATGGACAACGCTCTGTCATGTGGCATCATAAGAGAGCCGCTGTCAAATCTATTCACTTCAAAAGACTGTGAACTCCCATAGAACCCTTTGTCATTTTGACTGTGTTTGATGGAGTGCCAGAATGTTGCAGGAAATGTTGTTTACTCACAAACTGGTCTCTTGGCAGGAAGGAGATCTAAACACCAGTCAAGGACAATGCACTCTGAAAGGAAGTTTAGATAGGAAAGTAACAGCAATCCAAGCAGCAATCCCTTCTAGAGCTGTGCTGGCTGATCTGGTACCTGCTATTAAGAGTTATGGGGCAAATGATGTTTGTATACAATGGAGGTTTCCTGGATAGAAAACTAGCCAATGAAACACAAGAGCAGGTGAGTCTGGTACATCATCCCCCACACATGGAAAACGTTCCCACCATTTTGCACAAGTACACACCTCCTAGTGGTAGTACCCAACCTGCTAAACAAATCAAAGATTCAATCATAAAAACACACATAATTAAAACAATATGTTACTGTACCCTTTTGCAGAAGTTCTTTTGTGCCTATGCTCACAAACATCATTTATTTCCACTGTTGTCTCCAGGGGGGCGGAGGCGGGTGGGCAGATGGAGCCTGTGCCCCAGATCTGTTTGTCCTAGCCACACCCTTTTGGGCCCCATCACCACAGTGTCTGTATAACCTTGAGTATTGTTGCTGAAAATATTTAAATTTTACTTTGTATGTATGTGTCTATATAGGTCTGTATATACAAATATTGATATAGATATATACACATATGAAGTCAAATGTAACTAGTATAAGTATATATGTTATGTTACAGGCATTTAATATAGCACAGGATAAATCACCCCCGGAGGGATATGTTGGCGATGGAGCACAAAATTCAGAAGAGAGAAATTCAGAAGAGCAAGGTGTTAAGTAGTTTTTTAAACCAAGCAAAGTCAGAGCAAGAGTGAATATGAAAAGGCAGTCTATTCCAATGGTGAGGAGTAAGATAGAAAAAGAATGTGGAAGAGGGGTGGTGCAGCGACCAGGGTTCCTGACTCCGGACTATGGGGTTCAAGGTTCCATCCCTGGTGCTGACGACAGGTTAGCCCGCTTAATCTTCCCGACAGCCCCAAGCATCGGGACCAGGCGCGCAACACCCATTGGAATCAAAGGGCTTCAGCCCCCCGTGTGAGTGGCAGCCCGGGCACAGACAGCTCCCGGGCAGCACCCTAGCACTTCACAGGTCTTTTAAAGACCATGTGCATGTTAATGAGGCTTTGTTGTTGTTTTACCCCTTCCAAGAGCCCCTGCCGCTCCACTCAGCCTATTTCTTAAAGTTTCAGCCCCCCCCCGAATTTTTTTCTTAGCCCCCCCCCCTCCCGAAATGTCGCTCTAGTTGCGCCTCTGATCGGGACACCACTTCGGAGGTAGCGGTGCGCTTTACAAATGCTGGTATTTCATTTACCATATGTGGTTGCCCGTATTCGCAAAGCCATAGCAAAAGGTCGTCTGTAGATCTGAGATTTCAAGTGGGAAAATATGGCTGATGCTTCTCGTGATGGTAGACAGGGGCCTTACTGAACAAATATTTTTGCACCGGGCACAAGAGTTTGACTAGAGAGCGTTTTCTTACTGGGAGCCAGTGAAGGAATTTTAGTGTGGGCTCGATAAAAATCAAGGGTGAAGTTTGCAAACTAGGCGAGCAGCTCTGTTCTGAATCACTTGCAGCTTGAAGAGTAGTGTCTCAATTGCTGCTACGCAGAGAGAGTTGCTGTAATCTAGACGGCTTACAATGAGTGCCATTAGTGAGAGTTTTCTAGTGTGTATCAGGAGCCTCTTAAAGACCTTCCTGAGGATGCACACGATCCCAAAACAGGCTCTGCAGCTGAAACCAGCCTGCTCTCTCATAGAGAGGCTCTCATCAACCAGAATGTCAAGAATTTGTACTACCTTTTTAGCGTGGGCGATCGAGCTTAACTCAGAATGCCACCTGTTTTCTGACCAATATGCAAGGGCCTTGCCAAACAGCATGATCTCAGTCTTATCTTTGTTCAGCTGTATGCGATTTAAGGTCATCCAGGAGGCAATTTTCCTTATACTTTCACCAAATCTGCTTTTGGTAGATTCTGGATTGGATCCCATACAATGATCAGTTGAAGGTGAGAATTAAAGAAAGAAAGCAAGAGAAAGGCAAGAAAGAAAGAAAGGGGAATAAGGAAAGAAAGAAAGATAGAAAGAAAGAAAGAGAAAGAAAGAAAGAAAGAAAGAAATAAAGAAAGAAAGAAAGAAAGAAAGAAAGAAAGAAAGAAAGAAAGAAAGAAAGAACAGAAGAAAGTAAGGATGGAATAAAGAAAAGAAAGATAAAGAAAAAAGAGAGTGAAAGAAAGAAAAGGAAACGCGGGAAAGAAAGAGGAAGAAAGAGAGAACGACAAGAAAGAAAGAAGGAGACAAGAGAAAGTAAGTAAGAAAAAAAGAAAGAAAAAGAGAAGAAGCAAGAAAGAAAGAGCCAAGAAGGAAAGAATAAACATTGAAAGAGAGAAAGACAAGAAAGAAAGAAATTGAGAAAGAAAGGCAAGAAAGAAGAAACAAAGAAGGCAAAAGAAATAGGAAGATAAGAAAGAAAGAAAGAACATGGAAAGAAAAATAAAGAGAGAAAGAAAGGAAGAATAAAAAGAAAGAGGAAGATAAGAATGAAAAAAATGGAAGAAAGAAAGAAGTAAGGAATGAAAAAGAAGAAAGAAAAATGAAAAAAGAAGAAAAGCAGGAAATAAAGAAGGAAAGACAGAAAGAAGGAACTACAGACAAGTTACAAAAACAGAGCACCCTTATGAGCTTATATTTAGAGCTCATATGAGCTGCTAGTATGCTGTGAAAAGCAGCAATGCGTAAACAAAGTACGCTTCAAAAGGAATTTACAATAGCATTGGCAGGCGACAGGAACTGATAAAGCTGGAATGTGCCTCCTGCTCTTTTATGATAGAGGTCATTCTGCTTTCAAATCAGGTTCTACAAACAAAGGCAACACAAAAGTAATATAATGGATAACGTACTGCCTGACGTACATTATAAGGATATTGCAGGTCACTGAGGACTTTCATAACCTTCGGTGGAGTTCCTTTAGATATTTATGGAGCTCGGACGTGGCTTGCAATATCCTTACTGTGTACAGCAGCATGGGGTACTTTATCCCATATAATACAAGGTCACACCATCACCTTTCTCACAAATGACTTAAAACCTTGGTGTAGCTTTTTTCATATGAAAGAGAGAGCATGTTTGCAAACACGAAGAATAAATATAGAACATCTAGTGCAGAATTAGACCTGTTAGATATTTCTTGCAAAAGACAGTAGAAACAGTTCAATAGAAGTAGGTTTAAAAAAAAGCTGGAGTAGCTCAGAATGTGTAAAACACACAGAAAGATTCTAACTTTTCTATAATTATCTAAGGAGTGCAAGAATTAAACATGTCCTTTCTGCTAGTCACTGTGAGCTAGAAAAACAGAGCATAAGAAAGAAAAGCAATCAGTTTTGTTGCTGTAAACAGCTGCTCCGTGACCTGGCCTGCCTTTCACCCTGGCTGCTAACTGCAGGCATTGCGACATCAGAACCTGACTGCAGTAACTTATTACAGTTGATTTCTGAAGTCTTTTCTTTATAATTGGCAACTGGGTGGGTCACAAGTCCACTCAATATAAAGAAATTAGAGACAGACGGTTATACAGGGATTGCAGAATCCCATGTATTATCACCTTAGCTGCTTCGCAAATATCCCTCCCCAGTGCTGCGCTGTCCATTGGAACTAGTGCTGAATGGACGTCCAATGGTCGTGCGCAGCACTGGGGAGGTAGCGCTCGTGACGACCGTTGGCCGTCAGCAGCGCTTAAGAGGTAAAAACAAAAACATTGACATCTCACCTGTTTTGCTGGTTTGCCGCCATCGCCGGCAGAGTCACTTGCTGATTCCCGATTCCCGGCCCTAGGAGGCACACAGGAAACTACTCGCCCCAGCAGCCCTTGTGGCGCGCACGCC
Source organism: Lissotriton vulgaris (assembly GCF_964263255.1). Lineage (NCBI taxonomy): Eukaryota > Metazoa > Chordata > Amphibia > Caudata > Salamandridae > Lissotriton > Lissotriton vulgaris. The sequence goes on from NC_141693.1 coordinate 1,576,753,245, forward strand.
ACCACCGCCATCAGAGAGCGCCAGGAAGCACTCAAAAGGTCAACAGGGCTCCCGCAGTGCGGGAGCTCGTAAATCTCACCTGCTTTGCCACCACCGCTGCCAGTGTCACTTGCTGATTCCCGATTCCCGGTCTTAGGAGGCACACAGGGAACTACTTGCCCCAGCAGCCCTTGCGGCGCGCACGCTGCCAATGCCATCAGAGAGCGCCAGGAGGCACGCAAAAGGCTAACAGGGCTTCCACAGAGCGGGAGCTCGTAAATCTCACCTTTTTTGCTGGTTTGCCGCCACCAGAGTCACTTGCTGATTCCCGATTCCCGGTCTTAGGAGGCACAAAGCAGGTTTCTGGACCAGGGTCAGCAGACTCGATAATTCTCTCGCCTCGGTGCCCACTCTGATCAGCGATCACACTCGGCAACTCTGGGCATTAGCTTGCCTCATCTTCACGAACGGCCCCACCAGACCGCCGGGGATGCCTGGTCTCACCCTGGAGATACCCATTAAGGGACAATCTCTCAGGGAAGCCAGGAAGGGTTTCGCAGCGGTCGAAGCGCCTTGGGACCCTACGGGTAAGTAGTGCGCTATATAAATGCCAATACATTTACATTTACAAAGGGAACTACCCGCCCCAGCAGCCGTTGTGGCGCGCACACCGCCAACGCCATCAGAGAGCGCCAGGAGGCACTCAAAAATGCTCCCGCAGTGTGGGAGGGCGTACATCTCACCTGTTTTGCTGGTTTGCCGCCACGGCCACCAGAGTCAATTGCTGATTCCCGATATTAGGAGGCACACAGGGAACTGCTCGCCCCAGCAGCTCCTGCGGCGCGCACATCGCCAACGCCATCAGAGAGAGCAAGGAGGCAATCAAAAGGCCAACAGGGCTCCCGCAGCGCGGGAGCTCATATATCTCACCTGTTTTGCTGGTTTGCAGCCACAGCTGCCAGAGTCAATTGCTGATTCCTGATTCACGATTCCTGGTCTTAGGATGCACACAGGGAACTACTCGCTCCAGCAGCCCTTGCGCAGCGCACACCGCCAACGCCATCAGAGAGCGCCAGGAGGCACTCAAAAGGCCAACAAAGCTCCAGCTGAACGGAATGCGTGCGGGCATGCCCGGGCAATGCCAGGGCCAAGGGCAGGCCTGTCTGCACCCATCAGCGACCGGTAGAGGCTAGGCCACTCCCCTTGGCTGGGCTACTGAATTGCCGGCTAATTGCCCATACCAACCGTCGTCACTCAGCCAACTGGGACACGTAGCACACCACATTGACCATTACAACATCCACACTGATTGACACAGACTTTTGGCAGGGACTGTGGAGGTCTCCCGGTCTTTTGTTGGACAGACACCACGTGTATTTCTATATACGGGGTTACCCTTTGGGGACATAATTGTTATGCTGCTGCATTTATTTATTGTGTTATTGTATTGTTATTGTATTGCCTTATCTTTAGCTTATGGAGAGGCGAAAGATACAGACGGGTCCAATAGGGGTAAAGGCAAAGGTTAGCACTAATGCCACCGTTACGACCATGGAGTCTTTCCTGCTGAGGTCGGCAGCTGTAATTGATAAGGAGATCAAACTAGTGAATAGACGACTCTTTAGGATGCCATCTAACATTCTGCATCTATTTTTAGTTGGCCCGAATGTGCCTCTGGCTGAGGCTATTGCTTAGTCCCTGAGCCTATCTATCCTGTCAGGGTCTTTGGGATGGCTCTCAAGCCAACGAAGGGTCATTTTTTTTGCAGGAAGCCCCCCACTGGCCTCGCACAGGCCTCTTTCACCCGTCATCATAATAGAAAACAGGGAGAGTAGTGTTCACTACACTTTGCCAGGGAAAGAAGGTAACCTTACACATAAACACGCAGACACTAATTCAGAAATTTGCAGGAAGAACTCTCAGCTTCCCGTTAACGGGGCTCTTAAGCTTGGTTGGGGCACAAAAAGGAAACTTCAACCCATTGGGGGTAAAGCTAAGAAACCCAAACCCACCCCAGTTCCCAAACTGGTTACTAAGCCCATGGCATCTGAGCCGGTAGCTACAAATATAGACTCGTTGGTTATGGAAACCTTTAAAGCTATAATGACCAGTTTACTGGACATTAAGCTGGGTCTTATTGTTGAGAGACTATCTGCAATTGAGAAATTTCTAGCAGGGTGTAACTGTTCCGATGAACCCGCAAACCCAGGTGTGCTCAGTAATAATCCAGGGGCCAGCATTGGAACTGTTCCAGGTCCATCTAAACACCCAATTTTCACCCATAGAGAACAGCTACGAACCCAGTGTCCAATGACTCACGCAGTTCGTGGGGAGGTAGATAGTACAAGGGATAGTCAGGTATCTGCTAGGATTCTGCCGGTTCATCAGCAATCGCTGGATTCTCAATCTCCTGGTGGTCAGACAGCAGGCTCACAGGGGCAGCTAGTGGAAGACTCACAGCGTCTACCAGTCATTCATCTCCCACCAGAACCCACGCATTAAATAGTGATCCTGGGGAATGTGCCACCGCTCCCCCCGGGTTTGATTGAGAACTTTAGTCAGCTTAAAAGCAAGGTACTTACTTCATTGGCTATCAAAAAATACCAGTGTGGGTTTAAGAGCAGAGCGTAGTTTCATCATGGTGCGCCGAGTTGGTTGGATAGGCAGCTCGCGGAAACCCGGTGTGTTCTTGTGAATTTTAACAGTCCTTCCCTGGCCGCAAGAATTCTTTCTTGAGTGACGCACGTCGGCCCATCAAATCACAGGTCCTTAATACAGGCACTACTGTTAGGTTTTTTCTATAGAGCTTATAAAGGTACAAACCAGGGACTAGTGTTATCGATACTCCTCGAGATAGGTGGATACAAAAGGCCTTTATGGCAAATGAGAATCGGTACCCACAAGTAGGACGCAGCATAAATCAGTCTGCTGGGTTCTACTCTGCTCCTCCTTTAGTGTTATTTAACAGATTCTCTAAACTATGAAGGTTGGAGGAGTGCGATTTACTGCATATCTCTGCAGCGCCTGTAGTTGAGATAAAGCCACAGCAGAAGGTTCACCCCCCAAATTATACAGAGTGAGGTTGTCTTCTGAATATTTGAAAACAATGTTTTGTCGTGGAACATCGTAGGCCTGGCAGATAAGTTCCAGGATCCGACATGGTAGCAGTTTGTCAAGAAATTTTCTGTAATGTCTCCACGAGACATGGTTGGTGAACTGTAACCTATTTCTGGAGGGATTCAAGGCTTTTTTCGTTCCAGCCTCCCCATCGGTCTGTGGCAGAGCCAAGGGCTATCTGGAATATATATATATCTATACTACTATTATAAAGAGAGACCACAAACCTTTTGGCAAGGTAAACTCGGGAACCACAGCTCCAATCCACACACCCAATACATTGTTGTAATCCTCAGGGTGTGCAGATGGACATAGGCTATAGAAAATTTAAAAAAAAACGTAAATTAAAAAATATAACTTAAAAAAAAAGTAGTGCCCTGAAAGTAGCGCCGGCCGCGACGCTGATGGCCACGACGTAGCGCTGGCCGCAACGTACGTGATGACGAGGAGGAGCGGCGTTGAAGTGAGGAGCTCGGGGAGGAGCGGCGGCTCAGGTGAGGCTCTGGGACACGGGACGGGAGGGAGCCGGTGCGGGAGGTTGGCCCGGAACAACTGCGGTAAGGCTCAGGGTCTGGGGGCAGCATTTCAGGCTTGCGAGGAGGAGCGGCGGTGAAGTGAGGAGCGGCGGTGAAGTGAGGAGCGGCGGCTCAGGTAAGGCTCTGGGACATGGGACGGGAGGGAGCCGGTGCAGGAGGTTGGGCCGGAACAACTGCCGTAAGGCTGAGGGTCTGGGGGCAGCAATTCAGGCTTGCGTGCACTCCCGCCCAGCCCCCGCCCGCCACAACATTGTCCGGGACACAGACAATGTTGTGGTGGGCGGGGGCCGGTGCGGGAGTGCACGCAAGCCTGAAATGCTGCCCCCAGCCCCCTTCTGCCCCAGGCAACGCTGGGGCGGGCTGCTAGTATATATATGCATATATATATCCTGAAAAATCCTTTTCAGTAACGCCGCGTAGTCACTCACGCAGAGCCAAGGGCGGTCTGGAATATATATATATATATATATATATATATATATATATATATATATATATATATATATATTCACTGAAAAAACCATAGGTTTCTGCCACGTTATAGTTAGGAATTAACATTTAAAAAACCTTGCAAATTCACCGAAAAAAACCATAGGTTTCACACACGTTATAGTTAGGAATTAGCATTTTAAAAACCTTTGAAATTCACTGAAAAAACCATAGGTTTCACCCCAGTTATAATTAGCTGGTCATTTTACTCATACAAAACCTTTGAAATTCCCCCGTTATAGTTAGTTCAGCTAACTATAACTCGCGCGCCCGCAATGCACTGCTGATGACGTCACATATTACATCACTCATGACATGGTCAGTGACATCACTCATGACATCTCAAATTTCAAAGGTTTTTAAAATGCTAATTCCTAACTATAACGTGTGTGAAACCTATGGTTTTTTTCGGTGAATTTGCAAGGTTTTTTAAATGTTAATTCCTAACTATAACGTGGCTGAAACCTATGGGTTTTTCCAGTGAATTACAAAGGTTTTTGAAATGGTAATTCCTAACTATAACGTGGCTGAAACCTATGGTTTTTTCGGTGAATTTCAATGGTTTTGTAAATGATAATCTTTAAATGTATTAATTATTGTTATATTTTTTATACTGATTTACTACATTATTTTAAATTATTTATTTTTAGATATTTTATTTTTTAAATTACATTGCATATTTTTAATATAAATTGAAAAAAATTTTTTTTACACCTCTCTGCAACGCAGCCCCCTGGCGCGTTTGCAGAGGGGGAACTAATTCCCCCTTGCATACTGTGGGTCCCTGGGGGCCATCTAGCCCACCTGGAACCTCCAGTATGTGCCAGGGGGCTGCATTGCAGAGACGTGTAATGAGGCTATGCCCCTTTTTACACCTCTCTGCAACACAGCCCCCTGGCGCGTTTGCAGAGGGGGAACTAATTCCCTTTGCATACTGGGGGTCCCTGGGTTCCAACTAGCCCACCCTGGAACCTCCAGTATGCGCCAGGGGGCTGCATTGCAGAGAGGTGTAATGAGGCCACACCCTTTTTTACGCCTCTCTGCAACGCAGCCCCCGGGCACGTATGCAGAGAGGGAACTAATTCCCCTTGCAAACTGAGGGTCCCTGGGGGCCAACTAGCCCACCTGGAACCTCCAGTATGCGCCAGAGGGCTGGGGGTCAGGGTGCTTCTACCCTGCCCCCTTTTTGAGTTCTACACGTTTGTTTTTCTGCTTTCTTGTGCCTCAGACTACCGAGGCACAAGATGGCTGCCAACAATTTCTGTTTTGGAGTGTGGACAGACAGTGGCAGCCAATCAGCATGCAGCTCGTGCACGGGAAGGTACGCGTACCGTACGTGTACCGTACGCGTACGGTACGCGCTATAGATATATATATTTTTTTCTTTCGATTTTCTCAGAAACTACTGGAGGGATTTACACCATTTAAGCAAAAGCGTGATCTGCGAATCAGACTCTACCATTTTGCCAAATTTCTTGTAATTCTGTTCAGCCGTTCGGGCTGTAGCCGTGTCTAATCGTCCTATGGAAAATAACATGGGGAAAACACGTTTAGGCATCCCCCTTTTTTCTCAGCCCCACTTGACGAATCCCCCCAAAACTTTCAGGGAAGGAGCGAAGCGGAGCGGGCCATCTTCTTTGGGAAATTCGCGAAGATTCATCAACCGGCGCCAAAGTTATTCCCAATAGAATGTTGCGGATTTCCTATGGAAACTAGGTCCTAAATATAACTACCTACTAGCGACCGCCAGTAGGTAATAAATATATATATATATATATATATATATATATATATATATATATATATATATATATATATATATATATATATATATATATATATATATATATATTCAATAGTAGCGTCACCCAGAGACGTCTTTCAGAGATCCCTACCTCGTCTTGGGCACTGGCTTCACTGGGACCTGAACTGTTGCAGTTTTGCAGTTTGTTTTGTTTCACCAGCGTTAGTTGGATTGGCCAGTATCCCGCCACCAATACCGGGGAGAAAGTAGTTGTGCAAGAATTACTTTTACCTGGATGCAGAGAATAGAGAGACGGGCGTTTTCAATAAAAGGTATTATTTAATGAACAGTCTTTCTTCTCATGCAAGAGAAATGTCGCGTTTCGCCGTAAGGCTTGGTCACGGTAAACTGTGACCAAGCCTTACGGCGAAACGCGTCGGCTTTTGTGAACCTTGTTGCTGAATAAATCAATTTGAAGCATCCCGGAGTGTCCTGACCCTTTCTCAACCTGTTTGGTATGCAGAAAGCTTGTTGGTATATATATATATATATATATATCTCTGGCAGTGGACTGCCGGATTTCACTAGTATGGGCCTGGTTAATTTTTTATTATGCTACGACAAGTATCCAGGGGGAATGCAATATCACCCAGCTGGGCTCCTATATAAGACAGTCTTGTGCTTTTATATTGCATACTTTAATGGTGATGGGTGATTTCAATATCCACCCCTGTGGAGATCCTAAGCATACAATCATGGCCGACTTGGGATGCCACCGAATGCGGGGGTTTCATTTTGAGCACTCTATCCAGGGGGAAGAATTGTACAACTTACTTAACAAATTTGATCTATTGTCATTAATGTCTCTCTCTGGTCCATATAGTAAAGCCCCTATTCCTTCCTTTAAAGGGAGAGCTAGCAGATCCTTCATTGATTATATTTTAATTTCATCCACTCTTCAGTCCTTATTTCATGGGTTCACCCTTAGGGATAGTATTCACAGTGATCATAACCCTCTCTCTTTGTACAAGTTAGCGGCCCACTTCTATTTCAAAAATCTAGGGTGGTGACACCGGGCACGTTAAGACCAACTGATGGAAGGCGCCATCTTAAATGGTCACAGATTACCCCAGATGCCTTTACAGCGAGGTAAGAGATTGTTGTGCCGCCAAACGTGCGCTTTTCTTCTCGCCAGGTACCTCATCAAGGGATGTTATTAGTGCCTTTAACGTAATTTCCAAAAAAGCAGGAGAACTTTTAAGTGTACCTGCATGTAGGACAGTCTCTTCAAATCCAAGATGATTTGTTTAATCTTGCTCCCAGGCGGCACGGAAGCTGAAGGAAGCTCTGAAGGTTACCCCGAGAAATCAATTGCATATACGTGCCAGACGTATATAAACAGGTTTTAGCCACACGCAAGGTTGCCTGGAAGGAGGAGGTCTGGAGGGAGCTGTTGGAGACGAGTACTTTAGGGAAGAGCTAAAGGTTTTGGGGCATTGTCAACAGACCACTGTTTGAGACAGTTAAAGGTGGTGACTTAGGCTCACATATCTTGTAGGAAGAATGGGTGTCCCATTTTCAATCTATGTTCAAGGGCTCTACGGTTTATTCAGAACAGACGGACAGGGACACTGATACCGTTGCTGTGGTCTTTGAGCAGAATGAGGTTGAGGCAGGGATCACTGGCCTGACATGTAACAAGGCCCCGGGCCCAGACGGTATCCCCCGGATCTCTATAAATCAGGTCCACCTTTTTGGACTCTGATCCTTGTGGCTGTACTTAATGCCGCAGCCAGGTACGGCTGCCCTGATTCCTGGGCTAATTCTATCATTGTGCCGGTGTTTAAAAAGGTGGATCGCAATAGCACCTTTTGGTATAGGCCAATTTCCATTCTTGACTCAGTAGTAAAGGTAGTGGGAGGGGTGTTAGAAAGATTATCCTCCTGGGCAGAGGAGAGTAAGATTATTTCTGATATCCAATATAGGTTCCGCCCAGGGCGGTCTCCCCTGGCCCAGTGCCTCAACCTTTACAATTGCTCACCCAGGTATGATCTACCTGGCCTTCATGGACCTTTCATCCGCATTTGACTATGTCAGTCTGTGTAAGGTATGGTAGAAAGGGGGAGTGCACTCGTCATTTCAAAATCAAAAAGGGAGTTAGACAGGGGTGTGTCCTCACCCTGTTTCTATTTTCAATCTATACGAACGGAGTCGAGTCCTCCCTGTCTGCTCTTTCATTGGATGTCCCAAAATTTGATCAAACCCTCCCTCCCGATTCTGGCATACGCCGATGATGCGGTACTGATGGCAAGAACTGGGTTGGCCTTACAAAAACGAATCAAAGCTTACTCCCTCTTTATGGCTACCCTTGACCTGAAAGTCAATGAAACAAAATCATTTATAATGGTGGCCGGAGAGGCTAGAGGTGAGAAACATCCCCATTTCCAGATGGAAGGCAAGGAAATTAAGTTGGTGGACTCCTTTTCATATCTAGGAGTGCTCTTTGACAAGGATCACTCCTGGTGTAAATTAGTGAAAACAAGAGACCAGGGCAAGCAAAGAAACCTCAAGGCTGTTAAGAGATTCTCAAAAAAGTTGGGCGGAAGCCCATTGGATGCACTTAAAAATATATGTTTAGCTAAAGTAAAATCAGCCGTTACATGTGGAGCAGGTGTTTGGGGGATGGTTAACATTGGTACGCTACAGCAAATGGAAGACTCCTTTTTTAAAAATCATGTGACTTTACCACAATCAGCCCCAAACCACATCTTACATCTTGAACTGGGGCTTCTGTATTTGAGTGACTCCATAAGGATAGCCCCGGTCCTCCTGTGGTTGTCAATATGGCAGAGAACTACAGTCAATCTAACACAAAGCATTATAAGAGAATGCTGTAACCTAGATCATTATAATCAGGTGGCTAATTTATGTAGAAACAGTACAGAAAGCCCTAGGGATGGCAAACCTTTTTCAGGACCCGACACTTGCAAAGAAGTCAAGAAGAAATGGTTCATGGATTTATATTCTCAAAGAGCAGAGCAAGCCCATAAAAAAAACGGATCTATCAGTCTTCTATTGCATATGATCTGGTTCCACCATTATCAGGAAAGGGTTTTCATTATTTATCTCGCATAAACAATTCGCAGCTTCAGATTGAATATGATCCCAATACGCTTGGGCTACCCACCAAATAAATATAGATTAGCAGATCTCGCTCCCTGCCCCTGTAACAACCATGCTGTCCAGTCAGACCTGCATACTATACTATTTTGTAAAAACTACTTTGAGGAAAGGAAAATATTTATACTTCCAATTCTTAGGCACCATAAATTTAGGCAATGCAGGGTCACCATGTATTTTCTAAAAGCTTTACCAGACCCATTTGTATGCTTTTGTGTTGCTTCATTTCTATGGGCCTGTTTTAGAAAGAGGAAAAAGGTGGGACCACTTGTTGATAGTAGTGTGTAATTTTTAATTATGAACCATTCTCTTTTTTTATACAAATGATTTTAAAGGTCCTATTTCTGATTACAGCAAACTTGTTTAATACTTATTTTAACCAATGTAAATATGTATTTAATAACTTGAAATTATTTTATATGAGCTGTTGTGTTTTTATGGTCTATTTACAAAAGATCGAATAAAGCTGTGTGACTGACTGACTACGTCAGTCGGGTCAAGCTGTGGCACTCCATGAGGGCCATGGGGGTGGAGGAAAATATTGTTCCTAGAGGATCTGCACAGGGATACCAAGTCGAATGTTAGATATGCTCAGGATCTCCGTGTCTCCAGGGACTTTAAAATCGGGAGAGGGGTATGTCAAGGTTGCATCTTGGCCCCTTTTTTGGGTAACCTTTACATAAACGATCTAGATAGAGCTTTGGTTGTCATAGGGGCAGATTTTCCGTATGTAGGGGGACGGGGCCTTCCCGTCCTACTATATGCGCATGACACGGTCCTCATAGCCAGAACCGCTAGGGGGCTCCAATTCCTGCTTGACACCTTTTTTAATTTTATGGGGTCTCGAGATCTGGCATTTAATAACACCAAATCGTATATATTACAGGTAGGGAGTCAGCCTAAGCAAAAGTATCCTTTTTCGATAGGACCCAAAAAGGTCCCAGTGACAACTGTGTTTTCATACCTGGGCGTTCTATTTGATGAACACCTGAAGTGGGGGCCTCTCATCCAGAAGAAAAAGGGGGAGTTCACAAGGGTAATTGCTGCTATATTCAACTTTGCTGCAAAGATGGGTAAGCGCCCAATTGCAGCCATGTTGAAAATTTATCATGCCAAAGGCATAGCAACAGCTTGCTATGGCAGTGAAATCTGGGGGTATACCACCACAGAAGTATAGCAGGTGGTTCAGAACTGCTTTTTAAAGCGTTTGTTGGATGTGCTAAGTGGCCTATCAAACCTGGTGGTTCATGAGGAAATGGGGGTACCTTTTTTATGTGACACCCTGGCTTCGCGACCTTTAGTATTCTGGCTCAAGTGTTGGCTGAATAAGGAATTAGTTCTCAACCAGCAGATTATAACTGATTGTATGAACCTTGACTATATGTCCTGAATACCGTGGTTGAAATATATCAGAGGTTGCTTTGCAGAGCTGGGGCACCCCAAACTTGTTTAAAAGCCTGATACCATTGTAAAAAAGGATGTGGAGTTTCTTAAGAAAGCTTTCAGCTGTATAAGGAAGCTAGAAAGAGATGAGTTGGAAATACGAAAACCTAGTGTTCGCAAATTCTTTGCACTAAAAACCACCCCATCAACTGAGCCTTATCTCCTGGGGTTATTGACCACATACGAGCAGTTTTTATTGTCTAGGTTTCGCCTGGATCTTTTTCATTTGTTACTTGCATTCCAAAAGGGTGTAGTAGAGGACAGGTGTTAGCGCCCTGTGGCTGTGACGGTGTGTCTCCACAGGACTTGCTACACTTTATGCTACTCTGTAAATTTTATGAGGTACCCCGGAGATATTTTTTAATTCCACTTTTAAAGAGGCTGAATTTTAATCTGGTTTGCCCAGCACTTTTGTATCCGCAATTGTGTAAGGCAGATTGCATTTTTTTCTTCGTAGGATATGTAAAATCTACAGTGAGAACTTGGGCTTTTCTGGAAATCTAGCTATCTCATTGGTAGAAGCCACTTTCTGTTTTCATGTGTGATACATGTGTTTGTTAATGGATCCATCTTCTTCTCTTTTTATTGGTATGAACTGTATTTTTAATGTATCATGTTGTAAATGAGTTTTGGATGATGCGTAACTTTTATGGTTTTATATATGCAAAACCAATTAAAGTTGTTTTGATTTGATTTAATATGACTGCAGTAACTTATTACAGTTGATTTCTGAAGTCTTTTCTTTATAATTGGCAACCGGATGGGTCACAAGTCCACTCATTATAAAGAAATTAGAGACAGTCGGTTATACAGGGATTGCAGAATCCCATGTATTATAATAAAGTAAAAACAAAAACATTGACATTGAAGGTAACTACCATGCTTGCGGAGTCGAGGCGCATAGAGTTTAGTGGTGGAGAGTGCAGTACTGCAGAGTAGAGTGTCAGAGTGCAGTTGGGTAGAGTGGCATAGAGAGTAGTGGTGCAAAGTACAGTGATGCAGAGTAGAGAGTATTGCCATAGAGTGCACTGACATAGAGTGCATTTGTGTAGAGCGCATTGACACAGAGTACAGTGGTTAAAAGTAGAGTGGCGTAGAGTACAGTAGCATACAGTTGAGTGGCGCAGAGTGGAGTAGAGTGGCATAGAGTGCAGTGGCGTAGAGTAGATTCTTTTAGATTAGAGTGAAATGGTGTAGAGTAGAGTGGTACAGGGTAGAGTGCAGTTGCGTAAAGTGGCATAGAGTGTAATGGCGTATTGTAAAGTGGTGCAGAGTGCAGTGGCATAGAGTACAATGGAGCAGAGTAGATTAGTGTGGCACACAGTGGATTTGTGTAGAGTGCAAGGTCATAGATTTGAGTTGTATAGAGTAAAAGGCATTGGTGTAGTGTATTGGCATAGAGTGCAGTGGAGTAGGGTAGAGTTGTGCAGAGTAGATCAATGTGGCCTAGACAGGAGTGGAGTAGAGTGAAGTGGCGAAGAGTGCAGTGGTGTAGAGTAGAGTGGCGAAGAGTGCATTGGCATATTGTAGAGTGGTACAGGGTAGAGAAAAGAGGCAAAGCGTGAAGTGGCATAGAGTGCAGTGGCCAAGAGTGGAATGGTGCAGAGTGCAGTGGTGTGGGGTGCTGTAAAGTGGAGTTGTGCAGAGTCGAATGCAGTGGTGTGAAGTGGGGCAGAGTACAGTGGAGTTGTGTAGAGTGGAGTATTAATGACATGATAGCGCACTGCCATTGCAGACAACACATTTTCAATTGAAATGACCATTACATTTGTGCAGACATACAGTTTTACTAATAAAACCATGCAGTACTCAAACCAAAATATGTGGGACTTGCATCACGTAGCGTAATGAGTTATTTTGATCATATTAAAATATTTATTTCCAACACACTTCAGAAATACCCAAAAATTAGGCCTGGGCGGTAAACTCTGCTCTGCTTACGGAGTTTGCAGAATTCAGACACTCTGGGCAGGAGTGCTGTGTTCCTGAATTCCACCTACCAGGATCGAAGTGGCGTTTTTGTCATTTGCGTGCTCTAGATTTGTTTTGGCACTCTCTCGCGGGTGCCACAATACTCTCGGGCTGCTAGAGAGTGCGTACAAGTTTTCGCGCCGGCTTGCCCAGCTTCCAGCCTGACAGCACCAATGTAGTGCTGATCGCAATTGCAACTCTCAATCAGCTTTTTTGCTTGAGAAGCAGCTAAAGAGGCCTTTCGAGTGAATTTCCTTCTCCAATGGATTGTTAGAGATGTTTTTTTGTGTGAGAAACCTTTTTTATTTACTATTTTCCCAACAGGGAGCAAGTGCTCCAGAGATTCCAGCTTCCTGTTCCAGTCGAGCAGGCTCCTCCCATTGATTTGTCCATCTCCATCAATCAATCAACCATTTGTAGAGCGTGCTACATACCCGTGAGGGTCTCAAGGCGCTGGGGAGGGGAGGGGGGGGCCTCTACTGATCGAACAGCCAGGTCTTGAGAAGTCTCCTGAAGGTCAGCAGGTCTTGGGTCTGTCGTAGGCTCAGTGGGAGGGTATTCCAGGTCTTGGCTGCGAGGTGGGAGAAGGATCTCCCGCCAGTGATTGTTCTTCAGATGTGCGGGACGGTGGTGAGTGCGAGGTCGGCGGAGCGGACGGGTGGTTAGGGATGTAGAAGGAAAGTCGCCTGTTGAGGTAGGCTGGTCCAGTCTCGTTTAGTGCCTTGTGTGCGTGGATGAGGAGCTTGAAGAATATCCTCTTGTTGACGGGCAGCCAGTGCAGGTTTCTTAGGTGGGGAGTGATGTGGCTGTGGTGTGGGACATCGAGGATCAGTCGTGCCGAGGCGTTTTGGATGCGTTCCAGTCGTTTGATGAGCTTGGTCGGGGCTCCTGTGCAGAGGGCATTTCCGTAGTCGAGTCTGCAGCTGACGAGGGCCTGGGTGACTGTTCTTCTTGTATCTGTCGGGATCCACCTGTAGATCTTGCAGAGCATGCAGATGGTGTTGAAGCAGGAGGAGGAGACGGCGTTGACTTGCTTGGTCTTTGAGAGCGTTGAGTCGGGATGATTCCCAGGTTGCGTGCGTGGTCGGTGGGTGTCGGGGCTGCCCCCAGTGCCGTCAACCACAAGGAGTCGTCCCAGGCTGATGGGTGGGAGCGGAGGATGAGTTCAGCTTCAGTCGGCTGATCTACATCTAGTCGGCGACGGCCTTCATTCCTTCGTGGAAGTTGGCTTTGGCGGTAATGGCGTCCTTGGTGATGGAGATGATCAGTTGAGTGTCGTCGGCGTAGGAGATTAAGTTGAGGTCATGCTGTCGGGCGATGTGTGCGAGCAGGGCCATGTAAATGTTGAACAGTGTCGCCGCAGATGATCTCGGAGGCTTTGGATCGGAAAGGAGGGAGGTGGACTCTCTAGGTTCTGCCGGAGAGGAAGGAGGAGGTCTATTCCAGGGCTTTGTTTTGTATCCTTACGGCGTGGAGTCATGCGTGCAATGTGAGGTGGCTGACGGTGTCGAAGGCGGTGGAGAGGTCCAAGAGGATGAGGGCTGCGGTCTCAACATTGTCCAGCATGGTCCTGATTTCGTCATTGTCGGCGATGAGGGCGGTTTCGGTGCTGTGGTTGCTGCGGAACCCTGACTGGGAAGGGTCCAGGATTCTGTTTTATTTGAGGTATCGGGTTAGCTGTCTGTTGACGATCTTCTCGATGACCTTGGCCGGGAACAGGAGCAGAGAGATGGGCCGGAAGTTCTTGAGGTCTCTAGGCTCTCCCTTGGGTTTTTTGAGTAGGGCGTTGATCTCGGCCTGTTTCCAGCTCTCTGGGAAGGTCGCTGTCTTGAGGGAGAGATTGATGACTTTGCACGGGTGGGGTGCGATGGAGTTGCTGGCTTTGTTGAAGATGTGGTGCGGGAATGGGTCTGACGGGGAACCGAAGTGGACTGCGCTCATGGTATTGATGGTGTCATCGATGCTCACGCTGGCCCAGGCTAACAGGGGGTCGTGGTCGATGGTGTGTGGAGAGTCTGTTGTGTTGCTGTCTGTTGGGGCTGCCTGGGTGATGAAGCTGTTGTGGATGTCTGCTATCTTTCGGTGGGAAAAAGTGGCGAGAGAGTCGCACAGGGCTTGCGACGGCAGGATGTTGTTGGTGTTGGAGCTGGGGTTGGAGAGTTCTTTCACGATGTTGAAGAGCTCCTTGCTGTTGTGTGCATTGATTTTGAGGCAATCTTTGAAGGAGATCCTCTTGGCAGTCCTGATGAGGTGATGGTGGTTGCGGATGGCGTCCTTGTGGGCTACGTGGCTGTCCGGAGTCTGTTTGCTGTGCCATTTCTTCTCTACTTTCCGGCAGGCTCGCTTGGAGGCTAGGAGTTCTGGGGTGAACCAGTTGGCCCTCTTGCTGGTGTCTCTGTGGGGGGTTTTCTTCAGCGGGCGAGGGTGTTGGAGCATTCGTTGATCCAGCATGTGAGGCCGTGGGCAGCAACGTCGGTGTTGGAGGGTTCGGTGGGTGGGCTGAGAGCGAGGTTTGCATGTAGTTGGTCTTCGGTGATGTTTCTCCAGTAGCGGCGAGGGATCTGTTGGGTGCGGTGGTGTGTGGTGGGTTTCTGGAAGGAGACGTGGATGCACCAGTGGTCGTTCCAGAGGAGTTCGGTGGTATGGCTGAAGGAGACATGGGGGCTAGCGGAGAAGATGGGGTCAAGCGTGTGGCCAGCGGAGTGGGTAGGTGTTGTGACGAGTTGCCTCAGTCCAAGGTTGGCGAGGTTATCGATCAGGGTTGTTGAGTGGCTGTCATTGTTGTTCTCATGGTGAAAGTTCAGGTCTCCGAGGAGAAGGTAGTCAGTGGAAATCAGGGCGTGCATTCAGACGTAGTCGGCGATGGAGTCGCTGAACTGGGGTCAGGGTCCGGGGGGGTCTGTAGAAGAGGGTGCCTTTGAGGTTGGAGTTGGGGTCTGGGTGGATCTGGAAATGCATGTGTTCTGCGGTGCTGAGAGTGTCCTCGGTGCTGGTCGAGACCCTGATACTTTTCTTGTGGATGATAGCGATTCCTCTTCCGAGTCCGTTGGTGCGGTCTCTGCCGGAGACTAGTAGCCGTATGGTATCGCTATCGCAATGTCGGTTGCGGAGGAGTCGTTCATCCACGTCTCTGTCAGGAAGGCGACGTCCGGGGATGATGTGTCGAGCAGTTCCCAGAGCTCGACGGCGTGTTTGCGTGTGGAGCGGGTGTTCAGTAGGATGCATCGGAGGTGGTTGAGGTCTTTCTTGGCGGGTTGTTTGGCTGCTCTGAGGCTGGTGTAGCTGCAGTTCCGGCAGGTGAAGGGGCCATGCGTGCGTTTCGGGGCAGCCTTGAAGCAGGTGTGGGTCCATCCAGGGTTGAGAGCATGGTGTGTGCTTGAATCGTAGTGGTGGTGGTCATCGTGGCGGGTGCGGGGACCAGGGGTTTTGGCGCTGAGCGCGGTCCGGGCGCGGATGGGTGCAGACGGGCTTGCCTTAGGCCGTGCAGTGGCTGCCATATATGGGGATGTGGGAGGGAGGAGCAGCTGGGAGGCTGGAGGCAAGGGCAGCGAATGGGCAGTGAGGGGGGCGGGGACGCAGCGGCTGGAACAGGAGCAGCGTGGGCACCAAGGCAGCCGGGCACAATCAGGGGCAGCGAGGGGGAACGGAAGGCAAGAAAACGAGCACAATCAGGGGAGCAGAAGGCAAGAAAACAAGCACAAATAGGGGAGCAGAAGGCAAGAAAACAGGCACAATCAGGGAACCGGAGGCAAGAAAATGGGCACAAATCAGGGCAGCGAGGGGAGAAGAAGGCACGAAAAATGAGTACAAATCAGGGGAGCAGAAGGCAAGCAAATGAGCACAATCAGGGAACAGAAGGCAAGAGAACAGGCACAGATAGGATTGCAGGCACAGGAGGTAGACAGGCAACAGCGGTCACAGACACCAGAAGACATTATGGGCAGTACAGAGAAGACAGACAGACAGCGACAGTGATACAAACCTAAGGTCTACCACTGGCCAACAGGGATGAGGCGCAGGTGGTAGCCTGCGGGTGGAGGAGGGCCTCACTTCTACAGCAGCCGCAGCTGGGGCAGGGTCAGGACACACAGACGGGGCTGTTTGGTGGGGGAGCGGCCTACCAGCAAGGTCAAGGGTCGCTCTCTTCACCGCACATTGGCCGGCCTATATGGGGAGGTGGGAGGGAGGAGCAGCGAATGGGCAGTGAGGGGGAAGGGCCACAGGGGTCGCAGCGGCGGGAACTGGAGCAGCCAGGGCACCAAGGCAGCCGGGCACTCAAGAGACTCCAGCTTCCTGTTCCAGTCGAGCAGGCTCCTCCCATTGATTTGTCCATCTCCATGTTACTTTTCGTTTGGGTTTGGTGTTGGAAGATCACTCTCCTTGTCTGCTGGATATATACCATTGGATTTAAGTATTTTGTATTTGAAATTTCACAAGTAAGTTCAAAAACTCATGCATAAGGGTGTTGTTTGTTAGAGAGAGGGCATGCACCAGTACTTATTAGTTCTTTTATTGGATTTTTCAGTTATTGTGGAGGGTGGCCTGCATTTTTTTAGTATGGGCCTAGTTATATTTTAGCATTTAATGTTTTTTGTTGTAAAGGAATAATGTCGCACAGTTCAGTACATTTTCTCCGTATTTGCTAAATTTGCAATATTTATTTATTTTTACTGTGTGGCTATGTAGCCTAGTCTGCCAAGTGGCCATCCAGTAGGCCCAGACCAGTGTTAGTCATGGGTGCATGAAACAATCGTTTCTGTGGTTTATGTTGTTTTAAAACATTATATAGGCTGGGATGCTTTGGAATAAATTAAAAATGTGGTGTTTTTTTGTATTTCACTTTTTTATGTACAAAAAAAAGTATATGTGTGTTAATATTTGAAAAATGTTAAAGCTCAGTTAATTTTCCTTTTTGGCATTGCTGAATCAATGGTTGTGTTTTCTACAGTGTTACCATGCCTTCTTTGTCTGTTCAGTATGTCTGTGTGTGTGTGTATTTGCCATAGGCCACCATTGATTTGTCTTTGTTCTTCATGTAATGTGGCCGGGGGCCATTTTGTGGAGTCTGTGTCCATAGGCCTGAATATGTTTTCTTTGTTCCCCATGCTTCCGTGCTTGCTGTTGTTGTTTTGGAATGTGGCTGGCAGCCATTTTGTGCATCCATCCAGTGTGTCTTTGCCATTAGATTGCATGTGTTCTTTGTTCCCCATGCCGCCTTGCTTGCTTTTGTTGTTTGACAAAGTGGCACTGGTTGGCAGCCATTTTGTGCATCCAGCTAGTGCACCTTTGCAACAGGCTTTCATGGTTGTTTGATTGTGTTCATTCAGCCACTGTGCCTTTGCCATAGGCTTGCATGTGCTCTTTCTTCCCTGTGCCTCTTTGATTGCTGCTGTTGTTTGTAAGGCCATAATGAGGAAGAAGAGGATGACATCCGCATGCAAAGCTGTCCTGTCCCCAGCAGTGCGCCAACAGAATCACCCACCTCAGCGACTTCAAAAAAGGCACAAGATGAGGACACCATGGCATACAGTGACCGCCCCACCACGAAGATCACTGAGTCTATACCACCTATTTCTCAAAGGTCGCCTGAGTCAGCTGCCCCAGAAAACATTAATAAAGTACAGTCTACTATTTTGGGCATGTTCCAGCAGGAAGGGCCCTACAACCACAACCACCCAATGGGAAGCTGGCAAAAATGTTAGTGCTGGACCTCCTCCCTTTTTCTTGTGTGGGAGGAGTGGGATTCAAGAATTTGTGGCAGCCATCTGCCTGAAATTGAAGGTTCCAAGTCAGACCTATTTTGGCAGAGTTGTTGTTGCAGTGCTGTATCACAATGTGCTACAATTCGTTAGAAAAGCTTTGCAGCAAAGTATTGTTCATAATATGCTCCTGGTGACGGACATGAGGACCAGTTGTCAGGCAACTGATTACATGTGCATAACTCCACATTGGGTCTCTATTGCGGGGTTAAAGCAATAGATATCTTCAAATCTTGGCCCTGAAGAACGTTTTAAGTGTGTTTGGTGGCATGCAACAGGGGCCGGTTTGCCATGGAGAAATCACATACAGCTGAAAACATCCTGGATAGATTTAACAGCAAGTGTCTGAATTGCTGTGACCCAGAGGTCTCAGAATTGGATTTGTTGGCACAGACAATGGCAGTAACATAGTCAAGGCCATGGCAGATGGTGTCTATTTCAGCATCCGGTGTTTGGCCCATTGCATGAACCTGGTGGTGCAAGACATTCTCAAAAATGAAGACATAGCAACATACTGACCCCCTGTAGAAGAATCTGCACTCATTTCAGGCAATCTTTTAAAGCCTGGAAGAAGTTGCGGATTTTTCAGCGTGCTAATAGTGTACCATTTAAAGCCCTGATACAGGAGATTTAAACACACCGGAATTTGACCTATTACATGTTGCAACATTGAGCAGTACAAACAGATCAATGACTATCCTATTCAAAGAGGATGAACTGTAGTTGGGAAAGCAATGACCATGGATGCAGAGAAATAGGACCTAGTCAAATGCATGACACAGATTCTACTCCCTTTTGAGGTTTTCACATGGGACGGTAGCAAGGAGGACAGTAAATTGGGCCAAGCTATTCCGTTGTTGCTACAGGATCAGCTAAAGAAGGTGTCTGAAAGGTTCACCCTCACAGGTGTGAATGAAAACACAGAAGTGCATGCCTTAGTTGAGAGCCTACTCTTTTGATTGACTTCCTATGCAAGGCTTCAAAACAACATCACTCATCAAGAAGTATATCTGTGTCACACTACTTTATCCTCAGTCCAAAATAATTATGCCCACTTTTATCGCTTTTTCTGAAGGAGTTATTTCATGCTACAAGAGGTGGATTGTTGAGGAAGCCGCAGACCTGGAAGAACAATGGCTGGAACTTAGAGAACCACCATACAGTTCTGAGGTGCTGCCTTCAACTTCCTGAGAGGGCAGTCTTGTCTCACAACAACCAACAATACCATCAACCAGAACACCTGCAACAAAAGTAACAGAAATACCTGACCCAACTTCTCCATTGAATTGGTATCAATAGGCAAGACTTAAGTCCAGTGTAGAGGCGATGGCAAAAGAGGTTAAGCACCTGGCAGCACCAGTGACAATTCAGAGGATGTTCCATGAGTATCTGGATGATCCACAAATATAACAATAGGGGAAGGAGAGAAAAGTGGATTTGTTCTCCTTTTACAGATTCAGTTTAAACAAAGAGAATCCACATCAAGATTTCATTAGAGTGGTCCCTACAATGGTGGGGAGCACACAGTGTTCTTTAAATACCCCTCACACACCAAAAGGACTCTTGGTGTCATGCTTCATCATTGGGGTCTTAGCACCCCTCTACACGATGCGGCGTGCTGCTAACCAGGCGACTAAGCGGGAGCACTTTTTTTGTTTGGCTATGTG
Organism: Lissotriton vulgaris; assembly: GCF_964263255.1. Lineage (NCBI taxonomy): Eukaryota > Metazoa > Chordata > Amphibia > Caudata > Salamandridae > Lissotriton > Lissotriton vulgaris. The sequence continues at coordinate 1,576,773,130 of NC_141693.1, forward strand.
TGCTGCATGTGGGGTTTTGTGTGTATATAAGTGAGTGGTGGGTTCCGAAGAGTGACAAAGTGAAGTTAAAAAGGTACCTGGCACGTGAGGTTTGCAAAAAACTTTAATGAGGCCCGTGCTGGTACTGTTAAAAGGGTGCTTATGAGGTATTTTGTATTTTAATGTACAACACCTCGTGTGTACGTCGTCAACATGTTTCAAAGCTAGGCTTCTTCTTCAGGACAGGGTGCACAGATCCCCACCTTACTCACATCTCTCAAGAAATTCTGATTATTTACAGAAAAGTGATATTTAAACTAGAAAGGCTAATATGTGCCTACTTGTCTATTTAAAGGTTTCTGCATTGAGAACCTGCAAAAAAGGACAAAAAGAACTGAAAAAGATGACAATTTGGTATTTATAAATGAAATATCCAATGGTGATCATTTGATTTACATGTGGTAGCAAACAGTGATGGAGGGTGTTCAACTGTAATTTGTAAACTTGATTTAGATGATTTGCAATGTTTGGGGCCTGAAAGATGGGAGATTATTTTTCCTGGAAGTGGTTTGCCTTTTCACATAGCCAGATTTACTTGTAGGGTCTTCTCCTTTTTTCTGGTACTTCAGAGACCAGACCAGTCACTTTAGTTAACAAAATAAATCTATACAAAATACTCTAAAACAATAAAAACAATCAGCTACAGGCTTTCACATTGAATATATATCTACTCCTCGTAGCCCCGCCCCCTCCCCTCTGGTTACTTCCTGGTTCCACTCGAGGACTACAGTCAACCCGCTACTCTGCGCGGGACGCTACCGCCAAGGATTCAATCGGCCCCTCCGCCAGACTAATCCAGGCGCCCATCCGGCACGAATAGAGGAGACTTAACCCCCTAGCAGTGCTCCTTTGACTCGCCTCCGGTGACGACTCAGGCGCCCCACCGGCACTACGAGAGGAAATCTGGACCTGTACTCCCTAATTGCTCATGAGTACCTGGACCTACTACCTTGTGGACGACTGACCCCTACATTTAGTCAGCGCTCCTAAACTCCAGCACCCCAATTCAACGTCAACCCTGTCCTGAAGAGGATCCCAAATCATAGAGGATCGAAACGCCGTCGACAACCACAGCGCGATTTCACGGCGCACTACCAATAGGCTTATCACCATGCTAAATTGAACTTGTTTATTCTTTATATATTCAATGTGAAAGCCTGTAGCTGATTGTTTCTATCACCTTGCGCCGACCACGCTGTCTTTCACCTTCACTTGCGTCGTCACTATCACTGCGTCATCACATTGTCACCAATTGTCATTTGGGTTGCTCCATGATTGCTTTTCATGTACAGTGCTGCTTTTTAACTGTGCTTCCCTTGTCCAATGTAATTGGTGATTAATAACCTTCTCACACAATGTACTGAGACTCCCTGGTGTTCCTTTCTGCAATATGTACTGTATGCAATAGTTTGAATTGTCTCTGTTATTGATACCCAGTGGGACATTGTTTCTCTATATATCCTACGTACCCAGTCCCATTTAGGTCTATGGGTTATACTCCTGTTTTCTTCACATTCCTTGTTATTGCTTCATATATATTCAGGTGGGAGAACTATGGAGTGAAGTGACTAGTTAAGTCTGTGAATAAGCAACTAACTACTACTGCAGATAAGCAA